>NW_023416307.1:2157142-2768214 GCF_014176215.1 Rousettus aegyptiacus
TGTGCAGGGTGCGCTCGAGCTCCGGACCCGGCTCCCTGACCCTCGTCTTGTCACAAGCCTCCGTCTGGGTCCTGTTTGCCCCTGTGCTAGTTCGAAAGCCGGGCAGGGGGTGGGCCGAGCCAGGGGCCAGGCCCGCGCCCCGCGTCCTGCTGGGAAGGACCTGGGGTGGGGGGCGTGTGGGCCGTGGCTCAGCGTCGTGACAGGCTGGAGACCCGCAGGTGTTCAGTGGGTGACGCACGCCAAGAGTGGGGGCCGGCAGTGGGAGCGCGCCCCAGACGCAGGCCGGGGCGTGGAGCCTGCCCTCCGGGGTGCCAGGAACCAGCGGCGTGCCAGGGCCGTTCCAGGGCCCGGTCTCCCGCTGCGTGGGGCCAGGATCCAGACAGCGCCGCCCGCGAGGCCTGCCCCGTGGACCCCACAGCCAAAGCTGGTGCCAGCCCGCAGTCCTGGCGGTCCACGCTGGTGTCTGGGCTCGCCCAGCAGAGGTCGGGTTTCTCCCTCTGGTTCCAGAACGCCTCTGGCTTCGGGGGATGCTGGGCCTGGGCAGACACCCCAGGCACACGCCGGGCCTGCCCTGCCCCCCTGGGCAGGGTCCCTGGGCACCTCCGAGGCCTTGTCAGCCTTGGACCCCGAGTTCCACACATTAGTCTTGCCCCGCGAGGGCCCGCAGCAGTGCGGGTCTCCACGGGGTCAGCGTGGGCCTTTGATGTTTGTAAGAAAACGACCTGTGGCCCGGGCGGCCATGTGGCTGCCAGACTGCAGAGCAGGGCTGGCGATGACTCAGAGTTTCCGCCTCAGAGGTTCCGCCGCGGCTTCTCCAGCCGCCGCGGAGCTGGGTCTGAACCGCATCTTAATAACCTGGCCGCCTGGGCCGCCTGTCGATATTAAAATGTGAGATCGCTCACATATCCCTGTCTATACATTGTGAATCCAATATGAAACATGACCGATACCCAAACGGCTCGTGTGCATTTGTTTCACAGGAAATGGAGTGATTTCCATCTGAGTCCCCATAGCCGAGGCGAAATTTAAGGGTCCTCTGAGAAAAGGGTAAAAAACCGTGCAGTTATGACTGCAAGTTCACAGAAGTGTTTGGACTTTTAAGAGACGAAATCTTTTCTATTTAAAAACCCGTCAACGGTGCGTATAACTGCAAGAACACTTCTGCTCTGGGACCCGTGATCGGCCTAGATTTCTCCGTCCCGTTCCCGTCCGTGAGTTGCACGCTTCCCTCCACACGTGCCGCTTCTCCCTGTCTGGCTCTCGCCCCTGAGCCCTGCT
Source organism: Rousettus aegyptiacus (assembly GCF_014176215.1). Lineage (NCBI taxonomy): Eukaryota > Metazoa > Chordata > Mammalia > Chiroptera > Pteropodidae > Rousettus > Rousettus aegyptiacus. The sequence continues at coordinate 2,158,421 of NW_023416307.1, forward strand.
GCTGCTCGCAGCTGCCACGCCGCCACCCCCGGCCCTGCGTCCTCCAGCTCTCTGTGACAGTCAGCGTGGGTCCACCGTGCAGCGCTTCCTCCCCCGGCTCCTCCTCGGTCCTCGGCCACCTGTTCTCAGACGGGCCTTGTCACCGAGCCTTAGGTTTCAGGTAGCAGGAGGCTCATTCCTCGGCCACCTCGGTCTTCTCATGAGCCTCGGTGCCTCGGTTCCCTGCTCCCCATCCCTTCCCCCACGCGCCAAAGGCCGCAGGGCCGTGAGTTCCAGACGCCTGCAGTTCCTGCTGTTCATCAGGTGAAGTCCAAACACCTGACCCCACCCGGGCTCCTTTGGGGCCACACCTGATTGACCGTTCCCACCTTCTTCAGGCCTCAGCTACAGGCTGCCTTTTCTGAGAGCCACACCCACCACTCACCTGGGGCTGTTCTGGCCCTGGGTGCCCCCAGCGCCGGGGAGCACCTAGCCCTTCGACCTGGCTCCGGAGCTCTCCGTGTGGACACCACCAACCGGGGCAGGGACCCCAGTGACATGCATGCTCTGTGCCCCTCCTCACCCGGTGCCCTTTCTTCTCATCCCTGGGGCCAGGAAGGACAGGCTCGGGCTGATCTTGGTCTTCCATCTTTCTGTTTAAACCAACCTGGAGTGTGACTCCTGCCTCCCAGCTCTGGGGTGACACGTGCTCTGAGGGACCCAGAAGGTGGCATGGGGCAGCAATGAGTCAGACCTCCAAACACCCGCAAACACTCCCTGGGGGAATAGTTGCTTAGATTTTAGTCATCCTTGTTTTTAAGTGGTGGGGATTTGATAGCTTTTTTTTCCTGCTTTTTATTAAAAAGTTTTTTTTTCAATATTGAACATGAATTACTTTTATAATTAGGGGAAAAAAAACCCAAACCAGTGAATTATGAAAACGCTCCACACTGTATGATTTTTAGACGCGTCTGGCGTGGATCTCACCGCGGAGCGCATTCAGGTCCGCCCCCGCGTCTACGGTTTAATCTTCGTAAAGACCCGCGTTGAAGAAGGTGCCACAGACCCGCCCACCCATCTCCCCAGCCGCCGCTCAGCTCAGCGTGTACCTCTTTACAAGTGCTTGGGGTGCGGCGACAGGTGAGGTGGACCCAGAGTCTGTCCCACGGGCGCGGGGTCAGCGAGGAGCCGACCTGACCCGCAGAGCCCCGCTCCGGGCCGAGCCAACGTGGGGACAGCCGCACACACAGCCGCCATCCTCACACAGCTCTGGTCCCGGCCGCTCACGTCACAGCGGCAGAGGCAATCTGGTCAGTCCTCGGTATTTACAGATTCCACATTCGCAAATTCACCTACTTGCTAAAAACTCATTTGCAAGCCCCAGATCCACACTCTCGGCGCTGCTGTGGCCGTTTGTGTGGACATGTGCAGCGACTTGCCCGACACACACGTTTCTGGCCGCGGACGGACAAGGCGACACTCTGCCCTCCGGGCTCACCTCCTATGGAGACGACCGGAGGACGGTTGGCAAGGAGCTCGCTGGCACCGGGCTGAACCCCAAGGCCAGCACCTGTTAGTGGGGCAGCCTCGGTCCCTCGACGCTTCCGAGCCTCGTTTCCTCTTTCGTAAAATAAAGAAAATAGAATCCGCCTGGGCGAGCTGCGCGCGGCTTGGGGCCTGGCGTCTGCGGGAGCGAGCGGCGGCCCCGCACGCCGAATCCCGCATCCTGGAGGCTCAGGAATGGCGGCCATAGCGAGGCCCTCCAGCCGGAGGCTCCTGCCGAGCGGGCCCCTCTCAAGGTGTCCTGAGGTCTCCGGGGTGTGGGGTTGAGTGTGGCAGGCTGTCCCCACAAAGCCCTACAGACTGGCAGCTTAAATGACACAGACATTCCTTACAGCGCTGGAGGCCGGGACGTTTGAGATCGGAATGCCAGCCGGTTCGCTTCCCGGTCAGCCACCTTTTTATTCTCACGGTGTAGAGAGGGAGCAGCACTCACAGGGCACCAATTCCATCACGTCCCCCCGCCCCCCATGCCTAGTCACCTGTCGGAGGCCCCGCTTCCAAATACCATTGCGTTTGGGGTCGGGGTTCCAACATGCGAATTTGGGGGAGACACAAACATCCAGTCCTCAGCAAGGAGGCAGAACCGTTGTGTGGCCCTTGGCAGGGGGTGATGACTTATAGAGGGACATCTGGGCGGTCAGGGAAGGACAAGTGCGCCTGGCACTCGGGCGGACATGGGACTCAGGCGCAGAGACGGGCCGGGAGGCCCTGGGGACACCGGTTTGCTTCCGTGCTGCGTGGACCTTGGGCCACCCCACCAATAACACGCTGCAGGAGGGTAAATCCAATTATGCATATAACTTCTGCTCTGGGTTAAAAATCGAGTTATGTTTTCAGATAGGGTTTTATTTTTCATTTTCAATTACCGTTTTCGCCGACTTATGGAGCCTTTGGAGCTTAAAAGTGCACTTCTTGGGACGAGGCCACCACATTTGCGTCACAGCCGACAGCCACTACCTTAATCCCTTCATTACGAGCGAGAGATTTATTTTCCCAAGTCCACAGTCTTAGCTGTATTTTGGGGGCTCTCTCTTCCCTCTGCCTACAGGGCTGGCCCGGAGCCCCCTGCCGCACTCTGGGCTGGGCCACTAGGTCTCATTGCTCATCTTCTGCCACTACGCTGAGCCCAAGGAGAGAAGGCGGCACCCCAAAGCCTTTCCCCTTTTCTGGTGCTGTGCACTGAATTGCATCCTCTCCCCCAACCCCCAGTTCGCACATCGAAGCCCTGGCTCTCAGTGTGACTGTATTTGGAGACAGGGCTTTGACGGGTAACCAAGGTTAAATAAGGCCAGGAGGGTGGGGCCCTGATCCCCTGGGACGGCGTCCTGTAAGAGGAGACACCAGGGCTCGCGCTCCATGCAAGCGCACAGGGAAGGGTCACGAGAGGACACAGGGCGAAGGCATCCGTGCACGAGCCGCCCTATTCACACCTTGATCCTGGACTTCCGGCCTCCGGACGCCGAGACGTAAAGGTCTTTCGCCGACGCCCGCAGCCAGGGTGCTTTGTTTTGGCCCCCAGGTCGGCGGGTACGTCTGGCCGTGAGGAGTGGGGTAATAAGGGCCACGTCGCTGCGGCGCCCTGGGCCGGGCCTCGTGAGCCGCCTCCTCAGCCTCCGTCCAGCCCCCCGTTCTGGCAGGACCCAGAAATCCCCGGCTGTGGGGTGCGTGGGGTCCGCCCTGGTCAGTCGAAGTCGGACGGCTCGCGCATTCTCTGGGTCGAGGCGACTGGTTCGGGAGCGGGCACGTTCTCTAAGCTGACTCTGAGACTTGTATGGAGAAGCAAAGAGTCATCTGGGAAGGAGAGGAACAGAGCTGGAGGATTAAATGACCTGGTTTCAAGACTCACTGCAGGCCTCGGGTCAGTATGAAGCATGGGGTCAACTAAGTACGCGCACACACGGCCAACTGATCTTTGGCAGAGGTGCCAAGGTAATTTTTTTTTTTTAAATAGCAACTTTATTGACATAATTTATATACCATAAAATTCACCCAGGTAATCCAGTGAGTTATATGAAAGACTTACAACTCAACAGTAATAAAAAAGCTCACTAAAAATAGACATAAGATTTGAAGAGATGGTTCGCAAAGGAAGGTATATGAACAGACAGTAAACACGTGAAGAGATGCTCAGCACCTCTGGTCTTTAGGAAAGGCAAGGTCAGACCACCAATGAGAAGCTACTACGGACCTAGTAGAAGAGCTAAAATGAACAAATCAAAGTACCACACGTTGGCAGGAACGCTGAGCTGGCTATTGGAGCCCTCGAACGCTGCTGGTGGGGATGGAAAATGGTTGGGAAACCAGTTTTTGGAGTTTCTTATGTAGTTAAACCTAAGCGCACCATAAATGGTAAGCTTACCAGATGGCCCCACGATTTCACTCCGAGTTGTCTTTCCAAGAGAAGTGAAAACACGTCCACGAGAAGACCTGACCGTGAACGCTCACGGCCTCATGGTTCACGACGGCCCCAAAGCGGGCACGACCCCAACGTGCGTGACCCGGTGCGTGGGCAGAGTGCTGTGCACCCACGCGGTGGGCGCTGCTCCGCGTGGAGGGCGGGCGGGGTGTCGCTACGACATGGTACGGACCCACTTTTATCAGAGTCGAGGGAAGGCCACACCACAGAGGCAGGAAGCGACCGCTGGTTCCGAGACGGGTGGGGCACCCGGCCGAGTGCGCAGGGGCACGAAGGAGCCGTTGTCTGGTGACGGGAGAGTCCTCCGCCTTGACCTTGCTGGCAGCTGGCATGACAGCGGACTCTGTACGCATCTATCAAAGCTCACTGAACATAAGCACGTAAATTCTTTTTCTTTTTAGCGTGTAAATTATATCTCGATCAAGCTGGTAAACAAAGTCCGCCCTGGCCTTCCGTGGTCTCTGGGTTAGAGGCCATCCACCTCCCTCTCCACCTTGCCTCAGGGCTTGCACAGGACACGGTGGCTCTTGCATCTGGTGTGGGCTGGAGGGAGGGGACACTCAGCTCCACGTGGTCACTCGGGGGCCAGGCTCCTCCCCTGCTTCAGCTCCTCCTCCCTCGGGGTGCTGGAGTTCTCTCCTTTCAGCTGGAAGGTGGAGGAAGCACAAACTTAGAGAGTTTTGCAAGAGGTTTTTACGGATTTTATTAGATTCTGCCGTTCAACAAACCGCTCTGAACATAGTGGTTTCGAACAATGAGCACTTACTGTTTCTCAGGGTTTTGTGGACTTGCCGGGTGGCCGACTGGGCCTGGGCTGGCTTGGCCGGGCTGTGCTCCCAGCGGCCTCACTCCAGGCCTCACCCCGGAAGGCCTGGGCTCGCTCACGGGGCAGCAAAGGACTTCCAGCGCCAGGGGACAGCGAGCCCCAGCCCCACGCGCAAGCGAGTTTCTGCTTCCAACACATTTACTGCTGTGCATTATTAGCCAAAGCAAATCACATGGCCACCCCGGGAGCTGGGGAAGAGACCACCCAGGGCGAGGAAGCAGAGACGCCCTCTGCAAATGACCGACTGCCCCGGCCCAAGCCTGGTGGCCGCGTTCTGCCCTCGTTCCGTGGGGTGGACCGAGGCTGCTCTCTGCCAGCGAGAGGGTGGATGTGATGCGGTCAACACCGCAGGTGGCGATTCTGACCTACCGGTTCCCGCCGCGCCCCCCGCGGTGGGCTGTGAGGTGACAGCTCTGCCTCAGGAACCCCCAGGGTTTTGGAACCCCACCTCTGATTGCTTATTGTCTTGTCCAGCACAATGAACACCTGCCTCTTCCCCGAACGGTGGAAGCAGTGCGGCCGACTCCCCCTTTCTCTGGGGCGGGGGACTCTCTCCATCCGGGCTGCTGTTCTGGGTGCTTGAGGGGACCCCTCGGGCAGAGCTGAGCTCCACCCCATGGTGTCCACTACAGCACGTGGTTCCCGGGGTTCCTGGCAGCTTAGTGACTCTGCACTCCCTCTCCGTGCTCACCTGATCCGCAGGGCAACGTTCCAGATCTTTCTCTGGTGCGTCTGGAAGTTCCCTTTCTTCAACTGTTAGTGCCAAGGCCTTTTGTAAGGAAACTTAACCAGAGGGAGGCAGAGCTCGAGGCCACTCTCATCTCCGTGGGCTGCGGGTACAGAGATAACGGTGGTCTGTGGGTACCGGGGTATGCCCAATGCGACTTCGCCGGGGGTGGACCCCAGCCCTCTGCAGTGGCAGCCTTGGGCACGTGCGTGCACAGGGACCACGAGGCAAAGTGACCTCCTGGACCAGGCAGATCTCAGCCAGCAGCTGGGGCTTCGCTGACTGCCTTGTAGCTCTGTCCTACGTCACCTCCTAAGCCTGAGTTCGGGAGCCCCTCCCCCCACCTCTTCCACGCCCGGGCCACAGCCCCTGGGCGCCTCCCGCCTCTGTGCCATCCGTCCGAGACCCTGCCGTGAGCCGAGTCATGTCTCCCTCAAATTCACGAGCTGAATTCACGTGCTGAAGGCTCGACCCCCCGAACTGCAGAATGTAACTGTATTTAGATATACAGGCCTACAGAGAGGAGAGCAAGTTAAAATGAGGTCACACAGGTGGGCCCTGATCCAAGCTGGCTGGGGGCCTTGCGGGGAGAGGAGATTAGGGCACAGACGCACGCAGAGGGACGACCGCGGGGGCACAGGGGGGAGGAGAGAGGCCTCAGGAAAACCCGCCCTGCCGACACCTTGGTCTTGGCCTACAGCCTGCAGGACTGCGAGGAGTGGGGGCGCCCGTCGCTGCAGCCGCCCGGCCTGTGGGATTCCTGACGGCCGCCGAGCACACGGAGACCCCGCCCCGCCATCCTCTGTCACACCGCCCTTTATTTTTCTTAACTCCGATCACTGCTTCAAATTTGATATTTGTTGACTTGTTTGTGGCCAGCCCCCGGTCCTGTGCTCACGCGGGTTCCCGAGCCGCAGGCCCTGGCCCAGGCCGGCCTCCGACGTCCACGCAGGCCCCGGGGTGGAGGCGCAGGCTGGGCAGGCTGGCTGTCCCCGCGTCACACGCCACGGCGCTCCTGCCCGTGACTCCAGGCCCCGGCACCCTCGGCAGCCTCGGCCGCCGTCTGACGAGCAGATGAGGCTGCAACGTCAAAGCAGGAAGTGCGTGAGGTTTTGTGTGTGAGAGTATGAGTGTGTGTGTGAGTGTGAGTGTGTGTGTGAGAGTGTGTGAGTGTGAGTGTCTGTGTGTGTATGTGTGTGTCTGTGTGAGTGTGAGTGCGTGAGTGTGCGTGAGTGTGTGTGAGTGTGTGTATGTGAGTGTGTGTGTGCACACACATGAGATGTGAAACGATGCGAGAAACAAGAAGCTGTTTAGATGGAATGACCCAGCCAGTGGAAACGGGGGCCGGCGGGTCGGCTTGGTCTGGGTTAAAACGAACACTCGTCTTAACCCCGTAGACCCCGCGCTGTGTGCGGACGTCGCCTGGGCCGGCTGCTCAGTTCGGGGGACGCCGGGCTGTCCTCGCCTGGAACTGAGTCTGCCTCCCAGCCAACCACACGGACCTGAGCGGAGGTCGGGAAGCCTGGGCTTCCTGGTGTGGTGGACACGGTGGGTCCCGTGTGGCCATTTACATTTAAATGACTTAGAGGGAAACGGAAAATTCAGTCCCTCAGTTGCTCTAGACACATTTCAAATGCTCTGCAGCCCCATGTGACGTTTGGGCATAGAAAATATGAACATTTCCAGGGTTACAGCACGTTCCGTTGGCTTTGGGGCAGGGGCAGGCAGGGCTGGCAGACCCCCCCCTCCCCTGGAGGCGTCAGTACCGAAATGGGGGTCAGCTGTCTTTGCTTTGCCATCAGCCAGTAGGAGAAAGCTCCGCCTTATCGGAGTTGCAGGTGAGCTGAGCTCTAGGTGTTTCAGACACATTGACTACTCATAACGATTCTCCATGCGATTCCCTCAGGTCTGTGACTGAGAAGGTGCTTGTCCGTCCCCGCTGGTAAGTGCCAGAGTCAGGATTCGGGCTCGGGTTTGGCGAGTCCCACGCGACTGCCCTTTCCCGTGGCGTCTCTGCCTTCTTAGGCTCTGGCGGAGCGGCGGAGGGGGAAGATGACCAAGATGACCGCCGTCCCTGGGTTGACCGCCCCTCCGTCGGGGCGCCTTCTACCCCGAAGACCCTGGGCCGCCCCCCTAGCTTGCTGGAGCCCGTAGGTTCTGCGGTGTCCACGCCGCTTTCCCACGGGTCCTCGCCGTGAAATCCGAGCATTTTCACGTGTCTCCAGGCACGTGCCTAGAGACAAAGTCACCTGCGACGCAGACAGGTCGTGCGTTTAGTTATCACTGGCGTTGGTGAGACCCGCCCGCACGCGCGCGGGGCTTCAAGGCCGAGGAGAGTGTGGGCGCCGGTCCTTCTGGCCTCGCTCTTCCTGCTCCTGAGAGGGGGCTGGACCCATGTCATGCAGCGGGCCCGGCCACAGGTCCCCCGTGAAGTCACGTTACACTTCAGTCGCCTTACAAATTCAGTGTGTTAGACCATTTATAGTATGTGTCTCTTTAAACAGATTTTATCTTTATTTTATTTTATTTTTTAATGAATAGGGATTTACAATCTAACTTTATTAGAGAAGTCTATTTTTGACTTCCGGTGATTTTGGGAGGGTTTGTGCACTTTAATCATCATGTGTCTGTCACACAAATCCAGAGCGTCTTAATTAGGCAAAGCCCGACGTAGGGGTCAGTCACACGAGGCACGTCAGAGAGGCCCGGGGGACGGATTTTAGGATCCAGAACCCCAGGCCTTAGATACAGAGCGGAGTCCGCCCTTCAACCAGGCGAAAGTCTGGCCTTGGGTTGGGTCCTCCTCTCGCCGGCTGGGGACGGAAGTGAGACCCGAGGCAGTAGTGGCCCCAGCGGAAAAATGCGCAGACGGTACACACAGGGCGACGGGGGCGCAGGTTTGCGGTCTGCCCCGCCCCGCGCCGCCCCGCGCCGCCCCGAGAGGTCTCGGCCCCGCCTTTCCCCCTCTGCAGCCTTTGCAATGGGGGCTGCGATCCTCCACCTGCGGGTGATGCTGCGGCGGCTGGTGGGAGGGGCCGGCAACGCCTGGGCAGGGGGCTGCCCCCCGAGCCCCCGCTGACTCGGATACATAAATGCCTGGCGACTATGAGGACTAAGGGCGCTGCGGGGCAGAGCCGGTAACGACACACCATAAACGGGGGGAAAATGGCCAGTCACCTGCTCTTTAGAGACGGTCTTAAAAGTCGCCGCATATGTTTTGAACAGCAGTCTCCTGTTACCCTGAAAAATCCAGAAGGTGAGTTATCTGGGCTGGAAGGAATTGATACGTCGCCTCCCCCAGGCATTTGCAGTGCGCTTATTTGTGGGGAATGTTAGGGAAAAAAAATAATAATAAGAAGAAGACACCTGGGATGGAGCGGAGGCCGGCCCCCCATCAGCGCCCCGCGATTTCTCAAGTCCGGCTGAGAACGCAGCGTGCTCGGTCCGGAGGCGGAGAGCGCGCCCCGCGCTCCGCCTCGCCCAGAAGCGGTGCCGCACCCGCGAGCTCCCTTCAGGGGGCGCAACGCGGAGCAGCCCCGCATCGAAGCTGCGTGCGCAGCTCCTAGCGACGGATGCGTGAAATCGCCGGATTAACAGTTGACCACAAGGGGGCAGTATTGCCACACAAATGTGTATATATATTTTTGCTGGTGGACCCAATGTTTACAACCTGCTCTTTCTAAGTATGTGTCTGTATCAATAATACTCTTTATTCTTCCTTCTTCCAGGACCGGTAAGCAAGTAAAAACATACCAAAGAAATCTATATGCATCAGGTCATTAAAAATGTCTGTCGACTGTTTAAGACAATACTTTTAAGGTTTTAAGGTTTTTTTTTTTTTTTTGCAGTTTTCGTGCGACTCCAGCTAGCTGTTACTGATGACCGAAAAGCGACCCTTTCCTGGAAGGCCGCAGAGACACTGGCGTCTTCAGATTGTGGACGTTTTGTTCTCGAGGAGAACGTGGTCTGTGGGGGGGAGGGGATCGACTTGGAAACTCGGTTATTCTCAGACTCGTGTCCTTCTGCGTGGTTCGGTTGCCGCCTGGGTTGCTTCCGAGGGGACGTTGTCACTAGCCGCGGGGACTACTGAGGGCCGTCCCAGGACACGTGACCCACTTCCCCTCGTCCACCCTCGCCCGTTCCACATTTAGCTCCCGCCGCGTCCCCGTCATCACTGGTCTGAAGGCGTCTCCTGTTACGTGGTGACGTTTATTAAACCTCACGGTTTCTCCACGGTCCCTTTTTCAGGCGTCTTACACCTTAAGGTGGCTGGAATGCGAGGTGTTTTGCCCATTCCCGGAGCCTGGGGCCCGGGACTGCCGCTTTGACGGCTTGTTAACGAGACTCCTGCTTCGATTAAATCGCGGCCCCCGCCCGGGCCGCGTCTCCAGATGCCAGGCCCCCCCCACCCCGATATGGTGTCCATATGTGACCCCGTGTGCTCTGGCGGCCACCTCTGAAGAGGCTGGACCCCAGGTGCCCTCCGGGGAACCATAAGTTGCCTGTGTCTCCCGGGCTTCCTTCCAGGCCGCACGTCCACTCACACGGGGCCACACTTGGGAGCCTCCAGGCCGGGGTTCCCCGGAGCCTCTGAGCCTCCGGAAGCCGCGTCCGCGTTGCTACGAGCAGAGGCCGGGCCCCGGGGTCCGGCCCGGCGTGTCCCAGCCGGCCTCTCTTCTTTGGGCTGAGGACGCAGCAGGACTTCAGCAGGGACCGAACGTGTCTACGAAACCATTGAGGGGGGCCCGGAGGCGGACGCCGGGCCTGCAGTCCGGCGTGGGGCGTCCAGAGACTTCGGATGTCGTCCTCGAAGGGAGTCCTGGGTCATCTCGGACTCCCGTGGCCAAAAGAGCCCCGGACTGTGGCCTGCAGCCCCCTGGCCTCCTGGTCCGCTGCGGCCGGCAGCAGGTGGTCATCCCGGCTCCTGGCTCCTGGCTGCAAAACCCAGGGCGTCCCGCGGCCATGAAGGGGGGCGGTCGCCCCAGGAAGCGCTGTGCCCGGACTCGGGTGGGCTGTCCCCGGGGCCTCCCGCCTGGGAGGCGGCTGGGCGTGTTCCGTGGGCTCCAACGCACTGTGGCGCGAAGGCGGGTCCGGTGGAAGCAGCTGGAAGTGCGTTCGGTCACGAGTGTCAGGACACCCGCCTGCAGAGGCGGAACCAGAGGGTGAAGAGTTAAACATGTAACACGCATCAAAGATGAACGGATCTCCCTTTGTGAGAGCAGTTTTAGGTTCATAGCAAAATCGAGCTGACGCCCCGAGCGCCCTCCCCCGCCCCGGGGGCGGCTCGTCTCCCCGGCTCCCGAGTTCTGCCTCCTCCGGAGTCGCACAGTCCGCGGCCTTTTCAGACCGGCCTCTGTCACTTAGAAGTAAGCGACGGGCACGTCTCGTCACGGCCGAGAGCGCGTGTCTCGTTAGCGCCGAGCCCTGGAGCACCTGTGCTCGTCGCGGAGTCCCGGGCGGGTGGCCGTCTCGTCCCCTCGTGGCTGCAGAGGGGGCTGCGTCTCCAGGCAGCAGGTCCAGGACTGCGGCGGGGGGGGGGGGGTAGGGAAAGGCAGAGGGGAAGGTGTCGCCAGCCCGGGCTGCCCCCTCTGTGCAGGAAAGCAAGGGGGTTCCGGGGAACCCCTGCAGGGAATGGCCAGACTGGGTCCCGTGGCCGCCTCTGGACAGCAAAGGGCAAAGGTGAATCACGCTCAGGCTGGCACCGGGCAGGGGCCTAGCAGAGCGGCGTGTGGGCGTGCGTGAGTGTGTGCGTGTGTGGGAGTGTGTGCGTGCGAGTGTGTATGTGCGCGAGTGTGTGCGTGTGTGTCGGATGGGCACTGGTGGGCGACGGCAGGTGTCTGTAGGCCACAGAGTTCACTAAAAAGACCATTTTCATGGCAGGAAATGGTGCGCTCGGGCCCTTGGAGGCGGCTAGACAGAGGCAGGTGCTGTCACGTGGGGGGGGGGGGTGAGGAGAGTCGGGGGTCAGTCGGGAGACGGGCTGTCGAAGGTTAAGTGTCATGTGGATGGTGCGGATAAAGGGTGGACGGGAAGGCATCGCCGTGAGCTCAGAGAACTGAGGACAGAGGAGATGTCCGACCTAGGCGCCGGAGGACGGGGGGAGGATTTAAAAACTAGCTGTTTTCTCACGTAGCAGCATTCGAGATTGCTAATTGTCCTTGAGCGTCCGCGGGTCCCGTCCTCCACGGCAATGGCGACTCTGGTTTTGGGCTGCACGAGGCTGTCTTCCCCAGCTTCCCTTGCAGCTAGGTGTGGCCGGGGGAGGTGAAGGTGTGGATGCGGCTTCCCCGTCGTGCCTTAAAGGGGAGGGGCCCTTCCCTTTCTCCCCGCCCACCGGCTGACGCAAGGCCAAGGGGGTGTGAGCCATATTGGGGGCCACGGCTGAAGCCGCCCCCTGGGAGAGCCGAAGCGATAAGACAGAAGGAAACAGCCTTGGCTACTGAGAACCCTACAGCCGGACTGGTACGAGAGAGAAACAAAAGGCTTCCTTGTTTAAACCAGTATTCATGTGGTTGTAGCTCTGAGCCTGTGTCCTAATTAAAAGCGATAAGCTTTTAGTGTCTCCTGAAAGCCATGTTAATCATTCTTATCTAAGTCGATGCTCGCCCAGCCTTGCACTGTGAAGGAGCACTTTATGGCTTCCTTTTTAGAAAAGGAGTTTTCTGCGTTACGTGTGAGTGGTTGGTGATCCGCAGTCCATTTTACTTCGTGAGTCTGACTCTCCCTGTGGGTGTGGGGGTCTCTGACGGGAGAGGCAGGATATCAAGGGGACCTTTCCTCTTTGCCCTCTAGCGCTTCCTCAGGTAGGTTTCAGTGGTCTCTGGAAACAGATCTGCGCTTTTGATTATCTCAGGCCCGGCCCTTGGGGACCTCAGCAAGAACTTGTGTGCAGGGACCACTGGGCTGGGCGGGCATGGGGCAGGCATGGGGAGAGGGGCACGTGGGGGGAGCCGGGCCAGGGGGGCCTCGGGAAGGGGGCGCGGAAACTCAGCAGGACGGATGGGAATGAGGCGCCTCGGCAGGGGCAGGCATGGACGAGCGACCTCTTGGCCCTTCCCCAGCACCTACGGCCTGCGCAAGGGCCCCGGAGCTCAGCTGTCACTCGGTGAGGTGGAGGGGACCCAGCCCCGACTGGTGGATGTCGTGCTGGGCTGTGGACAATGACCAGGGGTTACGTTTCTCACACGTCCGCAGGCATCGATGGGTTCGTGTCTACGACCCGAGTATTTGTGGACATCAGTTCTGCGCCCGGCAGAGCAACGGGAGCGGCAGAGTCAGAAATGTTGCAGAAACAAAGAGGCGTGAGGCGTTTCTCTCCTCTCCTCCCCCTCCACTCTCTGCTCTGGCCACCAGGGCCCTCGCTGGCCACGTGACAAGGTCTCGATGCTGCGGATCCCAAGTCTGGAATCCGTAGAACTAACATATGGAGTTCCCTTGCTGGTGGTGATCTTTTGAGCTTTTTTTTTTTCGTTAGCAGCTACTCAGTTTGCATAGCGTGCTCTGCCGGGAGAAGGGGGTGCCCTCAATATTCGCTGAAGGAAGAGAAGGACATTTCTCTGAGATTTCCCAACAATTTAGCTTCTGTTTGAGAGGCAGGCGACTTTAAGTGAATGGACTCTATTGACACCGTTATGATTTCATATCTAGAAGTAGACATACAGAGACAAAATGACCTCTGATCGTAAATATCCAAGGCCACAAAAAAGTTGTGCCCTAAACGAGAGAGATCAACAAGGACTAGAATAAACTGTATCATTGGCTACACGTGGATGATGCTGATTTTGCACCAAAAAAGAGCTTTCCATGAAATTTTATTGCTTATCTTAGAGCCATACTCAGAATTGTACATTAAAGGGGGAAAATAACTTGCTGAAATCCCACTTCTTCCTCTTAAAAAGTCACTGATTAGCAAAATTGTGAACAAATAGATTTTTGAGCAAGTCAGCAGCAAAATAGTTTATACAAACAAATTACCCTGATGGTGAAGAAGAAGTTCCTCCTAAATGGGATGCTCGGCCATAATAATGAGCTATTTTAGTAGACGACATGGATGGGCTATTACATAATCTTGAAGGGGGAAAGTTATTCGTGACATGACATAAATCACGACAATATTCAGAAACTATAGGGGAAAACATTGACAAATTTGACTACGCACAAATTCAAAGTTTCTGTATATCGAGACTACCATAAACAAATTTAAAATACCAACCACAGAATAACCATTGAATGAAAATACGAAGCCAATCTTTAACCTAACAATTTTCCATTGCTAAGAAAAATAGTTGTGGCCTGTTGTGGTGGAGGCTGGTGGCTAGTTGTCCTCTGAAATCTGTGTTCTTTCTTTCGTTGTCGTAGAATTTTAGGGAGGTCTCATATAACTCTCGGGCGGTGCCCACAGTCCCTGGCTTCTGATGTCCGGGACCCTTGCATAGTCTCCTTCTCTTAACTGACTGACTTCCAACCAAAGGAACCTGACAAGGGTAGCAGGACATACAAGATCGCGTGTGCGCTGATGTGTACAAGAATGTAGCACTCATCTTGCTGAAGTCTCTGTGGTTAGCTTGACGAAATCCCAGATGACAAAGAACTGAAGTGGCCACTAAGAGCGGGGGGGAAGCATCTGAGAGACCAGCAGCAAGAAACCGAAGGCTTCGTTTCTATAGCTGCAAGGACCTGGATTCTACCAATGGCCAGAGTGAGTTTGCAGGCAGATCCTTCCCCAGCTGAGCCTGAGATGAGGCTGCAGCCCTGGCCAACCTGTTATCTGCAGCCTCACAAAGGTGCCAGAGAAGGTATGCCCAAGCCTCCAACACACGGAAACCGTGAGATAAGAAATAGTGAGTTTTAAGCTACTAAGTTAGCAGTCATGTTATCAGGCAGAATAGATAGCTAACGCTTAATCCGACCGTGCTGGGTCTCGGAGCCTTCCTTGTAGTGAGGTGGTGTCTGTCATATGACTAACTTCTAACCCATAGCACGGAAACTGAAGATATAGAAACCGCCAATGAGCACATGATGATTTGGGCAGCCGTTTAGAATTACTGATTCCTGATGTTTCCGCGGAGATGCTTCGAGGTGCTGGGTGTCGGTTTCGTCTAGAAATCTCTGTTTTCCAAGAGATAATACTTAATTCTTCAAAAGCGGAATAACCCAAGTAAATTTTGAAATTTAGTTGGTTTGTGTGGAACGACTCGAATTAATAAATGAAACAATTATTTTAGGAGCCTTCAAGGTTTCTAAAACACCAGAGAGCCACGATCTAGAAAGCATTGGGGAAAAAAATGAACACAAGAACCCTTCACTGGCAGGGACCATTTCTTCTACTCCCGTGGTGCCTCCCATGGCTTCCAGTAAATTCCATGCGATGTTAAGCGAATGCTTAATAAACTCACGGTGGGTGGAGGCGATTTTCACAGCATCACCGTAACAGATCATTCGACTAGATCCTTTTGACGATGTTGACCTTTGATTCATCGATCTCATGGTTGAAAATAGCTGACGTCCCTAATTAGGCAAAAGGAACGTTGAAGGAGACACTAGTCCTGGGAGAAAGGAATGCACAGAACTGTATCTTCACCTCGAATGGTCCCGCGTGGGACGTGGGTGTGGGCGCAGACACGGGTTCGAAGGTGCAGGAGCCAGGCGCGAGCAGAGGGCGCGGCCCCGCCGCCGACAGAGGACGCGGTAGAAACGCCCACGAGCCCCGGAAGACGCGCGACCTCGTTCCTGGACGTTTTCGTCACGCCGCTTTGTTCTTCTCGAAACGGGCAAATGCGTGTACTTTATCACCGGGTTCTCCTTTACTTGGGAATTTTCGGTTCTACATTTTTAGCTAAAACACCCACTCATTTAAAAGCGGGAATAATGTTCACCCCTGCCCCGCAGTCAAGCGCCGAAGGCCGGTTTCTCAACCTCCAATTACTGACACTTTGGCCGGAGAATCCTGTGGGGGGCCGTCCCGTGCCTGCGGGGTGTCCACCCTCTGGATGCCAGCAGCGTCCCTCCCCCTGTTGTGACAGACAGAAATGCCTCCAGGCTTCGTCAAGTGTTCCCGTATTGTGCGTGTGTGTGTGTGAGTGAGTGTGTGAGTGTGTGTGTGTGTGTGTAAAATTTTTTTCCTTCTTCTCCTTTGCTGTCCCTTTGCATTTCCTGTAATACCGGTTTGGTGGTGAAGAACTCCTCCAGCTTTTTCTTGCCTGGGAAGCTCTTTATCTGTCCTTCAGTTCTAAGTGGTGGCTTTGCCAGGTAGGATGATCTTGGTTGCAGGTCCTCGCTTTTCAGCACTTTGAATATTTCCTGCCAACGCCTGCTGACCTGCAAAGTTTCTCTTGATAAATCAGCTGACAGTTGAGGGAGCTCCTTCATAGATAACTAGCTGCTTTTCTCTTGCTACTTTTAAGATTCTTTGTCTTTAACCTTTGACATTTTAATTACGATGTGTCTTGGTGTGGGCCTTTTTGAGTTCTTGTTTGGGACTCTGCTTCCTGGGCTTGTATGTCTATTTACATGGTTTGGGAAGTTTTCTGTTATTATTTTGTCAAATAGGTTATTAATTTCTTGCTCTCTCTCTCTCTCTCCATCTTCTGGTACCCCTATGACACGAATGTAGTTATGCTTGATGATGTCCAGAGGCCCCTTAAATTATCCTCATATTATTGTATTCTTTTTTATTTTTGCTGTTCTGATGAAATGTTTTTCACTACCTTGACTTCCAAATCACTGAGTCAATTCTCTGCTTCATCTAATCTGCTGTTGATTTCATCTGTTGTAGTCTTCATTTCCAACTGATTCTTTTTTATGGTTTCTATGTCCTTTTTTTTTTGTTTATCATCTCTGTTGAAGTTCTCGCTGAGCTTCTCGATTCTTCCCCTAAGTTCATCGGGCTTTCCTATAACCAGTGTTTTGAATTCTGCATCTGGTAATCGCTTGCCTCCCTTTTGCTTAGTTCTTTCCTGGAGTTCTGTTCTGTTCTGTTCTTTCATTTGGGACATGTTTCTTTGTCTCCTCATTTTGGCTGCCTCCTGTGTTTGTTTCTATGTGTTAGGCGGGGTTCTACATCTCTCAGTCTTGGCAGGGTGGCCTTATGGAGTAGGTGTTTTGCGAAGCCAGCGGCGCAGTCTCCCTGCTCACCCGAGCCGAGTGCTCCAGGTGTGCTCCTCGTGTGGGTCGTGTGTCCCCCCTGTTGCGGTTGAGCCCTTACTGCTGTTGGCATGCCAGCGGGTGACACTGACCCTCGGGCTGACTGCGAGGACTGGCCAGGACTACAGAGGAAACACTGTTGTGCAGGGGCTGACCCCACAGGGCAGGATTCACTGTCGTGGGGCTCTGGTGCCTGCTGCCTCTAACCTTTGGGTGCTAATTGGGTAGTACTCTGATGTGGTCCGAAGCCGGCCATTGGGTGTGTTGGTTCTGGGGCCTCTTGCGGGGGGCTCTGGTTCAGGTCCAGGTCAGCCCTGCCTATGCTCTGCCTGGGGCCACCTAGTTGGAGCTACAGAGTGATCTGTGGTTTGTAGCTGCCTTTGCTGGGCTTGGAGGAGCCTGAGAGAGGCTTTGCTGCAAACTGAGGTCAGCTGCCACTAGTCCTGACCTGGGAGTCATTTAGCAAGAGGTATAGGGCACTCTGAGGCCAGATGCTACTTGTTTAGTATCGGCGGAGCTTTCAGAAGTCCGCAGCATGGGCCAAGGCCATCAATTTGTAAGTATCAGCTGTTGAAAGAGGTTTGAGTCTGTGCACGAGCTGGGTGGGGCGTGTTTGATGGAGACTCACACTTGACACTCCCCTATACCTGCAGGTTGGGTTGGGGGAGGGCACAGCAAAAGAACAATGGTCCCACCTGCTGGCTTTGGTTGGGGAGGGCTCAACAAAAGAACAAAATGGCGGAGAGAGCGGCCCCTCCAGCCCTCGCCCTGAAGCCCAGAGAACTCAGTTCCTCTCTGAGCTTTTTGTCCCTGAGCTTTTTGAGCAGCTGCCTCAGCGCTGGAGATCAGAGCAAGTGAGTTCATCAGCGGTAAGTCCACATGCAGGCCCTTTGAGAGGATTCCAGGAATTGCAGTTGCCCTTTGTCTCACCCAATGCAACCCCTGCTGATTTTCATAGCAAGATGTTATGGAGATTCCTCTTCCCGTCACTGGTGGTCTGCGCTGGGGAGCCCAGTGTGGAGCCGGGATGCCTTGCTTCTCAGGGGGGACTCTTCTCAGCCGAAATATCCCTTCTGATGCTCAACATAGGTGCCAGCCCAGGCCGTTTTGTGTCTTCGCCCTTCCTATCAGTCTTGAGGTGGCTTCTTCTTTATATCCTTACTTATAGGCGTTCTGTTCAGGTAGTCCTCAGGTGGTTCTCCAGGGTGGGTGTTCTGTGATTTAATTGTAATTTTGATGTGGTCATGGGAGGAGGTGAGCATAGTGTTTGAATATTTCTCATCTTGGCTGGAAGTCCTCTCACACGTCACTTTCTTCAGCCAAGTGTTCACATTTCAATGTGGCACATTTAAAAATCATTCTGAGAATGATTTTAAAGAAAACCACAAGTCAAGAGGCTGGGGTCGAGTCTGGCTTCTGTCGTAAGAGCCTCTGAGAAGTTATGGGACCTCCCCCAGCCTCAGTTTCCTAGTCCGTAAAGGAGCAGCTAATCCGTGTATCACAAGCTCATTGTGAGAATTGGATAAGACAATGTGTATGAAATAATATAAATTGATCTGTTATGAGTAAGAGATTATTATTATGGTCTCATCTTCTCTGATGATCGAATACTTATTAGAAAACTTTTTCTTATATGAACAGAAATCTGCTTCTTTACATCTTATACCAAATGGACCTAGTTTGCATTTTTGGAACAAAAGAAAGTGACTTCTAAGTCTTCTAAGTGACAACCCCCCGGGAAGCACTCGGATTCATAAAGTACTTCATGTTCACCTGCCTATCTCTCCTCTTTTCCTTTTCAAACACTTGTGTTTCTCTTCCATCTCAAAGCCACGTGGTTTCGATGCCTGGTGTCATCTTAGCTGGACTCCTGGACACTCTTCTACACTCTGACTGTCTTAACAAGTTGTGTTTAGAAGGGGAGAGAATATTCCAAAGTGATTTATTATTCTATGTTTTTTTTCCCTCTTGTTGAATTGTAAGGTTTCTAATGGCAGAGACGTTTTCTGTTGCTCGACTTTTCTGTTGGAATTTTATCAATGCCTCGTAAAGCTACCTACATATGTTGGATGAGTGACTCATGTCCTGGACAATGATGATAATTCTCTTCAAGACAGTGATAAGCTAAAGCTGGCTCATATTATCTTCTGAGGACCAAGTGTTAAATATTTAGGAATTTGGGGATCTAGTTGTTAAACTGTCGATGCCTTGAAACTGGCCAGGGTAGGAATATTTACATCATGGAAATTGGCAAATGCTATGAACCAAGACCCTGATTTTCCTCTCAGAGAGCTGGTTTACCAGCACAGCTCCACTCGAAGATGAGAAAAACCGTTTGTCATTCATTCCTGGAAAAAATGAGGAAGACACATCGATTTGTTCCCCTTGTTCTAAAATTGAACTATGCTTGTTTCCTGGAATATACATTGTTTTTTTTTTTTCTCCAGAAAGAATAAAAAGCAACTCTGGGCTAAATATGGGTGACTGGAAATAATCATGTGATTCCCAGACACACGTGCAGTCAGAACATGGGTAACTCCTCCTCCTTTCCCGTGAAGGCTTCGGTTTGGCCAGGAAATTCTGCCGAGAGAATGTAAGACTTTGCAGACACTCGGAATTTTAAACCACAGGTTTCACTGTCATCATTTCAGAGGCTTATTTACTTTACAGAAGCTGTGGGGTGGGAACATGAAATTCAGTTAATATTCAAGTCTGGTTTTCTGAAAATGACTTGCCATTTGGAAAGATGGTACAGAGCGTTGCTCTCAGCTGCTTGGCTGAATTTCCTAGTGGAGTTCTAAGTGTGCCAATCCCAGGATTAGGCATCGTGTTTCTTGAGGAATAATTCATTTTCTGAGCGTTCTTGGGTTCTGAAATCTCAGGGTGCCAGTGCTGATTCCTTTAGGGAGAACAATTCTCCCCCGAGAATCTCCGAGGCCTCAGGCTGCTGAGCCTGATGGATACACCAAACACTGAAGGTCTTAATTTTTTTCTTTCCAAAATATATTAACTTCAGTAAACGTTATGCCAAGTCTCTTGCAGATGGCAGACAGTTTGATTGCTGTGGTAAACTCGTCTGCTTTTTTTTTTGGGAAACTTTGGGTGCTATAATCATCCATCGAACCCAGGGAAAAGAGATTTCAACCCACACGAAGACGTGCATATGGCCCAGCCCCTCGACTTGGCTGCTGTGGCTTTGTTCAAAGGCATTCCTCTCTCCCTTTCCCGTTTCAATCTTTCTTGTATGGCTTGCGAGTTCTGAATGTATTATTCGATGACAAATCCGGAGAGATCAGGATGAGATGAATCGGGATTCCTGTTTCTTCCTGTTTCTGTGTCTGAGCAGGGCAAGGCTTCATTGTTAGGAGCCTTTGGGCTGTGAGCCACGGAGAATCTCGTGAGAAAAGCTTTACTGCCAAAACAGAACAAAACGAAACAAACAAACAAAAAAGACACATTGCGAAGCCCAGCGGTGGCAGCGCTTCTGGGGTTCGGTGGCCCCCACATGTCATCGGGGACCAGGAGCCCTTGGCTCCTTGAGACGGGGGCACCTTAGGCTTGTGTCCTCCTGGCCAACAGCCATCGCCTGAACACAGCCTCTGAGAGGCTGGCCCGCGACTTCCCCATCAGCTCTCTTTATCAAGAAGGAAAGGTTTTCCAGGTGCCCCTCCTGCCACCCAGGATTCCTCCAGCCCACACACTCTCTCAGGGGTCCCTGCCCCCGCGTGCTGTGCACAGGCCAGGTGGGTGGTGCTTCAGGTGCATCTAGAACCCCATCCCCGCGGCCCCTCCCCGCGCCCTTCCTTTTGGGAGTTGCACGCCGGAGTTCTCCTTGGGGCCTACAGCCTCCTCTCCTCCATGCCGGGATGTTCTAGGGCTCTCAGATAGCTTTCTGGATTTTCCTAAAGACTCCGCATCCCAACCATTGACGCCCGGACCGCAGG
Source organism: Rousettus aegyptiacus (assembly GCF_014176215.1). NCBI lineage: Eukaryota > Metazoa > Chordata > Mammalia > Chiroptera > Pteropodidae > Rousettus > Rousettus aegyptiacus. Next base: position 2,179,018 of record NW_023416307.1, read on the forward strand.
GGCCAGGTCTCCCTTCCGTCTGCCTTCCCTCCTCCTGCCTACGACGCCCTCGGTCATCGGACGCAGGCACCTCGACCTCGTGTTCTCCTGGCCATGGCTCGTTCACCGTGAGAGAAAGGCGGCCCCCCCTCCCACGGGGAGCCGTCTCAGCAGCCCCCCCTTCCACGGGGAGCCGTCTCGGCGGCCTGACCCCTCTCTGCTTAGAACTTAGACAATCCCCCCTTTCAATGAGAACGGGTTTTCAAGGGATGGTCTTGTTGAAATGCAAGCAAAAATGCCACGACAGTCAGCGTTGAGGAAAGACTCTGTCGTCTAGTGAAACGACGTGTAAAGCGCACGGAAGAGAGCCTGGCGTAGGGGGAGCATTCGGCCGGGAGCGTGACCGAGCCCCACGTCAGAGTCAGCTGGCCCCGAGTTCCTGCCTAGAAGGGCCTCCCCCTGGCTTCCCCACGGGGCCCGAAGCCTGCGGGGCTGAACCTGTGACCCCTCTCCTAGACCATGCTCCAGATATGGGGACTCTGAGGTTCCCACCCCAGTGATCCCAAGATTTCCTCTCCCCAGGGTCTGCCCCCTGCCCAGCGAGCCTCTGGCAGGTTACAGCCTTAGGCCCATGGCGGGCAGTGGGGTGGCTGTTTGCGAGGGTGGCGGGTGGACGGCCGAGTGATCAGGACATCCACGGGTGCCTGTGAGCTTCGTAGGGGGTGGACAGAGCTGGGAGTGGGGGGCCAGGGGAGGGCATGGGGGTGGGCTGTGGGCTAGCGGGCAGGGCCAGCTCCTCCCAGGCCACCGTATTCCAGTGGCGTCATAGAAACTCTGGGAGTGCAGATTTCTAAATTCTACCCAGTTTTCCAGGTTGTTATGTCCAGGTGGAAGGCTAGAACATAATTTAACCAAGTTTGTCGACTCGGTTGGTCACGTTTACAAGTTCAGACATGTGGCTTGGAGGCCCCCCTGGTCATTCCCTGCCTGGGCTGCCCCGATGTCCGGGCCGAGCCTGACGGGGCGGTGGCCCTGGGCTGCCCCGATGTCCGGGCCGAGCCTGACGAGGCGGTGGCCTTGGGCTGCCCCGATGTCCGGGCCGAGCCTGAGCCTGACGGGGCGGTGGCCCTGGGCTGCCCCGATGTCCGGGCCGAGCCTGACGGGGCGGTGGCCCTGGGCTGCCCCGATGTCCGGGCCGAGCCTGACGGGGCGGTGGCCCTGGGCTGCCCCGATGTCCGGACCGAGCCTGAGCCTGACGGGGCGGTGGCCCTGGGCTGCCCCGATGTCCGGACCGAGCCTGACGGGGCGGTGGCCTTGGGCTGCCCCGATGTCTGGGCCGAGCCTGAGCCTGACGGGGCGGTGGCCCTGGGCTGCCCCGATGTCCGGGCCGAGCCTGAGCCTGACGGGGCGGTGGCCCTGGGCTGCCCCGATGTCCGGGCCGAGCCTGAGCCTGACGGGGCGGTGGCCCTGGGCTGCCCCGATGTCCGGACCGAGCCTGACGGGGCGGTGGCCCTGGGCTGCCCCGATGTCCGGACCGAGCCTGACGAGGCGGTGGCCTTGGGCTGCCCCGATGTCCGGGCCGAGCCTGAGCCTGACGGGCGGTGGCCCTGGGCTGCCCCGATGTCCGGGCCGAGCCTGAGCCTGACGGGGCGGTGGCCCTGGGCTGCCCCGATGTCCGGGCCGAGCCTGACGGGGCGGTGGCCTTGGGCTGCCCCGATGTCCGGGCCGAGCCTGAGCCTGACGGGGCGGTGGCCCTGGGCTGCCCCGATGTCCGGGCCGAGCCTGAGCCTGACGGGGCGGTGGCCCTGCGTGGCCTTGGCGGTTCCCCCTCCATTCACGTGTTTTCTCGTGCCACTGTTCTCATCTTGCTGTCAAAGCAGCCGCAGGCCGGGGCGTCACTCCGATCCTGGCTCCCTGATGTTGAATGCTCAGAAGCTAACCCATCACGTAATTCAATTGTGTAGTATAACTTTCTCTTCTAGAAGAAGAAGGACTAAGACACTCTACACGTGGGGCGTGGACTGTTCCACGCGGCAGACGTGGCCTCGCTCGTCTCGGTGGCTCCGTTTCCCCAGGGGGTGTGTCCACAGCTGCCCTTCTCCCTGGGCCTCCGAATGGCCCTTGAGCAATGCCACCTCCTGATGAGGACTGGGCGCTTGGCGAGAAGCCACCGCGGAGAATCTGTGCTCAGAACTGTGCCAGGTTCTGCCGGAGACAGAAAATTTGAGGGCGTGGCCCCTGCTCTCAAGGTAGAGAGGAAGCTGAGGAGCAATACGGATCAAGAGAGCATATATTGAGAAAAAAATATTTCTCAACGATTTTACCTAAAAAGTTAACATGTAATATGTTCGCGTGTTCAGGAGTTAATAAACCATGGAAGGCCCTCCCCTCATCATACATCCTCTAAGCGCCCAGTTTTCCCCTCGGTGGGCGGCCGACCTTTCTCGTTTCTTCCAGAGATATCGTATATGTGTGTAAAGCAGCTCATGTACTTGTGCATTGTATACATGCACACACACGTGCTGCTTCTTTCTTTTGCACATGAGGTAATGCGCTATGCACTTAAAAAAAAATGACTGCTTTTAGAGGAGTTTCAATGTCACAGCAAAATGGAGCAGAAGGTGCAGGGGTCTCTCATCTACCGCGTCCCCTCCCCCCAGCCTCCCTATCAACGGTCCCCACCAGGTGGTGCATTTGTTACAAGCGATGAGCCGACATCGGCCCATTCTCTCACCCTGAGTCCGTGGTTGACTTAGGGGTCACTCTCGGTGTTGCACATTCCGTGGGTTCGGACAGGTGCGTGACAACGTGTGTCCACCTCGTGGCGTCATATGGTGCGATTTCCCTGCCCTGAAGGCCCCCAGAGAAGACGTGGTAATGCTGTCCGCGTGGGCGGTGCAGCGCAGGGCTCGGCAGAGGTCTTCTGAAAAGAGCCCGACGCTGAATACTCAGGCTTCGTGGCCGCACGATCTCTGTCCTCGCTGCTCAGCCCTGCTGTCCTGGAAGGCGTGGCCCCTCCGCAAGCTGGCGAGCATGGCTGGCTTCCAATCAAACTGCAGTGCGGACGTTAAAATTTGAATTTCATGTGATTTTAACCATCATGAAATATTCTTTCTGTTGATTTGTTTCCCAACTGTTTAAAAATGTGACGCCTAAGCTTGCTGGCCGTACAAAAACAGGCCACAGGCTGTAGCTGCTGAACCCTGGACTAGGGCAGTGACTTCTGACTGTTCATAGAACAAAATGCCTTCCTGAGTTAGTAATAGGCATGTGGAAGAACGAGTCTGGGAACTACTACAGACCCTGTGTCTTTCTTAGAGAGTCGTAGTGCACATTATTAGCGTATTAAAGGCTCTGAGAAGTCCTGCGGTAAAAAAAAAAAAACCTCATTGACTTTTGTGCTGCTTAGAGCAGCGCTTTCCCAACGTGGCCGTGGGAACCTGCCTCCTCCTGCTCCTTCTTGTCCTTCTTCCCCTTCCCCACCTCCTCCGTTTGTTCTTCTGCCACGGAATGTGTATTAACTTGTCACAGAGCTGTATTCTGAAGGACTGGGAAAGTTTAGCCAGAGGTCGCTGGAGAGCCTCCCCCCTGAAATGGGGAGGCTTTCTTTGAGGAAAACCTGCTGCTGGTTCGGGCTCGGGGGTCTCTAACTTGCCCCCGCCCTCCCTGCCTGGCCCCCATCTCGGTCCAGGGCACCTGCATCCCCCCAGCTGCTTGGGCCGAAAGCATCAAGTTTGCCCTTGGCCGCTCTCTTGCCTTCACACTCCACCCGATCAGCAAGTATGTTCAGTTCCACCCTCAAAGCACACTATGAATCCAGCCACTTCTCACCCCCTCCGCCCTCCTCCGCCCCACCTGCAGCTACCCCTAGACCAGTGGTCTCCAAGGTGGGGAGGAGGGGAAACCCACTCAACCTTTTGTTTGTATTTACTCATTTCCCACCCATTGTCTATTTAACAATGTAAATATTGTACATTGTTAAAATACTGAAATAGAACATGTTTATAATTCATTGTGTGTGTGTGTGTGTGTGTGTGTGTGTGTGTATCTGCACCTGTGTACGTAGAGGGAGGGGCGGAGAATTTGGATTATTATTTTTGCAAGCAATTTGTCACACGTGCACAGAATGAAATCCAACTGTCCTCCTGAGAACCGCTGAGATGAAAAAAATATGAAAAATCTCTAAAGGCATTGGAGAGTTAACAAGGCAGTGACAAAGTTTAGGGCCAAGATCTGGGAGAGGAATGTCATGCAGAAAGGTGAGCCAGCATTTGTGAGCGCAGCCCGCAGGTGTCTTTCTGCAGAGGAAGAGAGAAGCTGGGAGTAAGAAGCTGAGAGAGCTGTTGGTGGACAAGCAGGGACAGGAGAACAAATTTTAGCATTCGGGGCCTGCAAGGATCTGGACCCCCACCCCCCCCCGCCCACACACCTCCACACCCCCGGGGCATTTGGTTTGGGAAAATCCCACAGGGCTACAGTCTAGGAGTTAAGAGTTGACAAGAAATAGACTGACTTTCCCAAGAAAGAAAGCTCAGCTTTGAATTGTTTCAATCCTAGATTCAATTAATGAGATTAGGATTTGCTAGTGCCCACAGCTGCCTTTCTCTCTGGAAAAGATAATCCCTCCTACAGCTCTGTTTTTTAAACAAGGAGTTTGACATTCAATCAAAAGAACCTGTGCCCGAGGAGACAAAAACAATGATATTTATAAAAAAGAGAATTAAGAGGTAAAAGAAACATGCCATCAGGAAATCCAAATAGTAGACTTGAACTATATTTAATCTATTCAAGGAAATAAGTACGAGTTGAGGATTTTGGCAGGAACTAGAAACTATAAATGAGAAGCAAAAGAAAATCTTGGGAATTGAAACTACGACACATTAAGACCCCAAGGTTTCATACAGATTAGACACAGCTGAGGAGAAAATTAGTGAACTGGAATAAGAAAAATACCTAGAAAGAAGCACGGGAGAAGAAAGCATGAAGGAGCCAGAGATGTAAGGCAGCAGAGAAAAGTCAAACATGCACACGTTTGAAGTCTCAGAAGGAAAGAAGGAGAAAATGAGCCGGAAGTAATATTTGAAAGAGAGTGAAAAATTTCCACAACAGACGGCAGCTCTGAAACCACATATTGCGGAAGGACTGTGAATCCCAAGCAAGATAAACATGAAGGAGACATCCAAGTGCATCAGGGTGAAACTGCCGGCTCCCAACGACAAAAGGAAACCTCGAAAGAACCGAATTCAACTTCCCTGCGACTGCCGACGAAGACTGCATGACCCGGCCTTGTCTTTTCGACTCCGTCTCTTACCACCTCCTACCTTGTTTCCACTATTCTAACCTTTTGTCCCCCAGTTTTATTGAGATATCGTTGGCCTGTACCATTGTATCAATCCAAGGTGTACAACAGAATGATTTGATATATGTATATATTGAGAAACGATCACCACGATAAGTTTAGTTAACGTCGATCACCTCACATAGTTACAAATCTTTTTCTTAAAATTTATTCTCTTAGCCGCTTTCAAGTATACAATAAATAGAGTGTTATTAACTATGATGATCATGCTGTGCATTACACCCCCAGGATTGATTTATCTCATAACCAGAAGTCTGTACCTTTCGATGTCCTTCGTCCAGTCCCCCATCCCTAACACCCCACCTCTGGCAACCTCTCATCTAGTCTCTGTATCTCTGAATTCAGTTTTTATAAGCGAGATCATGTAGTATTTGTCTTTGTCTGTCTGACTTACTTCACCTAACATGATATCCTCAGAGTCCATCATGTTGTTGCAAATGGCAGGATTTTCTTCTTTTTTTTAATGACTGAATAATATTTCATTTTTTTGTTTTTGTATGTGTGTGTGTACGTTTCCTTTATCCACTTATCCGCTGATGAACACTCAGGGTTGCTTCCATGTCTCAGCTATTGTAAATTCTGCAGGAACATGGGGGTGCAGATGCCTTTCTGAGACACTGATTTGTTTCCTTCGGGTGAATACCCGTGAGTGGAATCGTTGAGTCATGTAGCAATTCCATTTTTAATTTTTCGAGGACCCTCCACGCCGTTCTCCATCGCGGCCGCACCAATTTACCTTCCCACCCACAGTGCACACTGTTCCTGTTTCTCCACACCCCGCCGGCACTTGTTACCTCTTGTCTTTTCGATGACGGCCATTCTCACGGGGGGGAGGTCACTTCTGCCGTCTTGATCGGAGGTTCTTTGAACATGACCAGCGTGTTCCCGAGTCAGGACTGCCGTTCCGCCTGCCTAGAACGTTCTTCCCAGATACGTGTGTGACTTCTTCCCTGGCTTCACTCAGGCCTCTGCTCAAATGTCTGACCAGCCTCAGAACGTCTGAGTCCCTGCCTTGGTTCCCTATCTACTTCTGCGGTGGTGTTTTTCTTCGGTACCTGAATCAATATGACACGCGTACTTATGCATCATTTGGTTTTTGTCACTAGAGTGGGAGCCCAGTGAGATCAGGACATTTTCTCGTTCATCCCTGTATTACATCCACTTAGCACGGTGCCTGGCCCAGAGTAAGCCCTCAATAAATACTGTCGAATGCATGAATGAATAAAGAAATGAATGAGTGAAGGCCTGGCACTTGGTAGGCGCTGTAGGCATGTAAAATCATTCTAAGTCATCCTGTACACTTCATTCTGACGGATTTATCGGGGCACTTATCCCACAGCGGTGGGTGACTTCCTCATCAGGTGGGGTCAGTCCCTAGGTTACCAAGGAAAATAGTTCTTTACTTGAAATAGAAGACGATTGCTCCCCCTTCTATGAAGGCAAAATAGCAAATTATCAGAGCCTTCTGCGAAAGTCAGCCTCCTTTTCAGAAAGCCAGCGTTTGTCCTGGCTAGGACTATGTGTTTCGTGATTTTTAAGTCTAACTTAGAAAACTTTATGACAGCCAATTAATCTATTTTAAAAGACTTCTTGGTCAATGCAATTGAGACTTTTCTTTTCCTGAGATAATTGAGATGAAGCTTGAAAGAGATTTAAAAAAAAATGTTTTTAAAAAGCCTTTTTATTTATCGAACAGCCAAAGGTGAAGCCATCTGTTACCATAACGACCGTCTCGAAGGGAAAGCTGAAAAGACGCCCCCGACAAGTAAGTATGCCCCAGAACGTCCACCGAGATCCTGCAAAGCTGCTGCTTCTCTTGCTCGCTCTCTCTCTGCTGCCCTTAGGTGACTGGGGAGTAAACGGCTCCAGGTGTTCGCTGCTGTCATTGATAAGTTCAGGGGTTGGGTGGCACTCAGGGTTCACGGCACCAATATCTGATCTGTTAGATGAGTGTTTCCTGGAGACAGAGACGGGCGGGCTCGGACGCTGAGGCCAAATTTCCTCTTGGGGTGGCTTTTGACCCTGTCTTTTCCCTGGGGGCAACTGACACACGAAACCTTCCTATGTCGTGCTGGGTCAGTTTACACCAGGAATAATTAAGTGGACCTGCTGCCGGAAGAGCCAGGCCAGCTTGGGGCCCACGTGCGCCACGCCGGCCTCTCATAAATGACTCTGGCGTCCACCGCACACAAGAGTTTCCAGAGTTCCGAGACCTGTGATGGGAACGGTACCGTGGGGGAGATGACCACACGGTCCTAGAGCTGGGCTTTCTGGAGTCTGCTCAGCAAACTGTGCTTGGAAAATTGCAAGCCACGCTGTGCACTGCCCCCCGACCCCCCAAAGCTCCCTCTCCATCAATGCAGTCGAGCCGAAACCTCAGGCGGCCGCTGCCTCTTCGGTCTTTCCTGCAGGTTGCTGATGGAGACGGGCTTTGTACTGAGGATCATTTTCACTTTGCAAGTAGGTGTGCAGGAGATTGGACGGCAGCGTAATGTCAGAGGCACTTTAATTCCCGAGCCCTGGTTTAGGTGAATGGGGAGAATCTCCAGATGGTGCTATATTAGATTTTCACCCTCTGATGCAGGGCGGTCCATGCAGAGGTCAGTATGGATGTGGTAATTAGGGGGAGAGATTGCAGTCGTCAGTGACAGCTCTGGTCCCGGGCATTATGACCAGCTGGGCCCAGTGCAATGTGGCCGACACTTCTGCTTCTGATGAAAAACAGATGCAAATACGATTGGTGTAATTGCAGGAAGGCTCGTTACTGGGCCGGGGATTCTGCGAAAAGAACACCTCGGGAAAGGGCGGGCTTTCTTTCGGTTTGTCTCGAAACGGAGGCGGACCTCTCGCCAGCCCGTTAACATGCTGACAGTGTCTGCCCTTGATCGTTGCAGAAGTCAGGCCGGTGAGTTTTGCATCTGCGACAGTCCTTACTCAGAAGGTGACGGGCCGGCAGGAAGAGAGGGGGGCGTGTCATGGTCGTCTTGGCTTGTGGGGTGAGCGGTTAATCATGGCCGTTGTGACATGGGTCCTGTGCGGACTTGGGATGCCGTCAGGGGACATAGCTTACTGCACTGGAAGGCATCTGGCCCACAGGCCGCTGTTGCAAGATAGGGAAGCAGCACGTTTGTGTTTTGTTTACGAGTCTTGTTCAATTCCTCCTCAACGTTTACTTCCACTTTCTTGCCTGACTGTTATTCTCACTTCCCCGATATCTCATTAAGGTCATAGGAAAAGGAACAAATTGTTTCTTGCCAAAGGTCATCTTTCGAAAAAGCACATTTGGCTTTCAAAGAAAGGCACCAGAGAGTTCCTGGCCCGAATGGGGAAACGCACGTTCCTGTGAACTTCGGAGTCGAAGGGTCCAGGCAGAGAGGACGCATGCGAGAGAGGCCTTGAGAGTGGGGACAGGCCGGAGCGTAAACAAGGCGGAGGAAGTGAGTTCCCCGAGGGGAAGACAGCTGACCAGCAGCCCGACACAGGCCCGGGGAGGAAGGGAAGGGGAGGAAGATGCCACCATCAGGAAGAGAATTTCAATTGCTTTGGCGTTTCCCATGATGGTGGCGGCTGAAGGGTCCTCCCTCTTTTAACTGCGCAAACGAGTGGCCAACTGACCCGTGGCAGTGGGTCTTTCTGCTTGGAGCACGGTCACTTGGGGGGCCGTGTGTTGATCTGACTTTGAAGAACCACCTCCCCCCCCTTTCATAGCCCGGGCCTCTGTCGGGAGGGTCTGGGGCTCTGTGGGCTCCAGAGCCACCTGAGTGGCCCCTGTCACGAACAGCCCTGTGATCTGCCTCAGTTAATCAGCCTTTCCTTCGTCGCCCCTTCCTTCTACGGTCCCTATGTTCCAACTAACGAGGCACCTGGTGTGTTCTGGAGGCACCTGTCTCCATGGCAACCTTTTCGTTGTCTGGAATGCTCCCCACCTTCCTCGCCCAGCAGTACCATCTGCATTCATTAGTCTCAGCCCAAAGATGAGTCCCTGACCTTCTGTGCGGACCAGAGCTTGGTTCTCTAGCCACTAGAGCAAGCTTGGTCAGGCTTCCTTCTCACGAAGCCAAAGCTAGCCTTGCTCTGCGCACCTGCCTGGAGGCCAGATGCTGCCTGCCATTCAAGGATGAGCAGGGCCTCCTCCTCACCTTTGCCTCTTTGTACCCGGTCCAAACAAATATCAACAAGTGTTCAGTCCACGTTGGCTAGAGAAGTGAATGGGCTTTGTGGTGGGATTCTCTTTCAGATTTTTAAGGAACCAAGAGTTCACTTTCAAAAATGGGTTGGTGGAGCCTGTGCCAAAAAAGAAATATCTAAGACATTCGGACGTCATATCAGAAATAGCAGGTGACTCATACTCTGCTGGGAAGGCGATGTTTTGTTTAAGGATTCTGAGTCCAAAAAAGCCAAGATTAAAAGGCTTCGATGCTTCCCTCCCTCCATCCATCATCCATCCATCCATCCATCAGCCATCCATCCGTCCATTCATCCATCTGTCCATTCATTTATTTATGATTTCACTTCCCCCAAGTACTGATGACACCATTAGACAAATAGGACAAGGTTCCAGTCTTGAGAAGCATATAGATTTTTTTCCTCAGAGGTGTTCATAGCTATGTGATTATTATCATCAGGGGAAATTCAAAACAACATTTGAAGGGAAGGGAATGGATATGTGTAAATTAGCGTGTCCTTCGACGGAAATGTTACGTGCTCATAAAAACGATCGCTAAGGGTCGATTATAATATGAAAAGTGGCGTGGTGTACAGTATGAAGTAAGAATGTGCACATAGCGCTTGAAATAAGTATGTTCGATGAAGAAAAGCCGGGAAGGAAATGGAAAAAATATGAGCAGCGGCTCAAGCGGCGGGAATAGGGGTGACTCCCCGCGCTTCCTTCTATTTCCGTCATTTCCCAAGCTTTCTTTAAAGACCCCATCCCCCCCGCACTGCCCATGCTTCTTTGTTGCATGCTTAAGCAGAAATGACTTCCCTGTTCTCCATGCTTGCTTCTGAGCATGTGAGAGTCTGTCAGGAGAGTTGCTCCACAGAACAGAAAAGACAAACTGCCTTTCTGCGATTAAAAACGATCTATATATACACAAATATACATATAAACCTGTGTGCGTATGTAAAATAGATACACAAAATAATATATACGTATACACATATAAATACACACACACACGCACACACACACACATCTGTGAAAGGGAGGGGTGGTTCAGATGTTTTTTGTCTTGTGTCCAGACAGATTAAACCTGGGTGGGCTTTGCCGCTAGACACCCTGTCGGGATGGGAGCCCGAAGACTTCAGGCTCGTCCCTTGAGCATCTCTCCATGGCCACACTGAAGAATCAGCCCTCGATTTTCTTCCTTTGGGAGAAGCTGTTAACAGGCCCGTTTATAAGCGTTGATGTGAGCTCGTCTGTTTCCACTGATCGAATCACACTTTCCTTGGCTGCCATTAGCGCACGGTGTTGATCTGGGCTTCGGATCCTTTGCAGTTCAATAGTCAATGTCACTGTTTCCCCGTGGGCACTTTTCACTGTGTCTCTTCAGCCTCTCATTTGGTCCGCTGTCTTTCCCTGGCTGGTGGTCCCACGTGTTAAATTACCTCTCCCTGTTCACTTCTGGAGTTTTGGCTGTAAGGCGGTGGGGCACGTTTTCGTTGGCAGCCTCTGCACAGACTAAGACTTTGAAGACTTTCGACATGCTCCAAGGGCATCCGTATACGGTCATTGGAAAAGACAGCGACTTTCCTGGCAGCCGAGGTCTGAGGTTACCTCTCTGGAGCTGGCACAAACCTCAGCACCCCCAGAGCTGCCAATGAGAGCTCTGGGGACACCCCCTCGTCTTGGGGGGCACTATTAGGTCTCCTACAGGCCTCTTGGTTGGCGAGGCCACCTCCAGCCTGTTTCTGGGCTGGTGACCACACTAGAGACGCACACCAGTTCCCGAGTCCTTTCTCGGGCTGAGAAGAGCCGTGAGAGCTTTTTACAAATCACCCCCTTTACGCTGAGGAGGCGGCGACTGGCCAGGGTCACGCAGGAATCTGTGTGGCTCCCAGATCTTCACTCTCAGCCTCTGCGCTTGTCCATTTCTGCATCTCACTCCGCTACACAGCACAAGGGGCTCCTGTGCCCCTCGGGTCAGAAAGGAGAATCGGGGAACATGGAATAATAATGTAGATTCTACGTTAATGAGCCTCTTCCAACTGAAAAGGGTGGGGTAGACTTGGGGAAACTTCCAAAAGGGGACAGATTAAAAAAATGCCATTATTTTAAGCTCACGAGGACTTGGGAGAGAATTAGAAGTTGGTGTCATTCTCAAGAAAGAAGGAAAGTGACCCCCGAGGGCCCCGTGGGCAGGCTGTCGTGCAGTTCCCCATGGAATGGTGCCTTCCCCCTCATGGGCTGCGTCACGACGGACTTGATGGATCTCGTCAATTACAGCCCTCTGCGACGTGATGATCTTCTCTGCTGCCCCACCGGGGTCCTGTGTGCAGCCCTCACGGCACTTCCGGGCGCCTGTCCCAGGCTAGGGAGGAAACCTGTCGCCATTTGCGTCAGACAGCGTCGCATTTTGGGGGCGCACGTATGTTGTTGCTTCTCTGTTCTCGGATCGTGCTGAGATATTATAAACTAATAGAGCAGACGGGGTCTTCTTCACGGGCGGAGTTCACTATCTGCACCCAAGGCTTTCAGGGGTTCAAATCCTGTGGGGGGCTGTGAGCGCCGAGCTGAGCTCCCTTAGCCGGCTGTTGGGTGTCGCTTGGCGGGTGGCGGGCCTTGTGGCTTAGCAGGCAGGCGTGCCCTTGGACCCCGACCTGCCGTTGCCGCCCGGCCTTGCCAGGCACACGCATCCCTGCAGAGACCCACTTACACTCGGGGGGCATGCCGGAAAAGCAAAGAAAACAGTGACGAGCCGTCACTCCCCAAGTCTCGTAGCGGGTGCAGCTCGTCCACCACGGAGCCGGCCCTATTCTCCGCTTTTACTCATACTCGAAGTGACGCCCGTCTAATACCAGGAAAAGGGGAACTCGTATTCCTTGGTATTCCCAGAGAGGAAGTGAAACAAATGAGGAAAACAATTCCATTCAAGAAAAAAAACCCCAAACTGCTTACAGTGACAGGGCCTGGCGCCCGTCGTGAGTGGGGGGCCATCCTGGGCCCCGGGACCGTGGTTTGGAGAAGACGCCCCGGCGAGCCCGGCCGCCACCCCTTCTGAGCGATGTCTTGCGCGTGGCCTCACGCAAGGTCCTGGCTTTGCTTACCCGGTTTCCTTCAAGACGGGCAGCCTGCCATCGTTAGGACCCTTCGCTCCCTCCAGAACGGAGCGACCCTGGCCTTGGGCCCCCTCCCCCGGGGCCGCAGCAGTGCCTCGGTGGGTGTCGGGCCGTTTCCACATGGGGGCTCTGACACGTGGGGACGAGAGGCACGGGGGGACGAGGGCAGAGGTTCTCCCTCAGGCACTTCCTCCCTCCCCGGGTAACTCCCGAGCTCGGGGTTCCCGGGAGGGTGGGCCACGGCAGAGGCAGGTGCGGCGGGGAGAAGCCCGCACGGCTGCACCTCCGGGCGGCCCCTGGCTCAGGCTCCGTCCTGCCTCGTGCGAGTTGGTCGTGGGGACGCAGACGGCGTGATCTTCACGAAGGACGGTGCCCGCGGGGGCTTCCCGCTCGGTCGTCATGGGCTCGCGGTCACGGGCGCGTCTCAGCCTGGGCTCGCGCGTGTGCCAGCCCGGCCGGCCGGCGGAGGGAACGAGAGGTCACCGAGCGGCGTGGGGCACACGCCGGCCTGTCGCGCTCCCCCTGGCCGCGACGTCCCGAGCGGGCGGCGTTCCGGGCGCCGTGAGCTTGGGCGGGAATCACCTGCGTCTTCATTGCCATCGACCCCTGACGTCTAACCGACAGCATCCCCGGCCTCGTGGGGCCAGCGCCGGACAGCCGTGCGGTCGGCAGTTCCCGTCACGCCGCCGCAGAGACCCCGGGCGACTTCCTCTTGTGCCGAGGTTGTCACAGGCGTTTAGAAGGAGGGTTTCCAGTCATCGCCCCTTCAAAACGTCAAGCGTGGTCAGGCCCGCTGCTGGCACGTGTCACCTCAGGTGTGAAAGGAGCACGTCTATTCCGATGTCGGAAACCGAAGGAATGTCTTGATGGCCCCGTGTGTTCCAATGCCATTGGCTTTCTCGGGAACCCTGAGTGTCTTATTTTATGTTCTTGGGAGCATTCTTCTGAGAAGGGGTCTGGAGTCCCCCGCCCCCAAGGAGGCCACACAAATTAGGGACTTTGAGTACACAAGGCCTTTGCCCTTTTCCTTGGCCTCAATGTCCAGCACATCCTTCTCCTCATAGAACCACTGGGGTGCTACAGGTGGAACGTCCCCGACTTCTTTGGGAATCGGGAATAAGTCTGGGGGTTGGGGCAGTGTCTGGGCCAGGATGGCACAGCCCCTGCAGTAGGAAAGGTGCAGACTCGGTCAGCCCAGGACCAGCTGGGAGCCTGGCTGTGGACTTGGGTTCCTCCAGCTTCCTCCCCAGGGCCACACTTGGGGCTCAGACCCCTCAGGGGGGGCCAGTCTTTGGGCGAGCATGGGGCTTCTAAGCCCCCTCCACTGAGAGGTCTCTGGAGAGCCAACAGGGTCAGCGAAATGCGTGGAAATCCTTTTCCCCCTTTATTTAAAGAGAGCTGCTTTGTTATGAAAGTAGTAATGTTTGTTCCTTGTAGAAAATTGATCAGTTAAAAAGAAAAACATCATTACTTCCTGACGCTCGACTATGCTGCCAAGGATTTGGGGTTGATCTTTCTTACTCCAAGGGACCGTTTGGAACCCGCCTCTCTTCTCACGTAGCCATTCGTTACGAGCACCTTCCATGCTGAAATGTCTTGCCATCCTCTTCTGTCGCGATTAATTTTTATCCCCAGCATACTTGTTCAGCCTCCTGGGGTTCGTTCACACACAGACTTTTTTTTTACCGTTATAAATGACACCCATCTGTGTCCACGAATCAATAGTTACCGCAAAAGGAGGTGTGTGTGTGTGTGTGTGTGTGTGTGTGTGTGTGTGTGTTTTGTCTCCATCTATAAAGGAGGCTTTTGTTCTCACCGGCAATACTAACTATGAGATGTAGAAATTGAAGTAAAAATTAAACCTTTCAAGGTACGAGCTGGGAGAGTTGCCCATTCATGAACGAAGTCGGCCAACACTCACAACCCCCTCGGCCACCCAGGAAGCAGCCCTTGCTGGTCCCTTGCTGGTCCCGCCCTGGGCAGGGGGGAGGTAGGGGCAGGGAGAGCAGAGCGGGTCATGGTCGGTGGCCAGGGCCGCCTTCGAGGGAGGATAGGAAGGGACCGTGCGTGTGTCAGAGCCATGAGTCAACTTCTCAAGTGCTGGCTTACGGTGAGTGTTATGCAGAGTACAGAAAGTTCTAGAAAGCAGGGCACCTGGTCTTGGCTGTATCTCTAATTAGCTTCGAGACCTTGGGTTTAACATCACCACTCATGTCCTTTAACCGAACACCTACTTTTTCTGAGTCTGGTCTGTTTTAAGGATCAAAACAGCTACTTTGGCTCGAAATGCTGAAGAACAACTTATTTCAGTATAAGATGTGGGGAGTGTTTTCGCCGTTGAAGGGAGTTAAGATCTAGACCCCGCTGTGAATAAAAACACAGGGTCTCCCCGCTCTTGCCGTGGGAAGGAACCCTCCCGCCTTGCCTCTGACCTTGCTCACCCTCCACCGAGGACCGAAGGTCCCTGAGACCAGGCCAGGGGCGAAGGGTCTCAGGGTCTCAGGCTGTGGGCATAGGACCTGTGAAGGCTGAACAAACGTGTCCACACGGCTGGCCAGCTCGGGAAGGCTTCTCGGTCCCTGGTCTCTTCCACCCCGAAATGACCAGTGACAGTCTGGGGTCTGTTAGGGGCTTGCATCGTGTCCCTCCTCATAAGAGATGTTGGACTCCTGATCCCCAGTACCTCAAATGTGACTCGATTTGCAGCAGGGTGTTTGCAGAGTTTATCGAGTTAAAGCGAGGTCCTAGGGTGGGCTCTAAGATGGCTGGCGTCACCACAGGAAGTGAGAGTTTGGATGAAGACACACATAGGGAGAATGTCGTGTGACGGTGAAGGCAGAGAGCGGGTGATTTGCCCACAGGCCAAGGAAAGCAAAGTCAGCCAGCGACCTGCCGGGGGCTCAGGGAGGCCTAGGCCCGGCTCCCTCCCGCAGCCACGGCCAGCACCTGCCGGCCCCGTGACCGGGCGCTTCTGGCCTCCAGAGCTGCGAGATGGTCTTTTTCTGTCGTTAAAGCCCCCAGTCTGAAGCACTTTGCTACTGCAGCCCCGGGACGCTGCCCCGGGCCCTGTCCAGCTTCCCTCGGGCCCGCCCACCCACAGCAGCCAGGGCTCCTGCCTGTACTGGCCTGACCCGATCTGCCGTCTTGGCATTTCTGGTTTGCTTCGAGGCATCCCTTGTTTGGGGCAACTCAAAGAACAAAGAGAAAACCCCACAAAAACCAAACAACCAAACAATAACAAACAAACAGACACTCCAAAGAAACAGCAGCTGGACCTCTGGGTCCAGGTCCCGCCAGGAGAAGCGGCTGCTTGGGTGGCCTCCTCTCCGGCGGTTCCGAGGGAACCCGCTCAGCGCAGCACAAGCCCCAGGACACCGAGCAGCGAGCGGGCTGACCGGCCGTCTGTGTCTGCTGGGCCGATGAAGGTCCAGGCCACAGGCCCACCACCGGGCAGTGCCAAGTTTTGTTTTCAAAAGGCCTTGTTTTTTTTTTGTTTTTTGTTTTTTTTTTGTAGTGCCTCCCAATTAGAATCATCTCAGGAGCAGTTAGAAGAATGTCACAACAGAGGTCGACACAGACCAACAGAATGAGACTCTGCGACATCATCGTTTTACAAAGTGGATTCTAGTGGACAGCCAGGGTGGGGGACCCTATGTTCAAAGGGTGCGGGCGGAGAGTTCTAGATCCAGCCAATGCCCCAGCCTCCCCAGGCTTCGTCCCGCGTCTACACGCACGAGGAACTTCCGGCGTCCTGACTCGTCGGAGGGTCTGTCTTTGCTGCGCCTGATAACCACCTGGGGGTTCGTTTTCTGGGGCTGCTGGAATAAAGCCCCGTGGACCGGGTGGCTTAGAACAACAGAAATTTACTCTCTCATTGCTCAGGGGGCCGCGTCAGGTCGTCAGCGGGGCCAGCTCCTCCTGGAGGCGCGAAGGGAGACTCTATCCCCAGCCTCTGCCCAGCGGTGGGTCCCACGACCCTCGCGTCCCTTGGATTGCAGACGCGTCACCCGATCGCGGCCTTTGTCGTCACGCGGTCTTCTCCCTTGGGTCTCTGTGTACTTTTTTCCTTTTCTGTTTCCTGTAAAGACACCGGTCGTTAGGTTCAGGGCCCACCCTGATCCAGGGTGGCCCGATTGGGAGATCCTTAGCTTAATTACGTCTGCAAATACTCTTGCTCCCGATCAGGTCACCCTCTGAGGTTCTGGGTGAAACCTCTTCTGGTGGGGGATTTGACCCACGACACCTTGAGGGTTTTTAAAAAAACCCCTCATGTCCAGACTCCTTCCAGGCCAATTACACCAGAAGCCCTGGGGCCGGGACTCGGGCCCGGGGAGTGTTCAGAGCTCCCCGCGGACCTGACTTGCAGCCTCGGTCATAAAACCGAGGGGAGGCTTGTGTTTCCAGTTGCCTTTTATATGAGTGGAAAATCCACAGTGAGGCGGGCTCCGTGGGGACCCACCTGGTGCGGGGATCGGTACCCGGATCGGGGTGGCGTGTGTCCATGCACATGTGCGTCTTTTTACGGTAAATGACGCCTTGTGAGAGGGCAGTCGTGGGCTCTCCAGCTCTGGCCTCAGCGGTCGTGTGTCGTTTCTGGCTTTTCTGCACCTGGACCGCCGTGGCTGCGGCCAGGCCCTGTGTGCTGTGACCGGGCAGCGAGGCGGCTTTGTAATCCGAGTCTCTGGTGCTCACCCGAGGGCCTAAACAAAGTGCTTCTTCAGTCCTTGACGTATTAACTGTTTTCTCCTGAGAGACCGTGAAGTCGGCTTTCTCGGGTTTGTCAGCTGGGTTTCCAGCTGAGAGCTTTTGATCCACAGAGGGTCATTCAGCGCTGCTCCTTCGGTCTTAATTAATCGCAGACCCTCCGGCCCCGTCTGGCTTCCATTCCGCCCGCGGACTGCACCCCTCTGCATCAGAGCCAGACCCCGGCGGGTGGCTTTGTCCCCGCTGCCCCTGCTCAGACCCGGCCGGCCCCTCAGAGGGCGGGATCGGCGTGAATCTGGTCCTGAGCAGTCAGTGGGGGGGGGGGGGGGTTCGTTCTCAAGGCCGTTCTGGTCCGGCTTCACCTTTCGGGGAGACGGGTGAGACCCCAGGAAGGCTCCGCATCTCTGCCTAAGATGGGTCGAAAAGTGTCAGAGCATGGGCCTTGGGACGGCGTGCACTCAATCCTCGGCTTTTCCGCAATGAGCTATGGGACGCGGAGCAATTTCTTAACCCCTCTGTGCCTTACTTGCCCCCTGTAACATGGTTTTGACCATAGTCACTGCCTCAGGGGTGACTCTGTGTGACATCCTTAGCGCGAGTGCCTGGGAAATGATCAGCGCCATCCCTGTGACTTGATCGAAGCCGTGACTCTGAGTTTATTGCATTTAATACTCACCATGTGTTCATTGAAGATCCTGCAAAGGAAATGTCATTTTTTTATTTGTGCCCCTGAAAATGTTAATATTCGCGCACCTGGGCACGCCCGGCAATGCTGGTCATTTCTCCTCCGGGCACTCCAGCTTCCTCCTGCCTCTTCTGCTCGCCCCAGTTCTCCTTGATCCCCAAACTCGAATGCCTCTCAGAGCAGGACGACCCACCTGGGTGGGTACAGGAAGGGGCGAGGCTGTGCACAAAGCCAGAGCCTTCCAGAGCGGCCGAGGGGAGGGGGCGGCTGAGGCCCCCACGGGTTAGTGGTCACATTAATGTTAGCGAAGCCGGGACTTGCACAGAGGCCTCCTTCACAAATGGGAGCAGACGGGAAGCTCGCGTACCAAGTCTCTGGGAGCCGGGGTGCGGGCTGCGGGGTGTGGTTTCCAAGGGAGTCTGTCTTGGTGAAGGACCCAGAGGTCACTCCCAGGCGCGGGACGAACGTCCAGTTGGTCTGGAACCGTTCTAAGGGCAGCGTGGAGACCTGGACCCTTCACGCAGCACAGGGACCCGTCGTTTCCTGCCTTCCGTGATGTGTCACCCAGTGCAAACTGAGCACCTTAGGGACAACTCTCTTGGGTGCCGAGCTGTTTGAGGAAATGAAAACAAAACAGGACGTGAATATCGCCTCTGTCCTCGTGGACCAGCAGTTTCAGTGGGGAGCCAAACCGTGTCCGGGAGGTCCGGAAGTGGCAAGAGCTGAAGGTGACAGTGTTTCCGCAATGGAGGGGGGCCTGAGCCAGGGGGAGCGGGAAGTGGGGGGACGGCGGTGGCGAAGGCTCGCGCGCTCCGTGATGGTCGGTGAGCGGGAGGGTCTGTGACAGCAACGCACGCGTCCCAGAGAACTTGGAGGGGACCGTCGAGGAACCCCGGTGTCCGTCAGAACGGTCGCGAAAATCAGCCACACATGTGCAGGAGCTGCGGGGCGTTTGTTCCGTGCTTCGAACTGCTGGAGAACGGGCCGCCCACTCCACACCGGACTCGAGCTCCCGGGACTCCGAAGGGACACGCACAGGTCAGGCTTTGTGGCAGCTTTGGAAGCCCAGAACAACCCGGGCCTGGAGGACGTTAGCGGAACAATGGTGGCCGGGGCCAGCTGGGAGCCACAGCAGCCTTCCTGGAACACACCGTGGCCGCCGTGTGCCCACCCGGGGGCTTAGGCGGGGCAGGCAGCTCCTTCCACGCAGGACCTCCTGGGCAGGGGTGGCCCGGGAACTGCCCCCGGCTCTCTGGGGAGTGGCCTTGTGCCCACTCTGTGCCAAGCGCTGTGCTGTAAGCGTGGGGCGAGCAGCCATGGCCGGGGCGAGTCCGTGCGCCCTCGGGAGGTGCACCTTCCGCCTGGTGGCGGTTCTCACACTTTAGCTGCATCGGAACCACTCGGCGGGTGGCGCCCCGGCCCCGGAGTCTCTGATTCAGCAGGTCTGGGGCGGTGCCTGGGACTCTGGGTCTCGAACATGCCGCCAGGTGACGCCAACACTGCCGGTCTTGTGGCCACACTCTGAGAACCGCTCATCCAAGGTGGAGCCCACGCCCGGGGGGCCTGAGCATCATCTGGCTCAGCTTTCGGAGATTGCGATTCAGTAGGTCTGCTGTGTTCTGGGGTGAACACGTGCATTAGGACAATGTCCCTGGGGGTTGTGACATCGAGAGCTGGCATTTTGGCAGGGGCGCTTGTTGCTGCAGCTCCCCGGGTCCCCCCACGAGAGAGCCGGAATCTGGGGCACGGCCCTGGCCCTACATCGCTATCAAGCCCCCCAGGTGACTCACGCTGGGCCAGGTGACACCAGCTCGGTGGGGGACGGGGTGGGAGCGAGTCTCCTCCGCTCGCCCCGAGGGGAGGCATCTGTCGCCTCCGGTCGCCCCCCACCCAGCTCTGCCAGGCCCGGCACCGCGGCCGTGAGTGTGGTCCAGGAAAAGCCTGATGATGGTCCTTCGCGTTATGGCCAGCACGCAGCAAGATGCCCGCGCCGTTCTGTGTTCTCAGCGGTGGGAGCGGCCAGCAGTTGTGAGGAAAATTCTGCCCTGTGCTCACGCTCTTCGGGGCTGGGCCTTGGACCTCAGGGTGTCCCACTCCCCAGCTTTAGCGGCTGTTGACTGGTTTCCGCGTTAAGAGGCTCAGTGGTCCCGATTGCATTTTGGGCCTTTACCCGTCCATGCCCCGAGAAAGCACAGATGCTCTCTGACGGCTAATGACACCCAGCTGCTCACGATGCAGAGGCTTATGCAAATATGTGCTCCTGAATTCTTATTTTGCCCAAGCAAGATTTATGCAACCCGCTGCCCTGAGTCATGCTCCCCCCACCCCACCCCCAAAACACACACACACTCATGAGACTGACGAAGCTAAACACAGGCGCTTGCAAAAACTGTGTCCTACACGCAAATGTTCGAGCTCCACCCCGAGCGATTCTGTGACTGGTACTTTGGGAGATTCCCCACGGAAGTCCCAGAGCCTGGAGGGAGATTTAGGGGTCAGAGGGCAGGGGAAGAGAACAAAGGGAAGTTTTTGCCTCAAGGCTCTATTTCTGGGTGATCAGGATAAGCACATGGAGGAAGTGTCATTCAGACTCATCTAGGAAGTGTGGGATCTGTGCCCTCCCCCTCCTGGGCGGAGCCAAGGGGCGAGGGTGGGGGGGGGAGGGGAGTGTAGGCTCCAGCAAGGCTCCCCAACCCCCACAAGCCTGAGACCTCTCAGTTTCTGCCTCGGTTAAAGGGGAGGAAAATGTTTCTCTCTGCGGAGCTGGCCCCCGCGGTGTGCCAGCGACGGGGCCATGCCGGGGGTGGGGTGGGGGGGGATCCCCTCCGCTAGGAGTCGGGTTTTAATGGGGAACGCACCTAGTGAAGAGAGAGGACTCTAAGGGCAGCAGCGGGTCAGGAGACAGAAACGCTGTCTGGCCGTCCGCAGGCGTCCTTACAGCTCTCCCGGAAAGTGGGCGCCGGCGGGCGCCTCCCCCGTCACCCATTTCAGTCACGCTGTGAGTCCTCGGCGGTGGCACGTGGAGGGGACGCGGGGGGCAGGTCCCCTGCTTCAGGGAATAAGCAAGTGCACAGCTGTCCCCACGTTCCTCCTCACGTGATGTCGCACCCACTTAAGTCCCCACCGAGGAGGGGCTGGCAGGAGGCGGGGTGGGGCGGCGAGACAGGTGCGCCGGGGGGGGGGGGGAGCTGAGCAGCGCGCATGCGCAGCACGGGCAGGCGCGAAGGGTGCGCCCAGTGCCTGGGGCCGCGCGGCTGAGGGTTTAGTGACTCTAGGCAAGACAGCACGTTTGAGGTTCACCTTTTGTGTTTAAAACACGACAAAACGTCCACCTTGCCACCCTCGCAGTTACGGGGTTCTAGTGCAATGGCTTGAGCTACGGTGTGAGCTACATGAGTATAAAACATTTGTAACCAGCCATCTGGGCTCTGAGAAGGGCATCGAGTCAGTTTATTATAAAGTGTGATCTTGGCAAAGATTTTGATGGGTGCTGGGAAGCCTCCCCTGGAGTGGGTGGCCGCCTGTGGGTGGGTGGCCTCCGGGGTCCCCTGGGTACGTCCTCGGCTCTGCCGCTGAGGTTCTGGCTGGGGCCAGGCCTCTTTCCTCTCCTTGGTGAAGCGTATCAACTGATTTAGGATAATGTTTAAAAATTTATAAACAAACAGCCTGGACTGCAGAGGAAATCGGTCACATAGAGACACAGTTATCGAATTTAAACAACTGTGTTCTCTTCAATGCATTTTGTAATAAGATCTATGAGCAGCTCTGGTACTTGCTCTGATTTCACAGGGTCGGTGGGCGGGCCACGGTATTCCGAGGTTTCCGGAACGAATGTAACTGGCGCGACATCGAAGTGTCCGTGATTTCTAACTGGCGACTCAGCCCCTGTCTGTCCCCACGGTTCGCAAGGTCCGTTCATGAGTGAGGGAAGTTCTAACTTTCGGTTAGCGATCAGAGGAAATAACGACGTCATTATTTTCCTATGTGGTTCCAGGGACCTCGAATCCTGTCGGTGACACTTTGGGGGTCTTGCGGACCCCTGATGAAGATCCCTCAAATTAGAGCTTATTCACCAGGAGTGTGTCTGGCTTCCCATGACTGCGCTTGCCTTGCTACCCTTCCCTCCCTCCCTCCCTCCCTCCCTCCGTCCTCTCCCCCCACCCTCCTTCCCTCCCTCCCTCCCTCCCTCCCTCCTTCTCTCACCGCTGTGTTTCCAGCTTTGGCACCTGGTCCCCATCCGTCCTCCATATGTCTTTTGGAAGAGCTGACGGAATCCCTCCAGCCACAGGCTTGTAGGGGAGCCTGTGTTACCAGCCCAGTCCTGTATGGGGAGCTGACAAAAAGGGCGTCCAACGAGGTCCCCGCACTCTAGAAACCTCGGCTCGGCAGGGAGGACGTGCCATCGCGCCATCGTGGGAAGCAGCGTGCATATGTGCATGTGTATGTGCGTGTGCATGTGCATGTGTGTGCGTGTGTATGTGCGTGTGCATGCGTGTGTTTCCTGGGAGTGCTGTGGCCCAGAGTGCTCCTGGATCTCTCCGGGTCGCCCACGTCCATGTGGCCATGGAAGGGACACTCCTTGCAGGCTGCGGGGACTCCGGTCAGCACCCCGGTGGCCAGCGCTCGCTTGGCAGTCTGCGCTTGATAATGGGCCCCTTTCCACCCATGCGGCCAAGATCCCTTCCCCGGCCCCCACCACGTGCTGCTCCCGTAACAGACACACGGAAGGACCAGGGTTTGTCTGCAACTGACCATGCCACCCTCGCTCCCAGGGCGGACCCTCCGAGCTCTTGGGTTTCTACTTGGGACTTGGATGCGCGTGTTGCCATGGAAACTGACATACCCCCCCCAAAAAGGAGCTTTGCACATCGGGACCTCGTCACAACTCATTCCTTCCTTCTTGCGTGAAACTCCGGGACTGTCCTCTGTGTCCTGTCGGCCGCTCGGTTCCCTGGGACCAGGATTGTGCTGGTGCTGCTGCTGGACCAGGAGGAGACCGCTGTGGGCTGTGGCCAGGCCCAGACCGGGGGTTAGGAGGTGGGTCTGGCTCTCAATGGGGTTGGGCCGTTCTGGGACTTGGGACTGTAATGAAAGAAGGAAATAAGGAAGGGACGTCTAGGGTGAAGGGCAAAGGCAGGGCACCAGGTTAAGGGAGTGAGGTCATTTTTCTGGGAAACTTCCTGTCATTCCCACCCGATGCAGGGGCCGCAGGGCCAAGGAGAAGGTGCCGGAAGGCCCGAGGTCTCTGGTGAGGCACAGGCCGGGCTGATGGCCACCAGGTGTTTCAATGTTTTAAAGGAAGAAGATCTTCATTTCCTATCAAATCTCCAAAATCTCAAATATTGGCAACCAATTCAACATTTAAACATTTTTATTTTGTGATTTTTTTTTTTTTTTTTTTGGTGGGCCAGATTTGTCCTGTGGGTTCTTCTATCTTCAAATTCGCCCAGTGAGATGGGACTGTTGTTGGCAGGCGTGAGAATCAGCAGCTCCTGAGTGCAAAGAGGCTTTAAAGAGGAGAAAGTGCGTGTAGATGTGTGACATTGTGTTCTGTCCGCTGGAGGTGCCAATCACGGGGTGGTAGCTGGTCGTAAACGTGCTGCTCTAGTTATTTGGTGCTCATCCTGAATGCTTGTCTCGTTTTTTTTTCTTACTAGATGATAAGATCCTCGAGGGTGGGCCTAACACAGACCAGAACCTGGTTTTCCATCAGTACTGGAACAAATTACTATTAATTTTGTGGCTCGAAACAACACAGACATACCAGCTCACGCTTCAGGAGGGCAGAAGTCTGCAGCGGGTCTCGCTGGGCTAGCACCAGGGTGTCTGTGGGGCTGGCTCCTTCTGGCTCAAGCAGAGAATCTGTTTCTTGCTTTTTCCAGCCCCCAGAGGCCGCCGTACCCCTTGGCTCCCAGCCCCACCCGTCCGCTCTCCGCTCCTCCCACGTGGTGGTCCAAGGCTGGAGCCTGCGCTGAGCTGACCGGGGATGGAGGTGGCCCGGCAGGCGCCCTGGAGCTTGGGGTGGGTCGGAATCCCAGCTCGTCACCTGTGTGACCCACACGGGCCCCACCGCCTCTCATTATCCTCCTGAGATATAACTGACAGAGATCACTCTAAGTTTACGGCGTACAACAGTGGCGTGACACGCTT
Organism: Rousettus aegyptiacus; assembly: GCF_014176215.1. NCBI lineage: Eukaryota > Metazoa > Chordata > Mammalia > Chiroptera > Pteropodidae > Rousettus > Rousettus aegyptiacus. The sequence goes on from NW_023416307.1 coordinate 2,203,173, forward strand.
GGATGGCAATACGGTCGCTATTGTAGAGCTAGACATCTCTGTCGCTTCACGTAATTGTCATTTCTTCGTCCCTTCACCCCCCGAAATCACAGTTCAACACTTAGGGGACAAGAGCAGCGGCTGCCCCTGGCGGCTGGGTCACTGCGCTGATTTGCTGGGCGTGCTTAGAACAGTTCCGGCACGTGCTCGGGGTGACCAGCCGTCTGCTTGGCGGTTTGGCCATGAGACGTTCAGTGTCAAAGCCTGGACAGTCCCAAGTGAGTGGGGACACGCCAGTCACCTGACTAGGCAGTCAGCAAGTGCTGGCCGCCGCCGGCGTGGTCCTGGATGGCAGGGTGTGTGCGGAGGGCAGGGGGACGGGCAGGGTGGGGGCGGGGGCTTGGCGCTGAGAGGTGGGAGGCTCCAAGTCCGGTGTTCAATGAGAGGGGGCCTGTGGGATTTTGATTTTCTTAACAATTAACCTAAAAGGATGCCCCACCCTTCGTGATCCGATTTAAAATCAAGTGCCCAAAGCAGGGGCAGACATAAAGCCCCAAAGCCCGTAATGCCAGCGTGATGAATAGACTGGGGCGCCACCCTCGTGGACCCCACTTCGTGACCCACCTCCCGGTCCCGCACCCACCAGTGGTGGCCTCTGCTGGAACAACAGGTTTTTTTTGTTTGTTGGTTTTTTTTTTTTTTGCAAATCCACATGTTTTGGGATCTCTTTGTAGGTGTTAACAACATTAGAATTCTATTCTCAGAGTCGATGTTTGGGGGGATCTCTTGCCATTTATATCCCACCCCCAGGTGCTGTTAGCTGAGGCTGGAAGGTAGCGAAATCAATAGTCTAATCTTTGCTTCCTGAAGACAGGAGCCCCGGGTTCAGGAAAATTCCAGACTTTCTCGGGCACGAGCGTCACGTAACTTGGACCAGGAATGTGCCACGGTTGGTAACCCTTACGGCCCTTTCCCACAGTTCCCTACCGATTGTGGAATCAAGTGTTGAATTTAGAATCAGTTCCGTGCACCTGTCTCTTCAGGAACATGAACGACCCTCTGCCCTCTCTATCTGCGAGATGCTCGTTGGTCACTCCCCCTTGGCTCCTGCTGTCTGTCCACCTTCCCGGGACAGCACAGCGGGGGCACAGTGGCGAGCCACAGGCTTTCCCCGCTGGAGACCCCAAGACCCGGGGGCCGTTCTTGAAGCACACCTCACACAGAGGCTTCCAGTCCTTCCTGGCCGAACCCGAAAAAAGCTTAGCAGAATATGTGTGTAGATAGATACACGCACACATGTGTGTGTAAATATGTGTGTAAGATTGGAATGGTTTCTGCAAACAGCACTCACCCTTAATGCACACTGTGCTCACTGGCATTTTCGATTCTAGTCTCTATTTCTGTGTGTACGTAACATATGATAACATGCATGTATACACACAGGACACATTGCTGACGAAGCTTAATACGACACTCACCTTGCATATGCTCTACATTCGGATGTATCCTATTTTATTCTAGTTCCATTTTTTTTGTGAATTGCTGGCCGTGGCCATCCAGGCTGGCTTCATAACTCGCTAGCAGGTCGCCACCCCACCCGGGCTGCGGCCGGGCGGGCAGGAAGAGGTGAGGCCGCCGTGAAGCCCCGCGCTTCCTGGAGCCCTGCAGAGGCGAGGTGAGGTGGGCCTGCTTCTCCTGGCTTCTGCATTCGGTTGCTTCCCCTTTCCTTCCGGCCCTGACCTCTGTCTGCCTCCATTTCCTCCAGATCCTGTTTTTCTTTCTAGCCGCTGTGGCTTCTCAGGGCAGGTCTTTGCTCACCTGCTCTGTATTCTGTGAAGCTGAGCGAGAGGGGCCAGGTGAGAAAGCCCGTTGCCTGGTGCTCGCCGCAGATGGCATGCGTCATTCAGCTGCACGACAGCTCTGTGAAGTGGCTGCTATCATCACATGGTTTTTACAGCTCCGGGAACAGCCTCCTCCCAGGGCTGACGGCCCAGGTCCCTCCCGCAGCCAGCAGGAGAAAGGGCCGCCTTTCCAACCCAGGCCTGCCTGGCCCCCGGGCCTGCATTTTTTATCTCTGTGCTGTCCAGACAGACTCTCATTTGCCTTTTTTTTTTTTTTGAGACTGCAGTTTAAGGGAAGTGCTCCGAGAATGCCCTCAGAGGAAGAATCTCTCTTCTCAATGGGCAGCAGCGCCTTGGAGTTTGGCTGGCGGCTTCGCCAGAGTTAAGGAACTTTTCTGAAGTCACTGAACGTGAAGTTGATTTAAAAAAGCCCAGCATGGGCGGTGATCCGGGCTGCAGTCCATGCCTTTCCCTGTGGCTCCCGCCTTGTTTCCTCGCCTGGTCTCTCTCTCTGTATGCGCTGGGCGCCCCGGCTGACGCTCGAGGGGCTGGGGGGGCGGGTGTATAATTATGCTGGTGGAGTTTAGAAATTTCTGAGGAAGCTCAGCACAGCCCAGGGTGGGTAGGGGGGGCGGGGACTGCCCTGTACCGCTCCCAGTTACTGAAAACGTCCAGGCCAGATTGCCCAAGGACACCTCCCGGGAAGCCTGAGCCAGAGACCAGAGACGCAGCGCAGTTCCCAGCCGGAGCACGGGCTCGGCAAACGCGCCTTGCGTGGATGAGTGTCTGAGCTCGGGCCGCTCGTAAATCTGACAAAGCGTGACTGTTCGAACAAACGTGGGGGTGGTGAGTCAGCGCATCGCCCCCGCCTTTCGCCCTGTAAACCACGGAGCACAGCGGGGGGCTGCCTTTCCTAGAACCCAGCTCAGCGGCTCACGTCGGGAACACAGTCCAGGAGTTCGCACATTTCATGGTCAGGACGGCCGCAAGGGGCTGCCGAGTTCTCTTCCCCGTGAGCTGAGCGCATTTTCCTTGCTCTTCTCACTGGCGACAGGAAGGAAGGTGGCCTGTGTCCATGTGTGTATGCACCGTGCACGCTGACTCCGCCTAGCCGAGCCCCGCCCCGCCCCGCCCCGCCCAGCCCCGCCTGGCTGGAGGAGGCCCAGGTCCACGGAGCAGAGCCCTTGGAAGAGGCCGCCTCCTTCTGCTCTGGTCCTTCAGCCAGATCGTCACACTCTACAGCTCGAGGGCCAAATCTGGCCTGCCGTCTGCTTTTTTGCAAATCAGGTTTTATTGGATACACGTTTTACGTATCGTCTGTGGCCGCCTCACGCCCCAAAGCAGAGCTGAGTAGTGACGACAGAGACTATGAGGCCCACAAAATTCAAAACGTTTCCTTACCTGGGTCTTTGTAGGGAAAGCGAGCTGACCCCTGACCTACAGGAAAAAGACTCGGGATAAATGTTGAAAATAGGAGCAGATGTAACACAGAACACCCTGCCACAGGGGGTCTCAGCAAAGTTCTCCGTAAAATCGAAATGATGGGCGTGCGGGGCGACTTCCCTCCTAGGCGGATGCCTAGAAAGAGTAGAAACATGTGGACGGTCCAAGTTACGATGGTTTGACTGACGAGCTTTTGACTGTGCCCTGGCGTGAAAGCGACACACACTCAGCAGCAGCCACACTTCGGAGTTTGAATTTTGGTCTTTGCTTCTGCTGGTGACACGATGCTCTCTGGTGGAGCCGGGCAGCGAGTGGGCGGGGGACGCCCCGGCTCCCACTGAGGCCTTCGCCACGAGGCTGAGCAACGAATAGTCTACAGCGTACGTGCTGTGTTCGAGGGCCCTGCCCAGCTGCAGGCCCGTGGCGTCCCGAGCATGCCGTAGTAAGCCGGGCTGGGCCGTGACATTCGGCACGTTAGTGTATCAAATGCATTTTAGCCTACGGTATGCTCAGCTCCATTGGGACATAGTGCCATCGTCCTCTGAGGATCTGTGCTTGCTGCGTGCAGTGCTTGCATGTGGACGTGCACAGCAGCACCGGTCACGATACCCGAGAGGCGGGAACAACCCAGTGCCCATTAACAGAGCGAATGGATGAACGGAGTGTGGCATGTCCACACAGTAGAGTGTCGTTGAGCCCCAACGAAGGGCGAGGTACCGACCGACACACGCCACGGCACGGCCGAACCTCGAAAACGTTACGCCGGGTCAAAGAAATCGGGCGTGAAAGGTCACAGGTGGCGCAATTCCATTTACAGGAACTGTCCAGAATATGTCAACGCCAAGGGACACATCGGGGTAGCGGTTTCCGGTGGCCGGGGGGCAGGGGACCTAGAGAGTGGTGGCCTGCTGGGTCTGGGGTTTTACTTCAGGGCGATGGAACCGATTTGGAGGAAGACAGAGGTGGTGTTTGCACAATATGCTGAATGACGCGGAATCGACCACTTTCAAGTGTTAATTTTACGTTACGTACATTTCACCTCCACACAGTACCTTGTCGCGTCCCGGAGGAGCAGCTATGGCGTGAGCGCCACCCGGCACCAGCTCCCGGCGTCCGGCAGGCAGCAGCACGGTGCGTCTGTGACAGTCCCAGGCCCCTTTCAACGCGACGCTGCGCACGTTTATCCTCAGGGCACGTTTCCGGGAAGTCGCGAGGCAGAGTCTTACCATCATCCCTCTTTGGAATTTCTTTGTCCCGTAGGTCCATCTACCGACCGCCAGTGAACTTCCCCATCCCGGCCGCACGGCGCTCGGCATTCCTCGCACAAATAACAGTTGCTGAGATGAAGGCTTCGTCTCCACAGCGCATCCGTGTTGGGCACCTTGGAGGTGGCAGAGAACGGGACGGAATTGCAGGAACAAAGAGTCTCGTTGCAGGGGTCCGACGAGGGCGGGGTGCCATGGAGGTGGGGGTGGGAGAGGCCGCGGACTGTGGCCTGTGGCCGGAGGGGGAGTCCCTGTGCACAATCAGCACGAAGACCAGGCCCTCAGGTTGGGGAGGGGTAACCTGTCGAGGGTATGCGGGGGGTCTCCAAGGTCGCATAGCGCGCAGCCTGGGCCACTGGACGTGATGGTCACTGGGGTGAAGATCAATTCACTAGACCAATTAGCCTATATTTTTTCTTTCAGCTTTCAGCATAATATGAAAAATTTCACTGCTAGGTGTTAAATTTGGTTACTGATAACGAAATATGTTTTTCTATATATTTACTCATCGGAAGTTAAAGTCTTATCAATACTCTTAACATATTTCTGCTAAAGTTCTTAAATTATCCTATAAAACATCTAAGTAAGTGGATGTGGCAAATTTAGCATCATGGTTATTTGGCCACTTGATATTAACCGACTTGATTTTTGGCCAGTGACCTGGGGCCACAGCGAGTGCTGACGATTGAGATGACAGGTGTACCCCGGTCTGCCCAAACCTGGGTGCTCTTGATCAAAGACAGATCAAAGTCCTAAGGAGGCGAATTGACGTGGCCGGCCCTGGCAGTGGGAGGACGGAGAAGGCCAGGGACGCCTGTCTCAAGGATTGTGTGCCTCTCTGGGGGCAGGCCGAGGCAACGGGCACTTCCTGGGACGGGCTTGGGCCGAGTTGGATCTCTGGGCAACGTGGCCGACGTGGGAGCCGGTGTGCTGACCTTTGCCTTCTCGCCGCAGCCGAAGTCCCTGTGACTCGCAGTCGCATTAGTCGCATTGCTTTGGTGGATCATGACTCCTCCTTAAGACTCTAATAAAAATTACAGACCCTCTCCCCAGACAAACGTGCGTGTGGGGTGTATCAGTTTGCTGGAGCTGCGGTAACAACGTAGCATGAACTGGGTGGCTTTGAGCAGAACTTTATTGCCTCACTGTCGAGAGGCCAGAAGTCCGAGATCAAGGTGTGGGCTGGGTTGGGCCCTCCTCAGGCTGAGAGGGCCTGTCTCTCTGACTCATAGCTGGCCATCCGGATTCTCTTTTGTGTCTTTACCTCACCTCTAGGCTTGTCTCTGTGTCCAGATTTCCTCTTTTTACAAGGACACAGTCACATTGGGTGAGGGTCACCCTGACGACCTCACTATAACTTGATCATGTCTGTGAAGACCCACTCTCCAAGTAAGGTCATGCCCTGAGCTGCTGGGGGTCAGGGCTCTAATATATCTTTTTTTGGGGGGGATATAATCCAACCCATAACAACTGGTAATGTAAATTCGCCTGTAACCTAGAGGGTTCGGACAGCCTAGCTGTGGTGGACAACATGTTTCTTCACAGTTCTCCCTTCCTCTGGTCCTTGCCAGGCCTTCCCCACCCCATAGATGGTGGACTTGGCCGCACGACTTGCTGGGGCTGGTGGAATGTGGGCGGACGTGACTCAGGCAGAGGCTTCGCGCGTGTCCGAGTGCTTTGGCCTGGCGTCTGGTGCCCCGACCGTTCACCATGAGAAGCGCCTGCCCACGTAGCTGCTGCCAGGTGAGCCCCGGAGTGAGAGCTACGTGCAGTCGACCCGAATTCGGTCTACAGCTGAGAGTAGAGCTGCCGTGGCCAGTCCGCAGAACTGTGAGCGAGAGAGGGACGTTCGCTGCTTTACGTCACTGAGAGTCGAGGTTTTCCGTTAGACGGCGTTGTCACAGCGGTTGCGGATGAATGCAGGAGATCATGAACCCTGAGTGATAAAATCCTCGCTCTGCTTTGCGGAATAATTCAGGGCTGTAACTCTGATGAAATTGCAGTCTCATCTGAGACCATCATGGAATCTAGCACTCTCATTTTAGAGATGAGAAGCCAAGATCCTGAGAGGTTAAGGGACTGACCTACAGTCATATAGCAGAGGTTACGAGCCGGAATTCTTTAATTCTCTTCCGATGCTCTTTGTATGACGTAATCACTGAAGAGGCAGGTGTAGAAATGGAACAAACCGAAAAACCAACTTGATTTCCTCTCTAATCAAAATTTCTCCCCTTAATCTTTGATGTCATGTCCCTTGACAAGGCCTTTAAAAAGGATACCGGCACATGGCAGAAAGGATTTGAATTCCATCTCCTGGCTCCCTGGGAAGGTGCCCTGAATGATCGCTCCCTCATTCCTGATGTCTGGGGGGGAAGGCCCCTTGCAGACAGCTAAAGAGAAGAGAAGTGTTCGGTAACCCCTCTTCCGAGCGGGGCGTGCCGGCCTGCTGTGGTCCAGGGCGTCCAGGCACGGCGGAGGGCCGGCCCCTCGCTGCTGGTCCCGAGGCGGGAGGATGGCCTGCACTGGTGGGCAGAACCCAGGTGTGTGTCCCCGGTCACAGGGACCGGCTCTTCGGCTGTGCCTGGGTGAAGTCGGGAAGGTGGGTGGGTCGCCTAAGCTCTTCTGCTTTCCCAAGGAGCCACGTTCCCTCTTCCTTTCTCCGACCTCCCTAGCCGGCTTTTCCATGTGGGGCGACCCTGTCGATGGTGGTTCCGTCTTGTGGATTTATTGGACCCGTTCCCTTGCCGATCCTGGGGCAGGTGTGGTGTCAGCGGATGTGCCCGTGGCCGGGAGGAACCACGGTCTCCCATTCGGGACGGTGGAGCACGGATCTGGGAGCCCTCCTTGGAGGTGGGCGCGGACACGGGGCCTGGGTGCGAGTGCGCGCTCTGCCCCTGCGCTCCGGCGAGGGAGCGTCACCTGGCCTCTCGGTGTCCCCGTTTTCCCATTGACGACATGGAATGTACACCTTAGAGGTGCTTTGCGGAGCTCGGAGAAGACATTTGAGAGCCGCCTTGGGCGAGAAGGAAGGAAGCGCAGATGTGCGTGTGCAGATGGACGTGGAGATGCCGGAGAGATGATCTCCAGGCAGGAAATCCGAGAAGTTCCCAAGTTAAGATTTTATCAGAAATCAAATTCTCTCCAGGCAATACAGACAGAAAAAGAAGAGAGACAAAATAAAAGAAAACCACAAAGAAATCCAAGCGATTGCAGAGAAAAACATTCCGCCAGATCCTCCCAGGGTACAAATGACTCTGTGAGCGTGGAAGAGGCCCGGTGATGGCCGTATCCTCATTTCGAACCCTTCTGGAACTTTCTAGGCTGGTGGGTAACATAAGCCTTGCTCAGATCTCTGTCGCATTTCTTTTGGGGGATTTTAAAGCAAGGTTTCTAAGAAGGCACTGGCACGCACGTTCCTTTCACACAAATTCTCTGCTGGAAAAGCAACCCCGGGCCGACAGGAGGTCTGCGGCTCAGGGCCTTGGAGGAAATAGCTGCCCGCTCGGGGCACCCACACTCAGGGACCAGAAGTCCAACGCTTCCCGGGGAAAGGCATTAGGAGAGTGCGTGCAGCCCTCTGGATGACGGCTTTCCCCGAAATAGAAACAGTCAAAGCACCCGAGTCATCTTGGGCACAGAAGTTGCTAGAACGATGTTTCCTTCCGGGACATTCGAGGTAGCCAACTAAATGAAATGATTGGACTTTGTTTATTCTTTTGGTAATACTGATTGGAATTCTGGAAGCACAGATAAATACTTCATTTCATGGTACGGCGCCTCATGTTAAACACCACCTCACCCCAGATGTGAATTTTAAGTGCTCAGATGAATGTGGGAGGAGACTAGCACTTCCTGGGAGAACATTACTCAAGGATATTACTCCGAATGGCTCAGAGTCCATCTACCCTTAACATGAGAATACACATCTATTTCCCCTAATTATTCAGGTTTTACATGTCCATTGTACAAGTTCGGAAAACTAGAATGTAGAGTAAGGAATGAAATTTACCATCATCCCACCAGCCGTGATGGCCGTGATGGCTGCCGTGGACATTCTGGCGTAGGACATACTGATTTGCATCACTTGGGTCATGCTGTATACATTTTTTTTTCCTTCTTTCTCTACTTAATGTTATGTCACAAGCATTTTTCCAGGTCACTAAAAATTATGCGTAAGTATAACTTAAAAAACTTTTAATATGGAAATTTAAAAACGTGCCAAGTTGGAGAGCAGTCGGTCACGGACCCGGACCGCTGACATGCCAGCGTTCTCTCATCCAACCTCTCTAACCCCCCTCTCCAGATTATTTTCAAGTCATTTTCCAGGAACCAGATAAATTTACCTCTAAATATTTCAGTATGTGTCTGAAAGATAAGAAAAAGAGAACTTAAAAACCAGCAATACGAATAAAACTACAGTACCATTATCTCATGTAGAAATCATGATTTTAAAAAAATTTAATTTTATTATTACTTTCCAGTATACAGTACACTGGTTAGACATTTATGTGGCTTATAAAACGATGCCCCTGATTGCTCTTCCTCTCCTCTGGCCCTCCACCCAGGCTTTACATGAACGCTGACTGCGTTCCCTCTGCCGTGCTCCCCATCCCCGTGACCGTCGATCAACTACTAATTTGTACTTCTTAACCCTTCACCCCATCCTCCTAATCCCCCCACCCCCTCCCCTCTGGCCATCACCAGATGGCCCTCTGTATTTGTGAGTCTGTTTTTGATTAGTTTGTTCTTTTTGTTCCTTAGATTCTGCATATAAGTGAAGTCATATGGTATTTATCTTCCTCTGTCTGACTTATTTCATTCAGTATAATAACCTCTATCCAAGTCCACCCATGTTGTTGCAAATGGTAAGATTTCATTTTTTTTAATGGCTGAGTAATATTCCATTTATATATGAACCATAGCTTCTTTATCCAGTCGTCTGCTGATGGGCTTTTAGGGTGCTTCCGTATCCTGGTTCTTGTAAATTGTGCTGCCATGAACATAGATAACGCATAGATCTTTATGAATTAGTGTTTTGGTTTTCTTTGGGTAAATACCCGGAAGTGTAGTGGCTGGGTCCAAGGTAGATCCATTTAAATTTCCTGAGCAACTCCCAGACTGTTTTCCATAGTGGTTGTACCAATTTGAAATCCTACCAACAGCGTGTGAGGGTTCCCTCTTCTCCGCATCCTCAGCAACACTGGTTCTTTGATTTATTGACGAGAGCCATTCTGACAGGTAAGAGGTGACATCTCATTGTGGTTTTAATTCGCATTTCTCTGATGATTAGTGACCTCGAGCATCTTTACATATGTCTATCGGGCATCTCTAGTTCCTCTTCGGAGAAATATTTGTTCAAGTCTTCTGCCCATTTTTTAATTGGCTTGGTTTATTTTTGGTTGTCGTTGAGCTGTATGAGTTATTGATGTATTTTTGGATATTAACCTCTTATCAGATGTATCATAAGCAGATATCTTCTCCCATTCAGTCGGTTGTCTTTTCGTTTTGTTGATGATTTCCTTTGCAGTGTGAAAACTTTTTAGTCTGATACAGTCCCATTTGTTTATTTTTTCTTTTGTTTCCCTTGCCCAAGGAGATACGTCAAAAAATAAATTACTAGTAGCAATATCAGAGAGATTACTACCTATGTTTTCTTCTATAAGTTTTATGGTTTCGGGTCTTATGTTTAAGTCTTTAATCCATTTCGAGTCTATTCTTGTATATGGCGAAAGAAGGTAGTCCACTTTTTTTTTTCCACATGTATCTGTCCAATTTTCCAAGCACCATTTATTGAAGAGACTGTCTTTGCCCCATTGTATATTCTTGCCTCCTTTGTCATGTATTTTGCAGATGACTTTCCAGTTTTCCCAGTACCACTTATTGAAGAGGATTTCCTTTCTCCACTATATGTTTTTGGTTCTTCTGTCAAAGATTATTTGTCCATATAAACATGGGTTTACTTCTGGACTCTTGATTCTATACCACTGGTCCGTGTGTCTATTTTTCTGCCAATACCATGCCATTTTGATTATCGTTGCTTTGTAGTATAATTTGAAGTCGGGAAGAGTTATGCCTCCAACTTTATTCTTTTTCCTCAGGATGGCCTTGGGTATTTGGGTTTTTTTTTGTGCTTCCATACAAATCAGGTGATTTTTTTGTTCTGTTTCTTTAAAAAATGTTGATGGGATTTTGTTCAGGATTGCATTAAACCTTTATAATGCTTTAGGTAATAAGGTCATTTTAACTGCGTTGATTCTTCCAATCCAAGAACACGAAATATCTTTCCATTTCTTCGTATCTTCTTCAATTTCTCTTAATAGAGTCTTATAGTTTTCATCATGTAGATCCTTCACATGTTTTGTTAGATTTATTCCTAGGTATTTGATTCTTTTTGTTGCAATTGCAAACGGAATTATTTTTTCCACTTCTTTTCCTGACAGTTCATTATTAGAGTATAGGAACACTATGGCATTTTGAACATTGATTTTGTATCCACAAACTTTACTGTATTTGCTTATTGTCAACAGCCTGCTTATTTGAATCGGGATCCAAACAAGGTTGGCTCATTTAGATTGGTCCACGTGTCTTTTTCTTATTTTCTTGTTATTTATTTGTTGATGAAACCAACACATTTGTCCTGTAATATACTAGAGTCTGATATTGCTGATTGAATTCCCATGATTTTGTCTAACATGCACCTCTATCTCTTCATTTTCCTGTTCATCAATAGTTAGATCTAGAGGTTTGATCAGATTAAAGTTCAAGTTTTTGGGAATATCAAGACAACTTCAGAGTTGTCGTTGGGTCCTTTGTCTGGAAGCGCTTCTTGTCAGGCTCTCTCTTTTCTTGTGATTATCGTTGCCAAGATCCATTCATTCATTAGGAGTTTCAAAATGGCAACATTTGATCATTTCTTTGTTTATTAATTGGAATCCCTTTCTCATCAATTCTTTTTATCCTGTAGTTTGTCTTTTGGAGGCAAGGCACAAAAAATCCGAGTTCGTCTCCTTTACCAGTTTTCAAAGTCACGATGTAGTTGTGATGTGTTTGATACCATCTTTCAGCTGTGATCGGTTAACTTTCAAATATTATTATGAACCGATGGGTTTCATCTGTTGCAGTTATTATTCTTATGATGCTCAAATTGTATGATTTTTGGCGAGTAGGAGCTTATCGAGTTTGATTCTGATCTCTTCTGACATGTCCTTAATTTTGGGCAGCTTCCTTATTTTTTGAAGGACAAAATTTTAGATTTGTCTGTGTGTTCCCTGCTCAGACCTGGGATCAGCCATTTGCCCAAGCTGTTGGTTTTGAAGATGGAGGCAGGGGCCAGGGAACACAGGCAGCTGCTAGAAAACTAGAGAAGGCAAGGAAACGGAGTGTCCCTTGGAGCTTCCAGAAGGAACCGGCCCTGCTGGAACCTCCATTTTGGTAACACTCATCTCAGATTTCTGACCTCCAGAACTGTAAGATAACACACTCATGTCGTTTTAAGCCCCCGTGTTTGTGGTCATTTGTTGAAGCAGCGACAGGAAACCGGTACCGTTGGCAAGGAGAGAGGGCGCTCACAAGGAACCCACCCCTCCTGGTGGGAACAGGCTGAGGCTGCTGCCGTGGCCCAGCACTCCTGGAAGTTTCATTTGTAGGACGAGCCTTCGATGCGTACTAAAGGATGTGGGGACAGATGGGGAAGGGAGAGCTTAAAAGTAGCATACAGGTGCACTGCGGCCCCATAAAACCAAACCCTCCTTGTGTTGTTGGGAGAACGAGTTTTCTTTCCTCTGCAGAGTACCTGGGACTTCCCAAACTGCCTCACCTCAGCGTGGTGGGGATCTCGTAAGCCTGTGTGAGGTCGGTTTTCCTGGCTATATTTGGCTGCTTGGATAGTGGCTTTTTCTCTTTTCACTTTCTTTTAAATATTCTTCTCCTCTCCTGATCGCTTCTCCCTCGAGGTTTTCCAGTGGGACTTGGAATGTAATGAACAGAAACAAATTACAGATGAGACTTAAATGCGGAATGTTCTAAATTTCCAAAAGGAGAATACTGAAAAGGAAAAATGTTCACGTAGCACCTAAGAGGAGGGAAGAGAAAAAGAGAAAGTGAAATAAAAATGAGATTGTGCAGTAGGTACGAGTGTTCATGGAGGAGACAGACAGGAAGAGGAAGAAAGCGGAGGTCCCGAATGACCGCGCAACCTACCCGACCCTTGGCTCCCAACGAGGGGCGGGAGGATGGAAATATGAGCAAAAGAGGGTCAAGCGTCTCCCGCAGACGTCAGAAAGGCCTCTGAAAGGGCGCGTGCTTCGCAAGCCTGAGTGTTTGATTTTTTATTTCCATCTTTTGTCTTCTATTAGCTGTCTTTTCTGTCACCTCCTGCTTCCTGAAGTCCAGCAATTTAGACCGTCTTGGAGCACAGGCCACATTTTCTTCCATAGCATGGCCTCGTGGTGCTCTGTGGTTCACTGAAAGCTTGTACCCTATACATTTTTCGCCTGGCTCCGAATATATATTTGGTCCTTATAATTGAAGGAGATAGTGTTTAAGGTATGACGCATGTAGGCACTTGTGAAAACGCAGAGTACTTAGTCTTTGCGCCCAGTGTTACAGAGCTTGAACGTGCTCGCGGAGTGAGTTTAGACTTATTCAGCAGTCACCCTCTTCAGAATTGCGTCGAGGTTACGAAACGTATCTTGATGTTGGTCGCCAGCCCGTGCCTTTGAGCCAACAGACGGTTTTGCCAGAAGGATGCCTCCATCTGCTCTCGTGGAGACGTGCTCCTTGGCGCCTCTTGTCGATCACTTGAGTTTGTGTTTGCCACTTTTTTCAGTCGCTTATTAGTTATGTTAATTATGCTTCATTAATTTGGTAAAGTTTTGTATTTGCTGTCACGTATAATCATAACATTGTAGAAAAAGCCAGCAATCCTAGGTGACGGGCAGATGGTAAGGATCCAAGTGGATACCAGAGACAGAGATAAATTTATTACAATATTTTACAACATTTTTGTTTTCAAAGTTCCTTTTTTTTTTTTCTCCTGTGATTTTTTTTTTGGTGTTTGTTTTGAGAATATGAGCCTTTGAAATAAATTTTCTCCAGGAAGTCTTTGTGGTGCCAACTCTCCATGACAACTATTGAAAAACACACTGAGATGTTTTCTAAAAAAGAAAAAAAAAACAAGAAAGAAAGAAAGAAAGAAAAAAGAAAAACCCAACCCAATAATAATAATAATAAAATTACTGGAAGCAAGGGAAGAGATCCGCCAAGGCAATTAAAAAATTTCTGCAGAGCGGAGCTGTCATTTCTGCCGTTGCGATTCCAGTTGTGCTGCAAATTGTCCTAAATCCCTTTGATGAGAAAGCCATCTGGTCCCTTGCAGCGCCTCTGGTATGAGTGTTTTGGAAAAACAATTACAGTTTTCAGTTTCCCTCGAGGAAGGAGAAGATGGGTTATTTTTTTCCTTTTCTTGAGCAGCATATGATTTTGCCGGATTCCCTTGCATGGTGCTTCGGAGCAGATGGCATCAATATGATCAAGGGATACATGTCTCTGCAAGTAATTTGGAATCCTGGGGAAATTCTCCTGGGTTGGCTGGACGTTGGAGGCTGTGCCAGTTCCCAGGGAAGTGGATATGTAAGATGAATGGGATCTTCCCCGTAGATCACAAAGGCTTCATGCCAGTTGCATGCCTCGAAGGGGCATAAAAAATAGACCTGGTCTTTTCTTATTGGGGAGAGTGAACAATTTCTCAGCCCTCGTGTGACTGGACTCTCCTTCTGAGACCCGCCGGCAGTGAGTGTGGCTCTGGCTCTCAACTAGGTCTTCGGAAAGTTGACCTAGTTGACCGACAACTATAATTGCATTGGGGTAGCATCCAAATGAAGATTTCCTCTGGAGCTCTGGTTCTGATCTGAAATTACTGGAGTGAGTTACTAACCGGGGAGGCAGAGCACCTTCAATGGGAGAGGACGCCTGGATGGCCCTTTGTCCGCCGGCTACGGTCACTGTGGATCTGTGGTTTCGTGCGGGGACCCACCTGCTTGTGGGGCCTCTGGCTACAAAGACACAGCCAATTTCAAGGCTCAGAACCCCTGCCCCATAGACCTGGGTGTCTGAAGATGGGAGAGGAAGAAGAAATTCGTCTTCGTCTCTTTCCCCCTTGACCCTTCACGAGTTGATCTTTTTGAGAACTGAACACCTGACGACCCCTTCCCAGACCCTCAAACATCATGACATAGTCATGCGTTCTAGTTCGCGCATCAGATTTCCGAGAATCTTAAAGTCCTTGAGAGAGATCCTCGAACCCTGCAGAATCTTTTCCTCTGGAATTTAATTGAGGGCAACGAGTCAATAAAGACCGAGCCAGCAGTAAAACCATATTCGCACAAACTTTAAGAAACTCTGGGAATGCCCTCCGATCTGAGACTCAGACTCCGGCATCTTCTCTGTGAAGCACTTGCGCCTTCTTGGGTCGCCCTCTCCTAACGAAGGCCAGGGTTGGGAAGTCTTCGCAATCCCACAACGATCGCCAACCTCCTAGGTGCAAGGAGTTCCAGAACGAAAAAGCATGCCCGTGTGCCTTCTTTCTGATGACTCCGTGCAGCGACCAGCAAACGTTTTCTGTAAGGGACGGAATAGTAAGTGTTTTACGCTTTGCTGGCCATCTGGACAAGTCACTCCACTCTGCCACTATAACGTGAGAGCGGCTATGAACAATACTTAAATGAATGAGCGCAGCTGTGTTCCAATAAAACTTTATTTGAAAAACAGGCCAGTGGGCCACATTACCCCGTGGGCTGCAATGTGAGCATTTCTGGTTTCTAGTCCCACAAAAAATAAAGGCAGTGCACTACTTTGTTTCTCGATATCCCAGTGCAGTGGATCTAAAAAGTGTAATTACACTTTTTAGACAGAGCAGATGGAGGGGCGTGGGAAGTGTTCGCAGTGCCTGGCACCTCGCCTACCCAAAGGGCGGCTGGGGTCGGGTGAAAAGACTTGGAGGGTGGAGAGGGTCCGGGAGCCTCTCAGGTGGAGTGGTACTTAGGGTGGATTTTGGGGGTGAAGTAGGAGTCTCAGGAGGTCAAGGCCAGAAGGGGTTTTGGGGGGAACCAAAGGCGGGTGCAGGGCCCCGAGGCGCAGCAGAGCTGGAGAGTGCAGGGCCTGAGTGTGGGGGCCGATTCCAAGGACGGGGGGCTGGGAAGGCAGGCCAGGACGCAGCCGGGAACGACGCGCTCCAGGCAGGGGAGTTCGGCCCGTCTCCCGCGGGTGCTGTGGATACACCGAGGACTCGTCGGCAGGTGGCAGATGTGATCGGAACTGGGAGGATGCTGAGAAGGAGGCGTCAGAGCTGAGCGAGGTCCCCGGTGGCATCTGGGTGCCCGCGCTCGGCCGGGTCTGCGGGCCCCGGGGTGAGTTCTGAGTTCTCTGAGTCTGGCCCAGGGTCTGGGCTTGGAATTCCTTAGTGGTTCCCACGATCGGCCTCTTGTTCTGCGTGGCCTTGGGTCAGCTAGCCCACCCCTCATCGTGTGTGTGTGTGTGTGCGCACGTGCGAGCTTCTTCATTTGGAAATTAATAGTGCCAGTGTAGCTACCCCAAGGACAGAGGAGCGTTTCGTGGTTTGACGGTCGGCTCTACGTGTCGCCCTGGTCTGGCCGGAGCACCGTTATTCAATGACGTGTGAGTCTGTGCGTTGCCGGGGGGGGGGGGCGGGTTTTGCAGATGCGATGTTGATTGAATATCAACGATCAGGTGACTGTAAGTAAAGGAAATGATCTTTGATGATGCAGGGGGGCCTCAGGCAGCCAGCGAGCCAGTTCCTTGAAATCTCTCTCTCTCTGTACACACACACACACACACACACACACACACACACACACACACACACACACGTTCTGTTTCTCTCGTAAAGCCCTGGCTGATACACAGGGCCAAACTGAGGTCAATTTGTGATGATAAATTTTATTAACAAAGTGAAAGTTTAATGGTACGTGTTCCATTGTGAAGGTAGAAAAAATATCATCTGTCTCGGATGGAGAAGGTGCCTAAAGTTTGGTTCTTCTGCCTTCATCCCAGGGCTCATTCGGAGAAATCTGAGACTTTCGTTAACCCAAACCCTTTGGAGGTGTGCGTGGACTGCCCCTCCCTTCCCGGCCCTCACCCCGACCCCGGTTTGGTTAGCTGGGCCCTGGAGATGTTCGATCATGATTTCCAGGTATGAATCAAGCCACCCGAAGGCCTGAGGGGTGCTTTCTCGATTCCACCTCTGCAGGTGAGGTGGCTGCGTGTCAGGCGTGGCCCAGCAGGGCTTGCGGAAAACCCTCTGGTGTGCTCGGGCATTGGCATTATTCACCGTGGCTAATGCCCGAGTCATCGTGTGTGGAGAACGGCGCTGGTCTAGGGCTCAGAAGAAAGTTATGAGCCATGAGGAGTCTGAACCTTAACGTAAATCACCCAGGTGGCTGTCAGGCTAACTGCCAGGCAGCTGTCACGGCGCAGGCCACGGAGCTGCGTCTTCTCCCAGAGAGCGGCTGTGTCCGGTTTCAGGACACAGTCCAACAAGTGTTTCTCCCCTTCTCACAGGCAGAGTGCTCCATGCTGCCTGGCCAACAGCTGGCCGGCCGGCCAGAGGAGGTTTCTGGCACCAAGGTGGCCATGGGCAGGGCAAGCGACTGTCTTCACTGCAGAAGCTGAGAGGCCAGAGGGCTCCTGTGCCCGGCTCAGAGGGCCTGGACAGAGAGACAGACCCCTGGCGTCCACTGTCTTGGAAAAGCGCCCATGTAGAAGTGGAGGAAACATGATTTGGGGTGGGGGCCTGCTTACGGGGATGGGGGGGTTCGCGAGTTTCAGTTTGTTTCAGGGTTTAGAGCGCCATGCTTGGAGCAGACACGGAGCTTAGACCACATAGTCGAACCCTAGCTGAGAAGCTGGGCCCAGGGAGGGCCATGTCGCCTTGGGGAGCCATCAACACACATTCCCCAAGGGTGGCTCGGTGGCCTCTTCCCTCGGCCCCCACCTAGTGCGTGAGGCCGAGGGCTGCAGGGAGACGTGAATTCATGCTGAGAGGAAAGGCATGGCGAGCATCTCCCTAGAGGAGATCAAGTCGAGATCGCCAAGGATCCAAGAAGCCCCCCACTTTGCGCCAGTCGCTAAACCTCTGACTGGATTTGCCAGGTTTAGTAAATAAAAACACAGAATGTCTGAAAGAAACAACAAAAAACCAAAAAACCTGGTGCTGGCACAACTGAATAGACACGTGCCAAAGAATGAAGTCGTGGCCTTCGCACCGTGGACCGACGTGGCTCGTCGACCTGAACGCAAAAGCTAAAGCTCTAAAACTCTTCGAAGAAAACGGGTGAATCCTCATGGTCTTGGGTTAGGCAAAGCCTTCTTAGATGTGATCCCCAAGGCGTAACCAACAAAAGGAAAAAAAAAGTTGATCGATTGGACTCCATCGAAATGAGAAAGGTTCGCGTTTCAAAGGACACGCACGATCGAGGCGCTGAGTTTCAGTTTGGGAAGATGAGCATTGGCCTGTGGCGAAGGTTACACAGCGATGTGAATGTACCTGGTGCCACCGACCTGCACCCCTAAAAATGGCCAAAACGGTAACATTTGCGTTTTGTGTACTTTACCACAAAGAAAAGGGAGAAGGAGGGCAGACGCCGTGAGGAGCAACCTCTCCACCCCGACCGGAAGGGACCGAGGAGCGCCCCTCCGCAGTGCTGGGCACGGGCTGCCGCTGGCTGTTCTCAGCACGCGGCTCCTCGGCCTGGCCCCGGCCCCGTCCCCCTCCCTCCGGGCCCGGCGTGGGAACAAATCTTCTCTCTGTCCCGAGGTCAAGACACTTGATCTTCGGCAGAACTGCCACTCTCGGGATAAGTTCCCTGCCGCCGCAGACAGCTGTTCCGAGAGGGATCCAGGTGCCAGGCGCTGACGCAAGCCTTTGACGCACCGCGTCCCCTTCCAAGAGCCGCACTTGCTCTGTGCCGGTTACCTTACTCCTACGGCTGCACAGTGAGTCAGCGCTGGAAGCCGAACCGGACCCCCGTCGGTCTAGCCCAAGGCCGGGGTCTTAACTGCTCTTCTTTATTACGGTCCTTTGGTTTTCAGAAGTCGACTCAGATTCCCCTTGTCTCTGAAGGCCCTGGAGCTCTCTGGGCTGGGAGCTGCTCCCGCCTCACGTCCCCAAGGCGCCTCGGGCTCCCACAGGGCAGTCTGCTCGTTGCCCTCCGGCCTCCCCCCTTAGACCACGGGGCCCTCGAAGGCGGCCCGCGCCTCGCTCGCTCGTCTTTGCGTGCGGCCCAGTGCCGACGCGTGACCGTGTGTGTGAGCGGTCAGGGCCGGCGGCCTCCTGGCTTCTCCCTGCCGTCCGCCCGGGCTCCCTGGAGCCTTAGCCGGGAAGGCACATCGCTACCTGCGATCCCACCCCATACATGTCAAAGTCCCCTCTGTGGTGAGAACCCCCTCGATAGTGACGCATCGAGAAAAAGCACCTCTGCTCTCTGCTGGGAAATGAAAATGTTAAAGGAAAATTATGTCTTTCATAGACAGAGCAAGTCTTTCTTCTCTCTGCTTTCTGCCTGGATTCGCGGCTCACTGTTCCTTTGGGAACATCTTAATTTTCCAGTCTTCTGAGTGAGGGAGGGGCTTGCTTGGAGGGGCTGGTATTGTGAGTGACCAAGCCCCTGCCCATCGCTGAGCTGAGGAGACGTGTCACTGAGCCCAGGGAAGCAAAACACCAAGTTGTCTTTTGTTCTTCTCAATGTCTTTGTGACGATGCTATGGTTCGCGTTGACATGACTACTTTCTGCTCAGTAAAGGAGATCTCGGGTAAGGCAGACATGGAATTCAAACTGGTGCTGGGATTCAAACAGAGGTTCATAGATACAAAACAGTTTCCGGAAATCCTTGAGGAAAAGACTGACTTCCCTCCCAACTTGGATTCTTGCTTCCTGATTCCTCCTCATATCTCTCAGAAATAAGGAAGAAAAAGTTTCATGGTAGGAAACAGAAAGCCAGAGAAGACCTGAGACCTGAGTCTCAGTTTATGATGTTGCGGCTAAAATTATCTAAAATTTCAACGTTGTTTTTGCTAATGGGTGTGTCCTACAGAGAGGCAGCGTGATGTGGGAGAAAGACCACATTATGGATGTTTGGGTCCCCCTCCCTGTCCCCTACAATCCGTCTGTTGAAACCTTAACCCCCCCTCCCAGCTGTACTGGAGAGGGGGCTCGCAAAGAAGAAATTAGGGTTAAGCAAGGTCATGAGTTTGGGGTGCTGCTCTAATAGGACCAGGGTCTTTATCGTAAGGGATGCCAGGAGCTCGGCCATCATGCAAGCCAGGAAACTCATTAGAAACTGGCCACTTTGGCACGTTGATTGTGGGCTTCTTCCCAACGTACAAAATTATGAGAAAATTAATTTCTCTTGTTTAAGCCCCTCGGTCTGGTACTTTATTATGGCAGCCTGAGCAGACTAGTACAGACCAGTAGTTTTAGACCAGACAAATTTAGTTTGGAATTTTGGTCCTCCCACTTGCTAGTTGACCTTGGACAATTTATTTAATTTTTCTGAGCTTGATAAGTAACAGAAAATTAATGTACCTTGTTGGTAGGTTTGTTGTTAGACTTTGGTGCTGAGTGGACACTCAGTAGGATCTCAATCAATTGTAGGATACGCCCCGCGATGGTTTTTGTTTGTTTGTTTTTTCTAAAAACCAGTCCCTGCACAGTTCTCGAATTGCAAAAATGAATATTTGGTCCCTTGGAGGTCGTCATTAGAATTGACAGGGTCAAGGGGACCCTCATCCAAATTCAATATGTATTTCTATCTTTAGTCTTGTCGCTGGAAGGCATCAACGCTGAGCCCTCTTGGGCAGAGACCAGTTCACACCACTGTTAAGTGGTTACTACTGGGTTAAACTCCCCAGCGGGGCCCTGAGGAACTGGACGCTTTGGAACAGAACCCCGCCTGTCCCTTTGGAGCCAGCCTAGAGCTATGCGTCTGTGGTCCCAGGAAAAATGCTTATAAAAGAGTTCGAGCATTTACTTACACGTGGCGAGTGCCTTCATTCCAGCCGCACGCAACCAATACTTAACTAGACGCTAAACGTTAATTCTAAGGGGAGCTTCTGTGGAGGTATCAACACTGAGAATTAGATGCATTGCACCAATATCTAGTTCCTGAGATTAGACGATGCGTGATTTTTGTGTGGATGGGGAGAGGGGTGTATGGACAGGCCTTTGCCAGAGCTGGTGCTGTTGATGACAAGTCTTAAAGGTCATCTGAAAGCTGCTTCTGAGGATGTCTGAACAGCTGTCACTCAACATCCTCAAAAACCCTGGATGTGGATCTCTGTCGGTCCTGGCTTTTTGTTGGTTTACGTGATAGAGTCACTGTTTTCTCGGATCCCAAGTGAGGGGGTTCAGGACAGGCCTTCCCAAGATGTGCCACTTTTGGCATGGGAATTATTTTGAGCTGAAGGCAATCGAGACCCTGAGGGCTCATGAGAAAGAATCTAAATTTGGGGCCTGGCTCATAATAAGAATTATTACCAGAAATACCTTGCGATGGTCTATCTGTAGGGAAGAACAGACATCTAATTACTGAACATCTGCTCTTCTCGTCCTGCGGACGACCCTGCTCCCCGCTGCAGTCCCGAGGCTCCTCACCTCGTCCGTAGCTCAGAACGCCATCGCGACCTCATTGTAACCTCTGCCTCTGAGCCTCTCCCGTACGTGGGGAGTCTCTGACTCTCTCCTGCAGATGGGGTTCCCAGATGTACACATTCAACTACATTCGGTTATTCTCTCTTGTTGCTCTGTCTCATGTGGGTTTAATTGTCGGACTAGCTGGAAGACTCTGGAAGGGCATGGGAACGTTTCTTCCTCCCAAATATGACCATGGCACTGTATCTGGGTGTCCTAATCACCCACTTAAGAAAGAATGAACCCATGGGCAGAGTCCAGAAATTTCTTCACGATTTCGATACTTTGGATCCGAGGGGAACAAATGTGAAATTGGAGAGTTTATGTCACCCTTTCAAGGTCCAGGATAAATAATAGTGACATTCGGTCTATCGAAAAGTTTGGACAACCCATGATGAAACTACTTGAAAATTAAAGATAAGCGTCATTCTTTTCTTCCTTGGGAGGGCAACGCTGAGCCCCTGGCCGTGACCCCCTGGCCGTGACCCCCTCATCTGTGGTGGTGTGACACCTGCTGGGGTCCTTCCCCCACGACCCGGGCCCGGAGGCCATGACCTCAGGAACCATCAGAAACAATGGACGAGACCTCACCCTGATGCAGCCAGCATGGAATTGGGGGTTCAAGTTCGCTTTATCTAGGTCTGAGGATGGGGCAAGCCCTACCCCGCGTCTGGGTTATGACTTTATTTTATTCGGCGTTAGCGAGGGGTAATTGACCAATGATATTTGATATATGTACATATTTCCTTGGGACAGATTCCCAGCCCCGGGTTAATTGCCTCATTCACCACCTCACGTATTTGCCTTTTCTTTTTTTTTCTCCTTTTGCTGAGAACACTTAAGTTCTGTTTTCTTAGCAAATTTCAATTATACAGCAAAGCATATTCATCTTAGAACTGAAAACTCGTACCCTTCGCCAAGCTCTCCTCGTGCTCCCTGGCCCCGCGACCATCATTCTTCTCTGTGTCTATGATTGCGACTCTTCTTTTTAGACTCCGCATCGGGTCACAACTTTAAAAAAATGGGAACTTATGACTGTGACTCTGTGTTTGCCTTGGTTGGGCTTAAAGAGGTCACATTGTCACCATCACCCTCAAGGAAAGGGCCGGGCTCAGAAGACTCACGGGCTATTAATAGCTTCCCAGAGCAGATGCTGGCAGACTGGCCAGCGACACTGGTTTCTCGAGGGGTCATGTGTCACTCTGCGTGCCGCGGCAGGAGCCAGCCCAACGGGTCCTCACCAGCCGTGTCTCAACACTTTCTGGGGTGTCTGCACCGAGGCTATGAGGAGGACTTGCACAACGCGCGAGATCTCGGGATAAAGTGTGTGAAGCGCTTGGGACAGTTCCTGGCAGACAGCAGACACCGGTTATCAGACCACATTCCGGGCGGTGCTCTGATGCTATCTGCTCCCACTGCATGCGGACCGCAGGCTGGTTTTTCCCGGAAGCTGTGCACCAAGGTGACCCCTACCTGCCGGTGCTCCGCGGGGTTTGTCACTGTGAGGAAGGTGACGCTGTCCGTCCCAGGTGCCCCGAATGGGACACCTTTGTTAGAAGGAGTCTCCCTACTGCCTTTCGCTACTAGACTGTGGATATACCTGCCAGGCAGTCCCCAGAGGTGCAGGCTCAAGGCGGTGACCTTCTGGCGCTTACAAAGAAATGGCTGCTGTTTGGACATTGGCTCCCACACTGCTCGTTTTGCAGTATAAAAATACCTCGTTACCAACTTGGACTCCAACGGGAGGCTTAGGAGTGACAGGCAAAACCACAGATCCAACAGAAGAAGGTGGAGGAGGATGTGTTTGGCCCTAGAGATGGTACAGGATTAGCGGGCAGAAATTTAAAAGCTCATGTCGTAAGTAAACAAGTGGATAAAATGTCGTCTCCCTGAGGACCCCAAGAATAGAGAGACACGGCAAATTTGGAGAAGGTGTCAGGAGTCAGAAAGATACGTCCATGAAGAACATGCAGGAAACACCTACAAATCGATAAGAGAAAGAAAGAATTCCAATGAAGAGCCGGGTGAAGGCCAAAAACAGGCGACTTGCAGGAGAGGTGACCCTGTACGCAAGCATGCCAGGGGACCCTCATTAAGAGTGGGAGAAATGCCAAGCTAAATATAAGAGATCACTTCTCACCGACCCGGCGAAGTTAGAAAGCCTTCTGATGCCGAGGCTCGGGGCCTCGCCGGTGGGGTGTAGACGGGTCTGGGACCCGGGGGAGCACAGCGGCAGCACTTGGTCTAAGTCGGCGCAGGACACGCAGCGACGGCCGCCCGGGGCGGGAGCACCCAGCCCCGGTGCCCTGGGCGTGCGTCCCAAACTCACCGTCCTCGGAGCAGCAGGGGCACGCGGCTGAGGATGTGTGTGCAGCCGTGCGTGTGGCCGCAGGAAGCTGGGCACGCCCGGCCGCCCACCCCTGGGGCCGTGGCTGGGTGACGTGCGGGGAAGGTCCTCACGGAGCGCCAGCCGCGGTTAGAGGTGGTGGGCCAGGCGTGCGGGACGGTCCCCGCGGGCACGTGCATATCCTGTCTGTGTGTAACCCTCCGTCCCTTTCGACAGAGATCCCCAAGTCTTTTTTCCATGTACCCAGTTTCTTCACTGGTGAGCAGGTCACCCCCAAATAACTCACAGTTATCCCAAGAGAGTTTTCCCGCATTTGACTTGGTTGTGTCATTTAATAATAATCCATGAAGTGTCTCCCTGTCCCCCGCTTCCCGCGTCCACACGCCAGACGCCCACCCCGCGGGCACGGGCTGGGGGCTGGGACACACGGGGAGGTAAACGAACAGGCTAGCCGGCCTCTCGGCTCTTCCCGTTAGCAAACCGACAACCTACATGCCTGTATTTGTTGTACGGGCCAGCGCTTCTCAAACTTTTTGGTTTGGGGACAGCTTTATACGCTTAAAAAACATCGAAGACTCAGGGAGCTTCTGTTTTTGTGGGTGAAGCCAAACAGAGCATTTTTTACTTTATTAGTAAGTAAAACAGAGATTTAAAATATTTATTCATGAAATTATTTGAAAATGACAATCATAGACCATGTTGACAGAAATAACGTATATGTATTTTAAAAATTACATTTTCCAAAACGAAATAGTCTAATAGGAAGACCAGCATTATTTTCTTTGTTGGCTGGTTTGATGGAAGACGGCCGGGTTCTTATATCTGCCTCTGTGTTAATCCATTGCAGTAATCACACGTTAGAAAGCTTCTGGAAAACTCCTCTGGACACCAAGAGAGCAAGATCGGAAAAGACACATAACTCCTTGGCCTTACCGTAGTCACGAAGGTGGCTTTGACCTCCTGGGGTTCCCGAGGGTCTGAGCCGCCCAGGGGTCCCCGGCCAGGCCACACTCGGAGGACCACTGGCTTTGGTCTTTCTGAATCTGCGGTGTAGAGCAGGGGTCCCCAAGCCCCAGGCTACGGACCGTGTCCTGTTGGGAACCGGGCGGCACAGCAGGAAGTGAGTGGTGGGCGAGCGAGCGAGCAAAGCTACATCTGCGTCTGCAGCCGCTCCCCAGCGCCGGCACCACCGCCTCGGCTCCGCCGCAGGTCATCAAGTGTTAGATTCTCACGGGTGCCCAGAGGAGTGGGGACCGCCGGTGGAGAGCCTGCATTCTAGACACCACACGTCTCGCGCTGTGGCGAGGTCAGTGGTCTACGTCTGGCTGAGATCGTCAAGCGTTCACCTAACAGCCAGGGGCGGACGGGGCCTGAGATAGGCTGTAGGCACTAAACTTACTTTTGTTGATTCATATCGTCTGGGTGTTTCTTCAGCGCTCATTTCATTGACTCTAGGAAGTGGGATATGGGTGGCTTGTTGGTTTATAGCCGTTATTTATTGAGCATTTCCTGTGAGATAGCCATTTCGCTAAATGCTTTCTCTTGCTAAAATTAGTTTATCCTCGGCGTGTCTCTTAAAGCACAGACGGCTTTCAGTCAAAAGAATCGAATGTTAGTGGAGATCGAGAGGGGCTTTTGGGAGCTTTAGCTGTTCCGAGAGCTTCGATCTTGTGTGAATCCGTGCACCCACGGATTCTTACTGGCACCAAGGGCTTACACATCTTTAGACTGGAGGCAAGTTCCCAGCAAAGCTTCCGGAAAAGCTTAGGTGGAGAGGGAAAACTCTTCAGCTCCAAACTTCTCTGCAGTAAAAATGGGCGTTAGCTGGTGGAAATCCACCACCGAGGCGCCTGCCTTGAGGGTCCCAGGGGATCGCCAGTGACTTACCATGGCGAGGGCCTCAGGCCTGTGCGAGGCACTAGCAAGCTGATCTCATTCGAAAAATAGATCTAGGTTGACTTTGTAGTAACCAGATTTTGGCGACACCATGATTGTGCCCTGGGGCAGGATGTTCGCAGGGCACAAGGGAAGGGGCGTGCTTTTTTGTGCAGTGATGGCGACGGTTCCGAAAAAGAGTAAGTTACAAAGGCAAGTGCAGAGCAGGATGTGTGGGACGCTCCTCTTTGTGCAGGGCGTGTGTGTGTGGGGAAGTACATATCTGTATTTGCATAATGCCCCGTAAAGAATACAGAGGACCCTCTGCTCAGAGCAGAGACCCATGGGACGGGGCAGAGGGAAACGTCTCCTATAGCTCCTTGTCCTTGTCGATGCCATGTGAATTCATGACTGAGTCAACATTAACTGGGTTTAAAAATAATAAAAAAAAGCAAAATAAAATCCAGATGGAAAGCAGTCCAAATCCTTTTCGCTGAAGCCCCTTGCTTTTTCTAGACGGGGGACAGCCTGCTGCAAACCGGGGTGGCCCCGCTGGGAAGTGAATGACTTCTTAGTCTTCGCAGACGGCAGACTTACTGACGGCACGACTGTGATAAACGTGCAAGGCTCGCACCCAGGTCACCGCGGGTTGGCTCAGCAAAGCAAAACTTTATTGACCCTGTCGCGTCTCCTGGCATGGCGTTTAGGTGGGGAACATAGAGAATGAGTGTTCAGAAACGCGGGGTTGAGGGCGGAATTTTAGCAGTTTTCTTTGGAAGGGTTTCAGGCTCTGTGAACACTCTTTGAGAGCGCGCCTGCTCCTGAGTGTGCAAACCCGTTGGGGTGGACCCCGGGGCACCCCTCTGAGCCCCTGCCCAGGAAGGAGGGCCGGTCCCTGGCTCACTCGGTGGCAGTAGATGTGTGTCTCTGGGCAGGCGCTTGCTGGATTAACAAAAGATGACGAAGTTTGTGGCTTCCTAGTGCCGCTGTCTGGTCGGGATGGTTCTGGAGGTGTCTCAGACAAAGCAGGAGAGAAAAGGGTTGTGTCCTGACAAAAAGTGTCATTTTCAAAATGTTTACAAAGTACACAGTTCTCCTATGATTACATTGTGAACGTATGCCACGGTTTGGGCCTAATTAAAGAGAAGACGAAGGCTCGAAACATTTCCTCGTCCACGTCCCTTTCCTCAAATGCTCCTGCTGTGTAGCCACGACCGTCAAGTGTTTCTAGATGGAAACTGGAAACATGGCAGTCCGTGCAGGGCCGGCCCGGCCCGGGCAGCGCCCTCGGCGCCCGCCCGTGCGGCGTTCCACCCGTGTGCCCCGCTCGAAAGGGCCCCGAGCGTGGCTTACGGCCCTGCTGTTGCCATCTCGAATTTCTGAGTTTTTGAACAGGGGGGCCCTCACTTTCGTTTTGGACTGGGACCCCAAATTATGTAGCTACCTGCACTTAGCTCATTGCACCTGGAACCAGAATGCCACTAGAGCTTTTTTTTTTTTTTTTTTTTTTTTTTTTTTTTTTAATTAAATTTCTTGGGTCAGACATATTTTAAAACAGAAGTCTGGTATTCTGGAATCTTACTTCATTTAAAGAACACTCTATAGGTTGGTTTTCCATAAAGGCGGCCTGTCTCCTCAGGAGTGGTTTTGTAAAATAATCCCCAATAATTGGCTCATAATCTTTCCTGGAACGAGATGTTTGACGTTGGGACAGGAGGGGCCGGGAATCCGAGCAACGGCCCCGTCTCCAGTGAACGGAACCTGGCACCGCCGAGTGACTTTATTACATGCGCTGCGTGTTTAAACAGCTCCGTCATCGGAGGCGGATCTGTGTGCGGGTTTGCCTTGAAGTAGGGCCTCAGGTGTGATCTGCAGAGCTCCTAGGGAAAATATCCTTCTGTTTTTCTTGGCACGTGGGAGCGGTTTTAATTTCAAAGAGCACGCTGGCCCGGCGATTGCTTTTTCGCCAGAGATCAGTAGTCAGTAGTTTAGCACGTGTGACGCCGTGGCCTACAGAGGATCGTCTCTCGGTTCGACGGGGGACGGATCGTAAGCGAGAGCTGCTGTCTCCGCAGGGAAGTGCCGAGGGCGCGGGAGGGCCCGGGAGCACCCTGCCAGGGACCGTCTCTGCGATTTAGACTTTCTCCTTCATCGGGGTGTGCCGGGAACCGCCGGGCAGAGAGCTTTGGTTTTAACTCAATTATTTAAGAAAGACGAACATCCAACGGGAGTTTTTCTTACCAGTCTTGAAAAACGTATCTTCGTTTGCTTTCTCCTACCATCATTTTCCCTTAACCCATCTGCGCGTGGTCGAAGATGAATAACCTCACTTGATCTGTACCGGGAATCACAGCCTGGACTACCTCAGTCTCAGTTCCAAAGCATCCGTCCTCTGTGCGCAGTCATGCCTACTGTAAGGTCCAAATTTGCTAGGTGATGGTGATATATTGAGCCTATCGATTTTAACATATACAACAATGTCCTACGAGTCCTGTATAATTTTAAGGATGGATTTTATATATATACATATATACATATATGTATATATGTATATATATACATAATATATATATAATATAAAATCCATAGGCTGTTTTTCTTTGAGCAGTTTTTCTTTGAGCACTTCAGTGAGAAGTCCAGAGAGCTCCTGCAGACCCTCCGCACCCCTCCGGCCTCCCCCCCGGCATTCCCTGAGCGTGGACACGGGGACCAAGACGTGCGCCGTCATCAGAGCTTCACGCGGGGTTGTTTCGCTGCCCCAAACATCCTCGGCGCTGCTCCTCCTCATCCGTCTCTTTCTATCCGCCCTGAACTCCGGCAACCGCCGATTTTTAAAAATTTTTTATTTTTTTTTTACTGCCTCTGTAGATTTGTCTCCTCCAGACTGTCACATAGTCGGAAGAATATAGTGTGCAGAACTTTCAGATTCGCTTCTTTCGTTTAGTAATATACGTTTTGGGATTTCTTCACGTCTTTTTGAAGCTGGATCGCTCCTTTTTCGTTGCTGAATCGTATTCCTTTGTATAGATCTACCTTGGTCGTTTGTGCTGAAGACGCCTTGGCTGCTTCCCAGTTTGGGCAATTATGAATAAAGCAGCTATAGACACCCACGTGCAGGTTTTCGTGTGGACAAAGGTTTTTGACTCATCGGGGCGTATATATATTTATCAAATGTGATTTATAGAGGAGAAATAGGTCACATATTGTCTTAGAGCAGCCTTCCTGGATTGCACGTGGACTATGCTGTGTGTTGGGAATGTAAGTTACACGTGGATTTAGTGTCTGTGAAATACCGGGTCTCGGCATCCAGAGGGGCAGAGACCGTTACACGGACCCCGAGCAGAGGCTTTGCTCGGCCATCCCCATCCCACCCCCCTGGTCATTCTCGGGGCCACGTGGGAAGTTGCTGTACCAACTCGCTTAGTCTAGTGTAGAGGCACCCGATGTGCACCTGGTGATCGGGACGAGCGCTACCCACCAGCGTCTTGTCCTAGGGTTCCTCAGACTTGTAGGAGATGAGATTTCTAAGGAGGCAAGCCAGGAATCAATCAGATGCCTTTTTGCGATTAGAATCAGGTCTCTTGCTAATGTCTGGTTCGTTGACAGCCACCGTCAGCATAGGACCTGACCTTCTGGTTAGTTTAGGGTCTGTATTTAGAAAGGCATGCCCCGTCGTCTACCTGATGGAGCGACCTGTCACATATCTTGAAAACAATCTCAGTTCCTGGTCGTCCCTGATGTTATCCTTGGCTAAATGTTCTAAAGCTCCCAGACGACAGTGATGCATTTCTATCCATGCTCTTCAGCTGGGTTTCCACTTCCTCCTCGTTTTTGTTTCTTTAAAAACAGTACGTACTATTTATTTTATTGCTACTCCAATCATCAGTCATTTCCACTTGGTTCCAGGAATGCATACTATTTACATTTTTCTGTTAAAACTTTAATGTTACTTTGCTTACAAACTTACATTCACTGCATTGGAATACGGCCGTCACAGAGTAATACTTTTAAAAAAAGACTGCCTGATCGGTTTTTTATTCTCAGCAGTTTCTGTGGATGTGATGGCATCTATTTCTTCCATCAAAGTGCAAATGAAGGTGAGAATGAAGAAGCCCCCGCTCAGCTTCTACCGTACACATCGAGCTGCTTTTAAGTGCAGAGCGGAAACAGTGACCTCAAAGGCTGAGCTTTCTCTGGAGCAGCGGTCCCCAACCTTTATGGCACCAGGGACCGGTGCTCCTATGAGAATCTAACGCCCGATAATCTGAGGTGGAGCTGAGGCGGTGATGCTGGCGCTGGGGAGCGGCTACAGATACAGACGAAGCTTCGGTCACTCGCCCGCCACTCACCTCCTGCTGTGTGGCCCGGCTCCTAACAGGCCATGCACTGGTACCGGGCCACGCCCGGGGTTGGGGACCCCTGCTCTATACTGGCAATAAATTGGTAAAGAAGTGAGGGAAAAGGAAAGATACTTATATGAGGATGCCGACTGATAAATGCAGCGGAAGCGTCGCAGTTGCAAAAATCATCGTATTGTAATCATCACAGTAAATATGGGTTTAAGCAACATCATCAGCGGCTGCTAAATTGTGCGTGTGTGTGTGTGTGTGTGTGTGTGTGCATGCACGCGCGTGTGTGAGAGAGAGATGAGTGAGAGAGAGATGAGGAGCCAGATCTTCACGTGTCTTAAAGTATCCCCCCTCATAGATTGCTTCCCCGTTTGTGTGCATGGCTCACACTAAATACTCAAAAAATATCCATTCATGTGTAAGATCAGGGAGTTCCCATAGGGAGTATTGGGAATCATATGTAAAAGGGTCACCTTCTATCACGCGTCCTGGGACAGCCAGGCCCAAGGGGGTGACTCGGGCGGTTTTCCGCGTGTTGGAGAGACCTGGCGGCCAACGCCAGTGACCCCAGGCAGCAGCGTGGAGGACGGCTGTCCTGTTCCACGCTTTGAGTATCTCTGCGGAGCAGCCCGGGGCGCTTTCTCTTCCTAGTCTGCTCCCTTCAGACAGGAATTTTCTTTATTCTGCTCTTCCTCAATGGCCCATCTCCCTCCGGGTTTTAATCTTATTTTTTTGTAGGAAATCGAATCACCTCACATTCATTAGGTAAATTCAGTGTTGCACAAACCAGAAACGTTTCCTTCAACACACTGGCTCTGCGGCCATCCAGTGGGCCCCAGGGCGCTGGCTCTCCAGACTTGGGGCGGGGGTGGGGGTGGGGGTGGGGGGGTGGCGGGGTGCAGCTGCCCCGGGCTGTCAGAGAGAGCGCACATGTGCCATGCAGGAGGCGCCATCCCCGACTGGCCCGGTCCCCATCAGACAGACAGCTGCTGTGACCATAGTCCTCTTACGGTTTCCTTGTCAAGGACTGGCTTTGAAAGACCCATCTCACACTCGTGATCACAAGCCGCCCCGGCGAGGGACCTGTTTTGTAAATGAAGCTGATCAAACACTTGTAGCGGACAAAGAGGACCTCAAGTCACCTCGCGAGTGCCACAGGGACAGCGGAGAGGGACGTGTTTCACTCGGGAACGCACAACGCTTTGCTGAGTTCTCTCGGAACCTGGAGGCCAGCGAAGGTTGTCGCTGAAACAGATGGAAAAATACGAACGAGCCTCTATTCCCCACATAGGGCAAGAAAAAACAAATGTGTCCCCAGGCCATTGTGGAAATGGGCGAGGCCCGGCCGCCTCCTTCTCTTTAAAAACAAAAAAACTAATGGCCAAACCAGGCAGCGCCAACCACAAAGCCAAGTTTCTTGTTCTGAGTGGAAAGCCATACGTTCATTGCGGAGAAAATAAATCCAGAAAAGTATGAAGAAGAAAATAAAAATCACCAGCTATTCTGCCGCTGGTAGTATGTCGATGTGCATCCTTTCTAGTGTGTGTGTGTGTGTGTGTGTGTGTGTGTGTGTGTGTTTCTGTGTCTATGTGTTTTCATGGTGTTTTAAAGTTTGAAACAATGCAGAGAATCCTTTTTTTTTGTTTCCAGCATTTTTAACTCGATTCTATTCACATTGAAAAAGCGATTGTGATTAAAATCATCTTTATGAAAAAGGTTGTTTGGAGAATTTTTATGAGTTTATTTGAGCCAAACTGATGACAAATTCAGGGAGCGAGATCTCCAGTGCTCCAGAGAGTGACAATTTTGCAGTTTCTTTTGTGCGTTTGAGGCAGAAGGAAGGAACCTGAGGGAAGATGACTTGGAAGATGGAGAAAGCCAGGTAGGGCCGGGATTTCAGGATAGTTAACAAGATTCTTTGCTCTCCTGAGGGCGATTATGGCTTATTTCAAAGGCGAGGTCACTTAGATGCACAGAAACAATGGACAGGACTTGCTTAAGGCAAAGACGAACCTTCTACTGAAAGGTTACATGCCTGGGGTGGACTACCCACCAGACCTGCCCAGTCAGGAATTTATGATCTCATCCCTCTGTGAGGTGATTTTCTACACATCTTTTTTCATTGCGCATTCCCTCTTTTGGCCATAAAGCAATCCGAAGGGTGCATTGAGGGGTGACCTTCTCATTGGGTAGCGTGGTCTGTGTCAGAAAGGCTCATTTCTAGGAAGTCTCAGTGTTGACACTGTTTGGCTGACCGTTGGGGATGGGGCAATACTGGACCTGTGGAATCTGAGCTGAGGCTGAGTTTTTGCCGAAAAAGGAAGGGCAGGTAAACGGAAGGCAGTCGGGTCTCGCAGCCCTCATTGCGAAAAAACACTCCAGATCTTTTCTATCCTGTGAACCATCACGATCCGGGCTCTGCCTTCTGTCTCTCTTTTCTGAATCTGGGCACCTAGTGTAACATTTACATAAGGCGTGAAAGAGTATTAACAGTTATCTGACACGTGTTCGGTAATCGTGAACTATAGAAAACCCCAAAGAACGAGTATGTTCTTACTATGACTAAAATCATTAGCAGACATGAAAATGATTTTAATTAATCCCTGTTCATCATATTCTATCCTTTTATAATGGAGATTACCAATTTACCACTGTTGGATTTTTAGGTTGTTTCCAATTTTTTGCAAAATCAGTTACGTTTCCGTGAACATCCTGGCAAAGAAATCGTTGTGTAAATCCCAGATTCATTGCTTTGGGTAATGGTGCTCTAATTTTCCTCCAAAGCGTGGCTCTGATAGCAACTTTGAGGTCTTCACTTTTTCTGAAAAGGTTATGAGAATTTTGCCTCCTTCTCACAGTGGACTGGCATAGTTTAATGTTAAAATGATGCCTTCAATTACAGAGCTAGAGGGACGGAATGACCTAATGGTTTAAATGACCTAATTCTAGCTCTACCTCCAAGGCCTTTTAGTACAATGGATGTGTCAGAAGTGATCTGGGGACTCTGAGGCCCTCATCTCACCTGGAACTTGGTCACAGGCCTCGGGGTGGGGTGGGAACCTGCATGAGGCTGAGGAGCAGACCCCAGCAGTGGCGCCGAAATGGAATTGTGGGGCGAATGGGTGGGACTTTTTAGAAGTTCCTGATCCATCTTGCTGTCATATCGAGCAAAATAGATTGCATGTGTGTAAAAGTTAAGTATAGAAAATGAAATCAAAGAAGAGGTAGAAATATGGGTGGATACCGATCTGTTTTTCGGCCAAAGATATTTCTAGATATAGAAACGAATGAACAGCATAATGAAAAAGAAAAGGATTTGGCTACATATCAAAATATGACATTAACAAAATGAAGAGCTAAACAAGAAGTTGGAAATCTCTATCTGCTGCACGTACATCGTATGTGCACGTGTGTGTGTGTGTGTGTGTGTGTGTGACAGAGCATCAGTCTTTTTGTTAAGAGGCCCTTTCAACCGAAGTGAAACCGACAAGACCCCAAAGAGCAATGAACGTAAACAGATGATCACAAGAAACAGAAATGGCTAACAAACCCGTGAAAGGCAGTCGACGCCTCTCGCCATCCAGGAAATGTTAATACGAAACGCCACTCGCTCGGCGTCCGCGCGGAGAATTCAGGCCGTGCCGGGGCCGGGCCCAGCGAGAGCGGGACCCCGTCGAGCCCGCGCCCGCTCCCGCCGCGAGTGCGATGACCGAGTCCCTGCTTCCTGCCCTGGTCCAGCGACGGCCTGGCCGTGCGTCTTTGGTCCCATCCCGAAGCCTTGTCCCCTCCCCGCCGCGCCTGGGTGGTAATGACTGTCCCTTCATCCGAGCCCTGTGACCCTGCGGCTGTGACGCCCTTGCAGCCGGTGGTAGGATCTACGTGACTTGGTAATGTGGATGCTGCGAATAGCTATGTTTTTATAGTTTAGAAGTACGTAACATGTTATTGCATCTAGTCAACGGATCTCTCCCGCGGGCCCGCGATACGCACCAGGCGCTGCTCTGGGGCCCGAGGACACTGCAGTGGGCGGACCGGACCTGGTCCCCCCGCACGGCGCTGGCCCGTTGCTAAGGGAGACAGACACTAAGCAGCCGAGTACGTCAATGAATCATGGGGCGGTTTCGGTGGGGGGGGGGGCGCTGAGAGGATGTAAAGGGACAGGGCCCAAGAGTGACGGGCCCTGGTCGGGGCGGGGTGGGAGGCGTGTCAGCTCCAGGCGTGAGAGAAGATGGCGTTGGAGGTGAGACCTCAATGCAAGGAGGGAGTCAGTCGTGGGAAATCCCGGGGGAGATCTCCCGGCCGAAGGAGCAGTGCACGCCGCGGCCTCGGGCAGCAAGGCTGTCGTGTCGTGCGGGTCCTGGGGGAGACCAGCATGGCTGCAGGGGTGCAGGGGAGGCTTTGCGTTGTGCTCAGAGCGGGGTGGGGAGCCTCTGGGCCCAAGGACTTGAAGCTAAACAATGTCACAGTTTCACTTTTTTAAAAAATAATCAAGATGAAAGTCATGTAAAGTAAGAGTCACGGTTTTAATCATTTTAAAGTGGTCGCTAGTACATTCACGATGTCGTGTGGCCGTCAGCGCTATCTGGTTCCAGAACACGCTCACCATCTCGAGAGAAACCCCTAAGCCATTAAGCGGTCCCTCCCCGTGACCCCTCCCTAGGCCCCGCGACCTCTGCTTTCTGTCCCTACGGATTCGCCTCTTCCGCACAAGTCATGTAAATGGAAGCATATGCTATCGGTCCTTTGCGTCTGGCTCCTTTCACTTAGCATAGTGTTTTCAAAGTTCATCCTTGTCTCAGAACCTCCTTCCTCTTCATGGCCGAGTAATATTCCACCGTTCGGATGGACTGCATTTTGTGTATCCACTCATCAGGTGAGGAACGTCTGGTGGCTCCCACCCAATCGACTTTGTAAAAGAAGATCTCTGGGCCCAGGGCGGAGCAGGAAGAGCGGGGAGGAGGCGCACAATCGTCCTGGTCATGCAGGTGAGGGATGGAGAGGGAGGCGTGGCGGCCAGCGAGGCTGGGCCCGGGCGAGCACGGCCCCTTCCTGTGACCTGTTTTCTGCCAGTTCTGCCCCCGTCACCCCCCATGCTGGCTCTGGGAACTGGGCGGTGACCACGGGGCATGAGGTGCCAGCTCCTCCTCGTCCACCCGGAGCCCGTCCACTATCCGTGCTCTTCCTTGCGAGGGAGGAGGGACTGTGAGTGGCCTCTGGAGGGGGCCGCACATCCTGCACCTACCCGGAGGCCGGTACTGGCAGCAGAGCGAGGCCTGCAGGGACCCCGCGGAGAATGGCTTCTGCAATCAGGTGCCCTCCTCTGAGTTATTCAAACCAGAGAGTGAGGAAAGCCTCCTTGGGCGGGCGGAGAACTGGGTCCGGTCCCTGCCTCCAGGGCCCGAGGCGCCTTCAGGCCCACGTCCATCCGCCTGCCGTGGCCTTCCATGCTGTCACCGAGGGCCTCACGACTCAGAACGAAACCGGCGTGTGCTGTAGGCGAAATGCAGTTGAGTGGCGGCTCCGTGGTCAGGTTTGCTAATTGCTGTTCTCAACGCCTCTTTCTTTTCTTTTTCTTTTTCATTAAAAAAAAAAAATTCTTTTTCTTATTTCAAATGGAACATAAACCAACCCAGGATTCAAAAATTACAAACGAAACCAGCAAAAGGTTAAAGTGTCGCAGCGCAGACGCCCAGGCCCGGAATGCCGTCTGTCTGTCCCACGCGCGAACGCCGTCTGTCTGTCCGCCCCACGCGCACTGCCTTCCGGCTGGCGTGTCCTGCTTTGTCGGCCACGCGGGGACCCAGCGCCGGTGGCCCCGCCGCGCCTCCGTCTGCCTGCTCCGGCTTGCCTTGGCCACGGCTCGCCCTCCACGCAGAGTGCCGGGGGGCAACAGGCCCTGGTCGCTGACGTCACCGCGGAGGGCGCTGACTCGTTCGCACTGTTCCCAGGACCTGGCCAGTGGCCTTGAAAGGAGCAGAAAGACACAGCGCCGCGGGGAGGACCTGGGGGCGTCTCGGGCAGTGGGCCTCACTTGCCAGCTGTGGTTCCTTCCCCAGAAACCCCGCGTCTTGGCCGCGGCATGATGGAATGCGCCGCCCTGTCTGTAACTCAGAGTCCCTCTGGTCATCGTGTGTGTGGGCGGCCTTGCCGAGCAGCTGTCCACTCTCTGTTCCCGGCCGGCCTGTTTGCTCCGGACCCCCCCACTCGCTCGTCCTGAACTCTTTTCTGCACCCCCTCCCACCCCCAGAGTTTTTTTTCAGAAACAGAAAGAGGGAGTTTCGTTAACTTGCTCGGGTGGCCCTTTCGATCAGAACCCCAGGCCCTCTACCCTCACGCATTGGATCTCCTGGAAGACCTGTGCACTCACAGGACAAGGATGGGTGACGCTGTGAACTGCAGGAGAGGGCACAGGTGGCCTCCTGGGGGGTGTGGCCGTTCCCCTCGTCCTCCTCCATTCTCCCCCGTGGAAGCCTCTGCCCGGGTTTCTCTGTCGGGTGAGCTCTCTGCCCAAGGTGGGGTGGGCTGTGCTCTCCCTGTCCCCTGTGCAGGCGGCTCACCTGTCCTCCATGCGGGCGGCTCAGTGCATGCGGCTCACCCGTCCCCCGTGCGGCGGCTCACCTGTCCTCCGTGCGTGCGGCTCACCTGTCCCCCATGTGGGCGGCTCACCTGGCCCCCGTGCGGGCGGCTCAGCTGTCCCCCATGCGGGCGGCTCACCTGGCCCCCGTGCGGGCGGCTCACCTGTCCCCCGTGCGGGCGGCTCACCTGGCCCCCGTGCGGGCGGCTCACCTGTCCCCCGTGCGGGCGGCTCACCCGGCCCCCGTGCGGCGGCTCACCTGTCCTCAGTGCACGCGGCTCACCCGGCCCGCGTGCGGGCGGCTCACCTGTCCTCAGTGCACGCGGCTCACCCATCCCCCGTTCGGTGGCTCACCCGTCCCCCGTGCGGGCGGCTCACCCGGCCCCTGTGCGGGCGGCTCACCTGTCCCCCGTGCATGCGGCTCACCCGGCCCCCGTGCGGTGGCTCACCTGTCCTCCACCTCCCCCCCGGCAGCGCGAGGCTGCCCCGCCGCCAGGCAGGGCGTTCGCGGGGTTCTGGGGCGCACGCCCTGCCCCGTCGCTCCCAGAGCGGCGATGATGTGCGTTTCACGGCGCCCGGCTGTGCTGTACCGGCCTCTGTCTTTGGTTTAGGGACGCAGGTTCTCGGCGGCGGCCAGGAAGGAAGGTGATGTGGAAGGTGTGCTGGCTCTGGGTCCAATCCTCCATTTGCCTCTTTTCAATGGGGTGACGACAGGCAAGGCCACTTGGCCTCCCTGAACCCCTATTAGCTGGTCCGTAAGACAGGGTGCCTGTGGGGACCGAGGAAGGCAATCTCAGTGCTTAGCACGGCACCTGGCTGCTACGAAGTGCTCGGCTGTGGGCGACGTTCACTCCACAGGCTGACGGTCGCCCCCTGGGTGTCCCCTCCCTTCGACGTCTTCCGGCTGTTCGGGTCTCCCGCGTATCTGCTTCCGGAGCCCGCCTGTGGCCCTCCCAACCACAATGATTTCTTTCTCCTCCGTGGTCAGTCTGGTCCGTCGTCAGTTTGGTCCACCCCTCAAGCTCCCGACGACACCTGCCACCTGACGGTACCTGAGTGTCCCGTGGGGGCTCGCCTTCGCCGGGAGCAGGAGGCGGTGCAGGGAGAGGCTCCGCGATGGGCTGGGGAGGTGAACGCGCGGGCTGGAGTCACACCGCTGCCTTCGAATCCCCACAGAGCCACTTACTATTGATGCGACTTTACTTTCTTATCCGTGAAATGGGTCCAATGACAGCTCCTCATGACCTCGTTAAAAGGCTTAAGCGAGATCTTATGCTAGACCTCTGAGAGCTATGCCTGACCTTCTAAACGCTGCATGAGTGTTGCCTATACAATTTTTGGTAATTTTTTTGTTCTTTATAATTTCAGTTTCCTCATCTGCCATGCAGTCATGATGAAATCTGTCCTCTTGGGGACTCGGCAGGTGCTGCGTGCGCAGGAGCCGAGGTGTGATAAGCACACAGTTGTGATAGCAGTTGTTATTGTCTACCCCTGGGGACCCCGCCCAGACCCCCTTCCCAGGAGAGCTCCAAGAGGGGCTGGCTAGACACTTAGCAAATAAAATAACAGGACTCCCTGTTAAGTTGGAATTTCAGATCAATAGCAAATATAGTTTCTTAGTGCAGGTATGTCTCACATGCCGCATGGGACACACGTGTGTGGAAACCCTA
Source organism: Rousettus aegyptiacus (assembly GCF_014176215.1). Lineage (NCBI taxonomy): Eukaryota > Metazoa > Chordata > Mammalia > Chiroptera > Pteropodidae > Rousettus > Rousettus aegyptiacus. Next base: position 2,241,219 of record NW_023416307.1, read on the forward strand.
CGCGCCGTCGATCTGCAGTTCAAATTTAACGGGCATCTGGTGTTTTATACGACAGTCCTGCGGGAGGGAGCTGTGTGAGGCTCGAGTGAGGGGCAGGCATTGGGGGACAGCACAGAGGCACCCAGTGGGTCCCAGCGGTTCTCTCCCCCTCTCTGCAGACTGCTGTCCCTGCCGCCAGCCCCCGCCCACCTGGCCGCGAGCTCCTTGTTGGTGGCCCCCCCTTGGCAGCTGGATGCCCTTGGCTTGCCCTTGCCCGCGCTTCAGGCATGCTGCTTGGCGACGCTTTGTCTGGTCCTCCAACTCCCCCAGTCAGCCTTGATGTCCTGGCTCTTCCCGCAATGTGGAAGGGCGACCCATAATTACAGACCATACACCCACCATACACCCCAGTGCCCATGGCACCCCTATTGGTTCTGAGCCTGCTGGACCACCTGCAAACCCCACCAGGCCCCGACTGCAGGCCCGCGGCATCCGCGTGGCTACTAACCCACTGTCTTCCTCCTCCCCCCTTCAGGATCCCTTCCCTGGGGTGAAAACGCAAACCGTCGCGGGTCGGGTTTAGTCTGAGGAGCACCCGCAACCGCCTTCCGTCCTCTCAGTGCCAAGGGCAGCCCTGTCGGAGACCGTCCCGTCGGGATGCTTAAAACACCTCCTCCTTTCAGCAGCATCTTCACTGATTTGAAGACCCGCATGGAAGAGTATTTCCTGTGACGCAGAGTCTGGGCCACCACAGCAGGTCTGGAAGCCGGCTGGCTGCCGCCGGTTTACCTGCAGCTTGGGGGCTCATCCTCGGTTGAGTTCACTCTGTACAGCGTCTTTCGTTATGATCTTAACCAAAATGTGAGCTCTCCACGCCCCTCCCTTTTCCCAGTCTGCTCCTCTTGGGGTCTGCCAACCTCAGCAAACGGGAACGCCATTATTCCAGGTCCTCAGACCAAAATTTTGAGTTTTTCTAGACTCTTCTCTCTCTCTCTCAATCAATCAATCTCTCTCTCTCTCTCTCACATCTGCTCCGTTGACAGATCCCCTAACAACTGTCCAGAATCCAGCTGCTCCTCAACCCTCCCACCGCCCGTTCCCAGGCCCCGTCTCTCTCTGGCTGGTCTCCCTGCCCCCACATTGCTGCCCTTAGCCACCCCCTGCACAGCGGCCTGGCTGATCCTTTTAAAGATGTCACTCCTTTGCGCAAAACCCTCTTGTATCTTCCCTTCTCACGAAGAATAAAATCTCCAAGTCCAGAAGCCTCTCTCTGGGGCCCCAGCGGTCCGGCGCCCGCGTCTCCCTGACCACTCCCCTGTCTTCCTCCCTCCGTTTCAGACGGGGGTCTCCATGCTGCAGCTCGAATGCACCCAGCCCGCCCGCCTCTGGCTTTGCGCTTGCTGGTCTTCCTGCAGGAAGTGCCGTCTGTGCCCAAATGTCCTGTCACCCAGAGGGCGCACCCCTCACCTTGCCTTACTGGTCCATCCTGACGTTCACACCTCCGGGTACACGGGGTGCATTTCGTTTGTTGGTTGTCCCTCAAGGACGCGTGCTGTCCACTGTCCCCTCCTCATCACGGGGGAGAGCTTCCGTGAGGTGGACGCTTGCTTGTGAAGAGGGTGGGCCTCTGACACCTCGACGGGCTCCAACGAGTGACACCATGCCAGTGATCACACGACAAGTCCTCGAGGTGGCCCGAACACCAAAGACCACGGCTCAGCCTGTGGCAAGGAAATCGCGTGACAGTGAACCAAACTTCCGGAAGTTTCTGCCCATGTCCTCCACGTCTAGTGAGTGAGCTCATTTTGATTCTGTGCTCTTTATATCTGCTAATTCCTCCTCCTCCTTTTCTTCCTTGCCAGGAATATCTGTTAGTCACAGAGCACTCTCGGGCATTTAAAGGGGCAGTGACAGAAACAGCTTTGCCCTCCAATAACAGGAATGATGAGAGCTTTTGCTCGATGGCCCTGGCCATCCAGGGCAGTCCCTAGCCTTAGGTCATTCCAGCCCACGTGAGCCCCTCAGCTGTCCTCAGAGGTCACAGGGACACGTATTCTGTCTGTTTTGTGCTAGAACGCTACGGTTCGGTCAAATGCCTTCCTCTAACCTCACAGCTGCTCAGTGTTAGAGAGGACTCAAACCAATTGTTTTTTTCTCCTTTTTAATTTGAAACATGTTTTAAGTAAAGTGATGTTTTGATAAAAATATTAAGGTAGAAACTGACCAGAATCCCTCACCTCCAACAAACGGTTTCATTTTCCCACAGGCCTTGTTCACATAACAGGAATTTCTCACAGTTGTCGTCAGAGGTGCGATTTGGCATTGCTAGAAATGTTTTCTCATGTTGCCACGTGGTCTCTCAATAATCATTTTTAATGACTGCAGAGCAGTCCAACAAATAAAATTCCAAATAACAAGCCTTCGGGCCATTTCTGTCTGTGTTTAAACTATGACATTGCAGTGAAAAATTTTTAGTTGTATTGTTTTCTCTCTTTTGAGCCCAGGTATTAGATCTGCATTGTGGGTCGACATATCTTCGCAAACATGTGTTTAGGTCCTGACCTCGGCACCTCTGGATGTGACCTTGTTTGGACATAGGGTCTTTGCAGATGCCACCAAGTTAAGATGAGGTCACAATGGATTAGGGCGGATACTAATCCAACCTGACTGGAATCCCTAGAAAACGTGGAAGATGCCACGTGAGGATGTGGCAGAGCCTGGGGTGATGTGTCTACCAGGCAGGGAACACCGAGGTGACCGCTGGCGGCCACCAGGAACTGGGAGAGGCAGGCGGGGCCCTCCCCAGGGCCTTCGGAGGGAGCCGGGCTCTGCCCACAGCCTGATCCCAGACTTCTGGCCTCCAGACCTGTGAGAGGATACATTTCTATGGCTTTGTCACTGTATTCCCAGGGACTCCAATCCGGTATTGTCGGGAATACAGCGCGGGAACCCAGATCTCCCTAAGACGCCGCGCTGACCGTGGGTGAAGCCGCTTGAGAAGTGGGCGGTAGCTGCGGTGGCGCCCCCAGCGCCTGCCCGGGTTGGTGGCGCCCCCGGCGGCCGCCTCGGGTGGTGGCACCCCCAGCGGTTGTCCCAGACTGTGGCGCCCCCGGCGGCTGCCCGGGTTGGCGGCGCCCCCAGCGGCTGCCCGGGTTGGCGGCGCCCCCAGCGGCTGCCCGGGTTGGTGGCGTCCCCAGCGGTTGTCCCGGGCTGTGGCACCCCCAGCGGTTGTCCCAGACTGTGGCGCCCCCAGCGGCTGTCCCAGGCGGTGGCGGCGGCTGCCCGGGTTGGTGGCGCCCCCGGTGGCCGCCCGGGTTGGTGGCACCCCCAGCGGTTGTCCCAGACTGTGGCGCCCGCGGCGGCCGCCCGGGTTGGTGGCGCCCCCGGCGGCCGCCTGGGGCAGGAGCCGGGTCTCCCGCAGCCGGGTCTCCCGCAGCCGGGTCTCCGCAGCCGGGCCGCACAGCACCCCGTGGGGGGGGTGGGGCCTGCGGCCTGGCCTCGGAGGGTCGGCAGGGCGGCCGGCGGGCACCGCGCGGGCCAGCTTCGCGTCGCGTCCCTGCGCCGGGCCGCGCGTCCTCGGCGCGCGGGGTTGGAGTCGGCCACGGGCGTGCGACTCCGGTCGGCGGGGCTCTCCTTGGCGCGCGCCTGGGCCCGGGCACCCGCTCGCGTCTCAGTGGCTCTTTTCTTGTCCCTGACGTGGCAGCCGCGGGAGGGGCCAGGGCGCCGCCTGCCGCTGGGGACCTGCCCCGGGGGCTCGGGCCTCTGCCCGGGCGGCGTTGGCGGCGCGCGCTCGGTGCGGGCGGCACCGCGGGGCCCGAATCACCGTCGGCGACGGCGGCGCGTCTTCGCCGGCCGGTTCGCTCTTTGCTATGTTCGCACGTTTTCTCCGGTGGCACAGAGAGATGCCCCCCGGGACGAAAGCGGGGAGCACGGGGCTAGGCTGGGGGTGTTAGCTGGGCCTCTGGAGACAGCCGCTCCTCTGGCAGCTGCGGCTCCCGGAGGCTGGAGTTGGCGGGGCGCTCGGTCCCCAGAGTGGGCGCGACTCCCCGGAAAGCACGGTTTTGTCCCTGCGCCCGGCTTACGTTCTCCTCTCGACCACCTTGACCGTGACGTTGATGGGCTGAGCTCTTGATGCAGCACAGCGGTCCTGGGCGGGGCCTTGGCTCGCCCACTCGGCAGCTTGGTGACCTGGCCTCACTGTGGACCTGTCCCGGGGCAGGACGGATGGGTTGGGGGTGGGGATGAGAAGGGGTGGGGGCGGGGAGAGGTTGGTGATGCCCTGAGCGTGCGAGCGGCGCCCAGGGCCCGGAAGCGGTGCGTTCCTGCAGGCAGCCGCCACCCCCCCTCCTCGCTTGTACGGTTGCCCTGAATTCTCGAGGTATCTGGTCGGCAACTTTGGGGTTGAGGAAGTGGAGGCAGAGGGGTGCATCACGGTAGACAGCGGTGAAGCAGAACGGGGCAGGAACCCTAGTTTCTGAGTTCCCAGCTCACGCTTGGTCCCTGTCACACGCTTGGGACAAAAGACACCTGTCTGTGGGGTTAACAACGACAGATGTTATTATTGGCATTTCAATGTGCCCATTCAGCTGGGATGGCCAGACAGCACTTTTCCCCGGGGGTCACTCACGTAGCCGGTGACCGTCCATGGGCCACCTGCGGTGACTTCCTGAGGGCCAAGTGGGACTTCTCTGAGCCTGTGCTGGCCAGGAACGCCGGCCCAGGAATGCCACGTGCAGGTGGAGACCGGGTTCGGGTGGACCCTGGGAGAGGCGCCTGTGGCAGGTGCCCCGTTGGGAGAGAGGCGGCTGGAGGGGAGGGACGAGGTCATCATTGAGCGGATGAGCCAGGTGTAGAAGTTGGAGCAGCTGCAGGGTAAGGAGCCCTTAGGGCAGGGGCCCCCCACCCCGGACCCTGGCCTGTTAGGAACCGGCCCCACAGCAGGAGGTGAGCAGTGGTGAGGGAGCGAAGCTTCGTCTGTATTCGCAGCCGCTCCCCAGCGCCAGCATCACCGCCTCAGCTCCGCCTCGGACCATCAGGCAGCAGATTCTCAAAGGAGCATCATCCCTGGTGCCACAAAGGCTGGGGACCGCTGGCCCAGGGTCTCTGGGGAAGGGGTGGAGTTCCACAGGCTGGGCTGCCACGCTCCAGCTCTGTTTTCCCTAAAAGCATAAAGGTTCCACGATGGGGCTGAGACCCTGTGGGGACAAAGTCTGTGTTGGCTCTTGTTCTGAGCTCCACACGAAGGCTGGGAAGGGACGAGGGAGTCCCGAGTCTTCAGAGCAGCTGAGGGTGCAGAGGCCTCCTGGCCCCGCGCCGGCTCCCTTCCTGTTCCCCCGCGTAGCTTCCCTCTCCCGGAGTCTCCTTCCTGTCTGCTCGGCGTCTGCAGGGCGGCCCGGGCCCTGTCCCCTGCCTCCCCACATCCTCGCTGCAGTCTGTGATCCTGACCCCCTTGCCCAACACCCGGCCCATCTCCCCTTTCACACTCAGGCCTGTCCAGAGGGATGAATGGCTGCTGATTGCAGAGCAGCCCATTTCCGCTCTGCAGGGTGGTCAGCCCGGGTACCCAGCCCATGCACCCCCTTCCACCCGCCGCCCCCTTCCACCCGCCGCCTCCCGCCCGCCAGCCTGCCTTCAGTCGCAGGCTTCCTGGCAGCCTTGGAGAACCGTCCCGTCGGAAACTGTGTTTAACACACAGCTTAATGAAGACAAGACTTTGGTGCAAGTTTCCTCGCAAAACGGCCACAACGCTGCAAAATGAGGGATGCAGAGAGGCCTGGCACCCAGATCCCAGGGCGGGCCCGGCACCTAGATCCCCAGATCCCAGGGTGGGCCCAGTGCCCAGATCCTGTACCTCCGGGGGCGATCGAACCTGCCTGGCCCGCTCTGCGGAGTTACAGCCAGGGGTAATTCTGGTGCTCTGCCCAGCGTGCGTGTGCCCCCCCACGCCACCCCAGTTCAGCCAGAACCCCCACAATTACTGCAGAGAGGGTCGGCCACATGGAGCAGCTTGAGCATCTGGGGGTCTATTAGGGGGGTCAGCTGTTCCCTTTCGGGGTGCAGTAGGTGGATTTCGTTGGTGGGCAGCCCTTTCACACTACCCGTCCTGGGGGGACGGGGCATCAGGCTTGACCACGAGGGCCGGCTGCTGTTTTGTTAAGAGCAGGAAGGTGATATTTATAGGGTAGTGTGAACCTTTTAGCCTTTAGCAGACGGACAAGAAGAGAGAGCAGCCGCCCTGTCAGCAGGAAGCGACACCTCCGGCTGGCGGGGGAGGATTCGCCAGGCGTTGGCTCTGTCTTTGATGTGAGCTGCCCTCCCGCCTCCCCCGACCACCACCGGCCAGGACAGCCAGCCCGGTGGGCTGAGAGGGAGGCGCAGGCAAGCCTCCGTTCCCAGGACAACAGCGGCCAGCAAGTCGCCCCAGGGATCCGGGCAGCACCGGGGGCTCCGGAGCCCCTTCTGAGGGGCTGCTCCAAGACTGGGGATTTGGCTCCACACCCTGTCTCCTGAATTCTACCCGGATGGCCACTTAAGTGAGAGGCCCCAGCACAGTGAGAATCCCTCAACGGGGTCACGCTTATTAAATCAAGAACCAAGGGACGGGGGATTCTGCTACCATGAAAAGAAGGTGGAAAAACAAATGTCCTAAATGCATCGAAAGAGGGTAGGAGCCTGCTTTAAAACAGAGACTAAGAAAGTCTTCAGTAAGGTCTTAATTATCTTAAAATCATAAATATCGTGGAAGTTGCCTTTATCTTATTTTCTTATTAGAAAAGATTGAAAGTTATCTAGAAGATCTGGAAGTGGAAGAAACGCGTAGGGGAGAAGCCGAACCTCGTCTTCGATGCCACCGGGGACCGGCAGCGCCTGCCGCCTTGCCCGTCTGGCCACACACGCCGACACACGGACAGACCCGACACCATCGCACACGACCCGACCACGCCACAGACCTGGCCTACCCGTCTCGTCCTTTAAAATCCCATCAGCAGCTTTTCCCTCCATGTCTTCGAAACTGTAAATGTCAACAGCTACCTGCCCTTCCAATTTATGGATAAGGCTCAATTCAAACTCATTAAAACGTGCGATTTGGCCTTAACGAGGTAGAGTAAGAGGCGCGGCACTCTGTGCCTCGGCTTCCCCGCCTCTGAGGTGGGGTGACATGGCTTTAGTTCAGGTGGCTGCTGTGGCCTTTAATTAACGTTTAGGAACGGCCTCACACTTCACCGGTGAAAGATTGCTACCTAAGTCAAAGGTTTTGTGTAATAGTCCGCAATTAGTATAATTTGCTCATTACAGGCAATTAGTATGTTGCAGGACAGCAGAAATTTATTTGCGAGTCTATCTGCATCTTTGCCTTGTTTGAGCTGATGGTGGAGGTTCAGAGGGCATGTGACTTTTTTCCTGCTGGAGAGACAAGGACCGGCCCGAAAGCAGCCTGTCCCCAGGGGCCCGGGGTGATTACGGATGCTCGGGGTGCTGCTGCCGCAGAAGCAGGCCCTGACTGGGCCGTTCATCGGTGTGACGAGCCAGCTCCCCATTTCCCTTCCTTCTCCTGGTTTTCATCTCCCAGAATGCGCAGACAACACACCACAACGTCCATCTTAAGCCTTGCAAAGGCCAAAGAAATATTGGCTTGTTTAGAGTTTCCCTCAATTTTTCTAATGGCCCATGAGCCCTGTCATCTCGCTACGATGAGAATACTTCAGAAGTCCTCGGACATGACTACTCAGGGCTCTCAACATCCCATATGGTGGGGCAAAGAGGCCAAACAGAACATTTAGGGGCCAACGAATTGAGCAAACATTTGCCACAATTCGTAGAGCTGTGTGGAGTCCCTCTGGAGGGGGCTCGTGACCACAACTTCTGACCCTCGAATCAGGACATGTGTCTGACCGATGTCTGCTTTCCTGACCTGTGAGGACACGTGTATCTAAGACAAGGAGACGCGAAGTTTGCGGTGGGTGCTGACCTGGGAAGTCCGAGCCACCCAGTCGGCCACCTTTGTCATGGGAGCAACGTCCGCAGTCCTCAGTTGCTTGCTTGTCACCTGATGGCAGTTTCAGAAGTACCGGAGACACTTAGGAGCAGGGATGGCGATTTGATATGATTTGTTCCTAACGCTATGGCTCAACCTTAGGGGCGTGTGTGTGTGTGTGTGTGTGTGTGTGTGTGTGTGTCGCAGTGGGAAAGGGTTGTTTGGACCATTCTTGAGTCATCCTCTAGTTCTGAGTTATCTGAGGAACAGATTTGAACCTAGAGTAACTGGGGTTTCAGATTGTCGAATGATCCAGATTGAGGCTGGAACCCATGTGTTATGGGAGATACACAAGGATATACCTCACAGCGACTGTTTCTACGACTCCCAGTAATGGCTCATTGCAAGGTTAGCTGAGCCCTTAGACTCATCATTAGATTTGAAAAGGAAACCGGGGTGGTTTCGAGCACTCCAGAAAGCAAAGGGAGAGGCGGACGGAGGGTACTGCCCCATGCTTCTTCTTCGATCAAGATAAAATAATAGACCTATTGTCCCCACAGCACGAGTTTAACTGGCTCTGAGCGAACCACAGTGTCGGCAGATTTTGAGCTGATTCTAGTACGGCCGCCCTCAGATCTCGAAATGAATACTGGGTTATTTTTCATTCCTCACATGCAGCCTTTGTGGATACGAGCCAGCGTGCCTTCGTTTGATCAAAAAATCAGACAAATGTCGAATGCCCCATAGTTCTTTTCTCTCTTGAAACAGTGGGCTAATAGAACATATAATCTCATAGGCATTTCTCTTCTCATTTGCTAGCTCAGATGTCTCCAAATAGGACAACCCACCAAGGGAGTTTAGGAAGAATATTCTAGAATGCCAATTTATGTTTTTCACTTTTACCCGGTATGTTTTTTGAGCACGTTTTATAACACATACAGTATAGTGTACACAAGCATTTAGAGGTGAACACGAGTTTTTGTCACTGATAAAGTGTCAAAGACCAGGGCTCAGCAAACTTTGGCCCACAGACCAAAACCGGCCACCTCATTTTTGTATGTTAACCCACAAACTAATAATGATTTTTACATTTTTAAATGGCTGGGGGGAAAAAAAATCAGAAGAACACTATTTTGTGACAGATGAACATTATATAAAATGTAAGCATTACCATCCATAAATAATGTTTCCTTGGAACATAGTCATGCCTGTTCACCTACATGTTATGTAGGGCTGCTTTGGCACACTGCAGTGGCTGACCTGCTGGCTGCAGAATGACCGGATGCCCTGCAAAGCTGAGGGTATTTCCTGTCTCACCCTTATAGCAAAGGTTTGTCAACCCCTATCATCAGGCGCACAACACAGAGATTAGATATTTATATAACTTATGAAGTCTAGTGCAGGGACAATATTTTCGTACCTGCTCACCTTTGTGGAAAGAGAGTGTTTTAAGCTTGATAAACATAACTCACTTAAATAGGCTCCAACGTGTGTCTTGGATGAATGAATTTTGCCCGAGTCAGGTGGGAGGTGGTGGAGTCGGGGCTGGCAGAGGCTGAGAAGACTGTTCGAGAAAGTCTTGAGGTCAGTCCTTGAGAGGTCAGGAGGCGGCCCAGCTCGTTGACCTGGTGGGTCAGGAACGTGCCCAAGGGAGTCACCCAGTACGTAGAGTCAGCACCGCTGTCACGTTAATTATCATGCTGCCTGCGCGGAGCACACGGCCCCTCACGTGTGTTCGTCCTTCCCGTGACATTTCCGGGAGTGGTGTTTCTGTTGGATAAGATCTCGCGTGATCGGTTCACTTCCCTTTAGGCACGTGCAAGAATAACAGACAAACCCTCATCAGCGTGGGACGGCCTTTCGGCGGAGCCCAGGTGACTGTTCACAGGTTGTTTTTTTTTTTTTTTTCCCCCGTGTTTTTTTAAACCGACAAGTGGAGGTGAAGGATTGGGCCTGGCCACTGCCCCTTGATCGGCCCCAAATGGAACTTCATTTGTCTGACTCTGCTGTTTGATCGGCTGCCGTGTTACCCTGTTAGGAAGGTTCAGGGTCCAGGAACCTTGATTATCTCAGAGGCTGGATGAGCACAGCATCCAACCTCCGCTTCTGCATGGGGTAAAAAGTTCACCGCAACGGGATTTTTCTTTTCGGGGAGGGGGAGGCGGATGTCTAAAAAACGCATCTTTAGGGGAGAGAGACTGGAAACCCTGGCGAAGGGAGCAGCTTTCCCCCAGCGCCGGAAAGAATCTAACGATGCTGGTCCCGAGGCCCACGGACGCTGCAGTCAGATCGGAAGTAGGAAGCCTCCGACGCTGAGTGGGAGAGGAAGTGGTTCCGATCCGGTGACCCTAACGTGAAGAGGATGGGACGTTTCATTCCGGGAGGAAGCGTTTGTGCGCTTAGTGGCGTTTGCTGGACCCCGCCGGCTCAGGAACCCTGTGTAGCTTTGAGTAAACTCTGCTCACTAATATTATGGGATGACTTAAGCACAAAGACGTGGGAAGTAAACTTTCCAGAAAAGCAAAGGCCACAACACAGCGCTCAGCTCTTTGTAAATGTTGGCGACTGTCGATGATGAGATTTCTGTTGAGGCTGGGGCGGCCCGTCCACGGGTACCCAAGAAACGCAGGTCTCTGGATGTTAGTAATCGTGTCAGAAGTTTCGATTTTCTTAGAAAACATGTTGAGGTGACTTAGTGGGGTGATGCAATGGCCAGTCCCTTATGCCCCTTGAAACTGGGTCTCCCAGAATGTGTGAGGATTCAGCAGCTTTGAGAGCTCCAGCCCCCGGCTGTGAAACAGGGGGGGACACCGGGACCACCTGACATGGTCGAAGAAAATGGGCCGAGTTCTCCTCTCATTGAAGGTATTTTGTAGGTGTGAGATGATAACGACAGTGGAGGAATAAATTTAAAACCTCCAATTCCTCACTCTGCTATAATGGCTATTTTCACTTGTGAACGTTAACGTACACAAGTTTTAAAATACTCTCAGTAAGGGTGCTCACGTGCTTTTTTTGCAAGGGGACCCCCTCGAAATGAATTAAATACATGGCCCTTTCTGTCACTGATGGCACAAAAGCCATGTTTTCTTGTTCTGCAAGTTTGCCTGCTGTGTGTTTCTGGGAACAAGGTTGGGGCAGAAGATCGCACTGGACTCCTTGTCCGTAAACAGAGCCACCGCAGATGGCCACGGAGCCGCTGTCACGACCCCAAAGCAACACCCAGTCCTTTCATCTGAGGCGTTATCCGGAAGCCACGAAGCTGCCCACCTCACCTCCTCACTCGGTCATCTCGGTTTTCGTTACCGCTTTCGGGGACAGGCAGCCCCTTCTGAAGGATCATCGATGCCTCTCGAGGGCTTTGCCCCGACCCGCGCGCCGTCTCATGCGCGAATGTGGGGGGGTGGGGGGAGGCGGCATGGCCTGCAGACACATTCTTAGGCTGAAGGAAACGAGTTAGAAGTGGAAGGTGCCGTGAGGGTGGGGGCAATGTGTGAGTGCGTGTGTGGGTGAGTGTGCACAAGTGCGTATGAGTGTGCGTGAGTGTGAGCTTGTGTGTGTATATGAGTGTGTATGAGCCTGAGTGTATGAGTGCGTGAGCATGTGCGTGTGTGTGCATTTGCGTGCATTGTGCATGTGTGCATGTGTGTGTATTTGAGAGTGTGCAGGTGCATACATGTGCATGCATGTGCACGCATGCATGCACGCACATGGACATGTGTGTGAGCATGTGCGAATGAGACTAGGTGCATGTGTGTGCATGTGTGTGTGCATGTGTGAGTGAGAGTGTGTAGGTGCATGCGTATGCATGTGCGTGCATGCATGTGTGTATATTTGAGAGTGTGCAGGTGCATACATGTGCACACCTGTCCACACGCATGGACACCTTCTGCTGCGAGATTCGCTCTGAGCCGTGTGTCATGCGGCCTCACGGCCACTGCTTACAGGGGGCCTGGGTTTGCCTTGCCTGAATCCCAGTCCGCGGAAGTGGAGGCGGCGACAGGGACCTGGAGAAGAGGTTTGCACTCCTCTGGCCGGGGTCACCTCGGACCCTAAGAGGAGGCCCTCCCCTCCGGCCTCAGAAGGAGACAGGTCTCGTCCACGATATCCTCGGGGGCCGAATGCCACAGATGGGTCAGGGTATTTTTGAAGGCACCCAGCTGGTGCGGCCGGAGGGGACGAACCAGCAGAAAACCCCGCGGCTGCTTGCCCGGCCAGCCCTTCTCAGCAGCGCCTCGGCCTTGACCTTCATGGCCCCGCCCTTATGGCACTCGCCCACCCCATCCAAGATGGAGCGCTGCCCCGCGGCCACCCGGAGCCTCTGCCCTCTCTCGCCTCCGGGCTGCCACACGTGCCGTGCCCTCTGACCGCGTCCCCCGCCTGGCCACGTCCTCATCCGCCAGCAGGTTTCAGGATGCTCGCAGCTGGTCGTCCTTGACCATGCTAAGTGAGTTTAGGGGCCTGACTTGTGTCCCACGGGCCTGCACATTCCCAGGTGGCGGAGGCCGGGCTTCACGGACTGGCCACTGGGCTCACTCCTCCTCACGCGGGGGGCTCAGCTCTGCAGGGCCCAGGCCCGCTTGACGCTGCCCTCTCCCCAGGGCCTGCATGTCACGATCAGAAAAAGGAGCCCTGTATACTCACTGCCAGGTGCCAAGCTAGGCCCAGGGACCCAGGGACTAACAAAAGACACAGGACGTGGGGTTCCTGGGGCTGTCCCGAGGGAGTTGGAGACTTACCGCATGGTGCTGAACGTGATCCAACACCTGGGCGTCCAGGGCTTTTTGAGAGGCCCGGGAGGGTGCAGAGGGCCCGGCTCAGAGGAGCAGCAGCAGTCAGGGAAGGCTTCCTGGAGGAGCTGACACCTCCGTCAGTGTTCTCACTATCTCAAGCTGCCCACCTGGCTCCTGGAACCACAGAGCCACAGCCCCGAGCTGGTGTCCGGGAGCCAGGGGGAGGGGCGGTGCACCCAGGACCCCAGGTGGGGGTGTGGTACCCACGGCATCCGGGCTGGTGGAGGGCTGTGGCCTCTGGCGCCTTCGACGTTAGCTGCATTGGTCTGCTAGGGCCGCCATGACAAAGACGGGGGGCTTAAGCAAGGGGCATTTATTCTCTCACAGTCCCGGAGACCAGAAGCCCAGGGTGGAGGCGCCTCGAGGGTTGGTGTCTGCCGAGGTCTCTCCGTTTGGCTGACAGACGACCGTCCACTCCCCGTGTCCTTGCGTGGTCCTATCCATCTCCTCGTGAGGTGACTCTTGCCGTCTCCGTGCGTCCAAATTTCCTCTTCCGATAAGGACGCCAGTCAGAGCGGATAAGGGCTCGCCCTAACGACCTCGTTTCCCCTTAGCTACCTCTTTAAAACCCTGTCTCCAAAAACTGTGGCATTCTGAGGTGCTGGGCTTCGATGCACGAGCTTGGGGCGCAGGGCGCGATTCGGCCCGTAGCGGTGGCCGAGGCCCGCGGCCATCCGTGTCATGTGCGTGGTTTCTACACGCCTGCAGAGGGCACGTGAGCTTCACCGAAAGCACGGTCCACTCAAAGGTGATTATCGTCACCTTTCTACTGCCCTGGTCTTGGTTTGCCCCTGTGGGGTCTCGTACGTCCCGTCCCTCCACGGCCACAGAGGGCACGGGTCCAGGGGGCGCCGGACAATTCCACGAGGTCCGTCGCTTCCAGATCGCTGGGGACCCGCGGATCACGATTGCTGGCTGGTGAAAATGGCATTTCAGGTAAAAAGCCCTACTAACTTGGTTTAATTTTTTTAATTTTAATTTTTATTTCCCTGAGAGGATTTTTGACCACGGTCAGCAAGTGTGAGGTGTGTTCCCACGAGAAACCCCCTGACTTTGTGGGAGTTTTCAGCTGTTGGGTCCTTCGTTACGGTTCCCCCGAAAGGGCCGTGGTTACCCAGCCGCCTCGGGTCCCGTCCTCGTGAAAGCAGACGGGGCAGAGTGAGCGGCCGGTGGTGGAGGGAGGGGCTTCCTTGCCTTAGTCTCCTGCAGGGCCTCCGAGTCCCCAGAGGCGCTCCACGTGCTCTGCCCAGTTTGGGGGGGCCGTCACTAACTCCTCGCCGCGGCGTTTTTGCCCTCCCCCGCCCCCCATGCGATGAGTGTTTCTGAAGAACGTGGCAGGCCACAGTCTCGCTTTGATGCCCGCAAGAAACAGCTCCTCCTCTCCCCTTCTGCGACGGCATCGGCGAATTTGATAAAGGCACCTTTATAGGCACTAATGATGGCCACGGACTCCACGCTGCGTTTATATGCACGTCTTCTGAGCTCTGGTTAACGTCCTAGGAGAAACCTCGTAACAAATTAACGTTTATATGGGCCCATTAATCTTCAAAGCATTTCACTGGCTTTAGTCAGTCCCAATGACTCCCTTGTTCAGGTAATAAGAAGCCTTTTTGGTCTCATATTCTTTCCCCTACGACTTCTGCATTTTTGTAGATGGAAGAAAAAACAAACAGAGAAACGAAACGCTCCGAAGGACCCCTCCATCGGCGTCGGGCTCGGGGTTGGGCGGGCGGTGTTCCAGGCTGTTCCATGCCCTGAGCGATCTACGCCCCCTCCCCCCCGCTCCCCGTGGGCAGGCCGGCAGTGGAGACGCTCGAAGCCGCGTCGGATGCCCAAACACGCACTCCCTGCTGGGCCAGAACGGTCAATGAAATAGTGGTTTAAGCTTTTCCAGTGGATTTCGATGTAACGTTGGGGAAGGAGTTGGCAAGAATGATGGGCAGGAATGCCCTGCCAGGCGCGGAGGGATGCGGCCGCTCCCAGGAAGAGGCCGGGAGGGCAGGTGGCTGGTGACTGGCCTTCGTGCGGTTTCGTTTCATAGGAAACCCCCGGGAAAGGGCTGGATGTCCAGCATCGGCGAGGCGCCTGACCGCGCCTGCTGCCCACTGCCTCTGAGCCTCCGTGTGGGGAGGTTTGGACCTGGACTTGGAGGGGCACGTAGCCCTCGTGAAAGCAGACAAACGGATCCCTGCAGACTCCAAACTTCTGCTCGTTTTCTTGGAGTTTTTTTTCGTGATGTTTCCAGCCTAACGTTCAGACCACAGTGACGGCCATGTCAGCCATGCCTTGGGTGACAAAAGCCCGTGAAAAGCGGCCATCGGTTCGGTGGTTCATTAGCCTCGTCTGCCCAGCCTCACAGGGAGAGATGCTAATACGAATTTTCTAGTGGAGGAAAAAAAAACCTTTCACTATACTTATCAATTTAATCCTTCCCCCTCCTTTTTTTTTTTTTTTTTTTTTTTTTTTTAACAGGGACCAGTAGTCCCAGGAGGGAAGGTGTCCGGAGTCACAGTTAACAGCGTAGCTAAAGTCCCCTCCAATTCTGCTAGGGATAAAGACTCAAAACTTTGCTTCCAGGCTTAGCTTAGCTCCAGGTGATCAACCTGGAGGACACGGTTTTCCCATCTCCAAGGAGTCTGTTTCGATGGCAAGACTCGCTCACGCACCTGGTGGACAGGTCTCGGTGTGTCTCGCTGCCTACTTGTCTCGGATTCACTCACGTCTACGTGCTGACCCGACCATCGCTTGCTGCCTCTTCCACTAGGACGCACCTGTTTCTGCTCCCACGGTCTTGGGCAATTTCCTTGTGCTTTGGGGCATTCCTGCCGAAAGTCAGAACCAATGAGAAGCTTCCTGGTAACCAGGGGTGGGTAAAGGAGAGTCACCAGATTTCGAACTCCAGTGACAATGGGCGGCAAACACAATGGCTACTGCTAGTGGGGGGGGGGCGGGGGGACCGTGGGGGTCAGGGTGGGGGGCGGCGCCTGTCCGGGACAGTTCAGAGCGGCTATGTGGCAGTGGCAGACGGGTGTGGCCTAAGAAGGGACAGATAGGCAGGAAGGTCAGAAATAGATGTAAGTCGGATTTTAGGTCTGTGGTTTTAGCAAAATGTATGCTTCCTCATTGTTAAAAAGCCTTGTTTTTAAGGGGACACTGTGTCCTGATTTTTAAGACGGGGCAGCCGTGGGTCAGGAGCCGTGCCTGTGAGGGCTTAGCCGAAGTGGAGCGGGGGTCAGACCTGGACCCGCCTCCCTTGATGGCCACTCGGTTGAGTTGATGTCTGGATCCCAGATGTGTTCAGAGCAGCCCTCAGGGACCACAGAGGGAGAGGGCACAGAGGGGGAGGGCCGGGTGAGCAGGGAGCTGGCTCCCCACAGGCTGGGAGGAGGGGCACACGGTCCGTCCATCCGACTCGAGGAGGTCACAGAGCCGCTGAGAAAACATCTCCAGCTGCGTTCATCTCACGGGACGGGAGAGGAGAAGGGCCGCTCCTCCCCCACACCCAAGACCAAGAAGGTCGTTCTGATGGGGTTTGGGTAAGAAGAAAGGGTTCGAGGTCGAAGGTTACCTTGGTGAGCCCTGGGAGAGAGAGTCGTCAGAGCAACTAGGAAACGAAAACCAACTTTGAAAACCGCGATGTGTGCTATCATTCCGAAACGGTCTGATGTGAAACTGGAGATGTTCGTCTGAGCTCTCTAGTTCAGGAATTAGTTGCTCCACAATTTAAATTCCGCGTGCGTCCCCCTTGCCAGCCTGTCTCATGCTGCTCCCGCCCCGGGGGGGTTCGACCAGAAGCCCCCCAGCTTATAGGGAAGATGGAGTGAGGGCAGACGTTGAAGGAGGGCCACGATCTCAGGACACACATCGGTCATTGTCACATGGGGGGAGGGGTCACACAAATCACATAACACTCAGTTACATTTCAATTTCATAATTTTCGCAGTGTAAGTATGTCCCAAATATTGCTTGGGATGAACTTATACTAAAAAATGCTTTGCTGTCTATCTGAAATTCAGATTTAACCGAGTGTCCTGTATCTTTCTCCTGCTAATTTTTTAAAATTTATTTTTTATTTGTAGTCGACATACTATATTATGTTAGTTTCATATGTATAACATAGCGATTAGTCATTTATACATTTCCAAAATAATCACCCCGATAAGTCTAGTACCCACCCTGCAGAGTCATTACAATATTATCAACTGTATTCCCTGTGTTGTATTTTATATCCCTGTGACTAGTTTCGTAACTGGCAATTTGAACTTAATCTCTTACCACTTTTTGGGCGTCTTGCATTTTTACGTGCTAAATCTGGTGACCCTTCTGGGGGAGACTTTTGAAAACAGACTCACTGGACCTCATTCTCTTCCCGCCCAAAGCCCCCGCGTGTATACGCGGGTGTCTGTGGACGCATGAAATGTGGTCTATCGTCACGGGACTGTGTAGTATGAACGGCGACAGGTGTGCTTGGCACCTAGGGATCTTGGGGACTTGAGGTGGCTTTTGTGGAAGGCTCGGTTGCTTCGACAGGGGTTGCAGCGGGGGTTGGCTTTCTGCTCTCAGACGTGCGCTGACAGCCCGGGGCTGGACCCCCGCCACCCACTCCGTCCCCGGCACCCCCTCGGCAGGAGACGGTTCCCTAGTCAGTTTACTGGTCCTGAAGTTTGAACCCTGTGTTTTGGGGTTCTCGCCCCCTTGGTTCTGCTCCTACGCGTCCCTTGGCTCCGGTGCCCTTTCTTTCTCCCATTTCTCTCCTCATCTCTTTTAAGAGCTCGCCTCTTCCAGGAAGCCCCCTGGAGCCACTCCTCTGTCTTCCTCCTCCATCGTGTGTACTCCACCGGGGTATGTCACCTTCGGGCTCATAGCGAAACGCTGCTTCGCACGGTGTCCGATTTCACCGAAACCCTTTCTAATCTCTGCTTCTGAGTCCTCAGTCTCGTTCCGCACTCGATGCCCTGCTCCTCCCTCCCACCCGTGAGTGAGCCCTCGATGACACGTGACCCGCTTTGAAAATAAGCTTTACGACGTCCTCGTGAGCTACGGGGGAAATTAGCGGAGGGAGCACGGCGAAGCCACCCGAAGCCGTCCCCCTGCTTATCACAGGGGCCGTGCCCCATTTCCCCCATAATTAGATTCGTCCTGACGCGGCCAGCTAATTGCCGGCCCCGCCCTCCGGGGACTGAGCGCTATCTGTGACCACCACTCACCGCCCTCAGGACAGATGTCGGGTGCGGCCAGCCTCCCACACAAACATCTGCTCTGCTGTTCCGAGCCCGTCAGGAGACTCGCGAGGGACGGGTCCCAGGCGCGGTGGTCTGTGCCACGTTTCTGAGTGCGGGCCTGGGCTCCTCACGCCGCTGGAATCGCCCGGTACCCAGACGTTTGTTCCCTCATTCCTGGGGCTGAAACGAGTCTAAGACCCGACAGTCTCTTGCCACCGACACAAATACGCCGATTTTTCTTTGGGGCATCCATGGATTTTTTTCCTTCTTTTCTTAAGCAGATGAGCGAATCACAGTGAGAACCAGGAGACTGTCGCCCATGTAGAGGGCACCTGGCCCTCGTCATAAACGTCTTCAGGGGTTTACTAGGAAACCTGATGTCCTGACCCGGCCACCTCTGGGTCCAAGCACTTGCCCCGTGGCCGGGCAGGGGGCCCGGCCCAGCTGGGGACTGGGGGTGCAGCCTGTGGCGGCGGTTAATTTTTTTAGAGCGCGTAATAATTTGCAGATGTTGGCAGTGACCGGGGAAGCCAGAGCGAAGTTCCAAACGCCAAACCACAAATATATATCATTTTTACTGTCTGATTCCTGGAAATGAGACAGCGTCAGAGTGAAACCATCCGCGGAGGTGAACACGCCCGGTCCCTCTGGGCCGCGGACCAGTGCCGACCTGCTGCAGACGACCGGCTGCGGAGCGACTGCCTCGCTCTTCGAAAGGGAGGGGAATCTATTTGCGTCAGGTGAGGGCCGTGGGAAGGTCACCTGTCTTCTGCACGTGACGGCGCACCTTGCAGAGGTTCTCGCCGCTCAGCGCTTACCTTGAGAGAGGTACAGCGGTGCTCGTGTTGGCTCCGAGCGTCCAGATCAGCGGGGCTCACCCGCCTGCTGCCACGGCCCCCTCCGGCAGCTGGCGAGGCTTATGGATTTCTTCTCAGAATAAGGATTTAAGATGCATGAAGTAAATTACGTAGGATTACAAAGAAGACCATTATATCGAAGGACGGTTCCCAAACTATTATGAAAACCAGACCTGTGGGTGGCGACCCAACCGCTTCTCTAGTAATACGATAAAAAATAAGACTGACCCGTCTGTCTAATCACGACCATGATTTCAGAGTGGAGATAAGCGTGGAAGGTATTTAAGAGACTCGTAACTGAGACGCGATACGAAAAATGTCTTATTTCTACCATCGCGGGTTCGGCTAAGTCTCTGGCGTCGCTGCCTGGGCTCCAACGTCATTGTTCCGTGACGGGTCGTTGGAAATGAGATGGAATTTCTTTCCCGTGCGATTCCCTGGTTAAGCGCCTGTGTCCAGGCTCCCGGGCCCCGCTGCCTGTGTGCAGACCCCCGCGTGGCTGCGGCAGCCGCGATGGCCCGTGGCTCCTGCCCTGGCCCGGTCCATGTGACCTTTGCAAAAGTCTCCTAGTTGGATGGGGTCCTTAGGAGGAGGCTAGAAATTGAACCCGTTTCGAGGAGTCAAACCAAATTAAACACACGTTTTTTTTTTTAATTTAACTGAATTTTTTTTTCGGAGCCTAAGCAAACCTAGAGAATGGGTCCACTCTATCCTAAGCCGTTTTTCCAAAGAAGCGAGACACCCAGGCGTGAAGTCTGGCTCCCGGCGAGGCACACGGTGGCACCTGTGCTCGTTTTCCGGGGCCACCGCGACAAAGCTCCGCACGCGACGGGCTTAAAGCAACAGGCCTTTATTCTCCCGCGGTCTGGAGGCCCGAAGTCCCAGATCCAGGCGTCGACAGGCCCACGCTCCCGCCGAAGTGTCCCGGGAAGGGCCCTCCTGGTCCTCTGCCCGCCTCACCTCAGTCTCCGCCTGTCTCCCCGTGGCTTTCTCCTGCGTATCCTTTTAGAGGGTACAAGTCAACCCCTCAAAACACCTGAGTCAGAGTAAATCTAAGCGTGAAACCAGCAGGTGCGTGGAAACCAGGCGGGTGGAGAGGCAGAAACTCGCCTCATCTGGCCCCTCATACCCCACAGCTGGGTGGGGGGTGGAGCCCCCCCACAGCCGAGCTTTCTGGAACCTACGCTGTGCCAGACACCGAGTCCGAGCCTCCCGGGAGTCGTGTCTCCTCACCGCCACGCGGCGAGTTCGGGCTGTGTGTGCCCGTTTTACAGAGGGGCAAATCGAGGCTCGGCGGGGAGACATGAACTTGCTCCAGGTCGACGAGCCGGTGCTGGCCTGAGCGCCGGAGGCCGGATGGCCTCGCTCGGGGCCCTCATCGGCTGCCCTCGGGGCCTTCCCGTGTCCCCCGGGACTGAGCCACTCGACCACGGGTGCCTATTTAAATTCAAAATCGTTGCAATGGAGCGACGTGGGACATGCGGTTCCTGCATCGCGGCGGGGACGCGCGGCCCCTCCCTGGCGGAACTCAGATGCGGGACACGGCCGTCCGCGCCGAGGGGGGCCGGCGGCTCCCGGCCCCGCGCACGCCCTTTCCTGATGAGACCTGCGTTAACGGCAACTGCTGACCAGAATCCTCAGTCACCTGGGCGTTGCTTTCCGACAAATACCTTCACGGGAAGAGGCGACTGAGACCAGTGGAAGAGGTTTTTAAACTCCAGCCACATTCGTAGCGGTGACGGAGAGTGGCCAAGTGTGGCCTCGTCCTCGGGGTCACCGCGGAACCGAGGCCTCAGGGCGCAGACCGCCTCACGCAGAGAAGCGAGAGCGGGTTGCGACAGTGCCCTGCACTCACGGAGGCGAGCGGGCGGCCTGGCCGGGGTCTGCGAGGGTCCTGACCTGGGAAAACGCACCTGCGCTCCTCGTTTCCGGAGCATTCCACCGGACTGAGCTCCGCTCGTGTTCACATTGCTGGGAAGGAGACCCACCGGTCACCGGACCACCCGATTCCGGCGTTTTCCGGCAGCTGGGAGATTCCTTTAACGCTGAACTTTTTTTTTTTCTTTTTTTTTTAATAATGGCGCTAGTGAAAATAAACCAGAAGTGGAGGTCGATGCTCGTGCTCCAACCACGGCGGCCTGAGCAGACTCATCGCGCGGGAGGCGGCGGCTGGCGCTAGAGCTGACGGGGAGCTAGGGGGGGCTGCAGGGGTCACCAGTGGTCCAGGGCACAAGTGGCCGGTGACCGCACACTTGAAAGGGGACAGCGCCGTGGCCCCCGCCCGGGGTGCTCAGCGCTTTGAGGTGGGTGGGGCCGTCGCAGCCTTTGCCCTTTGCCCTCTGCCCTCTGTGAGTGGGCTCAAGATGGAGAGGAGAGCTGCTGACTTCGCGCGTCCTTGGTTTGGGCAGAAACAGCTGGGGAAACTGAGGAAGCATGTGAGCAAAGCCCCAAACCGGCCCGAGGCCGAGCAGGCCGGTCACAGGGTGGGCGGGTGGGTGGCGGCCAGCCGCACTGCTGCCCTCTGTGGGCGGGGCGTCCCAGGGCCACGACGAGGCAGCAGTGGGGGCCCGGGGGCACCTCTGGGTGCTTCCTTGATGCGGATGTGCCTGAGTTCCTTGTTGAGCCCTGGGGGGCCTGCTCACTGCGAAGCTGCTGCATTTGGGTTTGTGCCTGGGTATAGGCCAGACTGTGACATGAGTGGCAGTTTCTTGGGGGGTCCACTGCTCCTGTGAAGGGCTGGGGACTCTGGATGCCTGGGGACATCTTTCCGGCCTGGACGACATTTCTCTGAAAAGGCGGGGTGTGCCTGAGGCCGCTCGGCCGCCCCTGGTTCCTCTGACCGGGTGTGGCGGAGACTCAGAGGCCTGCGAACACCCCCTCAGCCCAGCGAGCCCCGGGAGGGAAGGTTCTGGAAAGGAGAGTCAGCAGCGAACCAAATGAGGGTTTGCCGAAATGCGTGGGGGGTGGGTGGGGCGAGGTGAGAACCCCGGACCCACACGCCGCACCCCCCACCGCAGACCCCTGCGTCACAGATCCTGCTGGGGGGCGGGGGAAGGAGGTGCTTTCTGCGGGATGCGCCCAGCTGTGTGGCCCAGTCACACAGCGCCTTCCGTCACCCGGACCCCCAGACGCGTGGGCGACGGGCGGGGGTGCCCCTCTGTGCCCTTGTCGGGGCCCGTGTGGCCTTTCCCATCCACATCCTGCGCTCAGTGTGGCTCCTCATGCTGGGTGCATGGCTGGCCTGGGAAATGCTGCCCCAGGCTGGTCCCCCTCAGTCTGTGGGGTCACAGAGAGGTTCCGCTTCGCCCACCAGGAGCCAGCGGGACCGGATGCGCTGCCCGATTCTAGATTCTTCTTTAGTTGTCTTTCTCTTCTTCCTGCGTGTCTTCAGTAATGTCGGGGTCTGCTAGCGTTCACCGGGTTTGCTGTGGCGCTGGGGGCGGAAGGCTTGCAGTCTAAGAAGGCTTTTTTCAGGAGATAAAAACGTTTCCCTCTATAATGGCTAAATGCCAAGGTGAAGGACACACAGGCACAATTAGCTGGAGGAATGTGCCGTGAAGACACCTAGAAAAGCGAAGAGCTGGGGGTGAAGGCTGGCGGGGGACGATCCGAGCCCCTCGGCTGCCTGCCCCCGGGGGGGGGGTCGTGATGCTGTGGGAACCGCCTTGATGGAAGCCAACCTTTGGGCTATGAAATGCAATTTTGAAAAGATAATTGCACCATAACGCTGCTCGAATTTATTTAAGAGCTTGTAAAACCTGCCCACTCGCTGTGATGGAGGCTGCGCGGTCAGCTCTGCTGTAGATGTAAACGAAAGTTGTTTTTTTTTTGCAAGAAACATCACCATCGGTAACATACATGGTCATGCCCATGGTTGTCTTCTGGTTTATTTGGTTGGGGGGCAGTGGACTTGTTGGTAGCTGAGCTGTCTCCAGGAGGGGTCAAGGAAGCCTCAGGGAGGCATGGGGAAAGGCGACTGGGCCCCCTGGGTACCGAGTCCCCCAGAGGGCCCCCTACCAGGCGAGTGGTCACACTGCTTGATGAAGTCAAAGCTCGTTCTCAAATGTTGGCGTCCACTGGGTTCATCTGAGAAGCCCAGACAAGTGCAGAGTCCCGGCCTGCGTCTGGGGGTTCGGCTCGGCAGGTCTCGGACCTGTTTTTCATGAACGGCCCCCCCCCCACCCCCATGGTCAGGGGACAAGGAGGATCCTTCTCATCCCCCCGGGGGTTTGGTGGGCGGGTCTGCTTCCCTCCCCCATCGCCTCTCTCTCTTTAAAGACTGGTTTTCTGGTCTCACATGTACCAATCTATTAAATACTTGTGCAGTCGCCCCTTTCCTGGTGACGGAAAAGCATGTGGGGGAGAGGACTCCAGGGTAGGCAGAAGGGACCCTGCACCGACAGCGGCTGTAAAGGGCCTTGGCTTTGCACTCAGGCTCCGAGTTTGGAAGAAGCCGATTCTAGTCGCTCTGTTTTCTCTTGTGCAAATGACGCCCGCGCCCACCCTGCACTTAGCAGCAGAAAAGGAAGCAGAGAAGTCCTGTGAGAAACATGAGGCCTAGTGCAATGGACGGTGGTATGGGGGCAAGGTGGCCCAGTGAGTCTGGCATGGCTCGAGGTCATAGGTCAGGTGACCAAAGCCTGGGTTTGCCCGGGGCAGGCGTGGTTCACAGCAGTGACCTTTCGACTCTCAAGACTGATGAAAGATGAGCCCTGAGCCTTGGGGTCCTGGGCAAACCACTGAATCTAAGTCTTCGTTTCTTTCTATATCACACAGACATCATGACACACGCATTTACACACGTCCCGTGAACGTCGACAGAGACCCCGACCGAGAGCTCTCCGTGGACCGGAAGAGAGATCATCCCAACGGCGGGCGTCAGCACTGTGAAGTCCAGAGGCTGTGGCATTGGCAGAAACCGTTTCGCGTGAGCGCTGGCATCTGCTTCTTTGCCCAGGTGCCCCTTTGGCCCCTTCCTCCTCCGTCCCAAGAGACCACCCCATCCCCACCCCTCCCCAGGCCCCAGTTACCTTTTCTAAAAAACAGAGAGACCCGAGTCTGGGTTTCTGAGCCACCTCCCAGGGTTGACGTTCTATGATTTCATGATTCTTAAGAATATTTGGCCTGCCGGTCTTGCTTGGTTGTTTTCTTAAGAAGAAAGAGAGCCAGACGACCTAAACACGAAATATGACCCAGCCGCGAATTACGGGGGCTCTGGAATAGCATTAGGCAGGATGGTTATGTCTAATATCCAGCCTGCCGGCCTCGCCAGGGCCTGGTCACCAGACTCGAATGCCTGAACTCGATATACACCTGCAGGTACAGTTACGGCTTGTCACCCGCCAAGCGCTGTCCTGGAAGCCACTTGAAAGCATTCAATAACTTTCTTTGAAAAGCCATGCGTTACATGACTCTGTTTTCCCAAGCCAAGTTACCGACGTTGGGTTACGACTCACTCCGGCGCCTCAGCCTCTTGGAGAGGGGTTTTTTGTTTGGATTTGTTTTGCTTTTGTGGAGTTTACACACCGTCTCTGGGGTTGCCTCCTGGCAATTAATTAATGTTGCGCTATGTGTTTGGGGACGGTCTCGGGTTTCTGCCTTGCGCTGGATAATGAAATTACTGGAGGCAGTCTGGCGAGAAGATTTATTGATGGAATCTGAGGGTGCAGGCTTCTCAGAACCTGGGCTTCAGACAGCAATAACAGGAATGAGAGAGGGAAAGAAGGGGAGAGAGAGAGACAGAGAGAGACAGAGAGAGAGAGAGAGAGAGAGAGACAGAGACAGAGACAGAGAGACAGAGACAGAGACAGAGAGACAGAGACAGACAGAGAGACCGAGACAGACACAGAGACAGACAGAGACAGGGAGTCTTTACCTCCAGGCCAGCCATCCTAGGGCGGCACTCACTCTGGGGTCTGCCTGTCAGGAGGACCAGTCACCCGGGTCCCCTGACCAGACCCTCGCTAGGAAGCTACCCGACGACCTCAGCGGCTCAGAGTGTCTTTGCTCCCCACCTGGATGGCTGCCTTGCTCTTGGCTGCAGATCTCTCCCAGTCCTTTCTGTTTGGGGCAGGTGAAGTCATTGTCTGCGTCTGTTTTGCAAAACACAGGGGAACCGAACAGCCCCGCAGGGGCCTCTTCCCTCCGCGTGGCTCTTCTGCGCCGAGAGTGGTATTTCCCCCACGCGCCGCCCCGTGGCCAGCCCGGACCCTCGCGTCCCGGTGGACAGAGCCCACGGCATCGTGTTCCCTCCGCAGCGTGACTACGCGGGGCCGCGCCTGTTCGCACCGGTGTGTCTGCGCTGGGGTTGCCGATCCCGGCGACGGGGCCTCTTGAGTGCCGGGTTGCGTCAGGCCTGTTCTGCAGGTCGTGCGAAGTCCAAGACCTCTGGGTTTCGGTTTCAGCCGAGTGGTTCCCTTTAGGGACGATTTCATCACTTTCTTCTGCAATTCCCGTTCCTCACTGTGTCTGCCCAGCCGCGGAGTTCCGGATCGTTCCATCACAAACACACTCACGCGCGGCAGTGTGCGATTTGGGCGAGGCTGGGCCAGCCGGCTCGCGTAGGCCACGTCAAGACCGGCAAGTTTGGGAACACCGTTTCTGTGGCTCACGTGGTCCCGTGTCGGCCACGTGCTTGGCTCCGGCTCACGTGTCCCTTTGCAGCGATCGGTTCTGCTCCCCGCCTCTCCGCTGCCCCCTTCTTTGCTCGTTTCCCGTCCCAGATCCCCAGGATAATGCCCAGTGCTGCAATCCCGTGCCTTCTTTTACACAGACCCGTGTCCTCGGGTTCTTGGTTTCTACCCCAAATCAGCTGTACCAAGACATTTTGCTAAACAGACACAGCCATTTTCCCAGATAATACATTTTCAGAAATGCCTGCAGTGTGCATTGGCTCTGTGGTGGAAGTTAAACTCATATTTATTTGTTGGGTCAACATTTATTCAGTGTCCGATCTTGGAGAGAAAGGCGACCAGGCCCGCACTCTCTGTGCCCAAGGAGCTTCCAGTCTCATGAGAGAGAGAACACTCGGCGAGGACCATCACCCCACGAAGCAGAGTGTGGGTTGCGCCCGTAGTGAGACGAAGCAAGGACATCGAAGATTCCAGCTGGGGTGTCAGGGGAGACTTCGCCAGAAAAAAAAACAGCCTTTAGCTAGACGTGCGAGAGGTTGGAAATACAGACGTGGAGGGAGGGGAGGGGGAGGGGACCCCCAGGCGGAGTTCGCAGCATCATCTGAGGCTCAGAGGCAGTGCCCCGGAAGGCATGCTGGGAGCGAAAGAAACGGGGGGACTTCCGGTTCCTGGTCCAGCACGTAAGAAGCTCGGGCATCGTCACCCCCACCCAGAGAACAAGCAGAAAGTCGACGGACATCAGAGCGCTGAGGTCGCAGGGCAGACCAGTGCCTCCGGAACGTGAGTGACAGACAGGCAGAGACAGAGAATCACACCCCCGGGAACCCGTCCGACATGTCTGGCTTTCAATAAGAACGTTTTCAGGCACGCTAACAGGGAAAAAACAGAAATTCGAAGGGAAAGACCGAGCATCGGACGCCAGCCCGGACGTGGCAGAGGTGCTGGAATGATGAGGCTGGCAATTTCGAACCACCACGAATGTGCCAGGGGCTCCCGTGCACACGATGGAAGGGACGGGAGCCCCGGGCACGGTCCCCGCACGCAGCCCGGGTCTGCAGAGGGCCCGAGCGCAGGCGCGTGGGAGCACGGCCCTCCCGGGAGGCCCCTCTCTGTGTCCCCAGCGGGTCGCCGTCCTCTGCTCTTGTCCTCGCGCGCTGGGCTCCCCTAAGCCATGACTCTGGCTCCTCGGCCGGCGGCCCCAGGGCCCGGGGAAGCAAATACGGCAGCGGCGTGTGAGAGGCCTGGCGGCCTGGCCTGAGCGAGGTCAGGGTTCAGCGGACGTCTGGCTTCCTGGAGTCGAGGACAGGAGCGGGGGCGTGGTGACCCCAGCGTGACGAAAGCCGCGACTTCTCGTCGTCGGAGCAGACGGATGTCCGGACAGAGCGCCACCCCTTCCGTCCCCCTTTCGACCCCCAACCTCTGTCGCCAGGCTGAGCTAATGAGTCGCTTGCTCTCTCAGCAGCCACGGCGAGAGCCGCCTACCAATAAAGGGCTATCGGGAAGGTGTGGGCCGGCTGCTGTGGGGGGAGCGGGGGTCCGGCGGAGGGGAGGGGAGCTGGGTCTTGGGGTGGAGTGGAATGCTGGGTCTCTCCTTTGGAGAGGACGCAGGTTTTTCTTTCTGAGATCCCGTCCCTTGCTCCCGACATCAGCCCCTCCCCTGACTCCAGGGAGGGTGGGCTTGTACCCAGAGGGTTCCTTCTCCGTGATGGTGGATTCAGGTACGGCAGCATCACCGGACACGAGGCAAAGCCATGTGGGACCTCGGCAGCCCACGGGACCTCCCCCCGCAGATCCCTCCAAGGGCATCCTCTCCTCCAGCATCACGAGGGGGAATTAAATACAGTCCCGGCCTTTGAAGTGAGAGCTTCGCGAACGAGGCCCACGCACGCCCCTGTCTGCCTGCCGCCCGGTACACGGCAGTGCTGAGTCCCTGTGCCTTAGTCTTCTGCCATCAGTGAAAAAGAGAGGCGTGCCCCCGGGCTTTGCGATGATCTCCTGTAGGGGCGAAAGTTAGATTTCCATTAGAAGTGCATTAGAGTCACAAGCAAAACACACTTGGGGAACACTCACTAGGTCCATCCACCCGCGTTGTCGCAAATGGCATGATTTCATCCTTTTTCATTGCTGCATAATATTCCATTGTACGGACATGTCTACCGCGTCTTCTTTACCTGTTCCTCTATCGGTGGACGCCTAGGTTGCTTCCATATCTCGGCTATTGTAAATAGTGCTGCAGTGAACATAGGGGTGCAGATATGGTTTTGAACGAGAGCGTTTGTCTTCTTTGGATACATACCCAGAAGTGCAATCGCCGTATATATGGAATCTAAAAAAAAAAAAACAACAAAACAAAAACAAACTCATAGAGACACAGACCCAAGGAACGGTCAGAGGGGTGAGGGTGGGGGAGGGTGAACCAACGAGGGCGACTCTAGTCGGTAACATTGTGATAAGTTTGGACCGTGGCATATGATTACTAGAATTAGCTGGGTGATCACATGGTAAGGTATAGAAAGGTCGAATTGCTTTATTGTGTACCTGAAACTAATATAACATTGTATACCAACTATGCTTTAATTAAAAAAAACCCTGAACCCTGCCTCCCCATACTGGTGGGGAGCACGCAGCCACCAAAAGCGAGGCGGGCCCTGTCCCCCCGGCTGGTCACCCACAGTGCTGCACCGGTCACTGGTTGAATTCAGGACAGTGACCTTGGCTTTGAGGTGGAAGGCATCCGCCACTTAGGAGCCGCGTGACCTGCTGCGAGTCCCGTACGTTTTCTGAGCCTCCCATTCCTCATCTGTGATAAGAGGCCCCAAAATATCCACTTCTAAGGTCATCGCGAAGATAAACAGTAGCGGCCACTGCTTCCGAGGACCCGCCTGGCCAGAACGGGGCCGGACCTCTCGCACCTGCTCACCCGTTTGATCTCGCTGGGTGACTGTGCCTCTTGGCAGCAGTGGCAGGGGAGGCGCGTTACAGCCGGGTGGCTCGCCCGAGGCCACGCGGCTCTGAGTGGCGAGGCCGGGAGTGGCGGGTGCGCTCACCTCTTTGCCACACCCTCTTTTGCAAGATGAGCGCCCACTGAGGTGTGTACCAGGTGAGCCGTACCTGGCACGGAGCTGACACCCACTCATTTTCTCAGGGTGCGCGGAGACCTCCTGTGGCCCCGGCACAAAGCAGGCTCTCCGAAGGGCGCCCAGTGCCAGCGCCGTCGGCGTCCACGCAGTGCGGGCGTCGCGGGGCGGGCCGGGCCGGGCTGCAGGACAGAGCGCCCGGCGCTTGCTAGCGAGCGGCCTCCAGTCACTGTGTGGGCATGAAACGGGCGTCGGGGCGTGCACGTCGCCCACGCGGGGAGCGAGGACGCTCCTCGGGCGCGACCCACCCTGCCACTCAGGGCCGTTCCTTCGTTTCTGTTTGCAAACAGCCTCTGGCCGAGCCAGGCCCTGCTCGATACGACCTGAGAAGAGACTACGACAGAGCTGTTGAGAGGAGCGTGTTGGACTTTGGGAGAGTAAAGGACACGAACCCCGGATCGGAGGTCGGATCCGCCGCCTTCTCTTTCGGACGAGCCTTCGGGGGAGACGCGGACGGACGTCGGTGAGCGCGATGTAGGAGATAAATGTTTCTGAAATCCACACGACCTCTGTCGTTCACCTGAAATGGACCCGTTGGGGCCATCGTCCATCCCTGGCACTAGCCGGAAGCCTCCGGGTCTGGACACGTGGCCAGTTTGTTAAGGGCTGTTCAGAGTCCCTGTCTTGCCTGCCTTGTCCGTGTGGGGCAAGGTCGAGGCTGACCCATAGGAAGCCCACATTGGGAAGACTCCCAGGGTGACGTCGGTTCGAGAGCGTCATCTGGCCTCCCAGCACCTGAAAAGGTTCAGGACAGATGAGGAGGTGCCATGGGTCTCCCCTTCGCTTTTGCAGTAGGTGTGTGGGTTGGCCTGTAGATGGGTGGTCCAGCAGGCAGACCTCGGGCTGCCCAGGAAGGTCGCTGCTGGTTGTGTGACCTCCCACGGGTCACTGGACCTCCCTGAACCTCAGTCTTTTCATCCACGAAAAGACATCGTAACTGTGGCTCCAGCCTGTGCTACTGGTTTTCGGAATAAAGTAATGCCGAGCTTATAACTTTGGTAGATGGTCGGGGATGTTGACGTCACCAGCTCGGCTCGACTCGTTTTCTCCCTAATGTGACATCATGGCTGCAGATGGCCTGAGAGAACGTATTCTCTGTAAGCCGGGCAGAAACTAGAGGGCCGAGCCCAGCAGCACTCGCCCGGCTCACTCTTTGCTCCGGCAGAGGGGGCCCTGCCTGCCTTCCGTCCTGCCCTCCTTGCTCCGCCTGAGATCTGAGCCTGTTGAACCACAGCGATCAGAGGGCTGGTTTTATGGGGAGGCTCGGATTGGCCGCTCACGCGCCTGGGTAATCTCAGTGGGGTGGAAGCTGGCGGCTGTGATTCTCCTTTCTTTATTAAATACCCTGGGCCGGGCCGGGGGTTTTCTGCTTGGCACTGCTGCCATTCTGGGCCGCATCGTGCTTCGTCGTGGGGGCCACCTGTGTGTCTTAGGGTGTCGAGCAGCATCCCCTGGCTCTACCCCGTCGAGGTGGCCAGGAGCTGCCCCTGGGTGGGACACAGGACAGGAACGTGAGGCTCTGGAGGACCTCCCACCTTTTCCTTCTTGATTCTCCTTGTGTCGCCCTGGTCCTGGCCCCCTGCTCCGGTCCTGGACAAATGCCTGCAGGGCAAAGTCACCCCAGTTAAGAGCCACTGAGATGGGAGGCTTTCTCCCCGTGGGTGGCAAGGAAGAGGCAGCCGCGAGTCTTCCGAGGGCTCACCGATCTTTCAGGCAACTCAGTACCTCCCGATGTCCTCTCCTCCGTCCCAGAACCACCTTCAGGTGGCTTCAGGACACAGGGCCTGGAAACTCAGGGGTATGGCGACCCGTCAGAACTTGGGTGGATGTTTTGATCACCAGACTGCTGGGAGCTATAGACCTCCGTGTGGCCACATCTGAGGGACAATGCTGGAAGGTGTAACAAGGACCACTCTTGAGTCTTGGTCTGGCCATCTTAGGGCGGGGCGACCCTGCTGTTCCAGGTCACGTGGACAGATGCCTTAGGTGCGTGGGGGAGGAAGAAACTTTCCTCTATTCTTGTTGGTTCTTCTGGCTGGTCTAATAATCAAATTGACATGAGAGATTAACAAGAGAAAATAACCAAATTTAATTCCATACGCATGTATGAAACCCCTGCATACAGGAGAGAGTCAGAGATCCCACGTACATGTGAGGTTTAAAGACAGAAAGTTAAAATGAGGTATAAATGGCGTTCTAGGCTAAGGATGAGGTAAGGAGCCTTGGGACTTCAGAGGGGAGCAGGGTTGTTCACAGGACGAGAAGATGTTCAATGGATGTTTGTTTTGCTCTATGGATAGGTCATCAGAAGGTATTTCTAGGAATAACTCAAATTTAAATCCTTTCAGGAAAAGATAAAAGTTTCTTACAAGCTCTTAGGGACTCGATTGCCTTCAGCTCAAAATAATTCACATGCCAAAGTGGCACATCTTGGGGCCACGTGTTGTGAGCCCCTCAGCCCTGCTCTGGCCCTCTTTACCTGGGCTGTGATTCAAGTGTTATTACAGGTGGGCTGGGAAGCAGAATTTTCCCAAAGGAGAGCCTTGGCAGTATACTCTGGTTGGAAGAAAAGGTCATTTGTATAACAAGTTGGCATAGTCTTACTTAGATGTCATGTTTCGGATAAACAAAATCGGCGAGATGCTTTCAAGCACACTTTCATAAGATTGAGAAGATCAGCTCTAGATCAAATAATATTTTAATCGTCTCAAGGGATTGCGCCAAGGTTGCTGATGGAAAGTAGGGCAAAGGCTAACATGCCCCTAGGCTCCTCCGGCTAGACAGTCAGAGGTAGCTGGCCACTTCCTCCCGCAGCCAGGGAAAGGCTCACTCCTGATGGCTGCCTCTGGGCCTCTCGACCTGTCCCCTTTGCAAGGACACAGTGTGGAAAGTAACTGTGTCCCTTGCCTCTTGTGTTTTCTGCCTTCCTTCTGTACTCTGCGAAAGGAGCCTGGGTTTATACCCAGGTGCTATCCCTTGAAAGCCGTGAGTGACCTTGAACAAGTCATTTATCCTCTCTAACCTTCAGGTTCCTTGTTAATAAAATCAGGATCAGAATAATCCCTTCCTGATGAGGTATTGTTCAGATTAAATGAAATCGTGTGGGGAAGAAGTTGCCACAGTCCCTGGCATATTTAAAATGTTCTCACCGCACAGCTATTATCATCATCATCGCTAGCAGTAGTGATAAGTGTCCATATCTGTGCTCTTAGCAGCCCGGTGGCCTGCTGCAGAGGCCAGAGTCTTGGGGAGACTTGCATGTGCTTAGAGGTACTAATAAATTGCCACCTTTGCTGGTAAAATAGACTGTTGATCTTTCTACTGCATATTATTCTCTAGGTAAGTTCATAAATATCCATCTGAGATTTGGGGCAAGTGCACCCTTTTCAGCTTTGAGAAACAATTACTTTCCCTCAAAGATGACTGTTATAGTTAGGGTTATGCTGCTATAACAAACAATCCTGAAGTCTCAGGGGCACGAGATGTGAAAGCTGGTTGCTTGCTCATTGCAAGCCCACCTCAGGCCGGCAGCGTGGGGACTCTGCTCCAAACCCTCCCTCAGGGCTCCATTCCCCAGGACTTGGCAGGTTGCCCAAACAGAGGGAAGAGAAGAGCAGAGAACCACACAGGAGCTGGGGAGTGACGCCTGTCATTTCTTCTTGCGTTTCATTGGCCAGAACGGGTCACATGGGGCTGGAAGGGTGGGCTCCCCTCCACCCAGGAAGAAGAAGGGAATGGATGCCAGTGAGCACAGCCGACCTCCACCGCACCCAGGGAGACTAGGCAGGGCCGGAGGCCACCTGGCTGGCTGGGTTTGTTGAGCATGAGTCAACAAACATTTTCTAAAGGGCCAGGCAGTAAACATTTCTGGCTCTGTGGGCCATAGGGCTCCGTCCCAACTACTCAACTCTGGAAGGCAGCCACAGACAGTGTGTAAATAAACGGACGTGGCTGTGTTCCAATAAAACTTTATTTACAAAAACAGGTGGACTCTGGTTTACAGTGGCCCGGACATCCCTTAGAAAGCCCAAGTCATGTTTTTCATAAAAACATAACATTCCAAGAGAAGCCCCTCAGTCGGCCAGGTGATTGGGGCTGCTGGGAGGAGTGGGGACATCTTGAGAGGGTGTGTCAACGTGCCGGAAATGACCGCAATCAGGATTCCAGTAACCAAGATGTCTAGTTTCTACCTGTGACCCGGGTAGCTTCTCAAAGGACCTCGGTTCTTCCAAGGACTTTTCAAAAGAGGAGCAAATATCTCACTGTCTTGCAGCTGTTAGTTTATTTAAAGCGGCAAAACGTATTTAAAAGCAGAGGAATGAAAATAGCACCTGAAGCTCCTTAAGCGTAACCCACTTCGCATGTCCCTCATCAGGGCCTCATTTGCAAACGCCTTGTGTTCTAAGAATGCCTTTGGAAGCTTCCGAAGGGAGAAGCTGAGCTTGGAAATTTCTTCTTCCCTTCCTGCTGGAGAGGAAAAATAACGTTGCCTCTACCTTTCCGAGCTCTTGGCCGAGAGCCGCTGTGATCAAAGATTAACAAGAGAAAACGGGAACAGAAGCGTATGAACAGATGTACCTCGTGGGCGACCAGGAGAGGCCCTGAAAATGAGATGGCCCAAGCCATCGCCCTGAATACCACCCCCAGCGAGAGACAAAGGAACGGCGTTGGTGGGGAGAGGCCGGTTATGGGCGATGACCAGGGAAAGCACAGTAAACAAGCGCAAGGTCCAAACGCAGATTTTAGTCGCGGTCTTCTCCGTTGCCGAGAGTTCCTCGTGATTCGGGGTCCCCCTTCTCTCCCTGGTAATGGCGAGGGAGACGCCCTTGGAGGTGGAGGCCCCCCTTTATAACCGCGAATGTTCCTTACACAGGGGCAGCTTATACTCTGTCTCCAGAGCATCTCCATCTGCATTTCCTCAAACGTTATCAGCTCAAACAGTTCTTCCGGCGAAGGGGTCCGCTCCGGGCTGGCATCTTCTGCCACCCTCGCCGCTGCTTCTGTGGGTGCGGGGCGCGGGGGAGCGTGACAGACGGGCCGGCGGTCCCGTGAGGTCGCAGTGAGAGCGGTAAACGCAGGAACGCGCTGCATTCGGAGGCGCGGGAGGGCGGCGCCGCGGCCGCGAGCAGCTGGGAGTCGGGTGCACGCGGTCAGCGGGTGTCCAGCTGCCGGGAAGGGTCCCGCAGGGGGCCGGGCCGCTCGCAGCGGGGCGACGGGCGGCTGGATCCAGGCATCCGGAAGCTTCTGGAGGCGTCCCCGGACACCCGCGCGCCCGAGTCCAGGCCCTGCCGCCCCGCCCCACCGCGCGCTGCTCCCACGCGTGGCCCCGGTGCTCTGCGGGCGCCCCCACGCCGCGGCTCCCCACTCCGCGTCTCGGTCCGCGCCCTGTGTCGCTGGGACCTGCTTCTCCCCGAGTCCCAGCCCCGGGCGGCGGGGAGCGCGGCCCTGGGCTCCCCAGGGCGTCGCCAGCGGGGTCGCCAGCGGGGCCGCAGCAAGTGCGTCCCGCACGCCGGGCGGCTGGACCCCCAGGAGCTCGGCATCGCGGAGGCGGCGGCCAACCGCGGCCCCCGCGGGGACTGTCGCTCCCGAGAGCTGCCAGGGAGGACGCGTCCCGCCCCCGGCGTCCGGCGGCCCTGCTGGCGGGCCCCGCGCCCCGCTGTCCGCCCTCATCGTCACGCGCGTCCTCCCTGCGCGCGCGCGCCTGTTCCTGCGCCCCGAGCCGCCCTCTTTACACGCACGTCGTCGTCCCCGATTAGGGCCCGCCCCAAAGTCCTCACCGCGACTACCTGCATCTGTGCGGGCGCCGTCCCCGAGCAAGGTGGCGTCCCGAGGTGAATTTTTTTTTGTGGGGGGGACAGAGCCCCACCCATAGCACCCGGCGTCTGCAGTAGGAGGGCGGAATGGGTGATGCTGGGTGTCTACACCCTCCGCAGCTCAGAAGGGGTGGCTGCTGGGGGCAGAGTCAACTCGGGACAGCTGGGGCCCGAGGTCTAACTCAGGAATGCGTGCCGTTTGAGGAACAGTGAGAAACTCCGGGCCGGAGGGCACGTGAGAAGGGGACAGTGTGAGACGGGGCGGAAGGGCAGCCGGGGCCGCGTCCTGGGAGATTTGAGGCCACTCAAACCAGCGGAGCTCCGCTCTGTGACGGGGAGACACCGAGCGCCTAAGCCAGGAACGCCGCGGTGGACGTGCCTTTTGGGGGCGCGCTCTGGCTGCTGCATGCAGCGGGCGTTAAAATTTCTTACGCTGGCCAACTCTCTTTCTACTCCTTTTTTGAAGAAAAAAACTCTAGTTGTGCTCACAGGCACGTGCCCACGGTTAGGTTTTCTGTCCTGTTTTTGGCTGAACTCTAACCTGCATTCTCTGAGTGGACGGAGCGTCAGGCATGGCGGGTGAGAGGTGGCAGGTCACAGATGGCGGAAGTGCGCGTCGTTACAACGGGCGCGCACCCCGGCTTGGACCCGTTCTTGGGGACTGGGTAACACCCATCAGGGCTGAGTTTCACCTTCACCAAGAAATCCTCTCTGTGTGGAGCTGGAGAGCTACGGTGAAGATTCTGCGATTTCTGTACGCGTCTGTTTAGTTTTAGAAAAAGTTGTTACTCAAACATACGTAACAGTGTAGACGACAACAACAGCGTGTTTGGAATAGTCACAGACCTCGCCGGCCTCCGCGGGCATGGACCCGGGCTCTGCGTGAAGCCTCTTGGAGCCCGTTAAGGTTTCTATGCAAATGCTATGGGTTTTGTGTGGTTTGCGGTGCATGAAACACACAGCTCTGGCCAATTACCCGGGGTATTTTGAGAGCTGCCAGTTGGCTTAATGTCACTGGAGCCTGAATAACATGTTTTGGAACAGACGTTTGGGCAGACTTGAATTTCGTTTGGAAAGAAACTGGAGTGATATGTTTTTTTGGGGGGATGGGATGGGGGGGAGGTTGTTGAGAAATTTCAAAGCCAGCATCAGCCTCAGACGCACCTGGACAGTCTCCAGGAGGCGGGACCTCACAGTGAAGTGAGGTCCCTTGGCCCACGGTTGACTTCATGTCACCCCATAACTATCGGGTGATGTTTCACGTCAGTCATGGGGCGTCCTGGGCTGTCACCATAAACGCATAAAACGCGGTGGACCTCTGGCTTCGGTGGCTGTTGAGGCCACCACCCCTCCCCAGATCTTTGGGTTTCTATTCTCTGCTCTCTAGGACCCTCGATGGCTCCCCCTGTCCTGGGCTGTGACTCCAAATGAAAACCAAGGACATCGGTTCTGCGTTCTGCGCCCGTGACTTCCCAAGGCCCTTGCCTGGGACGTTCACCCCAACCCGTAGCTTCACTCTTGGCTCGAAGCCACTCCTCAGAGGAAGTTGTGCCCAACCCTCCAGTGGAGCCAGTGCCCCTGCCGGTCACTCACATGACACCCCACTGTGCTGGCATCCTATCGCTGCTGTAACGGACGACCCCAATCTCAGTGGCCCGAGACCGCACCCATCTCGCAGTTCTGTGGGTCGCAGCTGAGACGTGGCACACGTGGCTCTGTCGGTTCTCTGCCTGGGGACTCACAAGTCCCAAACCAAGGTGCTGGGGGCGCCGCGTGTTTGGAGGCTGTGCCCCAGAAGTCGGAGATCAAAGCGTTGGCAGAGCTGTGCATCCCGAAAGCTCTAGGGAGCTGCTTCCTGGCCTCGTCTGTCTGCCGGTGGCCCCAGGGCTTCCGTGGCGTGTGGCCGCGTCATTCCCTCTTCACGTGACCATCTCCGTTGGGTCTTCTCTCCTGTTTCTCGTAAGGACACTTGCTGGATGTAGGGCCCACCTTCAATCCAGGGTGATCTCATCTTGCAATCCCGAACTTGGTCACGTCTGCAAAGACCCTCTTCCCAAGCGAGGTCCCACTCGCAGGGTCTGCGGACGCATCTTTCAGAGGACGTGTCAGCCGACCCATCCCAGCTGCCTCGCCTGGGGCAGCTTTGGTCGACCCCCCTCTCAAAGCCCACGGGGTGTTCCCGGGGAAGCTTCCCACACTCATTTGAACGTGAGGCATCCTAAATACCATCAATGCCTCTGCAGAAACGAGAGTGGGGATACACCCTGTTAAGTTGAAGGCCGTTCAGCACAGAGGTGTGAAGCCCGGCTTAACCGTTGCCCAGGGTGACGCAGCTGCGCCTGCTGGGATGTTTGCTTTGGAAGTACTTGCGTTTGAGATTTGGGTGCAATCGCTTCTTCGTGTCAATAAGATCGATACGCTGCTCGTTGAAAAGAAATGTTCGCACGCCTTGAAGTTTGGGGATGAATAAGGAAAACTTTCCCCCATGCGAACTGTTTCACTTTCTCTTTTACTCTGATGAGACCGCGACGTCCTTGACACATGTCACTTACTCATCACGGTCCAATAAATGAACGCTGTCTGTAGAGCAAACAAGAACCAGGTTCCAGTGCGCGGCCCCCTACTTTGTTCTTCCTCCCGGCGGTGGCCTTCGTGCTTGGTCAGCGGCTCAGGGCGGGTGTGTGCGCGCAGGACGGCCACACAGGGAAGACACCGGTACGTGACCTGCAGCTACCATTTCTGCAATTTCCAGACATTTGCATCCTCCATCCAAGAGTTCCTTCCCGTTCGTAAACAGAGACTGTGACCTAATCCTGCAGTCGTCGGCAACGCCGCCGCCACAGCTCCGGATGCCTGTCGGCCTGGTCACAGACAGAGCGGGATCTCCGCCACCGTGGGCCGTCCGCGGGTGACAACCCAGTGAGACTCCTGGGGTCGGAATGTCAGCCCCTGGGGAGGCTAGAGGTGCGCACAGTCCGCAGGAGTCTCTGAGGTTCCTGCTAATCACGTCCCCGTTGACACAGTGAGACTCTGCCCCCCACTTCCGTTCCCCCCGCTCCACCATCCCGCACCCCATCACTGAGACATTTCCCCCCAGTCTCCCAGCTCCCTGCCCCCTGGACTGAGCCTGAGGAAAAGCAAATCCCCATCGCCCGTTCCCTGTGCACAGAGCGGTGGCCCCCATGCCATCGCCGTAAAGCTGAGGTGCATGTGGTGGCCACCAGGACCTGCCTCGCCCCCCGCCCTGCTCGCCCATGCGCTCAGCTCCAGCCATGCTGCTCCCTCTGCCTGGAGGGACCACTGTCCCCCAGACGACCTCGTGGCTCCCCGTGCGCCTTTTCAGCCAGCCCTCTGCTCTAACGCCAGCCCTCCCGGGAGGCTGCCCCATTCGAAACCGCAGCAGCCTCTACCCCTGCCTTCCCGACTCTCCTTTTCCTCCCTAACTCGTCCCGGCGTGGTCTGGTTTCCTGACACTTCCTCTCTGTCCCCCACTGGGCGGAAGCTCTAACGGAAGAGGGGCTTTTTGGTTTTGTTACAGGAGGTGCTGCTCCCCCTGCTCCCACGACAGAGCCCAGGGCTCACGGGGCGCTCAGTGATATTTGCTGACTGAATGAATGAATGCACGCCCGCATGAATGAACGGGGAGAAGCATTTGCTCACTGTCGACCCATCTGTTCAGCAATGGCTTTGTCATTTTCCTCCGAGATGAGTCACCTGCTCTAGGGCCTCACAGTCCTTCCTCCCTCGTCGCCCACAGACTTTTCCTTAAGTGATGAAAGTCTGGATCATCTGAAATCGCCGTGGGCCGTGTGCTTTTCTAGCCCTGAATGTGGCACTGACCATGTAATTTTCCATTCACTATTTTAGGAAGGCAGTAGATTTCCACCAAGAAAGAGGAAGAAGCCGGGGACAAAGTGGAAAGTGGTATTTTACCGGGGAAAACCGGGCACGGCTGGTGCCCAGAGCCATGTGCGGGCTTCATGCCTGCCCCATAGGCACCCGGCGACCAGGTGCAGAAACGTCATTCGGAAGCTGCAAAACAGAATGATTATTACCTGTTACCTGAGAGGACACATTTTGAGTTTACCTTGCCCCCAAATTTATTCCCAAGAAAAACAGCATTATCTCTGCGAGGCTTCATGGCGGCAGCCCCGCCCGGGGTCATGATCCGAGTGCGGGGTCCACACTCGCCTCTGGAACAAGTGCCTCTGGCAAGCCGGCCACCTGGCCGTTAGCAAGCTGCCTTGGCTGACGGCCAGCCCGCCCACGACATGTTCTCACTGGGTTCTCCACACAGCTCTTTTTTTTCCTCACTTCTCGCCTTAGGAGCACCATTCGCGCAGCCTGGGGGCTTCTGGAATAGGGAAGGGTCTAGACTTCTCTGTGGGCTCACCGACCTCCTATGGCGTAGATGGGACTGGCTCAGTTTGCCCTGAGTCACGATCGGCCGCGGGGCCAGGTGGCAGTCGTCTGACAGTGTTAACAGATGTCAAGGCCGGCAAGCCCAGGTCCCATTCGACGCCCCGCGGACTGGCTGCAGGACCTCGGGAGAGCTTCACTTCTCTGATCCTCCGTTTCCTCGCCTGTAAGATGGGCCACGTCATGGCCA
Organism: Rousettus aegyptiacus; assembly: GCF_014176215.1. Taxonomy (NCBI): domain Eukaryota; kingdom Metazoa; phylum Chordata; class Mammalia; order Chiroptera; family Pteropodidae; genus Rousettus; species Rousettus aegyptiacus. The sequence continues at coordinate 2,280,236 of NW_023416307.1, forward strand.
GCGCAGGGAACCGTGATGTGGAGCGCTCGGCGCAGCGCCTGGCATGAAGGCGTGGCGGCTGTGGCCGGCTGGCCTATCTCCGGCTGCAGGAATCGAGGGACATGTGCTTTGGGTGGCGGACACCCCACGAATGTCAGGAGGACGAGTTAGCACAGGGCCGCGCCTGGCGCCCAGAACTCTGAGGCGCCCGCTCCGTCCACTGAGTCTCCTCGTTCTACGGCCCGACGTGAGCTCATGCCCTCTGCCCGTGTTCCTGTATTTATTATCAGCCATGAGCTTGTTCAGGAGGGTTCCACAGCCAGGGTTGCTTTTCTCCCTTTCTCTGCGAGCAGCTCCGTGCCCAGCGTCCTGGGCTGCGTGGTCAGTGGGTGGCGGCGGCCCTTTTCCTTGGCATGCTGCAGGCTGTGGCCTCCCCAAGGCAGGAAACCCCACCTTTCGGCTCTGTCTTCCCAGTGCTTAGAAACGGCTCTGGCTTTGCGGGCAGAACTGGATACACGATTTTCAAAACCCAGAGTGGAAGAACGATGAGGGCTTCGCGTTTAAAGATTACTGAGAATTTCAAGATGGTGGCCGCAGAGCGCTCAGCCAAGAGTCGCCCTTTCCGGGGGCAGGGCCCTGGGCCCCCGCGCAGGCCGTTCTCACCTGCGAGGCCAGCCATGTTTCAGGCCATGTTTCTTTAGTCGAATTCCACAAAACATTTCATTCAACGCACACAGATGCCCACGCGCCCTTGGGTGTCTTGCTGTCTGACAGCGGGGAGGTGGACAAGCGTCAGAGGGAAACTTGCTGGCTGAGCTCAGCTCTCATTTAGTCTGGTGATGCTCAGCCCACGTGCACAGCAGAACTTCTAGGAAAACCTGCCACCCAGGCCTAGTCCCCAGAGAGAGATCCTAATTTGAGTTGTGGAGGTGGGCGTTGGTCGCCGATTTTTTCTTTCTTTCTTTTTTTTTTTTTTGCGGGAGACAAACATCCTTTTTAAAGATACTACCGAAACTTTGGCAAACATTTCAAAAACAGATTTGTGAACACAGTACTTCCCATTTTAACTGGCAGCCCGTTAGAAAGACAATATGATAAGACAAGGCGACCGGAATCAACGTTAGTTTAAAATCCTTATTTTTGACATGACGCGTTGATAGCTTTAATTCTTGGTGGAGTCTCACCTGCAGCCAAGACTGAGAACGACAGACTCTGAATTTGGGTTCATGATGCAGAGTAACTTTCCTCCTTCCTGGGCAATAAAGGCAGAATTAGGGCAAACACACTATTATTATTTATTATTATTATTATTTTAAAATTGCGGTAACATGCACATAAAATGTACTGGCTTAACCATTTTTAAGTGTGCAGGTCAGTACTCGCCGCTGGCCATCCCCAGAATTCTTTTCATCTTCAGATCTGAAACTCCACACCCAGTAAACATTCCCCTCCTCCCCGTTCCCCCAGCCCCCCGGATCCACCACTCTACTTTTTGTTTCTGTGGTTTTGGATCCTCGAGGTGCCTCGTATGAGCTGAGTCACCCAGTATTTGTCCTTTGTGTCTGGTTATTTCCCTCAGCATAATGTCCTCAAGTGTCCTCCAGGCTGCAGCAGGTGGTCAGGCCGTCCTTCGCTGTTAAGGCTGAATACCATCCCACTGCACGTGAAGACCACGTTTTGTTTATCCGTTCATCTATCGATGAGCCCTTGAGTTGCTTACACCTTTTGGCTACTGGGAACGAATGTGTTATTTTTATACCAGTGTGGCTTTATTGCGACCCGCCCCCCCCCCCCCCTCACAGAGAGGAATGCTGAGGCTAAGGAGCAGTGATTGTCTACATGGGTGGAGAAGCAGGACTCACACCCCGGACTATCTGCTTCCCACCCTTCGCTCTCTCCACCTCTCCATACTTCTTTTTGTTTCTGCAGAAGGGTGGTTTTTTGTTTTGTTTTGTTTTTGTTTTTTAGCATGAGGATAAACAATGGCTATTTTCTAATGAGTTTTCCTCCCTTTCATGCCCAGTCGGTGAGCTGGCGCTGGTAGGAAATTGGATACACACAGGCGTCTGCTTGTTGGAGTCTGTGTACACACAACACCTCCGGGCACCTGGTCCTTTCCGTGACAGGACTTGCTGGGCAGGTGAAGAGGTCGCGGGGCCTCTCCAGGGCCCGGCTGACATGAGGCACGTGAGAGCGGCAGGCACAGGGCTGGTGGCGTGCAGCTCGTTGCCGTGAAGTCCTTCCAAGGGCGGCGGAGAATCGGGGCTCGGGGATCTCTAGCCTGATCCCACGACCGTGACTGTGTGAGGCTGGCCGTGGAGACTGGCTGTCCCCGAAGCCTTGGTTTCCTCACCTTTAAACAGAGGTTTCGGTGCCCTCCTCGTGGGGCTCCTGGAAATGTTAAATTGATAACCAAGCGTCAGCACCAGGACGACCCAGCGCCCGCCGGTCAGGGCACACCTGGGTCCCCCGCTCTGGGTCCCCCGCTCTGGGTCCCCCGCTCTGGGTCCTTCCGTCTTCCCTTGGGAACATAGGCGTTTAATCTATTGATGTTTTAATATGTGTGTCTTGAACCGTCATATATCTTTGTGGCCGGAAGGATGAAAAATTCTCTTCGTTCCTGCTGGTGAGCAAGAGATTGGCGTCTTGTGACTGATCTGTCTCCTTTATATAGAAGACAGTGGAACGTTATTTTTCCGGAAGTTTTGAGACCGAAACATACGCTTTCTCTCAGCCTATGCATGTGAGAAAGTGAAAAAATAAGAGGGGGCGTCAGGTTTGCTCCCTTTTTCAGCCTCCCTGGGGTCAGCTGCTCCTTCGGTGGCACTAATAAGGGCCTAAGTGGGGAATAAAAATCTTTAGGATGGATTTTTTAAAAATCGTGCTTTTTAGTGGCCTTTTTTCGAAAGACCCTGAAGCACTTTCGTCACGACGATTCCCATAAAGGACCAAGGGCCGCAGCTGGGAAAACAGGGATCCAGACAAGGTCCTCGGTCTCGTCCGCGTGGCCCCGGCCGGTCAGTCTGTGGAGGAAGCTGGGAGGAGGGGAGCCCACCGCCCTCCCGGGCAGCACCCCGGCTGGGCCTCTGCCCACGTGGTTAGCGGCTGAAAGTGGGCGAGGCGGGGTCGAGGCCGGTGTGTCCCTACCTCGTGGTGACCTCATGCCCCGCCATCCCCGGCAGGCGACGTGATGCGCTGTTCGGGGAATCGCTCAGACCGGAGCGGCTGCCCCGCCGCGGTGCTGAATGGCAAGGCGCACGGTCCCCATGCCCCCCGCCCCTGCAGCAGCAGCCGCGTCGACCCAGAGCGGACACCCACAGGGGGGACACCCACAGGGGGCACGTCACCCAGCTCGCTCCACGGGCTTTCGCCCCAGGACTGATCCGTCACAAAGATTTAAGCTCCTGGCCTCCAAGACCTCACGTTCGATGCCGGTCAGGAAGGTTCCATGACGCGACTTGCCGCATGGGGCCGCATCGTGCACCCCGTTGGGTCAGAGTGAGATTGTTATGGAACTGGAAAGTGGGGGTCAAGTGGGAAGGCCTGTAGCTCGCTCAGGGAAAGCTCACGGGGCCTGTGGGTGGAGAGCTGGGGTGCAAAGGCGGAAGGGCTTCAAAGGATGTGGGGCGTGGTGGTGGTGGGTGGGGGGCTTCCCCAGCCAGGGACCCAGCATGGGGAGATCTAGCCAGTGGCCGTGGTGGTTCCGTGAGGCTGGACCAGACCCTCGGTGACCTGGTATCTGGCCCCAGCTCCACCCTGAGCTAGCTCAGCAAGCCTGGGCCGCTCACCCCATCTTCTCTGGCCCGGGTTTTCATCAGAACCGCGCATTGAGGTGTACAATCCAAAGATTTGAAAACGGACTCATATACTTACACACGAATATTCACGACGGCAGTATTCACAACAGCTAAAAGGTGGAGACAACCCCGATTGTCCGTCGATGGGCAGGTGAATGAACAAAATAGGGCATACCATATGCTGGAATATTATTTAGCTATAAAAATAAACGAAATGCGGATCCATGCTACCTGGCAGATGAGCCTCGAAAGCACTATGCGCAGTGAGAGGAGGCGGACGCGGGGGGACCGCTCGCCGCATGTTCCGTTTCTCTGAAGCGTCTGGCATAGGTGGGTGCATGGGGGCAGGAAAGAAGCTGGTGATCGCCAGGTGCGGGGAAGGATGGGGGGCGGCTGCGTGGTGGGTGTGGGGCTTCCTTCCCGGGGGGCGAAGGCGTTTTGGAATTAGATAAGGGCGTGGTCACTCTCCATTGTGAACATCCTGAATGTCACCGAATCGTTCGCTTTAAAATGGTTCATTTTTTTTATGTTATGTGATTTTATCCCAGTGATTAAAGAAAAAAAAAAAAGAAGAAGAAGAAGGAAAAAAAAAATGGTGCATTGCACTAAATCTAAGCATTGCCAACTTTCCTCCGGAACCTGAAGAAGCCCGCAGAGAGGCCCGGCCGCCCTCGCCGGTGGGGTGGGGTTTAGGCCTGGCCTGGCCTGGCCTCGGTCCCCCTCCAGGATCACAGCTCTGCTTTGAGGAGTTTATGCCATGGGAATCCATGGAAGATTTCATGAGAAGAAAAGCCCGATAAAGATATGTTTATTTAAGCGGTGAAGAGTGAGCTCATCTCTCTGGTGTTCTTTCCAGACCCCAAATCCCACAGTTTCTGTGGGAATCGGCCATGTGTCGTTTTTCAGCGTCACCTGGATGTCTTCGGGCTGCGGTGAGAACGCCGAGCCTCCGGGTCTTCTAGAACGGCACACCCGCTCGGCGTCCTTTTTGGCGGATGAGGAGGGCGAGCGTCCCCGGTGTGGTGTCTTCAGAGAGGCTGAGGCCCCAGGGGCTGCTGGGCGTCCTGCCGCTTTCGTCCCAACGGGGGGTCCGAAGGCACGGTGGCTGCGATCGACAATCGACTCTTCACTCGCTGCGCAGGTGGGATTTTTCTCTTCCAAGTGCGGACTGAGCACCGCGGCCTCCGGGTTCCCTGTGGGCTTGTTGGAAATGCAGGATTTCTGCCCCGCCCTCCACCCCAAATCTGAGTCAGAATCCTGGCGCCGGATCCTCGGGTGGTGGGCCAGAGGTGAGGGAGGACAGCTCCGAGGCCTGGAGGTCGGTCACCTGACTCCACTCCCAGACGAAGCTCCCTGAACCGCCTTGTCCTCATTCGTGGTAAAAACAACAACAAAAGAGACAGAAATAACCAATCGCGTAGAATTACGCTGAATGTGGCAGTAGACACAGAACCCAGCAGAGCCCCCGAAGTCTGCTGGCTCTCGGTCTGACATCCGAGGTTCTGAGTCTTAAAAGGCTTCCTCGGAGTCGCCCGTGGGCCTACGTTTCGATTCTGATCAGAGTTTCCCATTTCCCCTCACGTTCCGAGTTAAAACCCAGCTTTCGTATCTAAAGATCCTTAGTTGGGTTTTTCTTAAACAAACATGACCCAGGAAATTAGAAAATATATGCCCCCAGACTCCCACAGAGAGATATTTAACGAGTTGATGTTTCTGGACAGTCTTTAAAGGACTCTTCGCCGCCACGTGCAGATGACACTCCCCAGCTCTCTGCTCTCACCGGCCCGTCACCCGGCGGGCGGGACGTGCTGTGCAATACGTCACCCTCACCCCCGAGCCATGACGAGATGACTGCTGCTCTGATGGATGCTTTCCAGTCCTTTCCGATGTTATTCGAGTAAATGATAAAAGGAGCAATTAAGTTTTAACAGGACGTGTTTACAAGAGCTTTTTTTTTAAAAAAAAAAAAAAGCCAAACCCCCAAACTCAAAGCCAATATATACAGTGAACGGTCTGTATATTTACACAGTCCGAGGTGGAGTCTAGGTTCCTTTTATGGTAAACATATGGAAACTTGCCTTGCTTAGGATTTTTTTTTTTTTCCTTCTAATGACGTTTCTCATTAACTCAGGCTTTTATTTGGACAGAACCATTCCTGTTGTTACCGGAATCACAAACGACAGCTGTGTTGTGACAGAACATCTTGAATACAAACGGGAAAGGCCGAAACACGGGGGTGATAGCCCGGAGACTGTCCCGGAGTGCTTTAAAGAAAAGCAAAGGTGAGAAGAAGTGTTTCTGAGCCTGGGAGCCCCAAGGTCTTCTGAGTCATGTTGCCTCTCCGGGAGGTGACTGGCTGCTCGAAAATTGCTGACGCTGTTCGGATTACAAATGACAAGGTTTCCTTTTCAGTTTCTCTAAGCTTTTGATCATTGCTGCTTTTTGGGTTTTCTTTGCTGTAACTTGAATCGTTCCTTATTCAGCAAACTTTCGTAATAAATCTAATGGTATTATTCCACAGCTTAAAAAATAATTCTATGGTGCGTGAAACTAAGGACAATGTCTTCTGCTCGGAAGGTTTTCCATGACTAACCGTGGCTAATCCGTTGATAAAATCAGAGAACAAACTCACGTAATGTTACCTATGGTCTTTCAATCGATAAATACTGTCCTCACACAGCGCACGTGCTAGTCCAGGCCTTGCGTCAAGTCTTGAGAAAATGTTGAAAACAAGAAAGTCGTTGAGAGTTTTAGGAATCTTATAATCGAGATGCTTTCTCTGAAGCAGATAAAATGAAATGGGTGATATGTTCTGTGATGGACCAGGGGTGTGGACAAGGCTGCCCTGAGGCTCCGGGCGAGCACAGGGCACCGACACTCGCACAAGGTCGCTGCCTGGCCCCGGTGGCCAAGCTCACCTCCGTGAGACTTTTTTTTTCCTCTACGGACGCTGAAACGTATCTTGAGTCCAGTTAGAAATAGGGTCCGCATTTGGTTCTCTTCTTCACTTTAATGATGACGCAATGCCAATCCTGGGTTAGAGACCGTCTCATTTGGTTAATGTGAATTACATAATATCGAGACCCTTTAGGTCCGGAGACATGAGGACTTCATAGAGTCGACTAACATGGCTGAGACACTCACCGAAATGATCAGTAGTACTCTTTTGGGTGCAAGTGACAGAAATTGGGTTCAGACTGGCTTAAGCAAAAATAAATAAGTAAATAAAGAGGAAAGGAAGGAAGGAAGGAAGGAAGGAAGGAAGGAAGGAAGGAAGGAAGGAAGGAAGGAAGGCTGGATCCAGGGTCTCAGATGACGTCCTCAGGGCTGTCAGTCTCCCGTCTCTCAGCCCTGGCTGCCTCTGCTGAGGTGGATTTTCTCCATGTGGTCGCGAGATGATCCCCAGTGGCTGCTGGACCTGCAGACGCAGAGTGACGTGTCCGTCTCCATTTCCCTGACGGACTCTGATTGGACCATCCCTCCACGTCTAGGCTTAGCCTCTCAGATGAGTGCATCTCTGGTGATGCCCGCTAGTCCCATCCTGACTGCCTCTTCCCAATCCCTCAGCTCTTCGTGTGCAATCCTCTGCCATTCCTCAGCAAACAACACCTCCCAGCCTGCAGATGGAGAAGGTCCCCCCAGCCGCTGATTCTGGGCTGATAAATGTGAGTGCTTCGGCTGTGGGCGTAGAAGTCGTTGGTATTGGGTTCAGGGTGGTGGTCTCAATGGTGTTGTGTGTGTGTGTGTGTGTGTGTGTGTGTGAGAGAGAGAGAGAGAGAGAGACAGACAGACAGAGAGACAGAGAGACAGAGAGAGAGAGAGACAGAGAGAGAGAGAGAGAGAGAGAGAGATTTTGCTTTCAGGGGGCATTTGGCGATGTCTAGATACATTTCTGGTCACCATTTATGTGACATACATCCTGGGGGGTGGATGCTACTGTCATGTACTAAGTAGAGGGCAGGGACCCTGCTAAGTACCCTACACTGCACAGGGCGGCCCCCATGACAAAGGCGCATCAGCCTGTGATGTGGGCGGGACACTCCGGCTTAGGGTACGGGGCTAGCAGGGAGCTTGTTCAGGGGGCTGGTGATGAAGGCCCGCAGAGCCTGTGCTTGTGGGGACTGCAGAAGACAGACCCCTCTGCATGAGCCGGAGGCATCCAGGGAGTCCCTTCTGCGCGCCCTTGGCTGCCCGTTGTGTCTCAGCCTCACCCGAGGTTTGGGGAGACGCACCGGCCCCTGGGAAAGAGGGGTGTCCGGACGTGGTGGCAGCATCCGCGCCCCCATCTGGACCAGCGCCTGTGCTGGCTCTCACCTTCCCGCCGCATCGCCCGGACACGAGCAGGAAACGGTGACTGGCGGGGTTTTCGTTCTCTGCGAACAGAATCACCGCTTGTCCGATTCTGCTCTGTTTCCCCCGAGTCTTTCAAAGAATAGGATCTTTAGTTGGGCATCTGGCTGCCCAGAAGAAAGACTACATTTTCCTGTCTTTCTTGCACCGAGGTGAAGACGTGTGACCGATTGTGGCCGATGAGAGGACAGCGACGGAGTCCCGCCTTAAAGCCCGGAGCCTTCCTGCTGCGTGGACCACAGGTGTGGGGGCTGGGGCACCGTCCCGGGCGTGAGACGGGACCTAATCGCAGGGGTGGCCACCTGGAGGGTCGGGAGGGTTGCTTCGGCCAGACTCCGCAGGAGAAGAAAGCCCGCTTCATGCTGATCGAAGCACTGCTGTTTGGTGTCTCTGGTTCTAACTGGTAGAACACGTAAATCCACTCTTCCACTCGTTGGTTCTTAACGTCTAACCCTTTTGGGGGCTACAGTAGAGGGCCGGGCGAGCAGCGCGTGGTGGCTCGCCCGCAAGCTGCCCGGGGTGCCCCATCTCGGAGGGAGGGCAGCCTCGCCCAGGCCGGGGTCCTCTGCCATTCGCGTGTGCCCACTGGCGCCCGACAGTCGGTGTCTGCCGTGTCATTGGAGAATGCGCCGACACACGGGACGCCTCTCCTGTCCAGGTGTCCGGGGCGCTGCCTGAGAGCACCCCAGATGCTGCAAGGCCTGCGTTCCTGTCCAGACCCGTCAGTAATGAGGGAAAGCAGAGCAGTGGGCACAGCCCTGGCCCGTGGGAGGCGCGGGACAACCTGAGCGAATGGCTCAGGAAGAGACGCGGGGGTGGGGAGCCCTGGGGGGCCCTGCCACACCCCCCTCCCTTCCTAGGGGTCAGGCCCTTAGTGACGGGGTCCGGCGCCCACCCTGGAGGCTGGGCCGGTGGCGGGTATATCTCCACCCTGCTCTCCTTCCGGGGGACGGCGGAGACCGGCCTGAGGAGGCTGCCACATCTGTCCCCTCTGTGACTCGGTCTCTGACACGCCCACGCGGAGAGGAGAAGGGGGGCCTGGGGCGCTCACCGATTCCCACGGCTCTCCGGCCCCGAACACCGTGGACACGGCCGGATGCGGCCGGCCTGGGGCAGGGCTGGCCCCCCATCGCCTGCCCCCTGGGGCCCTGCAGGCCTGCTGCTGCCTCCTCCTCGTGGCCTCGTCTTGCAGGGGAGCTCCGTGCGCCCACACATCGCCCCTCCTTCGCCTCGGCTCCCCTTCCTTCTCCTTCTGAGATGTCACCAGCTCCCTGCACCCGGGGACTCTTCTACAGACCAGTCAACAGGTGCAAAAACAAACGGGGACTCGGAGGGAAGACCCTGACTCCAGGTGCGTCTCTCCCTCCACGTTCTACTCTCGGTTTTCTGGGCCATAAGACAAACGCGTAACACAGAAATATAGAAAGTTTCGACTGATGTGGAATGGTCAGACTGTAAGATCACTTATTTATTTATTTTTTAGAGGAGAATAAAGGTTTTTTTTTTTTTTTTTTTGGTAATGAAGGGATAATGAAATGCTATGATTAAGAGCTGAATCATAGTCCTTCAAGACAAGTTTCTTTCGCAGAGCCAATTAGGGATGCTAAAATTAGCTGCCGTGCTCTTGAATAGCCAAGAGGCTGGGACCACGAAGTTCCCGAGGGGAAGAACGAGACCCAGGCGACAAGAGGAGTAATCCATTCCTCAAACAACGGGCGTCCAGCGCGTGGGAGACGGGAACCAGCCTGAGTGACCGGACGGGATGTTCCTCGGCGCTGGGGGACACGGCGGTGTGTCAGGAGTTCGCTTCTGAGCAGAGCCGGGCTGGGCGCTGTTTCTGCAGAGCCTCCGGCCGGCTGGCCGCCGAGGTCACACGGGCACAGGGCCCCTGCCCGGCTGAGGACGCCCACTGCCTTGCTCTCTAGAATGAATGGGAATTACCCACTGAGCCCTTGGCACGGGGCGCTGATAAGGTACCAGCTGATGACCGATCGGGAAGATTCCCCCGGAACGGCAGGTTCTGGGAGAAAGTCTTTCTTCTTTGAGCGCCGCGGGTTACGTCTCTTCTGCCTCCTCGCGGTTTTCAGCTCCGCGGGCCGCCGGCGAGCCTGGCTCTGTTCACAAGGACCCGGGCTGCTCCATTCTCTTACTTTGGGAGAGCGGCTTGTGACCGTGGTCTCCCAGAACCCGAGGGCATAAGAGGTTACTGCGGGCGTCCCCCGCAGAGAAGGACCGACATGCGGTCCCTTCCGTCGCTGAATCCTTGCCTTCAGGTAAGCCGGGCAGGAAAGGCGGCAGGCGGCCTTCTGAGGAAGGCCGAGGAAGGGCCTGCCGTGGATCCTCGGCTCCCCTTCCCGTGGCAGAAACCACGGGATCCCACTGACCTTCCTTAGACTCCTGAGTGGGAAGACGGAGGTGGGCGGAGGGAGGCGGGGGCCGGCGAGCAGCGATGAGACACCCCGATGGCCCCCGGGGATGTGCGGGGAAGGGAGGGCCGGACGCGATTCCCGGCTTGCTGACGTTGGGCAAGGAAGAGCTAATGATGAACGACTAGCAGCCAGCCGGCTACGGGTGGGCAAGCACTTCCTGAGTCCTACGGCCGAGCGTACCCACGGAGCGCCTCCTCCAGGCCGGCCCGGGTTCCAGGTGCCGGGGCGCAGCGGGGCGTTGCCGACCTCGCGGAGTTCCTCACTTTCAGCACTACTGACAGTAGAGCCGGATGATTCTTTGGGGGGCTGTCCTGTGCACCGTAGGACGCTTAGCGGCACCCTCGGCCTCTACCTGCCAGGTGCCATTGGCATCCCCAGTCATGAGCGACAACCGAAAATGTCTCCAGACAGTGCCGACTGTCTGAGGTGGGGGAATCCTCCTCATTCCTGGGGTCTCCCTGACTTTCCGCCTGCTCCCTCTCCCCTCCGAGTCCCGCCTGAGAGAGTTCTCTGCTTTCAAGGGCTCAGGTGACAGGAAGGGGCCCAGCCAGGTAACCCAGGATGATTTTTCTACCTTAAAGCCCACAACCTGAACTGCATCTGTGAAGTCTCTTGCCTGTGACATGACACATTCACAGGTCCCAGGGGTTAGGTGTGGACACCTTTGGGGACCATTCTGCCAACCACGGTTCTGACACAAAAGACATAGTTTTGTGTACCAGAGTGTGAGGCTTCTGCGGAGTGAACCCCGAGGCGGGCTTGGCTGGGGCTTGACTTTGAGCCGGTTTTTCCACACTGACTCTCAGCCGTACGCTGCACACGCAGCAAGGTGTGTGCCCGCAACAGCGAGCAAGGGCCGGCCGCTCACGCTTCGAGCCAGGCCTGGCGACGGCGGCCCCGCTCAGGGCTCAGAGCCCAGGAAGCCGAGGCTCTGGGAGCGGGAGGGGCTGCCTGTGCTCGCAACCCCACGTGCTTCCCGGGGCTGCTTCTCTCCCAGAGCAGCCCCCCACCTGTCGCCCCTCATTTTTCACCCCGTCCGGTGACAGGGGAGTCAGAGGAAGCAGCGGCTTTTGTTCCTCTAGGGAAGATGTGCCTGGGAGAGACCTCAGTGCGGCCCTCCGAGGAAGAGAGAATGCAGCTCATGTCAAGGCCCGGGGCAGCGTCTTATCATTGCCGAAACGCCTCATTCCACGTGCGAGACAAGGGGGAGCGAGGAATTCAAAGGGCGAGCGAAGTCCCAGGGAGCTGGTGACGGAAATGACTAACCAAAGGGGAGAGCTGGAAGTCAGAGGCTGGCGGTCCAAGGCGGGGCGCGCTGGGGAGCTGGAGGGTCCCCAGAGGGCTTTGGGCTGCGAAGGAAGCCAGGGTCTGGGGACTCGAGGTGACAATTCATGTGACGTTTATATTTGATTCCATTTATATCACGTTCTAGAGAAGGGAAGTCAAACTCCACAGTGTCAGACAGCTGTATTTATCGTGCAGATTATGGGAGTGTTTACCTTTCTCAAAGCTCATTGTACTGTACAAATGGATGCATTTTACTGCGTATAATGTATATGTCAATAATGTTGATTAAGACAAAAAAAAAAAAAAAAAGGAGCACCACAGCCATGGCTTGAGACAAGGGTGTGTCGCCGGAGTGAGTTGGATTCAGATCGCACCATGGACGGTGACGCTGATGCTGAGGCAAGCTGCGGAGCCTCCGAGGTCCTGCGTTCTCACCGAGACGAAGCCGCATCTCAGACCAAGATCCATGGGGCCGTGTGGATGGCCCCGCTGGTCACCGTGTGACTCCTAGGACCCAGACCAAGCGCTGTGTCAACGCTGAGTTGCAGCCTGGCTCGTGGCGCGGGGCTTGCGGGCGCCGGGGGCTTTTAGGCGGCTCCGCCAGGGGAGATGGCCGAGGCCGTGCCGCCCGGCTCTCTTACCTGCCGCTCGCTCGGCATCTGCACAGCAAGCTGACCTTTGAAGGACGCGAAATAGGTGAGCAGAGTCAGGTGACTGGGAGTGTCCTTTTAGACTCCGTGGTTTGTGTCCTCCCGTTAGTGTTGCTGATGCCGCACTGAGGAGGTCGAGGTGAGGAGCCCAAGGCCTCGTCTTACTGAACGCCGTTAACTCCTCGATGCCCATGTCCTCCCCGGATCCCCGACTTGGGAGGGACGGCGTGAAGATGAGAACGTGCGCCCCCTCGCTAGGAGCCGTATGGGAACTAGGACCAGCCAGCGGCACGGTCGGCCCGAGAGGAAGCCCCGAGCGCCTGCGGGGGCCGGGGAAGGCTCGGGGACCGCGGGGCAGAGGTGTGGGTGCACAGCCTGGCTCCAGGGATTGGCATGAGCTTTGTAACTGCCCGGGGCTCAGTTCTTCATCTGAAAATCGGGGACTCTAACCCCACCTCCTACCCAGGCTGTCGTGACCATGAGATAAGCTATTGCTTTCGAAGCGCCCAGAATCCCGCCCGGCACGTGGCAAATGCTGCATCGGTATCTGTTAAACAAAGTCAACAAACGATTAAATAAAGTGGATACGAGGAAAATGCCGAGCACTGGTTCCGGGACTTCGGAGTGCTCAGTTCCTGTTGGGGAGCACCACCAGCTACACAGAGAGTATACACCTCAGCGTCTTTGTTTTGGTAGAATTCCCTGAAACAGCGTTAGGCGTTTATGAACACACATCATGGCCTCTGCGGTCTGCAGGGAGCATCACGTTCTCTTCCATGCCTCGGCTTTTCATTTTTTTTTAAACATATTTTTCTCCATTGGGAAGTCCAGGTCAGATCCCAGACCGTCTGTAACAGGACGCGTGGGCGGGACTCGCCCCGCTAGCCCTTTTCTAAGTGGCGGGGTGGGGGGTGGGGCGCCCTGTGAGTCTCCGGTCAAGGTCAGGCGAACCGCTAACACAGGTACCGAGGCCGCTGCCTCTGCGCACACTGGAAGGAAGTGGCGTACGTCAGCTAGAGGCCAGTGCAACAAACACGTGGTGGGTTTTTTTTTTACCATTTGAGTTCCCGGGTCCAGGTTAGGAGCCCCCGCCTGCTGGATTTGGGTCCCAGTCATAACCTCCGGGTCCTCCCCATCCCTCCCTTCTGTTCCCTCCGTCCAGGTGAGGTCCAGGAAGGTGTGGAAGAACCGCGGGCTGGGCTCCCTCCTCGGGTCTAACACACACAGATCTTCTTCGCGAAGACATCCGTGTGCATCCACAATGCAAGTGCCCCAGGAAGACAAAGGGGACCTCGTTCCTCTGGGAGGCAAGAGAGGCGGCTGCAGCTGTTCCCTTAGAATCCGAAACGATCTCCCCCGAGGGCCGTTGGGACATGATTTCCTCTCGGCCCCCGATGGAAGAAAGGCCAGAAGTGATTCGCTGGCCGCCCACCGAGGGGCGCACGGGTCGCCGCAGAGAGGGCGAGGGGCCTTTGTGCCTGGAACAATGACTCAGCCCGTATTTCCAAGCCGAGTTATTAAAGTGCCTTAATAATCCGCGGTGTCAGTGAGGATAATAATGAAGGTGCTGCCGGGTGCACGGGGTCAGGCGGGAAGCCGCGAGTCGTGTTGCCCTGGCAACGGCGCCCCCGGCTAATCCCAGGCCGAGCGCCAGTCTGAACGAATCGCTTGCTCTAAAGTCGTCCACGGTTTCGAAGGCCACGTAGGTGAGCATAGCATCTGTTTGTGGCAACGGATTAAATGGAATCTGTCAGAGACAGGGATACACAGGTGTTGAGAGAGAGAAAGAGGAGCGAAGAGCAGACAGACAGACAGACAGACAGACAGACTGGGAGACGCACTCCTGGCGCTGTTGGTGGCACCTGGAACAATCGCATTTCTCTTCGGGCAGATTTGCTGGCCGGGCGGGGAACGGGCTGTTCCTCTCCGGCTCTGAGCACGGCACCGGCCAGCGTAGACGCTGCCTCCAGCCCCCCGCCGACAACACGGGTCTCCTCTTCCTGCGCCAGGCACCCAAGGGCGGGCTCCCGGGGGCCGAGCCCCCCCCCCCCCCCCCGTACAACCTAGGGGCCCCAGCAAGCACTCGCGTCTCCCGGGAGAGAGGGAGGGCCTTTCGTAACGTGCCCCAAGGCCCCAGATGGGCTACGGCAGGCTGTTCCCGCCCGCATTTCCCACTTGCATGAGGAGCTGGAAAGCCCTTAAAATACGCTTTATGCAACAGTGACGTCCCCTGCTCTACCTCCTGCCTTTGAAGCAGGAAGTGAAGACCAAATTCCCCACAGGTAAACAAAGGTGTGGTGACTCACAGGCGGTCTTGGGGTCTGCGTGCTCAGGGTTGGGGTGAGGAGCCTGTGGTTTATGGCAAGTGACAAGAACGTCGGCTCTTCATTAGAAGCTCAGCTCTGCCACTCGGGAGATGCCTCAGATGAGCGACGTCACCCCTCAGGGCCTCGGCCCACTCACCCATGCCGTGGAGGGGGTGGGTACGCGAACCAGCTTCCGACGGAGGCGCTGGCGAGGGCCCAAAGGGGTAAAGTCTGCGAAGGGCTTGGTCTGCAGTGACTGTGGGTGTGTGTGTGCATGCCTGGCATCCCAAGGCTGGTCACCCGTGACCTTGTGTGTGGCCAAGGCTGTGTGTGTGTGACACATAACCACGGTGGGTACAGAACCTTAACGACTCGGGGCTGCCTTCAGGCCGAGTCCTGGTCACAGCAGGTGCTACCAGGTGCTGTCCGGACACCTGAGTAAATCTGCATTTGCTGCAACCCCTGCTCCTCCAGGCCAACCTGACCTGTGGCTCCATGAAGGGCCTCTCCCTCCCTCCCTACCTCCCTCCCTCCCTCCCTCCTGTGGACTGCAGAGAGTAGCGAGGACGTGGATTTTAGATGGAGTGGTCAGGACAGACTTTTCCCAGAACCGGCCTTGGGAGGAGCTGATGGTGACCCCTCTAGGCACTGGCTGTGACAATTGCCAAGAGCCTGAGGTGGACAGGAGTTGGTGTGGGAGAAGGTCCATGTGCCCTCAGAGGCCAAGGCAAGGTCGAGGGAGGGCCTTGGGCTGTGGGCCCCACCAGGAGTTAAGGCTGGAGCAATGGAAAGTTGTCGGGGGCGGGGCGTGCTGAGAGAGGGCAACACCACGGTCTGGCTCAAGTTTTCCAAAGACCGCTGGCCACTGGGGGTGCGGGGAAGCCCGGACGGTAACGGAGGACCACCCAGGAGGTTCCCGGGTGTGTAGGCGTTCTTTATCCTTGAGTCTAATCCCCTTTTTGCTGTGTATATTAAAGTACTATCTCGTTCGTTTCCTTTCTATGAGGTCTTTTTATGACAAACGTTCTTAATTTTAAAAGAGTCGAAACTGTCACTCTTTTAATGTACAGGTTATACCTTTTGTGTTGTAAGACGCCCATCCCTGCCCCTGTGAAGACGGATATTCATCTCGCTCTCCGCGAGCTTCGCTTTTGGAATCTGAGCCGTGGAGCTACCTGGAGGCGTGTGGGAAGTGTGAGCTCAGGGCCCAGCGTGACTTCTTCCACGTGGAAGGCCGTTAGCGCCAGCTCCGTTTTCCTCATCGGCCGGTGAGTTAGAGACGGTGTGGTGGGCGTGCAGAGGGCACGCAGCCCTGCGGTAGTGTTTGGCCTTCTCTTGTAAAGTTGCATAGTTAACGCCAGGCCCGTACCGAAGAGAAACCCCCGAAGCTTCCACAGGAAACACGCAGAATCACCTTTATAATCGGCGCCGTTAGGAACAGCAAACGCCTGGAAGTAACCCACTGCCCGCCAACGGCACGGAGGACAAACGGCGGCGGCACAGCCACACCACGGGGCATCGTTTTGTAGTAAGAAAGAATTCGCCGCAGCCATCCGCAACCATGTGAATACATCTTAGCAACTTCAAGCATTGGATGCCAACCATGAATTCCAGAAACTTGCAGTCAACAGGAAAACCTTTGGCAGAAGTAAAACAATAAACAACTAAAGTTTTAGGAATACGTGCACGTGATAAAGGCCGAACACAAGTTCCAGGGTAAGGGTGCCTCTGAGGGGAGGGGCGTGTCCGTGGGTGGAGATCCGTGTCGATGCTTTGGCTTTTGTGATGCATAGGGTGTGTGTGGGGGTAACTAGTAGGGGTTCGTTATGACATCGCACATACACGTCAGCCAGCCATGCTAGTGGGGGGAGGCTGGGAACTGTTTTCCGTGAACCTGACATTGGAGGCAGGGAGAGAGGTGATGCTTGAGCAGCCCTGATTTTTACGGGGAGCAAGGCGGGTACCATGATGGTAAAAAGCAGCCGGGTAAACGCAAGGCAGTTAGGAACGACTAAAACCAATATGAAAATTGTAGTCCTCTTTTACTTTTAAAAAGAGATCACTATCTAAATTCTTTTTGCGTATACAATTCTTTGACTGTTTTTTCGAGATCTGAAAAATACCTCCAAAGGGAAATTCACAAAACATAATCCGATCCTCCCTTTTTTAAGCCCCAAATTCCAAGAATAATCGCAGAGTATCTTTGGGAGAGAGAGAGAGAGAAGGAGAGAGGGTGCCTGGGCTGTTTTTCCCTGAGCGGTCTTTCGCGAAGGGCTCTGCAACCTGTCACCATGGAAGGATCGTCTGTCACAGTCACTGGTGATGAACATCGACCGAGGCCACTGTGTCCTCAGCAGGGACCAGAGACCGGTCTCTGAGCCCCTGCATTGCGATTGGTGGCGTGTGGACATAAATAGCAGGTCAGAGGTTTCAGCGAGAATAAAAGAAATATGGTTTCGAAGGCGTTCAGGACACGTCACACTCCACAATATGCCGCTTCATCATGGTTATTGTTTTGAGCAGAAGCCCTGGAAAACCGCGGCTGCAGAGACAGGCTTTGCCCGGACGCCCCTCGTCTGCCTCAAGCCAGACCCTCAGTGGTCACAAACCCCTCTCCAGGGATGTCCTTGGCCTGGGAAGACTGGCTCTCAGCACAGGAGAGGGGACTAGACGTCAGTCAGCACCACACCCAAAGCTCGTCACAAACTGTCACACCTCCCATCTAGTCCTGCGAGGGCCCCTTCATCTCTCCTGAAGATCATTCGCTCTCCACTGAGACGGCCACATTCCTTCCCTCTCGGGACGGTGCCTACGCTTCCAAACACCACCGATTTATCAGGTACACACTTTTTTTTTTTTGGTCTTGGGATGCTCCCATGCGCATAATACTAAAAACGAACACATTCCTGTACCTCCTCTGCTGTTAACCTGCCCATCGTCATTTTATTCCATGGACCTGGCTATCCAGCCTAGGGTAGGGGGGAAATCTCTCCTCCCCCACAGCCCATAAAAGATCCCCACGCAGCCACGTGGTCCGAAGCTGCATGCTTTTCAGATGAACTCCTGGGGAAAATGGAGACGGACATTTCCGGTGCACGACCCGTGTGCCTGCCCCATGCCGGTTCGTGCTCGGGGCTTTGCGTACGTCGCCTCATTTCAACCTCATGACAAACCCCACCCACGAGACCTGTCTGTACTCTCCTTGTGTTTATCTCTAGTGTGACTTGTTTCACGCAGGAGATGTTTAAAATTCCCTCTTGGGGACACTAATCAAATGATAAACAAATTGAGGTTTATTCAAACTTCGGCTGAGTAACAAGCAATCAGCATGAATGCGTATGATATACTATGTGCTTGTATTTTCAAAGCTCAGGGACAAGCAAAACGAAGCTAGCATGGCTGCCTCGGGACAGGCGATGGGTCGACTGGGAGGGGGGTCGGTCCGTTCTGTATCCTGACTGGGGTGGGAGCTACACAGGTGTTTAAATTTGCCAACGTGTACCATGCACTTCACTGTATGAAGTTTCACCTCATTAAAGAAAAAGCTTAAATCTCAAAATCTTAAGGAGATCGTTTTTAAAGATCTTAACGAAACAAAACAATGCACGTTCTGAAGACGGACTAGCGGGTCTTAAATCCTTTCTCTTCTGTATTGGTTTTCTGTGGCTGCTGTAACGAGTCATCACACATTTATCGCCACAGTCCTGGAGGCTGGGAGTCTGAAATCCACGGCACTGAGCTGACATCCAAGCTGACATCGGCAGGCTGGGCTCCCTTCAGAGGCTCCAGGAGAGAATCTGTTCCTTGCCTCATCCAGCTTCTAGAGGCACCTGCATTCCTTGGCTTGTGGCCCCAAGAGCCACCATAGAGCATCTCGCTTCAGTGACCACACTGCCTTCCGCTCTTCCGTCTGTGTTAAATCCACCCCCGCCTTCCGCTTCTGCACGAGGACGCTTGTGACGGCACTTGGAATCAATCTGGATAATCCGGGACAATCTTTCATGCCAAGATTCTTAAATTAATCGCATCTGCAGAGTCTCTTTATCAACACTTGTAGGTTTCAGGGATTAGGATGTGGGTATCTTTGGGGGTGAGTATTCAGCCCAACACACGCACCACTTACTAGCCGTGTGTCTGTGGGCAAGCGGCGCCCTCACGGGAGCCTCATTTTAAGAACGGAGACCTTCGTGGCGCCTACATCACAGCTGCGGGGATTAAATATAAAATACTGAGCACAGGGCCTGGCACGTAGCAAGCGCTCACCAAACGGCGGTTCCTATTGTTCCATTATCGTTACCACTGTTCTGCACTTGAATTGTGCCAGGCACATGGTGAGTGTTTGGAATCCGAGGACAGGGCCCTAAAGCGAGCAAAAGCGGCTTTTTGTCTGACTCGGTGGCCTGCTTTGCCGGGGCTGTAGCAACCAAGCGCCACCGACCAGGAGGCTCAGAACAACGGCAACGTGTTGCCTCACCACCTGGAGGCCGGAAACCGAGACCCAGGTGTTGGTTCTTTCTCGGAGGCTCCGAGGGAGCCCCGTTCCTCGTCTTTCCCTAGTTTCTGGTGGTCGCCAGGAACCCGTGGCTTTCCTGGGCTTACGGAGCATCGCGGCCACCACGGGGCACCCTCCCCGGGTCCTTATATCGTCCTCGCTCTGAGTGGCCCCTGTCCGAAGTTCCCTCTTCGTCAGTCATTGGAGTAGGCCTCGCCCTGACCTCATCCGAACTTGACAGCCTCTGCAAATGTGGTCACCTTTCACGGGTACAGTGTTAGGACAGCAACATCTTTTTTTTTGGGGGGGGGAGGGACGCAGATCAGCCCACCGCACTGAGCAGTGCTGTGGATGTTGGTGCATCTTTGAGACCCTCTGCTCCGTACCAGCCGGCAGGTGGTGACTGGTCCGCTGTGAGGTTTCTCTAAAGTGTTTGTCCCCTTCTTCCTCTCCCCCCACCCTGCCCCTCCCCCTCCCCCCACCGAGAGACGGAGGGTCCCTTAGGAGCAAACAGCTGGATTCCCAGAAGGGTAAGGAGAGTGGAGAACATGAGGAAATGTCTTAGGTCTTTTTCTGGAACCAGCGATTGCCCATTTAGAGCCATTTAATTGAAAAAAAGAAAAAGGAGAAGCAGCAACTTAGATCTTTACGACTTTTTTTTTTTTTTTTTTTTTGCCTGAAAGCAATTTAATAAAACGAGGGGTGGGTGGGAGCAAGGATGAGGGTGGTCTGGAAATAAAAGCCTTCACCGGCTCTGCGTCTGGACAGAGAAACTGCCCTGGAAGGAAGTGGGACGTGTTTAACGATGTGTTTGTTAGTGTGCGAGTTCCCTGGGACCGTTTGGGGCCCGTTCTTTAAAAGGATGCTTTGCGGGGGGAAGAGAAACTGCCGGGCTGGGGGAAGAGCATGAGCTCAGCCAAACCACTGCTCGCACTTTGTAAACTGCGCCCTGCTCCGCTCCGGCTTAAGTGGCAGAGAAGTGGGTGACCTCACTTCCCATAAGCAGTATATTGCACAACCCCAGAGGGAAGAAACAGATCTGGTCTCGGGGTGTTGGGTCTTGGGGCCCCTTCTAGAGTGTTCTGAGTCTCGGCTTGCCTGAACACTGTTTCTTTCAGTAGACTGGGCGACTGACTGCTGGCTCGAAGTAGGGGCTTGTCCTTAGCACTGCCCTTGTGAGTTGACCTTCATTCCTGTAACCCAGGGGTCCCCATTCCCCGGGTGTGGACCGGTCCCCGGTCCCTGGCCTGTTAGGGACCAGGCTGCATGGCAGGAGGTGAGCAGCAGGCCAGGGAGTGAAGAAGCTTCATCTGTATCTGCAGCCACTCCCCAGCGACGGCATCACCGCCTCAGCTCTGCCTCAGATCCTCAGGCATCAGATTCTCATAGGAGCATTGTCCCTGGTGCTGGAGACCGCTGCTTTAACCCAAAGTTCTCTTTGAGAATGTAAATATCCCTGGGAACGTATCTGGGCAGGCCTTGCAAACGGGGCTCCAGAGAGGGTCTGCGACACTCGTATTTCTCTTGGCTCCCCTCCAAGCCCACACGCTGCTGAGCATGTCGTGTCTTGTGGCTGAAACACTCTGGCCACCTTGATCAGGCCTGGTTTGTGGCCACTAAGCTGGCCAGGCACAATAACTCTGCCTTAAGCCCCATGGTGGCCTGAAAAAGGCCCCTCCCCACAAAGATGTGTGAATCCCCTGAACCTGCAAAGATGTTACCTTCTATGACAAAAGGGACTTTGTAAATGTGGTTAAGCATCTTGAGATGGGACTTTATCCTGGATCATCCAGGTGGTCCCTAAATGCCATCACAAGTGTTACAAAAGACGGAGAGTTAACACAGACAGAGAGAAGGAGGCCATGAGATGGCGGAAGCAAGGTGCTACGCTGCTGGCCTAGAAGACAAAGGGACCATAACCCAAGGAATGGCCTCTAGAACTGTGAGCGGATACAGTGCTTTTGTCTTTAACTCCCAAGTTGGTGGCCATTTTTAACAGCAGCAAGAAGAAACTGGTACACCATGCCAGACGATTTCTTTGCGAAGCAATGAGGCCTCCATCCCTGACGGCGACCGAAGGCCAGATGGCTCCTCAGAGTGTGTCCATGAGGAGATGGTGGCTCTGGGCGGCAGGTCACACAGGAGAATTTCTGAACCCTGAAAACTCTGACCGTTGTGGTGGTCTGCCACGACTGAGCCCTGCACACTGGGTGGCTTAAAGGACAGCTTCCTTTTCTCACAGTTCTGGAGGCTGCACGTCGTTTCCTCCTGAGGCCTCTCTCCTGGGCCGGTAGACAGGTGTCATGTCTCTCTGTCTCACCTGGTCACCCCTAGGTGTGTGTGGGTGTCCTGGTCTCCTCTTCTGATGAGGACACAGTCATACCAGTTTAGGGCCCACCCTAATGGCCTTCGTCACCTCTTTCAAGGTCCCGCCTGCAAATTCGTTCACATTCTGAGGTCCTGGGGGGTTGGGGCTTCGACATACAAATTTGAGGGGGATGTAGTTCAGCCCACAGTGACTACGCTGTGTGTTGACATTGCTGACATACCCATGTAGGAGCATTTTTAGACAAACGCCTGCTTTGAGCTCTTATGGCCACAGCAGGTAGCGCCTACGGCTTTGAGCATCGCTTGCAGCCGGGTGTGCGTCCACTCCCGGAAGCCGTGAGCAGGGCGCCCTGCCTCCCACGCGGATGGCGCTGGCCATTCGGACAGGTCTCTTCTTGAGAAAACCGCACTCAGCTGTCCAACGATGCACCAGCCTCTGCCAGAAAGCCGGCCGGACAGACAGCAAGCCCGCCCCCCAGACTGAAATCAAAACTCACTGGTTTTGCAGTGCGTGACGAAGGAGGAAGGCGTTTAATGCCGAAAGGAGCAGAGCCAGCTGTCTTATGGGTCTTTCCTTCTGGATCAGCATCCTCCCCGGCAATCTTCCTGGGGTGGTCTTCCTCCTTATCTGTCCATCGCCATGTCGTATGGGATGATTCCCGGTTTTGGTGGGGGGCATCCTGTGTACTGGAGCACGTTGGCAGCGTTCTTGTCCTTACCCAGTAGATACCGGGGGCACCCCCGCCCCATTTCTGCCAGCCTCAAATATCTCCAGATACTACAATGGCCGCTGGGGAGAAAAATCACCCCCCGGTTGAGGAGGACTGGTCGACCTGACCCATAGAGAAAACCAGAATGGGTGTCCTGGTGCCCTGGCTTCGCCTTTTTGGTTGAGGGTACAGTGGGCCATACGTGGTGCGTGGATCACTTCTTAAATGTTTAAGGTGGTTGGGAAAACTATCAGGGGCGTTACGGCCTCTGCCAGCGGAGTGTCAGGCCGCAGGAGGCCGGCCGGTCGGGCTGCTGAGGCGGGGCGCGCCCCCACCGGCCTCCCAGGTGGCTCAGGGCTCCCGTGCCAGCCCCTCCCACGATGCACCTGCCCAGCCCCGTAAACCTCCCTGCCCGCGTCCTTTCTTCCTGCCCTCCGGCCGTGCGCACGCGCGGCTGCTCCTCGAACCCTCGGAACCCTCCGTCGGCGCTTCACGCGCGCACGCGGCCCGCCCCGCATGCGGCTCGCGCACGCAGCTGGCTCCCCCCCCCCCGCACGCAGCTCGCCCCGCACGCAGCTCGCCCCGCACGCAGCTCGCCCCGCACGCAGCTGGCCCCCCGCACGCGGCCCGCCCCGCACGCGGCTCGCGCACACAGCTGGCTCCCCGCCCCCCGCACGCCGCTCGCCCCGCACGCCGCTCGCCCCGCACGCAGCTGGCCCCCCCGCACGCGGCTGGCGCACGCAGCTGGCCCCCCGCCCCCCTGCACGCAGCTGGCCCCCCGCACGCGGCCTGTCCCGCACGCGGCTCGCCCCCGCGTCTTTGCTGTCCGGCTCCTTCTCATCGTCGCTGAGGTCTCAGCTTGGCTGCGCGTGGGACACCGCCCAGGCCTCTTCGGCGCATCGCTTCTGGTTACTGTCGTCACAGCACGCGCCATGATCTTCGGCTAGGTAGGCGGAGGGCCACCCTCCACCCCCCACCGCGCCCCCCCAACTCCTGAGCAGCGGGCAGGTCTTTCCCCGGCTCCTCTGCGGTCCGCGCTGGGCCGCGTTATTTCCGCGCAGGGCTCCGACCTCGCCTGCCTTCCACGACCATGTCCTTGTGGGAGTGTGTCTCCTGTGACCTACCTCACGACCTCCGGAAGAAATCGCGTTCCTTAGAGGAGGGCGGGGAGAGAGTCGGGGGAGGGCGGTCGACAGAGCCGAGGCGACGATTGCCGTGCGCAGTTCCCCCGGCCGCGCCGCTCGGAGCCGGGGGTCGCGGCCGCTGCAGTGTGGTGCCGGCCTTGCAGCTCAAGTGGCGGGAATGAACCCCAGCCCGCCCCACACGCTTTGCACTGTGCTGGGTTACACGGCGGCTCCCCCAGCCCTGGCCGAGAGACCTTCCTAATTAGATGTCCTGGAAACTGGTGGTGGTTGAGTTTCGATCCATCCTTCTCTTTGGCCCCAAGGGCGCGTGGACCGGAGTGGTCCCGAAGTGTGAAGTAAGAGTAAAACCAACCAGGGGGTGTTAACATCGCTCGGAATTAGTCCCAATTAAGACATCGAGGGCTCACAGGTCAGCTGTGGCTACGAAATTAACCCCAGGTCCTGCCATGTTATTAAAAAAATTCTGAATGCTTGGGGGGTGGGGCAGGTTAAGAATGGCCTGCATATGAAAAACACATGGCAGACGTTTTACTCGTAAAGTTCCTCTGACCATTTGGTCTTTGTGTGATCCAATCGGTCCTATGCACTCTTCCAGAACCCATCCAGGTGTCTCGAAGAGAGACAAGAGACTCTTTCAGGACAAGGAATAAAGAGGTTCAGGACAAATCTAGTTAAACTGATTATATTTCACGGGATTATTTTTGGAATGTCATGACTGGTCACTCACCTGGCCTGTTCACACATTCTGAAGTGTGTGGTGTGCCTTGAAGCCTGAGGCTACCTAGGAGGATATGGGCGTTTATTACGTCTGCATT
Organism: Rousettus aegyptiacus; assembly: GCF_014176215.1. Lineage (NCBI taxonomy): Eukaryota > Metazoa > Chordata > Mammalia > Chiroptera > Pteropodidae > Rousettus > Rousettus aegyptiacus. The sequence continues at coordinate 2,304,524 of NW_023416307.1, forward strand.
TATGCCAGAGAGTTTGGGAAAACGAAGTTCTCAAAAGGCCTTGTTTCTCGTGGCAACAATAAAAGATCTTTGTTTTTTTAGTTAAGCCTCAAACAACAGGATACTTCTTTGGAGGTTTGTGGTTGGGGCAGTTTGCTGTTATTAACGGGCACACGTGAAGTCTTTTATTGTGCTTAACAGTGCTTTATAAGAGTTATCAAAAATTATCTCACAAACGAAACGTTTGAAAACGGGTTTGCCGCACAGCTGAAAATGAAGTGGAGCCGTCTCTAGATTAGGGTTAATTATATGGCCATACGAAGGGCCATGTGTCTTTGAACACTCCGTGGTTGGCCATTTATTACACAAGAACAAAGGGTTTGCGCGTTAACTTATGTAACGATTACGGCGACTTAAAACAAATCTCAGGAGCCATCAAATTTCTACAGTTAGGACATTTTTCCCCAGGAAGGAGGGCCGCACCTGCCCCCTGCCAAGACTGTCCATTGCACGCTGTAGGAAAACCACCTAGCTCTGTTGGAACAGGCCAGTGCTGGATGAAGGAGGATTTAGGTCTGGCCATGTGTTAGCTTTGAAGAATGCTAACTTGGTCATTACTGGAGTAGCAGAGTTTGGTAAAATCAAAAACGGGCAAGGGGAAGCCTTAGGCCTTGGGCATGGCTGCGCTCTGCTCCCAGGGAATGTGGAGTGTGTGTGTGTGTGTGTGTGTGTGTGTGTTAAAGCACTTATAACGTAAACTTTGTCACTTCACCCATTTCTAAGTGTACAGTTTGATGGCATCAGGTGCATTCACTTTGTCGTGCAAAGGTGACCACATCTACTTCCAGAACTTTCTCATCTTCCCAAACCCCAGCTCCGGCACTCACCATGCCACCTTCTGTCTCTAGGACTCTGATGACTCTCAGGACAGGGTTAGGCCTTCCGTGACTGGCTTATTTCACTTGGCATAATGTCCTCAAGGCTCACCCGTGTTGTAACACGTGTTCAGGGTTCCACCCCTTTTTAATGGGAGATGATATTCCACCGAGCGTAGATACCACATTTGGCTTATCTACTCGTCTGTCAATAACCATTTGGTGAAAACAAAACTTTTTGTATTATTATCCTATATACGGACAAGACTTGTTCTAAAGAGAGTTATGCAACTTTGCTGAAGAATTTGCCCAATCTCTTTAATCCGATGGAAAAACAGAGGATGAAAGACAAGAGTCAGTGGGCGAATAGCACGTATTTAGATAAAACCAAATATGTAAACACTGGTGTCAGTTTCCCCCCAGTTATTTTTGTTCTGGAAGAATATTCAGGGTACAAAGTCTACATTTCAAAAATAGAATTTATGAGTCTAATCATATTAACTCAACGGGGAGCATAAATGCCAAAAGCCTCTGTGAGTCATTCCTCGGATTCTAAAAGGAATTAGTTTCAGACAAGAGTTTTCTCTTCTTTGAGGTTTGTTTAAAGAAATTCCAAAAGCAAACAGTAAAATACCAAAATGCCTGAAGCCACAGATCTCAAAGCAACCCTTCAAAATAGCAGTCTCATGCCCAACGTCAGCGGCTGGCCCTGGGCTGGAGGGGACTTCTTTCCTCGGGCAGTTCAGGCTTGCCAGCCCTCTGTTGGGTCTTGTGGGTTACACTCAAGTCTCCATCCCACATAAGAAACCTTGATGTTGATGGAGAGGGTGGCCCAGGGGTTGGTGGAGAAGGGGAGTGTGAGAAAGGAGACGAAAGGATCGAAAAGCCATAATCATTTTGGAAAATAAATCCCATCCAGTAGCACCAAGCTGATTTATTGATCTTTTTGTTTGTTTCTAGTTATCAGCTTAAATTTAGGGCTTCCGTGCCTTGCAGCCGATTTATATCTATCACGTGTGCCACTGGGTGGGCCCGACTGCCAGTCTCCCAGGCACTCACCCCTCTTGGCCTTCCCCAGGGTGATTTGGGGGGAGGAGGACTTCTCCCACAGGACAGCTGGGTGCCATCACAAGTCTCCTCGTTTTTTAAGACGTGACTGAAGGCGACGGCTCATCTTTACCCACCCCTCGGCCTGGGGTGCCAGACCTCTCCAAGCCCATGCCTGCACCACCACGAACACCCCAGTAAATCAGAGTGGATCGCTGTCAGGTTCTCCGGAACCCTCATCGAGAGAACGAGATAGAACTGCGGGGGCCGAGCGTGCTGCTGACGCCAGCTCCTTCTCTTTCCATGGCCACGAAAGTTTAGTGATCAAATAAGTTAGGGAAGCGTTGGGTTAACCGATGATAAATACACACGTTTACTTTAGGAGTTATCAGAAATTTAATGTTCACTGAGCATCTCCAGGAGACGGATAAAGGACGACCCGTTTTCCAAATGTGTTTAATCATCGAACCCTCTTATCAAGGAACAATATCCCTGGATTTAGTGCCTTCAGAACACACTTAAGAAAAGTCCAATTTAGACAACTGCTAAATTCAGGAATTTAATACCGTGTCCAACACAGTATCAATAGTGCTTTTGGGCCCACATATTAAATGAACCGGGAGCACCAGGCGCTCTTTCCTTCCCAGCCCACGCCCAGGGTCCCGCGCTCCGTATCGCCGGCCTGGTTTTGATCTTTCCGTACTGAGAAAGGGAAAGCGAGGGAAAGGGCGAAAACGGCAAACGGCGGGATTTTCAATGAAAAATTTCGAGAACTACTGTTGCACCAAAAAAAAAAAAAAAAAAAAAAAAAAAGGGCAGAAGGAAATCAATGAGACAGTCCTGGGAGAGAGAGGCAGAGTCTGGGGAGAAGAGAGAGTGAGAATCTCAAAGAACTGAGACGCGAGATCCAGACAGAGGATGGAGAAGTCAGAAAGAAGGTTTGCTGAGCACTGGAATGGAAGCTTTATTTGGCTTTTTCAAGAGACTCGATTTGCTGCTTTTTTATTCTTTGCCTGCTGGGTTGTTTGGGTTTTGAATCGGACACCAGGCGGCGGTTGGCCTCGGGGTGCCCGCAGAGCAAGCCGCCTTGCTGCAGGCGTAACCGTTCACGACGGTCCTCACGGGCACCCCCCGGCGGCAGGTCGGCTCACTGGCTCTCCCCGAAAGGATCCTGGAGTTGGAACCATGGGTCTGGGTACTGGCGCTCGGGTTGGTCAGCTTCACAAGATGGCTTCACTTGGATGGAGCCGAATGTCATCTCAAGACCCCAAGTCTCTAAACCATGGTGAAGAACGGGCCAAGGAAAGCAAACCCGGACAATTCTGGGGACCGCAAGGTGAACTTTGGTTTCTAGCAGACAAACCCGACTGGTCTCCTCCCATTTCAGCCCAGTTACCTCCTGCTGGAGCACCTCCAGGGGGTCAGAACAGGCCCCAACCCATATCGCAGCCAACGCCCTCGTCCCCAGGGGACATCGATGTGACCTGCGGACTGGCGCTTTGACCACGCGTTCATTCCAACGGCAAGTCCGCGTCTAGGGGTTCCGTCTAACTTTATGAAATCACACGACTGCGCTTTGTTTCCTGCTGGCAATTTCTGCCCGAAGCACCTCCTGCTTTGAAATCAATCTCCAAAGCACAGAAACGTTCCTTCTGCACGATTTTCCTTCAAGGGACTTTTACAAATTAAGAATCTGATAAGCACACTTCATGATGAAGCGTAATGAGCTGAGGACCCGGAGAGCTTTGATTTGCTCTGACAAAGCCTCTTGGAGCTTGGTGGGAAACCAGAATCTTGGCTTTTGTTTTTGTTTGTTTTTGTTCGTCTCAAGGCTTTTCTGTTGAAGACTTTGATTTAAGTCTCGAAAGGAGTGAAATTTGCCAGAAGGTTCTATAGTTTGAGGCTTCTGTCTTTGGTAGACTGCCGGGGGGTATCAATTGCGATGGTTGTTTGGCCACCCTGGGGAGTGCCCGGGTGACGGCAGAAGCCACGGGTATTTTTGGAAGCGATTTGTGTCTGATGCATCTTTTGATATTTTAAACATTAGGTTAAAAAATTGGAGGGGGTGCAGGAGGAAGAGTATTGCAGAGAAGGCTGACCAGGTAACCCTGGGACCCCCGTTTGCCTTTCGACTTGGCTGAGTTGTGGGTCCCGGGCAAGGCAGGTGTATTCCTGTGCTCATCCAACGGCCGGCATTGGCCTCTTACGTGGGCAGCAGGTGTTACCAGACAGACTCTTCCTTCATTATTTATCCATTTGTTCATGCCCGTCACATGGTCCCTGGTGGCTGATGAGGTCGCCAGCCTTGGTCAGGGCCTCACGCCGGAGCTTTCTGAGATGCGCCATCTTGGGCCCGTCCACTCCGAGTGGCTGATGACCAGCACGGCGTGAGCCAAAGAGCTCTTTAAAGACGAACCACGACCTTCTTTTGCAGATAACATATGGCTGAGGGGAAAAAAATCAACCAGTGTAGGAAAGTTTTATTGGGGAAAACAAAGGGTTTCCTATCCATTGCAGTCTAGCTCCAGCTACTTCTGTGTTCGGTCAGGATGGTGATCGCCGCCAGGTTGCTAGGTGGCAGGTGCACAGCACTCGAGGAAAATGCCCCACTTTGGCAAACTCTCCGGGCGTCCCGTCGGGGGACGTGAAGGTGCGCCTCCCTTTTTCCGTCCTGTCGATACAGTCGTTACACGATTTTGGTTTCTCAGCTGGTTGACTTTGCACATCTGAACGACAGAGCTGTGGCCTCTCCAGCAGTGTCCCCTCGCTTTGAAGGATACAGGCCTCCGTGCCCCAGCTCCCTCTACCATCCCCTCCCCCACCCCCTCCCGCCCCCTCCTCCACCCTAAGTATCAGCGCAGTTTGGGAACCTATGTTAACTCTCGTCGGCTCCCCTCTCTCCCAGAGAAGTTTGATTAGACATCGCTACTTCTCTTCGGAACTCCCAGCTTTGAGCAAAAAGGCCTGGGATATACTTTTTCAGCAGATGTCTGTGGTGCTTGTGGTTGGGCAAAACACACTCCAAACCCTACAAAGGTGACACGAAATAGCAGTTCTAGTCTGTTCAATGACAACTCTAGCACAGAAAGTTAAAATGGGGTTACAGTTTTGCAGCCGACCCCACAGGAAAATATATTATGCTCAAAGGTATCACTAGGGGCTAGAATTGATTCATTCCGTACATATTTACTGAGCTAGCTCTTAGTCTATGTAACATTTTTCATTTTTTATTGAGTTTTTAAAAAATTTATTTATTTATTTATTTATTTATTTATTTATTTATTTTTTTACCTTTTCAGGTGCTTTTACATATTTCTAATCACAGGGGTATTTTTTTTTTTTTCCAGTGTACTGTTTCAAGAAAAAGAAGGTCTTTCTTTATAAACAGCGGCAACAGGCCGGGTCTGTGAGGAGGAAGGCCTTTGACGCCTCTGCTGAGGAAGCAGAAAGCTTTTTATTTCTTTCCGATTTACAGAGAAACCAGCGAGGATGAGATGGGGTTAGCTGTAGTTTGAGGGGATGTTGGTTTGGTTCACAGAGGCTCATTTGCCTCCCCTCCTTCCTCCCTCGTCCCTACCTTTTCCCTCCCTCCCCGACCCCTTTTTCTTTCATCAATCATTCGTTTTAACAAAAAGATCTAGAAAAAGACACCAATTTCAATAATCTGACAGGCATCCCTCTGATTAGCTCCAGTAAACAAAATAACCATCTATCATTTGATTTTTTAAATTAAGATTTTACTTTTTTAGAGCCATGTACGTTCATAGCAAAAGTGGGACCAGAGATTTTGCCTACATCCCCCGCCCCCGACAGGCATGGCCTCCCCCGCCATCAGCACCCCCAACAGAGCGGTGCATTTTTTACAGTCAATGAACCTACACCGATGCGTCATCGTCACCACCCCAAATCCATAGTTTCCATTAGGGTTCACTCTTGGCGTTTTCCGTTCTACGGGTTTGGGTAAATGTGTCATAAAATGTGTCCATCATTACAGTATCACACAGAGTAGTTTCACTGCCCTAAAAATTCTCTGGTCTGCCTATCCAGTCCTTCCCCCAAATCCATGGCAACCGCCGATCTTTATACTGTCTCCTTCGTTTTGCTTTTTCCAGAATGTCGTAGAGTTGGGATCACACAGTATGAAGCCTTTCAGACTGACTTATTTCACTTAGTAATAGTAATAAGCATTCAAGCTTCCTCCATGTCTTTTCATGGCTTAAAAGCTCATTTCTTTTTAGCAATGAGTAATATTCCATTGTCTGGATGTACCATGGTTTCTTTATCCAGTCACCTACTGAAGGATATCTTGATTGCTTCCGAGGTTTGGCAAATATGAGTAATGTTGCTACAAACATCTGTGTACAGGTTTTAGGTGGACATAAATTTTTGATTGCTTTGGGTAAATACAAGGAGCGTGATTGCTGTATCATATGGTAAGAATATGTTCAATGTTTCTTTAATGTTCAGCTTTGTAAGAAACCACCAAACCGTCTTCCCAAACGGCTGCACCATTTTGCGTTACCGCCACCAGTAACCGAGAGTTCCCGTTGCTCCACATCTTCACCAGCATTTGGCGTTTTCAGTGTTTAGGATTTTGGCCATTCCAGTGGGCGCGTGGTGCTATCTCACTGTTGTTCGAATTTTTGTTTCCCTCATGACATATGATGACATATGGAACATCTTTTCACATGTTTATTTGCCACCTGTCTATCTTCTTTGGTGAGGTGTCTGTTAAGGCCTTTTGTCATTTTTAAATCATGTTGTTTTTTTTTATTGAGTTTTTTGAGTTCTTTGTATATTTTAGGAAACAGCCTTTTATCAGATATTTCTTTTGTAAGTATTTTCTCCCAGTCTGTGGCTTGTCTTCTCAATCTCTTGACATTGTCTTCCACATAACAGACCTTTTTTAATTTGAACAAAGTCTAGTTTATCAATTTTTTTCTTTTTTTATGAAGCATGCCTTTGGCGTTCAATGGTATCACCATGCCCAAGGTCGTCTAAGTTTTCTCCTATGCTTTCGTCTAAGAGTTATAGTTTTGCATTTTATACCTGAATCTGAGTTAATTTTTGTGAACTGGAAGATCTGTGTCCAGATTCTTCTACTTTTTTTTTTTTCCTTTTTTTTTTGCATGCGAATGTTCCAGCACCATTTGTCGAAGAGAAGTCTGCTCCATTGTGTTGCCCGGGCGTCTTTGCCAAAGACCCGTTGACTATACCGCGTGGGTTATTTCTGGGCTCTGGGTTCTCTTCCAGTGATCTGCGATTTGTCTGTTTTTCCCACCAGGGCCCCGCTGTCATGATTACTGTCACTTCACAGTAAGTCTTAAAGTCAGATAATGTCAGCCTTCCAGCCTTGTTCTTCTTCAATATTGTGTTGACTATTAAGTCTTCAGCCTTTTCATATACACTTTAGAATCGGTTTGTCATCCTTTGATTTTTTAAGGTGCTTGTAATTTGCTATGGGAAACAAAACAAAATAAAACCAGGGGCAAAAAGTGCTCGCTACAGCTAGACTTTTGGAGGCAACAGCTCGTTTAGTCTTCACGACAGCCCGTGAAGGAGGCGGGGACATGAAGCGCAGAAGGGGTTAACTCACCCGAGATCACTCAGCGAGTACGTGAGAGGCAGAATTTGAACTCGGACACCACAACAAGCTGCCCGCGATTTAGCACACCCGACACACACCTAACAAGAACGTGGAAGCCGACTCGGGTGTGTAGATCTGTGTTCACACTGCACCAATCGAAAGTCCATTTAAGTCCATCTGACCTAAGATTTCAAGTCGCTTTGACCTAAATACAATTCACCTGATTAAATTGTCTTCTTGTACTGATACAGCGGCCCTGAATTCATGCCTCATACCAAAAATGTTTACAGCAGCATTTAGAAATGGTTTTAGTTAAAACCATTTGAACCATTAGTCAAAACCGTAAGGAAACCGCTAAGATTTCCCGTGAAGGGCTCAAGACAGAGAACTGGGTAATTCTCATTGTGTCTTCTGAAACTGTCCTGTCCATTCTGTCTGGCGGCTTCTGTTGCCGCGTCCCTTTTTGGCTTGATTTCTTTATCTTCTCTTTGATGCCTCAATATCTCTCTTCATGCTTCATAGCATGTGCTGAAATAGTTACCGAGACCTAAGACAAACGCACCCTGGGCCATGAATGAAGAAGCCCTTCTCCGGGCGGGACAGTTCCTCTTGTAAACTTCTTCCCAGATGCACGGATCGAGGGAGGGATGGCATCGGAGAAAGCGGCCTCCGCCAAGCGATGCTCTCTCTGTGGCGAGATAGTGGACTTAGCACGTCTTTCTCGTTTCAGGGTGTGATGTCTTTTGAGAGAGGAAGGATGCTTGCTTCCAAATGGGGGTTTGAATGGGGGAGCGGGTCTGCCCAGAAACAAACAAACAAACAAAAACGTGGGATACAGGTCTTCAGAACGCCGTTGCTTGAGAGAAATTGTCTCTTTTCCATCCCGTTGGCACAGTACCGTCTTGCAGGGTGCGTTCAGACAGCGTGAGACGGGAGGGTGGTCAGCGGGGGGAGCTGAGGAGCTGCTGCTGGGGGCGAGGCCCGTGGGCACAGTCATGATGACTCACCCCGGAAACAGGAGTGAATGAACTGATTCCCGAGTCCCCCGGACACTCTGCCTTGTCAGCACAGGGAGAGGGGGCCCTGGGGATGCGGGCAGCCCCTCCCCACAGCTGCCTGCTGCGCCGGCCCACTCCGCCGGCTCTCCAGGGTGACAGCAAAGAGGCCTGCAGATGGTTCCCATGGAGGGCTAGACGTCACCTGGCACAGGCCACCCGCCACCCCCCACCCTCTCTCCCTCCTGCTTCAGCACCTGGGGCGCTGGGCCCGCCCTCTGACCTCATTTGACCTCCTCCCCGGGGAGAAGCAGGGTGTGTTGGCTGGTGGCCCGGAGCCGAGAGCCAGGGTTGTTGTCCCACCTTGGACTTGCCACCACTTCAGCAGGTGGGGGTGGCTTAATTAGAGAGTGTGTGCAAGATTTCCGAAGGCCCACAATGGGAAGGCCTTGCCTCAGGTCTTCCCGGCAGAGGGAGGGCCTGTCCTTCACCGCCCCTCCCTCAGCACGTCCCTCCCCTTCCCAGGGCTCAAACCAGGTGGGGGGACAGTGTGCGCGCTGTGGTGCGTGTGAGGCGTGTGAGGCGTGTGTAACGTGCATGCTGTGGGTGTGGCGTGTGCGTATCTCTGTGGGTGTGGTGTGTGTCCGTGTGTGTAGTGGTGTATGTATGGTGTGTGGTTTGTGTGTGTGTGACGTACAGTGAGTGTGTTTGTGATGTGCCGTGTGCATGCTGTGTGTGTGGCGTGCGCGTATCTCTGTGGGTGTGGTGTGTGTCCGTGTGTGTAGTGGTGTATGTATGGTGTGGGGTTTGTGTGTGGGTGACGTACAGTGAGTGTGTTTGTGATGTGCCGTGTGTATGCTGTGGGTGTGGCGTGTGCGTATCTCTGTGGGTGTGGTGTGTGTCCGTGTGTGTAGTGGTGTATGTATGGTGTGGGGTTTGTGTGTGTGTGACGTACAGTGAGTGTGTTTGTGATGTGCCGTGTGTATGCTGTGTGTGTGGCGTGCGCGTATCTCTGTGGGTGTGGTGTGTGTCCGTGTGTGTAGTGGTGTATGTATGGTGTGTGGTTTGTGTGTGTGTGACGTACAGTGAGTGTGTTTGTGATGTGCCGTGTGCATGCTGTGGGTGTGGTGTGTGCGTATCTCTGTGGGTGTGTTGTGTGTCCGTGTGTGTAGTGGTGTATGTATGGTGTGTGGTTTGTGTGTGGGTGACGTACAGTGAGTGTGTTTGTGATGTGCTGTGGGTGGTGTGTGTGTGTGTGTGATGCACTCTGTGTGCGTGTGCCGTGTGTGGCGTGTGCCCTCTGGGACCTCGGCAGGTACCTGGAGCTGCCATCCAGTGGCTGTGGACAGCCGGGGGAGGAAGTCCAGCCCTGGCGAGGGCAGGGACGGGGCTGTCACTGGAGGGGACTTGGCCGCGCGGCCCTGAACTTTCGTTCCGGGAACACCGCCTGCGGCAGGCGGGCTGCCGCGAGCCGCCCCCGCGAAATCAGTCACCGCGACATGAAAGGCATCAGCTTCCAGCTGACAAGGGCTTTTTACTTTTTCTTACTTTTTTTTTTTTTTTGAAACTGCCCCAAATTGTTGCTTCTCTTCTTCGTCGGGATTCCTGAGACCCTTCACCAGGGCCCCCCAGCGAGTGTGCGCGGTGGCTGGGGGTGGGGGACCCCAGGGGGCGCGGATTACTACAGCCTCCCCCCTCGTACAAGCTGGGGGGCGCTGCATCCGCACACAGGGGGGCTCCCCGACTCCCCTCTACCCTGCGGGGAGCCCCCTGACTCCTAAGGGCCCTCCGGAACGCGCTGCCGGTGGGAGCCAAGGACGGATTTCGCCCCGACACCCTCACTTTCCCCCCCGTCCACGAGCGGCAGGCCCGCTGCGGCTTCTTTTTAAAAATGAGGGTGTAATTCCTGGGCCACGGGACGCACCACCCGGAGCGCTGCACGGTGCGCCGTGCGCGGCTCTGAACGCGGCTTGCTCGCCCCACGGGGCCCCGGAGCCTGCACCCCCACCCCGAAGGAGCCCCGCGCCCCTGGGCGCCCCTCTCCCTGCACCCCAGTCCCCAACGCAGCTTCCGAGGTGGGCGGATCCCGGGTTTGCGGCGAGGGGCCCCTCGCACTCCGGGACCGTGGCCGGGGCGCCCCGGGGCGCGCACGGGTCAGGACGTCGGCCCAGGGCCGGCGGGGCTCCCCGGCGGCGTCCGCGTGTCCCACCCCCGCCGCGGGGGCTCTGTTGTCTCCCGCCGGAACCTTCCAGAACATGTGCGCAAACAGCTGGAGAACAGAGGCAGCGCTGGGCTGGCCTGTGAGTCGAGGCGCGCGGCGCGGCCACCGCGTGGGCCCCCGGCGTCCCCTCCTCTGTGAGACGAAGGCCGCAGACCCACGGTGTCCGACGGCGCCCCGGGGCTCCGCCAGCTCGTCCGACCTTCCGAGACAGGGACAGAGGAGCGCGCTGTGGGCTGAGGGTTGGGGCGTCCAGAACTGAAACCGCTTCTAAAGTACGAGTCTGGGTCGATCCGCAGAGGGCGTTTGTAACCGGTTTGCAAAGGACAGAAAATGTCTGTGACTGACAGGGAAGGGGTGACCGGCGGCCTGATGAAGGAGGAGCATACCAGAGCAAGTGCAAAGCCCGGCCTTTCGCTCCCGAATCCAAAAGGGCAGCCGCTGGGTGGGGGAGGACCCCACCCGCCGCTAAAGAAATCTCAAATCTCGTGACGATGGGTCATCGCACCGAGCTGCGGAAACAGCCAGTGTGATTTTAGATGATATTCGACGGCGTGCGGGGAGGTGACCGTGGCAAGATCAGCCCTGACATGGATGCCGCAGTCTGAGAGGGAGGCCACCAAGAGGAGAGAGCCCGGAGTGGGGACAGGGTGGCGGGGCGCTCGGGAGCCATGGTGCAGCAGGCAGCCCAGAGAGCCCAGAACTTCGCTCTGTCGGTGTCGGGGGAAGAGAGGAAGTGCTGCTCACAAACAGGGAGAAAAGCCCCATGACGACAGGAGGTGACTTTTGTCCTGCGGACTTGGATGGCGGGGACCTGGAGGGAGGCCGACGGCGTGAGGCGGTGGGTGGTTATCGGGGCCCGGAAGGGTGTTGTGGCAGCACAGGTCACCAGGACATGCAGAGAGCTGGTGAGGAGCCTGGAGGTAGGGCGCCCACTCTCAGGGGCAGTGGCCGGGGGCCTCGGACCCTCTTCGCTTATGGGATGTAATGAATCGCACTGAACTAAGCAGGGGAAGGATTGGGGGTGGTGTGGGCTCACAGGGGCCCTCCCCGCTTGCTGGAGCCAGCTTCTGTCTGGGTGGTGACCCAGCCAAAGACCGGCCTCTGGGGGCTTGGGAGTTTAGACTTCATATGCAAATGCATTGTTCTCCTTGGTACCTGAAACTCCCAGAGGTAAATTACCTGCTGAAGCAATCGCGGATTCATCTGAAGCAATCAGCTATCTCAAAGTCCACACAAGCCCACGCTGAAATCAGATAGGGTGACTCAGAGCAATCTGAAATCTACTTTGAAAGCTGGGTTCTTCCCGAAACACCAGCCCTGTGCCCTTGATGGCCGGGCAGGTGCAGGGCTGGGCTCGGCCCGGGGTTGGCCAGGCTGTTGGTGAGTTGACTTTTGTACCTGAAGAACCTCGGGAGGACGGGAGGGAGTGCCGAGGCTGCTTCCTGGTCCCGGGTGTGCAAACCATCTAATTCAGTGCAGGCGGCATTTCTCCGCCAGAGATGCCACGGGCGTCCTTCCACAGGCGAAGCTGAGGCCGGTGAGGCAGATGGCCTCGCGCATTCTACAGGTGGCCTGTGGCATCCTCGGGGTCAATGGTCACTTCTAACTGACCCCAAAAGATTCTAGATCCCCAGGCCTGGGTCTGTCTCTGTAAAGCAAATGTTCAAAAGAGAGCGTCTGCTGACTCCTAAGTCATTAAGTACCAAAGCCACAGAGGACCAGGACCAGGTGACACTCCTGTTTGATTACTACGCTCCTCCCTACTCTGCTCCTTGCAAAGGAAAGGCCAGGCCTGGGTGGGCTTGAGTGACACACCTTGCTGCTTTTGCTGCCGAGGGAGAGGAAAGGCTGGCTCTGGGAACAGCCGCACACAGGGGTCACCGAGGCTTCCTTCTCATTTCTTCACGGGGCCCAGGGGCTGCTCAGTCCTTATGTCGGTGGAGGCCCTGGGCAGAACTAGAGCTCAGCCACCTGGAGACCAGCATCACACATTCCAAAAACTTAACGGACAAGGACACCCTGAACTTGGGAAACAGAAGGACAGGTGTGAGAGGGGTCGTTTGGCAAGTACCACATGACCCTAAAACCTGGCCCCAGCCCCAGTCAGGGAAGCCCAGGCTCTTGACGCTCTACATACACATTTAGGGGTGCTAAGGTCCCCTTAGCAATTCGAGGGGGGGAATGTGGGGGCCCATGTACCTGTCCAGAAGTCCAGGTAAAGAGGGCAGTACAGTGGGAGGGGGTTTGGTGTTGCAGTTAATTGCATAAGCCTTGGAGGCGACTGACCACGGTTCCCAGCCAAGCTCTGGCACGTACGGGCTTGTGTGTGCACAGATCTGTGCAAAACATGTGTTGAGCTGCTGTGTATGTGCCAAGGATTTTCTGGGCCAGAGATCGCATGGGAATAAGACAAAAGTCCTTGCCTCCATGCTTAGGCTTTAGTGGATTAAAGCTGAATAAATGGTGGTTGTTTTGATCATTTCTGTTATTAGCAGTTGGCTTCAGAATTTAAGCAGTACACCCACTTTTACATCTACTTATGGCTGGTTTCTCTTCGACATCGTCCTCTGGAGGGAGGTTGGTGTTCTAGAGGGGAAAAGCCTCCTGCTGACCTTCACTATGACACTGAAAAAGTCTTAGTGCTCTACTATCATAATTTCCTTTTTTTTTTTTTTTTTACTAATATCTTAAGCTAATTTGAGCCCTCATCTTCTCATTTCTACTGAGGAACTTTCACTCCTTTTTCCCAATATGTGGTTCAGTCCTCTGCGAACTCTTCCTGAAGTGATTTTATGGGCAAATAAGTTCTCGTTTGTCAAGAATCGATAAGGAGACCCAAAACGAGATCCGTGTGGGCAGCAGACCTGAGTCACTGAGGCACAGAGTAAGCGCTCTCGCCACAACGATCTGCTCAGCATCTGCATTCTGGTTCTGCACCCCCCCACCCCCACCCCGCTCAGGTGAGCTTGGTTGCCAGGGGGAGCAGGTCCCAGATCCCAATTTCGAGCATGGCTCCACTGTCCCCAGGAGCCCCAGAAGCCAGCAGGGGAGGGGCCCGTGCTGCGAGATGCTGGCCGGTCTCGTCCCGCAGACTGGCGCGGGCAAGGCTGGCCCGATGGCAGGGTGGCAGCTGGCACAGAGGGCTTGGCCTCGCTTCTGCTGACGTCGGAAGCCTGGAGCGGGGCCGCCGGCGTGTGCTGACTGGGCCTGCTGTTCACTACACGGCTTTTTATCAGCTTCACTTCCAGTAAGACCTGAGAACACGGCATGACACCGTCACTTACAGCACTGAGCATGTCACTCGGGTGGCCTGTGGGCCAAGAAAGGGAGAGTCCGGGAAAGGTGAGATCACCTGGCAGCTGGTAGATCGCTGATGTGAAGAGCGAGCCTGGGGTAAACCAGGTGTCCGCATCGGCGCTGCCCAGGGATGCACGGTGGCCCGCATGTCGGACAGGCTGATTTGAGCACAATTTCTTCTTGAGAAAGTCTGAGTAGCCAAGGGACCTTGGTCTGGGAATAGGAGCTGGTCTCAGAGGGACGTGGACCAATCACTTCTCCTCTTGGAGCCTGCGTTTCTGTACCTGTACAGCACAGGCGCTCAGCCGCCGACGGCCCCGTGGGCAGCAGCGCAGCGGGCGGTCAGGCATGGGGCCTCCTGTGTCCCTCGTCTTCCTGGCTGGACCACGGGAGAGGCCTTGCCCTGGGAAGACGCAGTCGTCTCGTGTTAAACGGAGACACTTCTGTCCCTGAGGGCCGTGTGTGGTCACAGCACGTGGGTCTGTCCGCAGAGCAGCAGGTGCCTGGGGTGGGGCTGGGGGCGCTGAGGGGCTCGACACGCAGGAGCGCGTGTCAGCGTCAGCCCGTGAATGGCGTTTGTGTACGGACCACTGAGGCGCCTTCCAGCGGGCACGGTCCCTCATCTGCGATCTGAGAAAAGGCCACTGACCCTCGTCCGGCATTCTGTTGGAAGTTACCAAAACCTCCATTTCCGGCTCACTAAGACTCCTAAAACATAGTCACTTTTTATTTAGAACCGTCTCCCTACGACAAAGGCCAAGGTGTTCTAATAACAACAACAAATTCCTTTTTACGGGGTGCCACACCCTCGACAACGCACGGACAAAGTGTGTCGTCTCCTGCGGGTTCTCCCGACGGCCCCAAAAGGAAGCGCGGTATTAGCTGTGAGTTGCGGGTGAGGAAACCGAGGCTCAGAGATTGCCAAAGGTCACATGACTGATAAGGGACAGAGGGAGCACTAAAAATCACATCCTCTGGTTCCCAATCTAGTGCCTTTCTAAAGTCAAAACAGTATGGTAGGTGGGGGAAAAAAACAAAACAAAACAAAACTCAAAACGGTTCTTGATCGGTCTCTCCGTCTCCGCGCGTGACGGGTGGTTTGAGAAGCGGTGGACCACACAGCCCCGATGTGCTGCGTGGGGCGTGTGCACGTCGCCCCGTGCAGGGGACAGGCTCCGGGAAACGCGTCACCCTGTCCACGTGCCCTCCTCCAGGAAGTCCTCCCGGAGCCTGGCCTCAGCATTTCATGCCTTTCTGGGCCAAACTCGCCGAAGCCTCGAGAAGACGAGAAATTCACGTGGACGCTGAGGAATGACCCCATCTAGTGCTCACAGGGGACGGGGGGACACGTCGGGGCTCAGCAGATGGAAGGGGTTAATTTTGTTTTTAGAGGCCTTTGTGAGGAGTGGCGCAGACCTTTAACACAATACAAACAAGTGAGTTTTAACTGGAAGTCACCAGGCCAAATAGGCCGAGCAGAGGCCACGTGAGAGGGCGGCCGGCGGGGCCGAGCTCTCTGCCAAATGTGCCGCCGCGCCCTCTCGTGCAGATGCAGGGCCCCGGGAGGGAAGAGGCCGCCCGGGCAAGTCTCGTCAGGACCTCCCTTCCCGGACGCTGCTGGCACCCCGGACCTGGCGCGCCTCCCCACTCACATGTAGGCAGCTTATTTCGGCTCTCGTTGGGGCTCCGAAATCCTTTAATCTCCCAAGATCGTTTAAATAGATCAGCCTCTATTTTTATTCTTGGCAAAATAAGTCGGAGACTCGGCCGAGTCCCCGGACTTGTGGGGACCTGTTTCCAGCACTAAATTCCTCGCAGCTTCCAGCAGGTTAAGGACGGAGCTGAGAGACCGGCCGGGAAGCGCCAGCAGGCTGCGGCCTGCTCGTAACCATGGCGTCGGCTGCGTAGGAGGCAAACACCGAGGGGTCCTAGCGCTTCCAGGTGGCTCCCCGCCCCTGCCGCGGCGGGCGGGATGCGGGGCGATGGCCACCGGCAGGTGGTTTTCTGCATCGATGAGCCCGCCGCGTATAATTTCCCCAACGCGAAATGTGTGTAGATGTGTTCAAATGCAGTGGGAATTTCTAGGCTTCGCGCAAGCTGGAGAACCTTCGTCTTCCTTTCCCATGTGCAGTCACTGCATTTACCCGTCACGTTCTCTCCGAGGGGATTCCAAGGCACGTGGGTGTTCTGTCGAGCCCACGGGTGCTTTAGATGCTTCCTGAAATCCATCCTGGACCTCGGAGAAATGGGGCTTGGGTTGTTCTGGACGTCACGGCTTGGGGGCCAGAGAGTCACCGGAAACCAGCAGGACCGCTTTGTGCTGATGCTGGTCCGTGCGGAGCTGCCCGCACCATCCTGAAGGCTGGACGGTTCGGCTGTTCGGCAGGGTGACAGGGACGGTGTGTTCCGAGCGAGGCTGCACACTCAGAGCCCGGGACCCTGGGCCTGTGGGCAACACGGTGAGCTGGCCGCAGCCCCAGGGGTCCTGAGGAAAATGGTCTCAGAATAGGAGTTGGCCATAGCCGCGGTCCAACACAGAAGCCCACCGGTCCCCTGTCTGCCCACACAGCCGTGTGGATTGTGCTGAGGCCAGGACTCACATACCCTTCTGAAGGCAACCGCTCAGCCCGTGGCTAGGCTGAGGGGAGCAACTCTACTCTGTCCCTTATTCATGGATGACCGTGCCGTATTAGTCAGAGTTTTCTAGAGAAACGAACTGCGGAAGCTGGGAAGTTCCAAGATTGCCGTCGGCAAGCTGGAGACCAGGGATGGCCAGCGTTTCAGTCCAAGTCTGAGGCTGGAAAAAGCCAACGTCCCAGCTCCGGCAAGAGGAGCTCCCTTTTATCAGACGTCGTGTTCAATCCAGGCCTTCAGCTGATTGGGAGAGGCCCACCCACGTTGCAGAGGGTAATCTGCTTTACTCAGTCCACTGATTTAAATGTTAATGTCATCCAGAAACACCTCGAATAATGACCCTGTGGCCCAGTCAAATTGACGCATAAAATTAACCGGCACAACGGGCTATATATACTTCCATTCCTCTCTTTGGAGAGATTGAGCTTGCTTGGGGGTCGGGCCGAGGGCACCCACTCTGTGGTGAGTCGTGAGTGAGGAGTGATGACCCATGAGGGGCTGTAGGATAAAAGCCCTCAGCAGCGACCATAGCGATTAGCCGGGACGGTCACGCTCTCCCTCCCAGAGCCGTGGAATCAGTCGGTTGTCACCGAGAGGAGAAGCAAGGAGATGCTCAGGGAGAGGCAGAGACCACATGGCAGGAGGGGCTCCGCGGCTCACGGGAGCACCACGGAGAGGACCCGATGACGCCTGGTGCCAGTGGCGGGACGACGGCTTGGAACCCAGCGCCACCTGCAGTCCTGAGCAGCCTCCCAGGTTCATCAGCCGTGGGGCCAGGGGCACTTTAGACTCTGTTCCCCCCGTATTCCTTGTTACCAGGTGGGTCCTTAAATAAATGACACGACCCCCGTTCTTCAGGTGATCTCGACGGGTCCGTTCCTTACCCTAAAATGAAACGCATCATTCGATCTACCACACACAACACACTAATGCCAGTGACATCATTCTACTGTTTTTTTTTTTTTTTTTTGGAATGATCGGGGTCCGAGGTCAAGAAAGACTCAGGCGAACGCTTCCCGTTCCATTTCCTCCCTTTGTTGGTCGCGTAAGTGACGCACTGAGAGGAGAGCGAGACGGGGAGGAGGAGACAGCGGAGCAGACGGGGGGCCTTGTCCTCGTGCGGACACGTCACCCGCAGATGTTGCGGGGTGGGGAGACGCGAGGTCGGGGGCTGCTTCCCCTCTGTCCACCGTCGCAGGCTTGTCGGAGCGCTCCGCCCGCTAATCCAATCTTTGATGTTGGGCGCAGTACTCACCTCCCCTGATGGGGGTAGGAAATGAGGAAACACGTTCGTGGTAATGTCATAGTCATCATCTAAGTCACTTAGAGGGGCGTAGAAAAAATACACTTTCTGATTCAGTAAGTATTTATTGAGCAGCTGCTACGTGACGGGTAGGGTCCCAGGTGCTGAGGAGAGATCCATGTCTTAAACGAAGAGCCCTACCATGGGATACCGACATTGTAGCCGGGGGAGCAGGCAAGAATATATATAATTGATAAGATAATATAACAAATAATAAGTATAATACGATACGGTAATGGAAGACGCCGATACAAGCAAATGGCCTACGTCGAAGGTACTGAGTGTGCTGGGAAGAAAGGAGACGCAGAGCCCGGGAGGAGGGCGCGGAGCCTGCCGGTGGGGGGCAGACCGAAGTGTTACATAGGGATGGTCAGGGTCGGCCCCCTGAAGAGGATGACCTGAGGCGGGAGCATCGCGCAGGTTCAAGAGCAGCAAGGGGGCCAGCGTGGCCGAACCTGGAGGGGAGAGAGAGAAGTGGGAGGCTGGGCAGAGGGCGGGGGCCAGGCCACACGGGGCGCTGCGGAGAAAGAGCAGGGTCAAGGATGCCTTGGGCCTGAGCAAAAACCGTGCTAGGTATAGTGGTGTTTAATTGGTTTAATCATCGAGGCGAGCCTTCTGGTGGGGGAGGAGAGCTGTATATCATAACACCCCCCAAACCCAGCAGGTCCTCGCATGCTCCCCTCTTTAGAACACCAGTATTTTGTGGCGGTACCAGCCCCGATAGGCAAGAAGGCAGCCAGCCGTCTATAGGTCTTGCTCCCCACACGTGTTAGGGCGGGGAAAGGGTCGAAGGTCAAGGTTGTAAACATGGTGAAGGTAACACCTGTCATCGCCTAATATGTGCAAACTCTCCTCTAAGGCAATTCTTTATGTATCGTCAATAAGTGCTATTTCTCATTTATTTATAAATAAGTAATATTTACATATCGCTTCTATTACAACAACATATCTTGACCTGAAATGCACTAGAAAATGAGGTATGATTTTTAAACAGCCCTTAAGGGGTGTATCTGAGTGAAGCAACTAAGTTTTAGTAGCGTTTCCATGTGTTCATTTTGCATGACAGAACCAAGTCAACCTTCATCCGTTCTGGACGGGGCCAGGCTCTGAGGAGTGGGGACGATTCGATGGCTAAATACCTCAGTTAATGTGGTTTTATTCCTCAGGAGATGGGATTTCTGTCATCCCAAATCTTCTGTAGACCTCCCTCTGTGGTTTCATCTGGAGTTCTTCATATTCTATCTCGCATCATGTTTTCGGATTTTAAATCCTCCTCTGTCGATGATTTGCAAGCTGCCATAGAGATTCACGACGCATGGGGAATTAAAAATTTTCTGAAGCCCTTCGAGCCTCAGATTCTGCAGGGGTGATCCTCAGAGGTGGTTCCTCCGACCACCCAACATCTGGTGGTGTTGTGGCTTCACCGTCCAGTGCTAAGCTCATGGTCGTCTCAAAGAAGGGAGCGAGCACGTTCCTGGGGAAGTTGTGTGCTACGGTCATAGAAACAGATAATACGGACTGAATGTTTGTGTCTCCGCACATTTATATGTCGAAGCCCTATCCCCCAGTGTGATGGGGGTGGGGCCTCTGGGGGGCGATTAGGGTTAGATGAGGTCATAGGGCGGGGCTCCCACGAGGCGATTCGAGTCCTCGGAAGAGGAGGAAGAGACAGCAGCTTCTTTTCTTCTCCACGTGAGAATAGCAGGAAGACGGCCAACTGCAGTCCACAAGACGACCCTTGCCAGAAGCCAGATGTGCTGGCTCCTTGATCTTGGAGTTCCCCGGCCTCTAGAATTGTGAGAAACAGATGACTGTTGTTTAACCCACTCAGTCTGTTACGACAACAAATGTGAGGGTTTTTAAAGCCCTCACAATGCAAACTCACGAATGTCCAATGTCTACTGCTGAATAAAATTGAAGGGTCATTCTTTCCACGCATTTAATAAAATTGAAGCATCATTCAAGTACAATTAAACACACAGCTCTTACGTGTTTGGTTCGGAGAGTTTGGACAATTAGACACCTGTGTAACCACGACCTCGATCAAGATCTAGGGCACATCCACCACCCCGGACGTCCCTCCTGCCCCTTCTCGGTCAATAATTGGCCCACCCTCACCACCCGAAAGGCAAACAGTTTCTGACGTCTATCGACACAGATTAGTTGGGCCTGTTCTAGCGTTTCCGGTAAGTGGATTCTTCCAGTACGTACTCTTTGTGTGCGTGACTTCTGTCGCTCAACGTGGTGGTGTTGAGATGCGCACCTGTTGTTTTCCCTGTCGGTAATTCATTTCTTTGTCTGGCCGAGTAGTAGTCCACTTATGAATGCACCACAATTTGTTAATCCATCCTCCAGTTGATAAACATGTATGTTTTTGGTGATCGTAAGTATTTTTGGCTGTAAACATTCTTGTCTATGTCTTTCCGTAGACGTGTTTTAATGTCTCTTGGGTGAGCACCCAGAAACGGAATTGCTGGGGCATAGAGGAGGTGCATATTTAACTTCGGGGGAGCTGCCAAGCAGATCTCTACCACGGCTGTACCATTTCACACTCTCCTAGCAAAGTATGGTGGTTCCCGTGCTCTACGTCCTGGCCAATTTAGCTAATCTAGTGGGTATGAAACGGCGTCTTTCAATAATTTTCCTTTCTCTGATGACTGATACTGTTGAGCGACTCTTCATATGCTTACCAGCCTTTCAGATATCTTCTTTTGTGAAATGTCTTTTCAAATATATTGCCCGTGTTAAAAATCATTTGTGTTTCATGGTGATTTGTAGGAGTTCTACTATTTACCTCTGTATTGATCTCTTCTCCCTGGATACTCTCTAAATTCCTTGAGAGGTTTTATCAACTCTGTCTACAGTGCACTCCACAATTCTTTGTAAATAGCAGGCACTTAATAAATATTTATTAGATTATCAGCATGTTTTAGGCTCTGTATGATGACATACTCTGCTGATTTTATGAAAAGAATTGGGTCAAATTTAGGTATTTAATTTTTCGATCGATGACATTTCTTACTTTCCAGTTTTTAAATTTGACATTACTCTTTTCTAGTACACTGACCTTTTACAAACATTCAGGTTATTTATTTCCAAATGTTTTAAGCTAATCTGGCATATACTACTTGAGTTTGGAAACGATGATAAACTTCATAGTTAATTTCCAAAAGACTTGAAAGATATGAAAATTTCATGATAGGTGGTCTGTTGTAGATGTTAAAATATTTATAGTCTTTAAAAAAAGAACATTATGTACTAGGATCTTATGTTTTTCTCCTCTTCTGAAGTTTATGAGACATTTCTTAATAGGAATCAGAGCCTAAGGAGCAGAAAGAAGAAATATAAATACTTTTATTTGAAGATAACGATGGTGAACACCAACAAAGAGAGTATGCGAGGCTTTTAAAATCTTGTCTCCCTTCCAATTTTGTCAGCCAAAGCATTACAAATGTATGTTCTACTTTGAAAGGACACCTGCAATGACGTCATCTTCACATTCTTAAATTAGTTTCTAGGCAGACTGGCCAGCTTGGGAAAGCCAGAGAAATATTTCCAGGCTTGTCCATTTGAACTTTGTCCCAGACTGTTTGCTCGCGGGTATTAGTCCATGTTTTAGAGGCACTCTCGTCTCCAGGTTGATTCAGGGAATCGTAGTCTAGAATCTTGAAAAGTATAAGTAGCCAATGACTTTATTGTTTTTCAGTTGATTGGTTTTAAACTCAAGTCAATTCAACAAATTAAAATGTTTTTCTGACCTCAAAATAATACTTTCTTGTTGTAGATAATATAGCATAAAAGTATAGAGAAAACAAAAGTTGATCTGACAATCCATCTCACAAAAATAATAATTATTAAAATCTCTTAGGTTTACTTACAATCTTTTTTATTTTTATTTTTTTTGGGACTACATATAATTTCTATAACAAAAACATACTGACTATACTCCATGGGTTCTGTGTTTTGTTGTTTGTTTCGTTTTTCCTAGAGTGATCCTCACACACCGTCACAGATTTTTAACATTTCATCACGTGCCATTCGTCCTTAGGTTCATATTGCGTCTCAGTCAAATTTGGTGGTTTTTCCACGTTGCTGGTAAGAATTTAATCTTTTCTGCCCATGAGAGCATATTTTCTGTTTGTTTCATGCTGGTACATGGAAAAGCTATCGACGGTTGCGCATTTATTGTTTTGTTAATCCGGCCCCTTTTCTAAGCTTTTCAAAAAATCCTAAGTGTTTCAGAGTTGATTCCCTGAAATGTGTAGGTTCTCTGATCATATCACTGATATAGAATGAATTTTCTGTCTCCTCCAATGGTCGCAGTTTGTATTTCTCGTTCAGATCTCGTTACATGAGTCATATCTTCTTAAGCAACATGATACTCTGTTTCCAAATTTATGGGACTAGTTCAGTGTTTAACTATTAAGATGTTAGCCATTTGTTTATATAATTCTTATGTGAAAGAGGTATCTTTTAGTTCTAGTTTTCCCCAAGGATTTTTTAAAATTCGGGAATGTGTTTTAAGTAGTATATAATGCCCTTGAGGGACGATTAAAAGTGGGGCTACTAACATAAAGGACTAGAATGTCAGATTTCCTAATACCAAAACCTTTTGCAACCCCAAGCTAAGGTAAGTTTTCCCGGATCATGATAGAAAAATTCTTTTAAGATGCTATTTATTTGCAGCTGCTTTACACAGAATTTTAAAATTACTCCTAAGTGAGGCTGGTTTATGGTTTTCTTTATTTTGCATTATCTTTGTTAAGAGCTGGAATCAAAGTTAATGTAGCTTCACGAAATGCTTTTCTGTCACTTTCCATCTTTTTCTGTGCTTTGGAGTATTCGAAATGATCTAGTTCTTTAAAAGTTTCAAAGAAACTTTTGAGATAAGTTCATCACATTTTACATTTCTTTTATGGTTACTCATCCATTGACGTTTGAAATTTCTTCTTGTGTCAGTTTTGGTAATACACCCAGAAAATCACCCCTCCCCACTTTTAAAGATTTCCTTTTATATTTCACATGGAACAGAATATCATGATTTCCTGCCGTGTTTGTTCTCACCTCGGTCTAATTTTAAAAAGTTTCTAATACAAGATTCGAGAGAATAGAACAATGTGTCGCGGCGCCCATTGTCTGGCGTCCGCTCCCACCACCTCAGGGCGACTCGGTTCTGTCCGGGCCGACGTTCACACGCTCACTCACTTCCTCCCTCTGCCGTTGTTTTGAACACATCCCGTCCCCGTAATTTCACCGACAGCTATTTCAGCCCAGGTCTCTGAAATATAGGAACCCTCAAAATAATCCAAATGGCACTACCCACCTAAAACATGAATAATTCACTAATTTCATCAAATATTCAGTGTCCATGGTTCCCCAATTGCCTTCTGCTCGTTTGTGGTTTATTTGAGTTCATACATTGCAACAGATCGATAGGTCTCCTGTAATTCTTTATGTCTTTCCATTTAACCCGTCTTTTCCTCGAAATTTCTTACTTCTAAATTCTTATTTGTTTATGTTTTGATTATATTTGCCAGAAGCGTATCTATTTTACCACTTTCTCATTTCTACATTTGTTCATTTTTTTTTGTTTTCTTGATTATATTTCCCTAGAGTTTATCTATTACATTTTTTAAGAAATCAAATATTTCATTACATCAAATCTAACACTGTATTTGCCCCCTCCAAAACCTATTTATGTTACTGAAATTTTAGTTTCCTTTGAATCCATCCTTATTTTACCTACCCTGTTTATCTCCTTGTCTTGTAGTTCTGGCTCATCTTACTTTTTTTTTAAAGAAGCTGATATTCATTTTCTATCAACGTTATTTCCACTGTCCGTGGAAGAGCCGCCGATGGCACTCAGCGGTGCCTCCTTTGCATTCACTGGCCTGAGCAGTGGCCATTACAGTCCCACCTTGGGGGAAAGCAGGGTGCTCCAGTCTTCAGGAGGGAGCTGCTGAGTAGGACAGAGGTGCCTTCAGACCAGCCTGTGACCTTGGGCAGAGTAGCAGTAGCTCGGGAGCTGGAGCAGTCCACCTGCTCTGAAATTCATTATTATTATTATTATTATTATTATTATTAATACTTATGCCTACAGCACCTAGTCTTCCTGGGTGGTCTCCCATCCAAGTACTAACCAGGCCCGACCCTGCTTAGCTTCTGAGATCCAACATCTGGCTTGTTCAGGGTGGCATGGCTGTAGACCATGGGCCATGGCTCCACTGGGGTGCGAACCCAGGACCTTCTGCACGTAAAGCAGACATGCTAACCACTACGCTATGGAACCACAGCCCTAAAATTCGTTCTTGGCTACCGCCTTTTCAGCAGCGTCCACTTCTCCCTTTCAATCTCTCCTAGATCTCGGTAGAAATAGGTCTGCGTGACGTCCCATGGTTGCCCATGGAGATGGTGTCACACGCCATCTTGGTCTGGTGTTCACCATATCGGATCCACTGAGGGAACTCCTGGCCATTTTCCACACATTTTAAACCCTCCTCAAAACTCTCATGCATTAAAATTACTGTCAACCTCCACTCAGACAGAAACTCTTGTGGAGTTGGTGAAAATTTGCCCCACATACAATAGGCTCCCTACTGTCTTTCTGCTTTTAATGCTCACTGTCTTACCTCTTTCACCATGGCCTGTTCCTAGATTCTGGTTTTCCAATCTTCTTTCACAGGGATACTGCCTTCTCGGATTCTACAAAGGATGGCAACCTATTTCCAAGTTAACTTATTTCTGGTTTTAATATTTCTACTTTCAAATTCTCTTTATCCTCTTCTGAGTCTTCAGGATTGTTGTTTCTTCCAATTTTTTTTTGAATTTTTGGCTCCGACTAGTACCCTATTGATTCTTTCCTTTTAGAAATGAAGTATCCTCCCAAGAACAAACATTTGTCTAGACTCGAAGATGGCCTCAGAGAAACGTACTGTCTTTTCATAGTTAATGAGATGCTGGTGATAGACTATCAAGGCCCATGCGGCAGGTAACAGAAGACACCCTAGTTAGTTTAAGAAGAACGTGATTCATTAGGTGGATTCTGAAGCTTATAGAAGCTCATTGAGACCCGGGGAATGAGAGTTGATGGCTACACAGTTGGAAATAATGAGGACCAAGGGAAATGCCCCACAGTGTGCACAGACCTCCCCTAGTGGAGACCCACCGCTGTCACCACCTACTGCTCAGAACCTAAGTCACTGGGGACCGGACTTCAGAAATTCTGCCAGAGCTGCCTCAGGAGAACCAGCGTGCCCATCTCCTGGCTTGCAAAGACCTCTCCTCTCCCCGATAGGCCACCTCCTCACACTGCCTACGCCCTCTTCGTCTCATACAGGCAATTGCTTGTCGGAATCCGTGTCATGCATGATCAATAAGCACATGAAAATATGCTCAACATCATTAGTTGTTCAAGAAATGCAAATCAAAACTGTAATTTGATACACTTCACACCCACTGGAAGGGCTCAAATTTTAATAAAGGACAGACAATGACAAGTTTTGGCAAAGATGTGGAGAAACTGGAACCCTCAATCATGGTTGGTAGTATTTTAAAATTCTTCAAAGCAGAGAAAGAAAATAGACGTGTGTACAAAGGAGCAAAGGAAAGAGTGACTGCGGACTTCTTGTCAGAAACGAGGTGGGACAGAAGGAATGAAATACTAAAGAGGAGACGGACGGATGATACGACGGTGATAGATACCAAACCTCATCAACCTCCAATTCTATATTTAGGGAAAACAACGCTTTGGAAATGGAAGTAAAATAAAAATTGTTTCCAGACAGACACAAGCGGCCAGAGTTCACTTTCAGGATATTTGCTCTACAACAAACAGAAGCCAAGTTCTTTAAATTACAGGCATGTAAAATCTGTGGCCACGTGAAAGCTTAGGCGTATATAAAGAACTGGAGAGTGCCAAAAATTGATAAACATGTGAGAAACATAAATTTGTTGTCTCATTAAAACATTTCTTTAAAAGATAATTGAATATTTAAGGCAAAATGTAAACATATATTGTGGGGTTAATAGTATATGAGAAATAATATGTGACAGTAAAAAAATAGCACAAACAATAGGGGGAAGATTGAAGTATAATGTTCTGAGAATTTCGCATTATACATGAAGTGGCGTAATGTTATTTCTATATGGATATGGTAAGTTAAAGCTAAAAATTGTGTCTTAACCACTTTCGAAATAGTAAAACAAAAAGTGTAGCTTATCAGCCTATAGTTTACATAGATAGAATAGTAAAAAGTAAAGTATATATATTTACTTGAAAGTAGTAAAAGAGGAAAAAAGAAATTAGAGATGGGATAAATAAAAAAAAGTAGATTTAAATTCAACCGTATTGAAAATTATAACTCATGAAACAGTCCACCCTCCAACTAAAAGACAGGGTTTTAAGTTAAAAAAGAAAGACAAACCTATGTGTGATCTATAGAAAATCTAATTTAAAGATATATAAAAGTTAAATAATGGAACTAGATATGCTAAGGAAACTCTAAGCAAAATAAAGTAAGAATGGCTTTTATTAATACGAAAAAACTAGGCCAGAAAAAAGAATTAGTAACAGGGATAAAGAAAAATATCTCATAGTGACAAAGGTCGTCAATTCACCAAAAAAAAAAAAAAAAAAAAAAAACAACAAAAAAAAACAAATCTAAATTGCTCGTACATATATAAGAAAGCAAAAAACTGACAAACCCGAAAGAGGCAAATTAACAATTTTACTTAAAAACATTAGTACTTCTTTCTTAATAATTTATAGAACAAATGAACAGAAACTCGGGAAGAATGATATTATTCATTGACTTGACCTAACTGACATAAAAATGTCTACCCAACATCAGCAGAATATCCACTTTTTTCAAGGGCACGAGGAACATACACCAAGATAGGCTACATGCTGAGTCATGGAATAAGCCTCAACAATTTTAAAAAGACTGAAATCATACAAAGTTTATACTTTACCCAATAATAGAATTTAATAAGAAACTGACAACAAAACAATATCTGAAAAATCTCTAAGTATCGAAAAATTAAACAACATACTTCTAAATACCCATGAGGCAAAGAAGAAATGATAAGGGGAATTAAGAATATTTTGAACTAAATAAGAATAAAAACACAACATGGCCACATTTGTGGGGTATAGCTTAAAAAAATGTTCCAAATTTTCAACTTAAAATGCTAGAAAAAGGGGAACAAAAGCAAATTAAACCCCAACATAAGAGGAAAGAGAAACATATACATAGAACTCAATAAACTAAAAAACAATAATAATAACAATTTGAATGAAACCCATAGCTGCTGCTTCAGAAAAAAATTCAATGGAATTGATAAAGTTCTAACTAGACTTACTCAGAAAAAGAGAGAAGACACAAATTACCGCATCAGGAATAAAACAGAAGCATCACTACAGATCCTATAGTATAATAAGGAAAAATGATGAGCAGTTTTACTCCAATTACTTTGATAACCTAAATGAAATAAGTAAATTTTTTTTCATAATATTACTTTGGTTATATTAAGGAATGCCCTAATTCTTGGGAGATATACACAGAAATATATACAGCGCAACTCGCTTTCAAATGGTTCTACAAAATTTTGACAGTTGGTGAATCTAAGTGGTGAGTATACAAATACCCATTGTGTTTTTTCACCTTTCTTGTATATTTAAGCAGTTTCATAATACAAAGTTGGGGACTAAAATCAGGCACAAACTCTTGTCAATAGAGAGGCTCCTACTCCAGGTTTGTCCTTTGCAATAAGCTAATGATGAAAAGGACAGTGTCATGACCTTTCCTCAGAGGGCAGTGTCCTGACCTTCCCCTGTGTCAGAATGAAGTTTCTCGGTGATGCTGGTGAGCTACAACCTCCTACAAGATGAACGTAGAGCAGAAGGACCTAGATCGTGGGGGGCCAGTCTTGCCCCTTTCCCTAGCATCAAGGACCAGCAGGAAATATTGACTAGCTTTATCAAGACACCCAGCTACTGATAACTCGTAAAATGCTGGGGGTAGGGGAGGGTGGGGGCAGGAGAAGGGAGTGACTTCGGCCTTTGCTTTGTAAACAGAGGCTTGGCCTACTTAGTTCTTCCCCGAGGTTGGAAAAGAGGCCTTGACTCACAGACATAAAACCTTGACCTAACTGGATACTAATTACTCATAACAGCTTTGTTTACCCAAACGTCTCATAAACCAGGCTCAGATGCCTAGCCTTCACGAGAAGCAGAATTACTGCTAGGAAAATAACAAAAGTAGTCCTTTTGTCAGAAATGATGTTGCTAATTACATGAGAATAAATAATGTGTGGGTTGATAAATTCCACATTTAGGGACTGAGTAGAGCTTTCCTGCATCCGTAAAGATCTGCGTATTTGGAGCTGGGTAAGATGAAAAGTAGGAGTGGTTGGCCAGCTAAAGCCAAGTTGGATGAAGTCAGCAGAATTTCTTCTATTTTGATATATCTCTTTGTGATTAAAGTGTTTGTAAAGGAAACAAACATACGTTTACTGATTTTAATAAAGTACAAGGAAAAGAGGTCTGATCACGTGGGTTTCCTTTTGGCC
The DNA here is from genome assembly GCF_014176215.1 of Rousettus aegyptiacus. NCBI lineage: Eukaryota > Metazoa > Chordata > Mammalia > Chiroptera > Pteropodidae > Rousettus > Rousettus aegyptiacus. The sequence goes on from NW_023416307.1 coordinate 2,333,031, forward strand.
TTGTGTCCTGGTTGGTGTTTGGGCATCCAACAAGCCTCTCAGCTCAGTGTAGACTTGCGAATTTAGGGAGGGAGAGCATCAGACCTTCTTTGCAGGGTGTAATTGACCTATTTGCTGCTCATTGTATTATGATCCATTCGTTCAACAAATGGAGCATCTCAGATGCTACATGAGGTTACTGATGCTTAGGTATCGTAAAAACAGACAAAATAAATTACGGGTTTAATGCAGCGTACGTATAGTTGATACAGTCAAATCAAAATTATGTAAACAAAGAAAAGAAGATGTAAAATCTGGATTTTCATCCAGCTTTGCAGCTGCTTGTAGGGGAAGCTGGGTGATGAGTCCCCTCACCCTCCCTGTCATCCATCGGGGGCCAGGAACTTGGCCAGATTCCAGTAACAGCCCTGCTAGCCTGATCTTTGTCAGGGGAGCTCTGAGTACGGCCCAGTGGGGAAGAGCATGAGCTTTGGAGTAAAGCAATTTTGGTTGATCAATCACTGAATCTCTGATTTTGGTCAAGTCGTTTAACCACAGCGAGCTTCAGTTTCTTTGCTGCAAAATGAGATAACATTTGCTCGAACAGGATGCATCGGTGCTCCTGGCGGATGCTCCTGGCCTGCCGTCGGGCCTGGCTCTCACTCCCTTGGGAGCTCACTTGTGCAAAAGGCGTTTGTAACGCAAGGACGGCGGTCATTTCACTAGCGAAGCGGCCAAGACGTCAGGCAGGTCCCCCTCAGTCACACTGTCAGCCGTCCCCAACCCGAAGAGCATTTGGCCAACAGAGTAAACGGCGTCCTTATCAGCATCCTTCCTTCTGACCACCTTAGTCTGAAAAACTAGAAGATTTCCTTCAAACGAAAAAAAATTCCAGGTGGCGTATACATTTATCGTCCTCACTCAGTTTACGTTCCTTTTGGAAAACGTGTCCATTTTGACAACGAGACCCATCGTCCACGCAGCCCGTCCCGGCATGGGGAGACTCAGCGAGAGGTGCTCAGGGTCCCGGGCCTCGCGTGCAGCGCTGCCTGCCGGGGCCGGGAGGGGAGTGTGGTGTGGACAGCTGCCCGAGGTCCGCATGTCAGGGGGAAGGCGGCTTCTCCTCCCGTGGTAGAAACACCTTTCCCAGCTCTGTGTGGCTTACAGCCACTTCTGCACTAATCACCGAGAGGGACGGGAAGCGTAGGAGGTGGGCGGGTCTGCGTTCCCCCACCTTTCCTTCCTGCCTGTCCTGTGGGCCGAGACGCCCCCTCCCTGCGTCCCCCCCCCCCTCCAGTTAGCAGAGCGCGACAAACATAACAGTTTGTTTCTGCTGAGCGGTTGCCGTCTTACACCCAGGGGCAAACCGTGAACTCGACGTCATTGGCCGAGTTCATGATGAATTTGTGTGTCAGCCCCAGGCTGTCCCCTAGAAGGTCATTGTAAAAATTAACATCTAAGAGGAGGGGTTTAATGTCTCTGTGTTGTTTTTCTCGTTACCTCTGTTTCCTTAAAAGTAAGAGAAGTGACTATCGGACGGACAAACGTTTTCCGTTTCACCGCACGCTCGGGCGAGTTGGATTCTAGCTTCGAGGGTTTGCAAGGCCTGCTCGGAAGTGTGGTGTGGCACTGTGGCCGCTGTGACAAAACATCAAACACTGGGTGGCTTAAAACAGCAGAAATTCTTCCTCTCACAGTCGTGGAGACCAGAAGTCCAAAAACAGGGCGTAGGCGAGGTTGGCTCCTTCTGGAGAGTCCTCTCCAGGCCCCTCCGCCAGCGTCCGGTGGCTGCCGCGACTCTCGCCGTGCCCCGGCTCGCGGCTGCGTCTCCCCATCTCTGCCTCCGTCCTCGTGTGCCCGGCTCCCCTCCGTGAGTCCCTGTCTGTTGTCTCCTCCGATAAGGACATCAGTCATACCAGAGTAAGAGCCCGCCCCTCTCCAGTCTGGCCCGATCTTAACTCATTACATCCGCATGGAGCCTGTTTTCCCTGTTTCCCGAAAAGCTCCCATTCTGAGGTTCCAGTGGACGTGAATTTGGGGGAGATCCTGTCCATCTCAGCACAGGCATCAAGTGCCAAAGGTACACGGCTATCACCGTATTCTGCAGGGGGACAGAAAGACCTGCCTGCGATCACACCCCGAAGGGAACCTCAGGACGCACATTCTGGAGGAAGAAGGGTCTTGACTTACGAAAGCTGAGGGAGACAAGTGCTGGAGCAGGTTGCCATGGTGGTTGCCATGGCGATCGTGCCTCACAGCTACATGGTCCTCGCTGCTCTCACATGAGCCTGTCTCCCCTCCCCCACGGTCCAGATTATTCACAGTCGATGCACCCTGCACACAAGGGTTGGAGGGTGACACGTAGCCTTTCTTCCTTATTTGATAGTTTGGGGTCCAGCGATGAAACCGGGGAGCAGCCTCATACCTCTGCCTTCCCAAGGGGGAAGGCGTGTTATCTGCGTGAGTCCCAGGTGAGGGAGCAGACTCGATTCGTCACCTTGGCAATGGGCGGAGAACCACTCAGGCCTAACTCAAGTGTAACAGTTCCCACAGCTTCCTAGCGGATGGGCCTTGGCGAGAGTTCTGGTTGGGGTTTTCTACCAGCTGACGGCGGAACTTAAAGAGGTCACATCCCCACTGTTATGTCGTAGAACCCCAGGAACTGGGCGGCGGTTTTGCTCTGAACGCGGCACCCAGGAGTGCCTCACTGGGCATTCTCGAGCAGGATACGCGGGCGAGACGGTCCGCCTGGGCCTGAGGCGTCGTGGGCACTCTTGCAAATCTCAAATTTCGCAAACGCCGTTCCCTGCAACTTTTTGTTTCTCCCAGAAAGGTAGTTGATATAACTTGGCATTAACTTTGCCCAAGAGAAAAAAATTTATACCTATATCTATCTATGTTTATATCATCTATATCTATATCTATCTATATATCTAATCTATACCTATATCTATGTTTGTATCATCTATATATCTATATCTATATATCTATATCTATATTTATGTCATCTATATATCTATATCATCTATGTATCTTTTATCTCCAGCCTATTTTCTTATAAATCTTCATAGGCGGTGTGAGAGCTGCCTAATTTTCTCATCTCATTCAGAGAGCCCAGAGGTGGGCAGAGATGCGATTTCAGCTGCAAGATTCTGTCTGACGCCTGGAAGGAGAAATTCAGGAGGCGTGGGGAACAGAATTGCCTGTTAGTATCAATCTTGTAATTATTCTAACCTACCAGGTTTCATTCATCCTCACCGATGATTCAGACTAGAAATTGTATCAGCAGTGGGAATGGGAGGGAATATTCACATATAAGACCAGCCCTAAATTGGCCATCATTGAAACTAACGATAGAATTGCATCGGTGTGTATTTGCCAGGGTGGGTCATCAGAGGCTGGTGTGGGTGGCCTGGCGGGCACACCGTGCCTGTGGATGACGTGTGAGCTCCATGGATCTGTGGAGTCAGTGGCCTCTCCTCTGGCATCCTCGATAACTTTTGGGGGTGGTGGGGGAAGTGGTTCTGAGGATGGGTTTCCGACTGGGACCAGATTCCACCTCTTCGGTCCTGGTCATGCAGAGGCCTGACGAGCTGGGCGGGTGTTCGTGCAGACCCCTTCCAACCTCAGTCCTTGGGAGCTCAGGGGAGACGCGGCCTCCTGGCAGGGCTTCGAAGGTTCAAGAGTGACCCTTTGTCAGAAACGCAGACAGCGCGTCATTGTTAGGGACAGAGAGCCTGGTCTTGCTCTGGAGGCCTCCTCCTTCCCCAGGGGAGTGGCAGCTCCCCCCACCCCCCACAGAAGCTTACCCCGGAGGGAGAAGCTCCCTGCACACACAGGAGCCCTGAGCCCCCAGCCCCAGACCTGCACCCAGGAGGAACTTCTGGGGACCTCTGGGGCAGTGCTCAAGGCTGAGCCCTCAATTTTTTGATCCTGCTGTGTCCCCTGGGGAGGCTTGGAAGAAGGTCAAAAGACTCCCACTTCCCCAGGCGCCACAAGGAGCCACAGTAAGCCGTGGGGGACCCTAGAGGGAGATGCCCCGCGAGCTCGTGAACGGGAAAACTTGCCACCGCTCTTACTCTTGGAAGGTGTGAGCCCAGGTGTCTGCGGGGCCTCACCCTGGCCGTTCTGATGGGCTCCGTGACTCTGGACAGAGAGTTCTACTGAACACAGAGTTTGCTCACCACACCAGCAAACTTAGTGCAGAAAAAAAACAACCGATAGGATTCTTTCACAAGCAAGTGGCAGAAACCCAGCTGAAGCTGGCTTTAGTCTCACAAGGGACTCGTCGGCTCAGGTCACGTATGAGACTAAGATATGAAGCTTCAGGAATGGCCGGGCCCCGGGTCCAGCTATTGAAATTCTATGTCTTGTCACCTTTCGGCTCTACTGCTTTCTCTGTGACAGCTCAGTTCTCAAACAGGAGACCTCCCAGAGGGAGGCGACGGCCATTGGTGCCCCAGGATTACAGGCTTCTGGGTGCTTATGATTTCAGAAGGAAGGATGGCCCCTCTTTCATAGTCTGTATTTATCTGCGAAAGGGGGCTGGGCCTGCTGGGGTCTCATGCCCGCCTCTGTACTGGGAGGTTAGAGGTGATTCCTAGGTTGAGGGGGGCAGAGATGTGGGGCGGACCCTATGCTGGGCTTCACTACAGCGTGCGGAGACCAGACCCCAGATGGGATGTGGGCGGGGGCTGGAGGACGAGCAAGCTAATGGCAGAAGTTGAAGCCAAAGCCTTTAAAGCCCCCTGCACGCCGAGAACGCCTCCCCTCTGCGAGCCGAGTGTCCCCCACATAACGACAACGGCCTTGGGGCCCCTTTGCACCCAGCTCCGGCTGGTGCACGCTGCCCTGTCTCAAGACAGACTCATTTGGATGTGACATCGCAGAGTGTTCCGCCCACGGTCGCTCTGGGAGACCGGAGCGTCTCCGAACTTCACATTCAGGCAGGGAAGGAGAGTGCTTGGGGAAAGCCGGCCTCCGAGACGCTGTCACCGGCTTCTGAGGAGAATGACAAGGTGGAAAGCAGGATGCAGGATGCCCCTGGCCGTCTACCTGTCTACCTTCTCCACCTGGTTCCCAGCTCAGAGCCCTGCTGCCCCGGACCCAGAGAAGTGACTCCTCTCAGGGTCCGTCAGTGAACTTGGACGGGAAAAGGTTCTTCTATTTTCATTTGAGTCCAACTACAGGGTCGCGTCGTCTTCGATTATTGAACGGAGGCAACAGATTGCGGCTGTAACAGTGGTCCCCAGCCTTCGTGGCACCAGGGCCCGGGGCTCCCATGAGCATCTAACACCCGATGATCTGAGGCGGAGCCGAGGCGGTGATGCTGGCGCTGGGGAGCGGCTGCGGATGCAGACGGAGCTTTACTCTCTCGCCCGCCGCTCACCGCCTGCAGTGCGGCCCGGTTCCTAACAGGCCAGAGGCCGGGACGGGACCGCTCCATGGCTCAGGGTTTGGGGACCCCTGTGCCACATACGGCATTAGTGGTACCTGAAATTCGTCACCAACTGAAGTCGCAGGTGTTCCGACCTGTCACGTTGCCGTTCGGGTGGAAGTCTCAAAAGGCCTCTTCTGCTCATCATTACTCTGAGAAACGCCCTGCACTGCCGTTGGCAACCCCTCCCCCGTCTCCGTGGGCTTCGCTCGGAACTCATCGCCGGCCCGGTGGGTCAGGTGCCACAGCCCCACCGGCAAGGAGCTGCAGCCCCAGGCGCCCCCGAGGGCACCCGGGCAACGCAGCTGCCGGCCAGCCCGTGCCCTCCCGGGAGCTGTCCACAGGAGGAGTCTGTGCCCCTTGTCCTCTGTTGGCCCCGATCCCACGGGACTGACCTGGGGTGTTGGCCTCTGTCAGTCATTTAGGTTCACTGCGTGTGTATTTGAAATTCCGGAGGGAGCCCCGAATCCCTACACTCGCCTGCCCGTCGGCCCTGGACACCCCGCCGGCTCTGTCTGCGGCCCTCGCTGGCCTCCTGGCCCCTCGTTCGCGTGGCCTAGAGTGGCGATAAACAACTGGTCCCTTTTCCAGACATCCTTTGGCGAACTCTGCATGGCCCAGAAAACAGGGCCATGTGTCTTCCAGCGGAGTGCGGGTAGAATTACCACCCAGGTCCGCTGTTCTTCATAACCGGCTGGTGGGCCGGGTGCAAGTTCTCTACCCTCCCTGGGTGTGTGACAGTCCTCTGGTTCCCATGCTGGCTGGGGGCAGGGTGTGTGTGTGTGGAATGCTCCCCGCCCCCCGCCCCTGACCCATGGCAGGACAGAAGAACTCTCCTGAGTGACCCGCCCAGGCTCCCGTGGGTGCGGGCTGGCGGGGTCTCCACATGGGCATGGCTCAGGACTGATGCGGAAACGCAGCTGAGGCTGGGGACCCGGATCGGGAGGTGGCGCAGAGTCCCTCCTTAAACAGGGGGTTACCTGCCACGGCCAAGTGGGCGTGGCCTGACATCCCGATGCCGCGTGACTCTGATTGGCCAGGAAGAGGGAGGCGGAGGGACGCAACGGCGGCAAACCCTCCCTCGGAGACTCTGGGACCCTGATCCGCATCACACTTTGCGACATGCCGCTGGGACGGTCACTGAAGTCGCACCCATGAGAGTCCTCGGGGCTCCCGAGGGGACCCCGTGGGGAAGCCCTTGGACAGCCACGCCCTGAGCCAGCCTCTGCTGCCTCTGTGTCACCCCTGGTCTGGTTGCCCGTTCTGCGCGGCCCGCAAAGCTCGGGGTGAAGTTTGGGACTCGGCGCGGGGAACTGCTGAGTTCCCGCTGCCCCCCGCCCTCCCGCTGTCTGTCTGAGTTCCCTTTGCCCAGGTCACTGGTGCATTCACGTTTCTAGCTGCCAGTCGTAGTGCCTGCGATCCTGCACGCCACCTCAGAACCCTGTGGTATGGGGTGAGGAGAACAACTTTCATCCTGCCCAACGGGGGCGTCCCCACCGTCCCCAGACATGGGACTCGGTGTCCCCAGAGGAAATACTCTCTCAGATCCCTCCAGGGCTACCAACGGTGGGTCAGACACCAGGATACGGGGTCATAGAAACAGCCCGTCAGGGGACTAGATAAAAGGAGACCTTCCAGCGACAGAGGCTCCTTAGTCTTCCTAATGAGTCAACTAGAGTCACGGCTGAGCAAAGCTCCAGTACAGACGTCTGAGCGAAATGATCAAGCTGCAGAAGAATGCATCCAAGGCGCTATTATTCAAAACGCTTTTAAAATGCGAAGTGGTTTCCAGCAGTTTCTGCTGGTTGTTATGAAATGGCACTTCTGGTCCCCGAACTGAGGATGTCTGGCTTCCGAGTGGTCGAGTGGTCGGGACCGGCCCTGAGGGACCCAGTCCTGCCCCCTTATCAGCGATTTGCCCACATCTGTGGGAAGTGCTTGCTGGGCCCAGGGACACAATCCGTGGTCCTAGCCAAAGCACCAAGCAAAGCCAGCGGGTCCGTGTGAGGACACAGGACAGCCGCTTTGGGAGGGCCCTCATCTGTGAACAGGGACAGGGCCCCTTCCTGGGCCACCGACAGGAGTGGGGACGCCCTGACTGGGTGTGGTGGGTAGCATCGGAAAAAAAGTCAGAACCTGACAAGTGTTGGCAAAGATGTGAGAAACCGGAACCCTCGTGTTTTGCTGGTGGGAACGTGAAGGGGTGCAGCCACTGTGGGAAACAGCGGACCGGGGTGGGGGGTCCTCGAAAAATCAGACGGAATCACCACACGATCTAGCCACTCTCGAGTAAACACCCCACAGAAACGGAAGCAGAGGCTCGAACAGATGTTCGCACGCCCGCGCGCGCTGCAGCATTATTCACAACAGCCAAAGGGGGAAGCGAGCCTCGGGGCCGGCGGGGGACGAACACAAGGCGACACATGCATTCGACGGACTAAGACTCGGGCTTGAAAAAGAACGAAATTCCGACCCATGCCACAACAGGCATAAACCCCGGAAACACTGTGCTAAGCAGAACGAGCCAGTCTCAAGAGGGCGGATGCTACGCGGCGCCACGTAAAGGAGGCGTAGAAAGCAGCCGAATTTATGGGCACAGAGGACAGAGCGGGGGTTCTCGGGGCTGGAGGCAGGGAGGAATGGGGAGTCAGTGTGTCACGGGGACAGAGTTTCAGGTCGGGACGATGAAAAGGTTCTGGAGGTAAATAGTGGCGAGAGTCACACCATGGGAATGCATTTAATGCCACTGACTCTTACACTTAAAAAGAGTTAAAATGATAAATTTTGTGTAGCTTTTACAATGATAAAAGAAATGTAAGGGGTTTCAAAAAACTCAGTAACCAAGATAAATAATATGTGATGCAATTTTTTAAAAAAAATCAAAATGAATATAGACAAAATGCACGATGAACAAAACAGTAGAATTTTAAATAAAGACAATCTGCTCTCCCCTTTTGCCCCAGGCTCCCCCAGAGTTTGGCCTGGTACTACCTAACAGTTACCCCTCTTTGAGAATCAATGTGCTCATCACAACACAAGTGTGATTTTTCACTTATAGGGCAACTCTGCAAGGCAGGAATTATCATTCTTGTTTTGCAGATAAATAAATAGAGGCTCCTTCAGGTTAAGCCATTTGCCCAAGGTCAACCCTGTGCCTTTGGCTTTTGCAAAGCTGCATTGGCGGCCACGGGCTCGAGATGGGAGATTCAATGAGGTTCTCCCTGAGAAAAATGCCTGAGCAGGTCGGTGAGTGGAGGTTCCCATCCTATGACTTCTGCCCTGTGAGTCCTGTAGGAGCCAGGCTAATGCACGGTTTCTCCTTCGGTGAGTTTGCTTGATCTCTTTTTTAGTTCGTTGTTCCTTTAATGATGTGATCCTTTCGGCTCACTAATATACCCTAATAAACTCTGTAATTATGCGTTTCCCTGACTATGGTGTACTAAAGCCTAGCTCCTTCCCTGCATCCCAGGACACAGAATCAGAGAGGGATCTCGGCAGGGGGCGTCCACCCTCCATGGGGCCTCGGTCACCACCTGCCTCTTGGTCAAGGTCAACTCTTTCAAGTTGACCCTTTATCTGTCTTGTACACAGCAGTATCCTCCAAATCTGCCTGGTGCCTGGTGCTTAATAAATGTTTGTTCAGAAAATAAATGAATGAATGAAAAAATAGAAGTCTAAACAGAGGGCTTGAGATCTCATTGGCGGCTGTCCTTGAAACTGGTCCCTGAGGGAGTGGTCGGACGGGAATCTGGTAGGCTGAAATGAGAGAGCGTGTGTGTTTTATAACATGTAACTGCTCCTCCGCGGGGAGCATCCTGCCCCTGGCCCTCCCCGGCTAACTGCTCTCGCCTTTCATGTCAGCATAAGTGTGACCCCTGGGTGCCACCCCGTCGCCCCTGGGACCCCTCACCCTACTGGGATGGTCCGCAGAGCAGGTCGTAGCACTGCTTTTTTCCTTTTGCTTTGTTATTGGACCGCGTCTCTCCTAGAGTGCAGCTCTGGGGTCCACGGGCCTCCCTGACCTCTTCTCCATCACCGCATCCCGGGCACCTGGAATGCCGCCAGACACACTGCAGAAGCCGTAGAGAGAGTCACTAAATACATGGGCGTGAATGAGGCGATCACACACACGCACGCGCGCCCGGGATCAAATAGGGTCCAGTCTGGTAGCCATTCTCCAGGTTCTTTTAGCCCCTTTTCCGTCCTGCTCCGTCCCCGAGGCCGTCTCCCTGCATGCACCCCCCTGGCCCCTGGGCAGCTGCCCTTTGCTGTCTAAGGTTCGAGTTGCACGATGTACATGTTTCTATTTCGTCTTCGCTCTCAGCATTATCAGTCACACTCCTTTTTAAAAGCTTCGGTCGTCGCCCTTGAGTTCGTAGTATAGACTTGCAACTGATCTGCATCCACTCGTATGACCGGCGGCGTCCCGAGGGTCCACTCTGGCTGATTTTAACTTATTTAGTGTTAGGAGACGTTATGGGTTGAACCGTGTTCTCCCGGAATTCAAATAGTGGAGTCTTACCACCCCAGTCAGCAGCGCAGTACGTGCCCTTACGTGCAGAGGTCACGTAGTTAACGTGAGGTCGTCGGGGTGGGCCCCACTCCAACAGGACTGGTGGCTTTATCGGAGAGGGAGGTTAGGGCGCAGACACGTTTAGGGGGAAGATGATGTGGAGACGCAGGGAGAGGCTGGCCGTCTACCAGCCAGGAAGGGCTCCCGGGAGGAACCGGCCCGCACCGTGACCTTGGACTTGTGGCTTCCAGGACCGTGAGACGATACGCTTCTGTTGTTGAAGTCACCCAAAGGCGCCCGGTCTGTGGACTTCGTTACCGCGGCTCCAGGACACTGAGTGGGGAAGTTTGGGGGTGACCGAAGGAGGAAACGCAGAGACCGTCGAGGCGAGGTAAGTGAACCATGGTGTGTGTGTGTGTGTGTGAGCGTGTGTGCACAAGTGTCCTGAGGACGCAAGCTCGTCCTCGCCCAGCCGCCGGCGAGCACGGAGCTGCCTCGGCCGGGCCGTGGCCCCCGCCGCCTCTCGCGAGGTGGTCCTGCCCCCCGCTGAGGTGCCCTGACCACGCGCATGGCCGTTGTACAGAGCCGAGCCACAGAGGCGCCTGGCACGCTGGGACCCCGGGCTCTGCGCCGGGTGGGACCCACATGCCATCGCCATCTTCGCTCCTGGGCTCTGTCACCAGAAACGCTCCTCGACGGCAGGGAGGGACTGGCTTTTAGTGATCCTAGTGTTCCCAGTGGCTGGTGTTTACCGACTGCGGGTAAGGGAACGGCTGGCTGGATGAATACGAAAACCATCCCGTGAAGTGTTACCAAACTGCCCGGAGCCCCCGTCCGCATGAGCTCTGGGTCCCGCACACAGCTTGGAAAGACAGAAGCCCCAGGGCCGTGCCAACTGGATCAAAAATACTAGTCTGATGGCTCAGGATCTGAGACGTCTAGATAAGATGCCAAGTCCTCAGGGAGGCCGGCTTCCCGCCCGGGGGGGAGGCGGGAGCGTCCGCAGCACTGCTGTTGGTTAATTACCTGGGACGGAGGTGTCTGGACGAGGGTGGCCGTCTGGGTGGCCGTCTTCGAGAAGCTGCGGCGGCAGCTTTGGGCTCCAGCCCACTGAGCCCTGCACTATCCCGGGCCAGAGTCCGTGCAGCTCAGGCATGACTGATCAGGGCCACCGATGGGTCCGGATAAGTCCCTCCAGTTTCAGCATCGGGTTGTAACCTCTCCAAGCCTCAGTTTCCACACCTGTAAAACGAGCAGGATAAAACCGACCCCCCAGGGTCACGGGGAGATGATGGACGAAAGTGGGCCTTGCAGAGGGTACCGTATTTCACCATTATTAATTACATATCTGCCTCTCGATGAGTAAGAACCTCTTCAACACCCAGTCTGGTGCAGCTGACCAGCAAATGGTGCAGGTGTCTCTCATGGGCTTACACGGCGATGGGCCACAGCTGACACAATTTTTTTTTTTTTTTTTTTTTTTTTGCTCGATTGTTCATTTTCTATTTACTCCTTGTTGAAACTCTCACTCCCGTGCTCCGTCCTCCAGCCAGCCCGGGCCTCGGGCCCCCACGATCGGCGCCTCTGGCCCCACGCCATGCAAACACACATGCGTGCGTGCTGGGCCCGTTACGTGCACGCACAGCACGAAACCACAGACTCAGACGCGGCTGGCAGGGGGCAGATGTGGCAATCCCGGGATGTTCTGCCATCTGAACATGACTTTGGGAGACAAGGAGGGGCCGCCACTCACAGTACGGGGACAAGGGTCAGGCCAGGGTCAGTTGCGAAAGTGTCATCACACCAGCTGATGACCCAAACTGGCCTTCCCCCTGGATGTTCAATGTCAGGCAACATCACGCGCTCCAGCCCTGCCCAGGAAGAGTCTTGCCATTCGGGGTTTCCCCCTTCCCTGCTGCGGGTCGCACCCTGCTGTCCTGCTCTTACCGGAGAGACAGATTCACATTGGGCCCCGATTGCGGGATCCTCGGGTCTGCTCAGACCAGACTGCCTGCCGTCAGCTCCTGCATACATGAGGGCTGCTGTTCTTTGGGAAGGAGGCTCATGCATGATCTAAAATTCCAACCCGGGGCTGTGGAAGGAGGAACTGGAAGCTTGGGGGAGCCCCGCGGTGGCACCCGCGATGATCTAAATGAAGTCTGGCATGGTTTTCATGGCAAGAGGAAGCATCAAGAGGCAGGGGCCTGGGTCTCAGTCCTGGGCGGGTCAGGGGCCAGCTTTGCTGCTGAGCCCTGTGTGCGGGTTTCTTCTTAAGAAGAAGAGGACGCCGTGGTGAGGAGCCGAGCTTTCTCTGCAGACCCAAAATGTGATGCATTGCTCATGGCTTCCCTCAACCTTCACCAGTGACAGAGTCAGCCACCCACTGCCACCCAGTGGCCCCACTTCAGGGAGGGGAAACCGAGGCGCAGAGTCATCACGCCATGTGCCGCAGACCCGTGTGCCACAGCGATAACCTGAGGTCGGGCTCCAAGGCCCAGAGGCCCTGCTGCCGCCCTGTGCCCGATGGTTCCTGAGCAGCGGAGGGCCCTCTCCACGCCTCACTTCCTCTGGCCCCCACGTCCTGCGCCTCGCACGCCCAGCCCAGCAGCCCCGCCAGCCTTGCCGTGAGCGTCCGCCCTCGGCAGTCCACGGGCCACCTCGGGCCCCTGAACGAGGGAGAACTCGGCACACGACAGGGGGGGCCGACGGTGATTCGATTTCGCTTCTTCCCCATCCCGTGGGAGCACTGGAAGACGGGCCACGCATAGCTCGTCCCTTCGCGATCTCGGTTTTGAGTATGTCAAGAAAAATGAATTTAAGCAAAATTGTGATAAAAGATACCTTTTTTTCCTATTTTATTTTTAAAGGTTGTAACTGGAGTTGAAGATGGCAAAGGACAGTAAAGGGTGGGAGAAGAATTTAGAGCATCCACGACCCTGTGCAAACGGAGTTTAGCATGCAAAACATTAGACAGCGCTTTTTGCTTTAAATTAAAAATGTTCTGTCTTGACTGGCTATGAAAAAGCAAGATGGAAGTGTGGACACTGGACTAGAGGGGGGAAGGAGCGTTGTCCCTCCCACTCCCCCCGCCCCCAGCTCAGTCGCACCCCTTTGATTTCTAGCACAGGTCTCGGAGTGAGGGCCACAGACCACTGGGCGACCACGACGTCCTTTCAGAGGGATCCTCAAGGTCAAGATGATTCTTGCAGTACTATCGTGTGCCCTTTTGACTGTGTCAGCGTTTGCGTTGATGGTGTGACAGCAGAGGCGGGCAGAATGGCTGGGGCCTTGACACCAAGCGGCGCTCGCCGTCTTCGCGTCACCACTGCGGACGTGCAGGAAAAAAAAAAAAAAATACCAGTCTCGTTTAGAAGAGCCCTCGGCGAAGCAGTGCAGATCAATTTCATGACTACGTTGATCCTTTCTGGGTAATGAAATGAAAAGTGCTCATAAAGAACACAGCAGTATGGCAGTAACTACGTATAGGGCCGGGTGGGCACCAGACTTACTGGGGTGGTCACTTCAAAAGGCACATAAATGTCTAGCCACCATACTGTACCCCTGAAACTGATATAGTATGTCAACTGTAATTGAGAAACAAAAAAATTATGGACATGCTTTTATAATTAATTTTAAATTTAATGTGTTTATACTAACTTAAGAAAAAAAGAACTTGAGTTGCAAGCTAAACTAGCCACTTTATTCATGAACACCGTTATTATTGAAAGGACAAGCAACACATGACGATTTTCAGACTTGGATGTTTGATAGGTTATTTCCTCAAAAGTAAATGAATGGGGTCTGTCGCTTCAAAGAAAACTCAGTGTTTGTTGCCAATGATAAAATTTGAGCTTTCAAGTGCAAATTTGAATTTTTGAAAACTTATTTCTGCTGCTGTGAGCTGGATAGCTTCCCGGTACTTTGCTGATGAAACTGGAGGTGATAGTAACTCATGTGACTGCTTGACATTGAATATTAAACTGTGTCAACATGTTGAAGCAAGTTTTCCCATGTGACTAATGCATGATATTGCACAATCACATACAGGGACAAGATCCATTCAAAGTTCAAGTCAGACCGATGGCTTATGGTAACTGCAGGAAGGTTTATTGATATGGTTTCATATTCCAAGTGCAATTAACCTTTAAGAAACTACCATTCATCAGTTTTGGTGTCGTATAAAACAATATCTAAATTAACCAAAAGAAACAGCTATTAAGAACTCCTCCCTCAGTTCAACAGCCATGTGACCCTCGACGCCGAAAGCTGATGAGTGGGCGGTGGCCCTGAGCACCGAATCCTCACGCCGCCTCCTCCACGCTGCGGCGGGAGGGATGCCAGGAATGAAGACTCTGACGGGGAGGAGTTTATATAAACAAAATACTTTATTATTGGAGAAAGCAACGGCCAAATTACAAAATGTTTATACTTAAGTTCTGTTCATTCCCATACGCCAAAGGTTTACAATGGACTTGAGTTCCCATCACGATTAGGTTGGACCACATGAAACTACCAATCGTGTGGGTTAAAAAAAAAAACAAAAAAACAAAACCCACCAGTCAAATACTGGTGAGTTCATGTGGTTCAGCCCCACGTAAAATGAGCCAGTGGCTGAGATCTGTTTCGGCAGCACGACCGACGCCCCTGGTCACCCGTCTGTGGACGTTACAGATGTCTGCACGATAAACCATCCTGTGTCAAGATACTGGAAACCGTCTCGAGTGGGTCTTGAGCTGCCTTCGCTCTCCCGAGTTCGTCCTTTCAGCCGGTCGCACGTGCTCTCATCACGAGTCCTTAGAGCTGTCGGCCACCGGTCCCAGAGTCCTCTCATTGCTAGTGAAGCCTGTCCATTTTGACACCAACTGGGCCAGACCATTTACGAAGGCCAGAAACACACGCCGGCCCACGCGCGCCGTGGAAACCACGACAGTCTCCGCGGCGAGCTATTCCAATGCTCTTCCCCACCGTTTTCCCTCCTGGCCTCTGGTTAGTCTGCGTCCAAGAAAATCAGACAGAAACAGGACCGTCTTGCTGTGGAGACGGGGCAGCCTGGCACCCGGCAGCCCGCCTCGACGGGCAGCAAGGACAAGACCAATCGTGCTGCATTCGCGGCTGAGAGGTTTTAACAAAGGTTCCTCCTCTCCCCAAACCTCCAGCTCTTCACATGAGCTGAGATAAAAAATAAAGCTTTCTTACAAATTACATTTTTCCCCCCAGTGAGTTACTTTTACAGTAAAAATAGCTGCTATGTTAAATCTCGCCTGATCTCTGAAAAGGAATTGCGTATTTCCAAAAATAGTATTCTTAATCACACAGAATAATTTGGGGCTTGGAAGGGGGGCACGGGGCGGGAATGGCTGCCGGGGAGGGGCGGTGTGGGGGGCGGGCGCACAGCAGAACTGGGAAATCAGTTTCGTGTATCAACTGATTTAAAGGCATGCAAAGAAATGGACGACAGATGCCATTTGTCAAGAAAAATACTGCTTTCCAGCTTTTACATAGAAAAGAAAGGAGAGAGCAGAGGCCGCACTGTGCCCCTGGATAACAACAGCGAGTTTCTTATAAAAATTCCCAAATGTACAAAAGTCCTTGCCAGATAATAACCCAGGCAAAACAAAACAAAAACAAAACACAAAGAAAACGGGGATTAACCCTCTTCGACCTCATTCCTGGAGGCAGACTAAATGTTCACAAAACGCCATCCCTGTGCGCTCTTAAAAAACGGAATAAACATTGGGTGTCTGCATTCTCATTTCACATAGTTACATAATTATTTTAAATTACAATATACAATTGCTGTTAAATAGAACTGCTAGAGGCTTCTGACGACTAGGAGACCACAGTCCTATATACACACCGACTTCTGAAACGACACGCTGCTCCCGCGCCCGTCTCGCCCTCTGAGACGGGGGCCCCTTCTGCATTCGTGATGCCCGGTCGCCGGAGGCAAGAGAAAACCCCAAACCGCGCGCGTCCGCGGCACGCTCCCGCCGGCAGCCGGCGCCCGCGAGACGCCGTCGCAGGGCCCGGGCGGCGGCGGGCGGCTCCCCGGAGCGGCCCTCGCGGCCACGTCAATGTCATCGCGTCGCACACAGTGTTTTCCTGTCCGCGGGCTCTAGAAGCGACAGACCGTGCGGCTGGGCGAGGAACCGAGGTTCCGGGTGCTTCCGGGCCACGGTCCCAGGCGCGTTCGAGTCTGGCCCGGCAGGGTCCTGGGCGCAGCCGGTCACGACGGCCCTGCGCGCGGTGCCCCGGGGCCTCAGTCCTCCGTGTCCGGCTGGACGCCCAGGATGGCGTGCAGCTCCTCGGGCGTGAAGCCCAGCAGGTTCTGCAGGTCGCACACGAAGCGGTACACGTAGCGCTTCCCGGACGTCTTGTGGATGATGTTCTTGTCGTAGTAATAGCGCAGACCCCGGCTCAGCTTCTCGTAGTTCATCTTGGGCTTATTTTTCCTCTTGCCCCACCGGCGGGCCACCTGCGGGGGACACAGACCGTGGGGAGCTCAGTTCTACTTGGCGATCAAGAAAAAGGGAGAGGCTCTCCCCCGAGCATGGCGCTGACGACCGCGCGCCCGGGAGGAATTGCCCACCACAAAGGGACCCCAGGGTGCCACCTGTTTAGGACAGGTGCTGCTCAGGGCCCTGCAGCCCTCGGCAGGTTCTCCACTCACAGCACTGTCTGGTACAGGGCTCTCGAGGCCCCTCGCTCAGCAAAACCTCCTGGGAGCCAAGGGTTCAGAATAGGGGTGTGTGTGTGTGTGTGTCTGAGACAAGGGGAACCGTGTGTCCCCTCACCTCCTGCCACTGCCACTGCCAGACGACGTGACATTGCCAAGGGACCAGGGAGGTGACAGACTGCACTCCACCCGTGCAGAGACCCGGCTTCTCCCTGAGGGGCGGGTACCGGATGTGCCCTTGGCTTTCTGCTCCGATGGGGTTGGGGCAGCTCTGCTGTGCTCAGCTGAGGGCGAGGAAGCCCCGCGGGAGAGCCCGCATCCCACACTGAGGCTCGATCCCCGTAATGGAAAAAGGCAGACTCCCCAAGACGTTTTTGCACGGTCGGGAGAGAGCCTCAGTTTACCGCCTGTGCCTTCTTATTCGCTGGCAGAGCGAGACGGTGAACGTGGCAACGGACACCGTAAACCCGTCGACGGAGCCAGCCAGGCCCGCCCTGAAGTCCCCCGACTGCCAGGCGGGCCGGGGACGCCTTCCCGTGCCCGGCGAGCTGCGCCTGCGCGCCCAGGCGCTGGCCGTACCTCGTCGGGGTCAGCCAGCTTGAACTCCCATCCGTCCCCCGTCCAGCTGATGAATGACTGGCACGACTTGTCGGACAGCAATTCCAGGAGAAACTGCCACAGCTGGATGGGGCCGCTTCCTGGGGAGAGGGCGGGTTAGGCGTTTTCAGACTTAAAACGCGGCAAGGCTTCTGCCGACCGGCGCCGGGTGCCAAGGTCAAGGTGCCATCCCTGGCGCTGGTGACAGTCCTGCACGCTAACGGGCTGAGGCCAGACACCAGCAGGGGCCGCCGGGTGCCTCCTGCCCCTAGGGAAGGCCGCCGGGCCCCCGGCCGCTCGGCTTGGTCTTTTCTGGAAAGGAATTCGATTCTTGGCCTCGAAATCCCTCACGCTGGGTAACTAACAAATCCTCGTCTGGTCGCTTCCAAGGTTTGTTTCCACAAATACCCAGGGGTGCGAAGGGGCAGGGGGTGGGGGGGGTGGGGGGCGGGGGGCGCAGAGGCGAGGCTCGTCCCCCGCGCTCTCCCGCCGCAGGACGGCGGGCGGATGGCCCGAGCCGGGACTCAGCCACACGGGAGGCTGGGTGGCCCCCGCCGCCCCTGCCAGGCGCTCCTCGTATTGACTTTGGAGCCACCAGCTCATCACGGCGGCTTTGTCGGCAGACATGCGGCGAGCCCCGGCTTGCCCTGGGCCACACGCACGCCCGTCCCACGGCGGCTCCCAGGACGCGGGGGCCGCGGGCGGGGCCTCGCCATGAGGCCGGGCACAGGGGTCCAGGGCCAGACGGACCCGGCTCCACCGTCTGTGCCGTGGTCCGACGCCCCGCGCTGGGCGCCCCGGCCACGGGCCCAGCCGCCCGCGCGCAGCAGGGGTGGTGACCGTGTGAGTGGCCTCGACGTCACGGCCCCGGGCCCCGCGTGTGGGAACGGGACCGGTTCTCACACCCTCTGCGTGTGGCGACCCACCCCGTGGCCGTTTGTTTTAGATGACAAGAAAAAAAAAAAAACCCCGAATGCCTACATGTTCTTATTTTAACTTATCGGATTTTTTTTAAGTAGGTAATTTTTAAACCCCCAGTGGCTCCATATGGTCAAGATATGAAAAAGAAAAAAAAAAAAAAAAAAAAAAGCTCATTTAAGGACACATAAAGCAATTAAAAAAAAAAAAACCTCGGCATTTTCGCTAAAGTGCTGGAAATATCTGGTTCTAAAAACAGCCTTAATATTTGTCCCTTGCCTAGAATAGCTCTTGCCCAAACCTTAAAAATAAGATGGGTTTTAGAAGCAGAAAAAGTAAACAGTCCTGAGTTATTTGAGGCCGACCTGCCACCCCTCCCAGGGCCAGTTTACATTCTTTGCCGTTCCCCAAGGGGGTGAGTCAGAGGTAAAGGCCGGAGGCCCCGCCCCCTGTCCGGGATGGGGAGCCCGTCCCAGGTGAGGGAGTGGGCGGTGCATTTTCACCCACGCCCGCCCTGTGCCCGGGAAGGAAGGCTCCCGCCAGCGGGCCCTTCTCAAGGTCGGGGACGGGGCTCGGCTGGATGCGGAATTCCGCTGCCCGGGTCGACGTGGGGTGCAGACGGGACGTGGGGCGCGGACGCGGCGCGCTTGGACCGGAACCGCCCTGGCGGCGGGGGCCCCGGAGCGGCACTCACCCGTGAAGCCGGCCAGCACGGCCGCGGGGATGACCGGTTTGCCCTGCTCCGCCGGGTCGCTCCGCTCCTGGATGTAGTCCTTGAAGGACATGGCCGGCTTGCCGAGGCCCAGCGCCTGGCTGCAGTCGTCCTCGAAGCTCTCGAAGGACGGCACGCGCTGCACGTCCAGCAGCGAGGACTGGCTGTTCCAGGACTGCAGCAGGGAGTCCGGGCTCTCGAAGCCGTCCGTGCCGCTCTCGGCGGCGTCCTGCTCGCCGGGCTTCCCTGGCGGCGACAACCGGGCACGCTGACTCCCCCGGCACGGAGCCGCGAGTCGCCGCCCGCCAGCCCCGTTCCCCCGCGTTCCTGCGGGCACAGCCATTCGGACTGTGACCGCGCGCTCGAGCTGCTCTCGGGCCTGTCCCTTAGGACGACGCTCCCGTAGGGTGGGTGAGTCAGGGCCGGAGTACTACACAGCAGTGAAAAGGGACGAGTGGTGGCCATGCGCGACAACTCGGGCAGGGTGACGGGCACAGAGGCGGGCGTGAAAGCGGACGGACGGGGCGGCTCCGTGTACGCCAAGTTCAGGAACGGGAACAACCGCGATGAGCAAAGTCGGGGCGGTGGTTTCATCGAGGGGTGTGGATGCTACCGACTGGGAAGGGGGACGAGGGAGACGACCGGGGTGCTGGAAACCCCTCCGTCCACCTGGGAGGCCGTTACGCAGGTGTGTACAGGTAAAAATTCAACCCGTCGTTATGTATAACCCGAGACTCGTATCCTGTGCACATACACCTCTCCATGCCTACACTGTCTCCTCAGAGAGCCCACTGGGTGCAGAACCCCGGCCACACGCGCGGGGACCGTGTCTCGTGTCCTCGGAACCCCCAGGGCCCGCACCACACCCTGAAATGCACGAGGAGCTCGCTCACTGTGCAAGCCGGTCGTCTGGGACAGCGACCCGGTCACACAGGACACGGATGGGCCCCTGACCTCCTCCTGGGGCCGAACAGGGGACATCCGATTGCAGAGCCCGTGTCCCTGACGGTGGCTTCCGGAATCAAACCGACGGCCACGTGGAAAGGGACGCCACCCCGAGGTGCTTCTTACCGGAGCCGCTGGCGAGCAGATTCAAGCTGCTGCCTGCGAAGTCCTGACCGACGGCGCAGCAGGTGACGCGGACCGTGCTGAGCCGCGCCTTGGGGAACAGCGGGAACTGTGGCTCGGAGCCCAGGGCGCCGGGTGCTGCCCCGCACATGCTGTCCAGGAGGCCGCCTTTGGGGTAATTCTGCGTCTGCACGCCATAGGGCGCCTGCTCCACCCCGAAACCTGGAACAGAGTGACCGACGCCGGGGCTGTTAGGCCACGGTCACGACCACCTCGCAGGCGGGCGGCTCCACGTGCCGGCCACCTCTCACTTGTCACACTAGACGTGACCACAGCTACCAGCTCACTCCGTCCCGCCCCTCGCTCTCCGCCTGGCCCGGACCAGCACCGGCCAAGGCGAAGATAACGCAGGCCACCTGAGCAACGTTACACTCGTTAGTAGCCACATTAAAAAAGTAAAAAGGAGCGAGAAATTAAAATTTTTACCTGCCCTAAATACATCAATTATCATTTCAAGAGGTAATCGATGGCTTTAAAATCAGGAAGGAGATATGTCACAGTCTCCGTTTCAGGCTACGACTCCCAGGTCTGTGTGCTGCATGTTTTTACCGCACATCTCAAAGTGGACCAGCCACATTCCCGGTGCCCAGGAGCGCGGCAGCCACGTGTGCCCACCCCCCGGGACAGCGCAGGTCTCGACGGCGCCTTTGGACCTTCCGCCAGCTGACAGGATGGCCTAACATCGAGAGCTTAAGGGCAGAGCGCGCGGGACTGACCTAATGAATTGCTATTGATCCAGTGAGGAACCGAGTTGAGGTGGGAATTCTCTTCATACTGATCTTCTGTTTTTTCTTGGTTTTCTGAAAAGCAGACACGGGAGAGGTAAGACTGCAAACGGAGGTAGAAACTGCGCGAGACAAAAAAGTCACTTTCCGAATCCCTGTTACGTGGTCGTTTCACGATTCCTAGACGCAGCGAGCGGTTCGTATTTAATCCGACGGAATTCCAAGTCGTCACGTCTTTTAACAAACCTAGAGACGGCCGCGCGGTTTTATAATCGCTAGAACACGTTTCCCCACACGGATGCTGCCACGGGCCAAGTTAAAATTTTCTATTGCGTAATCCGAAAGGTCTAGATGGTGCATGTAACTCATCGTGTCGTCAACCAGCAGTTAAATATTTGTGACGTGCCACTTGTACCAGGCAGGGGCTGGGAACGGAGCAGGCGAGTAAGGCAGCCTTGGTTCCTGCCGCCGGGAGGTTACGGCCATTGCTTCAAAGCCTGACAGTTCTCCCGGGCTGTGGAAGTCCCCGACGGGGACACACGTGCCCAGGAACTTCGAGAGGGACAAGGCTGGTGGCTCTCTCTCTGCCTGCTTCCTGCAAATCACACGTAACCACACACACACCCACGGAGCCAAACCCACACAGACTCACACCCAAGTGATGCAAAACACAGGTCCGACTTGCCAACAAACAAACTGACCCTCGCCAGAAACTCATCGGATCGGACTTGTCCGAGTTCAGAGAAATCGGGGTGTCTTAAAAAATAAGTTTCCCTGGCCCTCGGGCGTCATAACTGAAAAGGGCCAGACAGCGAATTAAGGTCACTTTAAGATTCTGAGTCTGTAACAGATGTTGAAACTCAGTGTTCAGTGAAATGAGGCATATTTCCATTTCTCTGAACTCCACAAATGAGCTAATGGTGTTAGATGTTTGACTCTACGAGTGATCCCTCTTTATAATTTTTATCTTTCTTAACTCAGAGTATGTTTTAACAGTGGTCTCAGTGCTCTCTTAGGTCTGAATCAAGACTTCCTCTCTCTACATGAGAGCTCTTCTCTCAGCGGCCAGGTCTTGTATAACGTGTCAGGGTATAAATATAGGTCAACTACTTCTATCTACGTGTGTTTAAAAACATAAAGCCCCCAAACTTCTTTTTGTTGGAATCCATTTGGACTTAAAACGCACCATACAATTCATGGCGTTTGTCGGAGTAAAGGCCCCCTGCCACTGAGGCTGACTTATGATGTCTTTCGCGTCGTAAGGGGAGCCACCAATCAGGTAATTCTTGCTGGCCTCCATATCTGGGCCAACACGTACTCCTCTGATGCATGCGGGCTATAGACAGTGGACGAGGCGGTGACTCACGCTCTCGCCTTGTGGGTGTGCTCGATGCCACACACACTCGACCAGACCCAAGCCTATCATTATCACCACGACGTGACTCACCCCGGTGGGGCTCTCAGGCAGTTCACGTCATTTCGAACTCTGACCCTACGATTGTGGGGCACTGGGTCTCCCCGTCACTCTTCCCTCTCAGGGCTGGTACCTTTGATCATCTGCTCCAGATGCTCCCAGAGGATGTCACCCACGAAGTCAGGTGCCAGCTCCAGGAAGCGCTCCTTGCCCAGGTTACACAGCACCTGGCCGTTCATGCCGAACCTCTGGAGATTGACGTTCACCAGACTGAACTCGTTGGTGGCCCACAGGAGCCACTGGCTGACCTGCTGCTCCGTCCACAGCCAGGGGTCTGTGGGGGGAGGAGGAAAAGACGAAGCGCATAAGGGGGGGGGACACGGAAGAGGGGGGCCGTGAGGCCGGAGGCACTCCTGGTTTGTCCGCGAGTTCCACACGGGCACCGAAGACCAACGAAACGTGCGAGACCCCCCAGGTGAAGTCTGCGACACTAAGCACCGTGCTAGAGGTCAGGGTTCAGCTGGCGGGGCCGGAACCGAAACTGGCTCCGGGGAACCAAGTCTCTGCGCCCCTTGGCGTGACGCCCGACGCGAAGGCCTACAGAAGCAGCGCAGCCCGTCTGCAGGCCGGCGCGGGCTGGCAGGAGCGCCCCGCGGCGGGAACTCACTCTTGGGGATGCCCAGGCGGCGCTGCTCCTTCTGGAAGCCGCTGAAGGTGGCCTTCAAGGCTTGGCTCATCACGGCCTTGCTGCACGGCGTCAGCAGGGGTAGCTCGCAGCTGGCGGCGTCTGGAACAAGAGCCGGGGAGCGTCAGGGGAGGGCGGGGGGTCCGGGAGACAAAACTTAGTGCTGAGGAAACGGCGATTCTCAGCCCGAACCTGGACGTAATTCCTTAAACGAACGTCAATCATTAACAACGACAACAACAAAAATTTTTTTTTAACTGAAATCGAAGAACTATTATACATCTCATAACTTCACTGATTAAGGAAACGTAAAGCAAAACTTGAGTTCTATTTTACGCCTCCGTAAAATGCCTACTTAAGTCTATTTTAAATTTTCGACAATGACAGAAATGGTGTGGTTTTGGGCCAAAAGGCTTAAGGAATTGTAAATACGTGATTTGGAAGCCAGTGCAGCCCGGCAGCGGGCGGAGACTTGGAGCGCAGTGTGAGCACACCGCCCTCCACGCCCACCACGTGGGCGCGCCTTCCATTTTTACTGAAAAACAATCTTCTCCGGATTCCCTCAGCAATTTCAAGAATGATAAATGGCCGTCGCGTGAGGGCATGCTTACGCAAGCACATGTGTTTTAATTAATTTTCTGGGCTGTATTTTGTAGCACCTACTTCATATGACAAAGTAATCTCTGGAATGTTTCTAGCTAATAACTCACAGCCGTGGCCCAGGCATTATCTGACGTGCTGGTCCTTGATGAAGAATAAACAATGACATTATGAACTACAAAAGTACAGACAGACGGGTAAAGACTAGCGAGAATGATAACTGGCTGCCCCAAAACCCCGGAGGGGAGGATCTAAATGTGACCCAAGAATAAAAAGTTGGGGTGCATTTTCATCTTTACTGGGGTCTGCTTTGCAGAGGGGACCTGAGAGCCGTGAAGGTGAAAACGCCCTAATGAAAACCTCCCACGGCCACGCCACCTCTGAACAAGCCCTATGTCTGATCTCGGAGATAAGCAGGGTCGGGCCTGGTTAGTACTTGGATGGGAGACCACCTAGGAAGACCAGGTGCTATAGGTGTTAAAAAAAAAAACAACAAAAAACCCTGAGAGTTGCCTGCTGTTTTCCAAGAGCAGGACATTTGCTCTCTCTGGGGTGCGTCTGGCAGGGGAAGGCCAGACTCATCGCAAAGGAAGACGATCTCTTCTCAAGCCCAGAGCCTACATCTGACTTTTCACAGCAAAGACTGGATACCAGAATCATCGCTGATGGACTGTCGTGTCTTTATTAATCGCGTGGCTTAGGGCAAGCGAGTCTGGGTAGCACGTTACCGTGAGAAATGGCATCCAGGCCTGTTGGCACTTCTTGGAGGGCTTGTTCTTCACTCAGGGAGGGGAAAACAGCAAACAGGGACCCATCGAAGGCGTCGAAGGCCGGCTGGCGCTGTGGCAAGGGACGGAAAAGAGAATGGAAATGTAATATTTACACTTTGTTAATCGCCTATTTTCAAAGTGGTCCCTGGGTAACCTCGCTGAGATCGCCTGATTAAACCGGCCATGACAAAGCCACACCTGGGACAGACCGGCAGCACTCCAAAGAGACTCCCCTTGGATGGGCCAAGTGACCAAAAGGACTGTTTCACTCCGGGCCCTTGAATCACCCATGAAGAGTCAGAGTCAGAACGACTGGGAATTTATTTTTAATGGCCTAATCCATTTAAGTTAATTAATTAAGTCGACAAATCTAAAAACACTAAAATCTTAGAAGAACAGAGCTGGGAGGGGCCTCAGAGACCACTTGGTCCAAACTTCTGGCCCTCATGCTATGTGGATCAGAGAGAAATGCAATCAGTCCATGGGTATAAGAAAAACAACTATTGGACAAGGCAGTTTGAGGTCACTGCAGCTAAAACGAAAAGCAAATGATTGAATGGTAATTGGAAATCAAACAATAAATGATCTGTGCAGCCTTTACTTTGAAGTGTCTACAATAAAACAATTTTCAGAAAATAGTAAAACATATGAGAAAAATGCTTAAGGTTTAATTTTATAAAAGTAAAGGGTATTAAAAAGACTCCCCCTGTTCCCCACATCATCTACTATAGGGAAAGACTTTTGACAGATAAAGGTTTAGAGTTAAATTATCCACAGTTTAGGAGAAAGAAAAAGAGAGATAACACAGAGAAAGATAAAACCTCATTCTGTCTGTATTTCTGATAATCTCATCTAACATTTATGAAGTAGCCTTTTAAGTAAGGCTTGTTTATAAGTAACAATTAAAGTCCTGATTCATCATTGCCTCACTTGTTGAGGAAAAAACGTGAAGAAAGATGATCTTTTTCCAACATAAGCTGGAAATCCCATGTTATGTGTAATACAATGACCCATTGGTTGAGTCATCAATAAAAATATGTGTAACACATTTACAAATAAAATCGGTTTGTGTGCTTTCTTAGAAATGCAGAACAATGAGTGACCGCGTTACATAAGAGAGCAGGGAGAAGCTGGAGCTCAGCCCTCAACACTCAAAACAGTGATGTCCCAACGATGGGGTCACCCCTCCCCACCCCCCGCCCCCAAATCCACAGCAACGATTTCCAACGGATGTCCCAAGACGTCAAGGGAAAAATCCTTGAGGCCAGTATAAAATACTCATCTAGATTTACATACTACTTTACAATTTCGGACTAATTTGGGGTGAAATAGCCAATCGATGTTTAAAATTTCCACTAGCAATGCCCAGGTGACTAAGAAATGCCTTTCCTTGGCTGACTGTAAGTTCTTTTTTTTTTTTTTTTTTTTTAAATCAGGAAGTCAAAAAAACAATACAAATTCTTGCTGCACATTTCAACACACCAATTTTAGTAGCTGTTTCTTCACTCAGAAATCACATGGACATCACATTCTTTTAATTTACAGAAGAATTTTTTCTTTCTAGTGGTACAGTTTCAAAGTTGGTATGTCTTGCATGGTTTCTGCCAGGCCAAAAACGTCTGACCAAATCACACAAGAAGACTCCTAGCCTAAAGCTGGAGGGCCTCCATAAGAAAGGCAGTGAGCCAGTTTTTGGCTCTTGGGGCTCCATCAGACCTCACGGTGTTCTATGAAGGAAAATACACCATGCGAGAGAGAGAGAGAGAGAGAGAGAGAGAGAGAGATTGATTTATAAAAACACTGAGCTCAGAGGAGGCCAATCTAAAATCACTGCTTCTGAGACATGTTTACTACACAAAGCTAAAAACAATCAAATCTCTCATATCTCGCTCTCACATGTGGAGAAGGCAAATGGGAAATTATCAGTTTGTGCTGCTAAACAATGTTCCCAAGGGGAATTAAGATAGAAGCCATGTGAATTTTTTTTTTTCCCTTAAGCAGCAGAGAAGGCTTTCATCTTTAATGTGTCTTGGTTTACAGAAACAGGCAGCCGACAATCCAGAGGGTTCTGCCCCTTTTGATGGAAGCCGACCGCCTCCTTCATGGCACAAACAGCCTTTGCATGGTCCGGAGGAAGACAAGGTACAGCCTCCCCAGCTCTGCTGAGGGACAAACCACAGGTGTTTCCCCATGGCAGGAATCTCAGAAATAAACGACACAGGCCTCCCCTTCTCCAAGTTAAGTGGTTTCATGTCTTAGAGAGACCATGTAAAGTAAACACCTGGATCCCCACTTTACAGACTAGAAAGCCGAGGCCCAGAGAGGTTAGGCAAACAGCCCAGAGTCACAGAGCCAGTAAACTGGGAGCCAGGGCTGGAACCGGTCTTCTGGGACCCAGGCCTTTGTTTTTCCTGCGAGAGGCTGAGCTGTCCAACGAAAAACAACAACTTTTAGTTACACTTGCTCGCTTACCTTGAGTGTCCCTCTGTAACTGTCAGACTCAGGGGCCACCTGGTCCATGTTCTTGATTCCAAAATCATTCATCTTAAAAAAAAAAAAAAAAAAAGGGAAAAGGAAAATAAAGGAAGAGTCAGAGACAACAAATTAGGTCTTCACACTGAATTCCGGCCCAAGTCTGTCAAGTTCCTCAGCCTAACCAGCCTCACCGTTATTCAGAACCAAATGCCAGGAATTCTTATTTAAAAGGCCTTTCTCACAAAGGGTATGCTATGTAAGTAGTTAAATAATAATGCGGATTCCCCACTGAATTCCGCTTAGGTAGGAAGCAAGCAGATAAAGTCCCTTTCTGGCTGGCGGCTCAGGGCCCCCGGGGCAGTCTGTGTCTTTCTGAGACCGGAGTGGGAGGAGCTGGTGTTCCCTGCCACCTCCAAGGTCAGCTCTGGGTGTGGCCCGGAGGGGGGCCTGGCAGACGTTGGCCACCTGCCCCAGGCAGCTCCAGCTGTTTTGAGAAAGGCACCCTGGGAGGAGCCATGGCAGACGCCCGCCCCGCCCCCACCGCCCCCGCGCAAGGTGTGAGGAAGCCCTGGTCCAGGAGGCAGATCCCTGGCAGGAGCCCTGTTCCACTTCAAGCCCTCCTGGAAGGGCGGCCCCAGCTTCTCCCGCGCTGAAGGCCTCTGCTCGGGGTGCCGCTCAGCCACGCACTTCTTCGAGAAGCAGTGATTCTGACCTCAGATCTGCTGCACTCGCTCTCATAGACCCGGGCTGACCAACGGCGGTAGCCATCGGCCAGCCGTGTGTGTGGCTCCTGAGCCCCTCCGTGCCTGGCACGTGGCCCCAGGCGGACTGTGTCAAATGCACGTGTGACGATTTCACAGATCTCGTCAAAAAAAAAGCACCAGATCACAGTCACATCTTCATACTCACTGCATGTTTATACAGTATTTTGAATATATTCAGTGAATGGAAATATACTGAAGTTAGTATCTTTTATAGATTTAATGTGGCCATTAGAAAACTGATAGTCACAGATGTGGCTTGCGAATGGACAGTGCTGTAATCGACCGAGGACTTGCTTGGAACCTTGAACTCTAATCGTTTGGCCAGGGACGTTGAATATCGATAAGTGAGAAGGGTACCTAGATATTGCCACCAGCGCGTTAGATTAAAAACAAACAGCGACGACAATAAACAAAAAACCAGAGTAACCACAACTCATTTTCAAATAAACCGGCTTAGCGTCGATCGCAGCAACTTTTACCCTTTGGGGTGCTCCCCCTCCCGGCTTCTTGGCCATGGACCTGAACTGAGGCCTGCACGGAAGCCTTCCGGGTCCCACTAATTGCTCACCCCGTGATCTCCACTGGCTCCCACCTGTTGCAACCGACTTTGAGTAATTAAAATATTGTACAACTTGACAGCACTTACTGGAGGTGGCAAATGGCATATTTTCCTTTTATCTAAGTGGAGTTTGTGCTCTCTCGTTTCCTCTTTTCAGTCAACATTATGGCTAAACCAGACCTCCCAACAACTCGGCGCTCACGTGCATCCACCCACGCCTCATCCCCTCCCCCCCCTCCACCACCTTGGCTGGAAAGGGAGCGTGGGAGGAGAGTCGGCCGCAGGGGCGGCCAGAGTTTCTGGCGAGGGCTGTTAAAACGCTCCAGGAGCAGGTAACTATGGTGGCCGGGGGAGGCCGGAGCGCTGGAAAGAAAGAACAGTGCCGGGGAGCGGCCGCCTTCCACCAAAAGTGGCCACGTTTGCTCAGAATCTCCACCGGGAAGATCGTGCCCTCTGCGTGCACTGTTTGGGGCTAATGATCTGCACTGACAGATCCCTACTCGCTAAGGGCCACGCCTGTGCTGGGGGGCTGTACCTGCCCCCTTCACTGAAGCCGAGATCCCTGAGAGGCAGATGGGACACAGTGAGGCAGTGGAGGCCCAGAGACCTCCCGGACCCTGCACAGGGTCACACAGCTACTGCGGGGGCTTCTAAGGGGGCACAGGGCGGGCCACATCACAACTGAGGAGGGCCCTGAATCCTGATGACCTGAACGGCAGGGAATGGCTTCTCCCAGCTCGTCCGATGGCACATGGACACTGTTAGACGGTATGCGAACTCTTCAGCACGTGAAATGCTCCTAAATTCAGAGTCTTCTGTCATTTATCTGAATGAAATCGGTAAGCCCTTGCTAACCTGTTGACTAAATACCCAAGCCTCAAACAGAAGAAGAGCCAAAGGAAAAGGCATCTCGGGGACTGCCAATTCTTCACCCGGAGCCGGCCCTGTTTCCCGGATCTGGCTGCAGACGCCGGGTGATTGCATTCCGCAGTTCCCAGCCTCACAGAGATGTCACGGAGATGGATGGAGAATGGAAGTCGAGGGCTATGGAAAAGCTTCGCCTGGTTTTTGTGTACAAACACTAGGAGAAAAGGCGGTCTGCCGCCCACGTAAACAGCTGTAATTACTAGCTACAGAACAGAATTCTTTTGTTGTCCAGCTTTTAATTTGTTTTGTAAAAACCATGCAGAATCAAAGTGCTCTACCAATGGTTTCAGGCAGACACAGAACTAATCAAATTTAAGTTCACTCATTTTACTCAACATGGCTCATTACGGTGGCAGACAGGCCAAGTTTCTCCACAGGAACCAATTTCAAATTTGGGTCTTTTTGGTGTCATCCTAATGGCTCGCTGCTTGTGAACAACAACAACAAAAAAAAAAAGGAAACACTGCAGAAATGTAAGAGCTGAATCCAGTTAAATTTTACAATGAGCAGATCTTAGCTGATAACAGTGCCCTTAATGGAACAAGTGATCACTTAAGTGAGATTGGAGCACACGTTTGTATTTAAGTAAATTTGGGGGAAAAATTTACAAAAACAAAAACAAAAACCCCAGAAAACAAAAAAAACCCAAAATGCACTTTTGAAAGTTGGTTTGCTTTTCCTTTGAAATATCACTTGAGGGAGAAGAATGACTAATGCCAACAAGGAGAGCTTGAATCTCTCCCTGCACCCCCCTGCGGAGTGCACCTCACTAACGTTTGCTGTGCTATGAGATCACTCAGGATTGTAATAAACCTTAACTTGGAGATTTATCTCTCTGATGGGTGGCGGTGTGGGCAGGCAGACAGCGCAAAGTCAGTCCCATTGTCCAGCGCCATCTCTTAATGGTGAATTAAAATAAATTACTCTTATCTCCAAAGGGGATTGCTCACTTCTCTACTTTCTAAATAAGTAACATGTCAACTACTATTTTAGGCTCCCCTGAAATTGAATATAGGCCAATATAAAAAGTCTCTCGTGCTTAAAACACACACACACACACACACACACACACACACACACACACACACACGGCACACACACACGCACAAACGCTGACACCGTCACTCAAAACGCGTTAAGAACGAGAAAATAAAGGCAGCCCTGCTGACCCACGTCCTCATTTCCGACAACGCAGGGCCGAGGGGCCCGGATCTAGCAGTCTTGGAGCGCCCGCGGGGGTCTTGCCCTCCCCGCGCCTTCTCGTCGGACGCCCTGGACGTGGTCCAGCAGGTGACCGAGGGGCCCTGCGTTTTCAAGGAGCCGCAGCCTCCAGGTGTTTTGGGCACCGGGCGCCCCAGCTCCTCCTGGGCCCGGCTCCCTCCAGTAAGTCACCCGCACACCTGGGCGCCCTCTCCTGCGTCCCCCAGCCCCTTCTCGAAATCAGGTGCCCGGGCGCCCACTGGCAGGAGCGCCCACCAGGCCCGCCATTCCTTTTAAAAACAAAATCGGGGAAGTCGAGCCGGTGCGTCCCCGCCCCAGACGGCTCGGCGACCCCGGGGCCGCGGCCCAAGTTCGCAGCCGGCTCCGCGCGTCGCGGCCCGGCCCACCCCGCACCCTGCCCTGGGCTCCGCGTCCCTACCGTCCCAAAAGCCACTCGGCCACCCGGGACATCAGCCCGGAGCGGCACGCAACGCAGACGCGCGACCCCCGAATCCCCGGAGTAGCCGCCACCCCTTCTTGACCCCGGAGCCGGACCTCGGCGCTCCCCACGTCCCCGCCCGGGGTCTGGGTCCCCGGCGAGAGGAGCCGGCGCCGCAGAGCGCTCTTCGCAGACCCCCGCGCGCGCCCGGGCCCCGCGGACCCCGCTCTTACCGCGCCGCTTCGGGCAGGGCCGGCGCGCGGTCGGGCGGCGCCGCTCGGGGCCCGCGCTCCTCGGTGCGCGCTGGGCGAGGGCGAGCGCGGCGGGGCCGGGGCTCGCGCGGGGCGCCGCGGGGCGCCGCGGGGGGCCGCAACGCGGGCCGGGGGCGCGGGCGGACGGGCGGGCAGGCGGCTGGGCGCGCTCGGGGCCGGGGTGCACCGCGCTCCGCACCGCCGCTGGAGGAAGTAACCGGCCCGGCCCCTTCGCCGCGCGCTCTTCAGGATCTGGGGGAGGAGGGAGGCGGGCGGCGGAGCAGGGAGGGGACGAGGCCGCGGGGCGCGGGGGCGGGGCCGGGGGCGGGGCGCGGAGGGGGCGGGGAGGAGGGCGGGGAGGAGGGCGGGGAGGAGGGCGCGCGGGGGCGGGGCCGGCCTTTTCCGGCCCGGACCTAGCCCCGGACCTAGGACCTAGCTCGCCACCCGCTGTCGCCCCGCTGCCGCTCGCCCGCCTTGCCAGGACCGCGGCGGCCCAGGACTCTGAGGCTCCGCGCCCCGCACGAGTGCGCGCCCCGGGAGCTCGGGGAATGTGGGGGCGCGTGTCTCCGCTTGGCTTCCTCCGCGTCCCGAGGCTTTCACACCAGACAGGCCTCCGGGGTTCAGCAGGAGCCAAGCGGCGGTGCGGCTGGCACCGAGGGCCGCGGGGCTCGGGGACTGAGCGGGCGCATTCTTGGACCGCTCCGTAGACTTGATTTATGATCATTCCAGCACGAGAAGACCGAATGAATGACAAATGTACGAACCGGGCCTTCGCCGGGTCACTGAGTCCGCCCCGGCCCAGGAACCCCGCCCCTACAGCGCCCTAAGAGTGGCGCCCCCTGGAGTTGAGCGGCGCCCTAGCGTCCCCGACGGCGCCTGAGCTGCCCTCTGGGCCAGTCCTCATGACTCTCCGAGGCACCCTTGAGCCCACCTTAAACAGAAGGAATTTGAACCTTAGGGCAGATAAGTCACCAGGTCAAGAAACGTATAAATGGGAAATTGATGGTTGAAATTCGAGTTAATCTGACTCTCAGCCATGGTCAAAACCATCGCCCGTACTGTCAGTTTTCGATTTTAGCAGAAAATAACTTGAGTCCATGGCTAGAAACGTGTGTGCATCTTCTGTTCAGATTCAGGCCAGAGTCTCAGTATTTTGGAAGAAAATTTAGGTTCCTGAAGGTGGATATAAAATAAAACGGCCCAGTTTAGGCAAGGCCATGGCGCTAAAAATTGGTGTACGTAAGGGACAGCGGTGCTCAGTGCTTGGAGGGGAGAGGAACCGCCTCACGTCTCTGTTACCAAGGTTCCAGTTTCCATGACAACCCTAAATCCGGAGTTATCCGGATAATTGAGATACTACCGTATTTTAATGTTTCCAGGTACCCGAGGGGCTGCAGTATCACCATGGCATGGGTCAGAGGCAGGGTCTACGGCCGGAACAACCAGGTGCAGGGGAGATCGTTATTTCTAGGAGCCTGAATTCATTCTGATGGCTTCTCAGTGTATATTCACGCCGGGATCAGAAATCATAGACAGGTCAAGAAAGAGTTTCGTAGATGGAATACAGATCCATAGTAAGTTACCATGGAGACATGAAGAGTATCCTACTTTTAATTTTAACCATAGCAGAAAATACTGACTCATCTGGGCCGTAGTTTTAGCTAATACAGGGGTTCTCTTCCCTAGGCTGCTGCTCACACAGCCCTTGATAGTACCTGAGAAGGTTGGTACCCACAGCCCCTGGGTCAAGTTCAGTTGCTCCAAGTGATGCTGCCTAGCCCATAGCTCAGGGGTGTTCAGTGTGGAGCGCACAGGGGCTGGGTCACCAGGTCCTGCCGATCTGTTGGAAGACACCTCCCTGAGGGGCTGGTGCAGGCTGGGGGCTGGGAGGGATACAGAGTTGGCGCCAGGCCGTTCCCAGCACATCCGAGCAGAAAAGATGTGAGATGGAACAGGGCGGTTTGCACGCAATCCGACCCTGACAACACATTCTTCTTCTACTCTTGCCCGTTAAGCGTTGGGCCCGTTCTCTCCTCTAGAGAAGGAAAGGTGATCGTGCAACCTGAGTCGCAGGCTGCGATGAGCATCCAACATAGAATGAACCAAATATCGAGAACTTATCAGCATGAAGCGCATGGTAGAGGCTCAGAATGATGCAGCTGTTAAGTTTCTTTTTCCGGCCTCCCCTCTGGGAGCGGCTCATGAAAGCTCCTTTGAGGGAAAAAAAAAAAAAAAAAAAAATGAAAAAACGGTCATCCCTCCCCTCTCAGCGGTACGTGTGTGAAACGCTGTTGAAAATGATCTGGCCAGGGGCACAAATGGCAGAGGTGCAAGAGCTGCAGGAAGCGTGTGTGTGTGTGTGTGTGTGTGTGTGTGTGTGTGTGTGGTGGGGGGGTCCACTCTCCAGCCTGGGGTGCTGACTCCCACCAGGCCCGTGTCCCCCCCGCTTCCCTTTCGGAGGAAGGCCAGGCCCGTCCAGGTGGTGCCCTTGCCCTGGCTCCCACGCTGTGGCCAGCCTCCCTGCGCACGTGGGCGTTGGTCATGATACGGTGGCTTAGCCTAGTTCTGGGGCAGTATTTTTACCTTCTTGTTATTGGTTGGTTTTCCTAGTTACTCAGCTGAACTAAGAGCCAGACTGGCTGAAGCCCGTGATTATTCATTGACTATTATGGTTGATTCACAAGGAACACTGAGCTCCACAGTAAATTAGACCCAATAAAGGTACGGCCCTTGTGCTTCAGGATCAAAAGTCGAAGGTGTTAGAAAGAAATTAACAGTGGGAAGCCACGTGGGATGAAACGGTCAGATGTACCGTGGTGGCTGAGTTTAACAGCAGTTTCTTTTTTCCTTAAGAAAGAGAGAACCGGAGGGGAAAGGGGGCATTACAGGAGCACATTTGCATGGGAAATATCAAATGTCTAGAGGGTAAAATGCAGGTAACCCGTTCTTTACAATCCAGGCGTAATTGTTAAAAACGATTAGCTCACCAAATCGTCCTTTTAAAAAAACAGCAAAAACGTTTCCTTAGAAACAAACAGCTCTGTGTTTCCCTTGAAATCCAAACTCGTAGTCAAGGTACAGTTCGAGGTGGTCTCCAGTGCAAGCTCAAGGTCGTTTGCTCTGAGGGGTATTGTTTATTCATTTAGCAAACTGCGGCAACCAGTGAGAAGCCGAAGATGAGTAAGGCTTAGTCTTTGCCTCTGAAGAAGTAGAAAGGAAGTGCTCGGCACTGTTAAAATCCCACACAAAGGTGAGACTCTGGAAATCCTGGGGCGGGGGAGTGCGGGGGTGGGGGGGGGGGTTTTGCAGGAGAGAATGGCTCAGAGACGGGGATAATTTAATTCACGCGCATTTGCGCCTGCATTTCCTCTGCTGCCCGTTCGCCCTGACTCACGGGGCTGTGTCTGGCAGGAGTGCTTGTTCTGCTGATGCGTGTTGGGGTCAGGGAACGGATAAGGTCGTGCTTTACACCACCCCACCGCCCCCAGCCCCCCACCTCCAGGTGTACCCGCGACAGGTATAGCATCCGACCGGCCCTTGCCTCGTGCCCACTCGCGGGCCCACACAGGTACCAGGAATCGCGGGCTGACCTGGGGGCATCGGGCAGCCTTCCGGCCTCCCCGCGGGGCGATCCAGCTACGCAAGAGCAAGAAGCGTCTGCGTCCGTGGGACTCGCCTGGCAGCCAAAGCCTTTCCCTACGGTCCCGCGTCCTTCCGTCCGTTGGCAGCCTCCTTCGTCCCTTGGGCTCCCGGTGGACACGATGGCCTGATCACTACGTGGAGCCTGTGATCTTAACCTCTGAGGGGCAGTCTGTGGCGTCGGACTCCATGGGGTCGGGTCCCAGCTCAGCCTTTCACCAGCCCTCCCCCTGCGGCCCCGGCAGGTTCCTGAA
The DNA here is from genome assembly GCF_014176215.1 of Rousettus aegyptiacus. Taxonomy (NCBI): domain Eukaryota; kingdom Metazoa; phylum Chordata; class Mammalia; order Chiroptera; family Pteropodidae; genus Rousettus; species Rousettus aegyptiacus. The sequence continues at coordinate 2,367,693 of NW_023416307.1, forward strand.
CCTCCCCCACCTCAGTCTCCTTCACTGTGTGCAAAATCCTAGCATTTTTCTGCTAGGTCTGCCTGAGGATGAAATGAGTTCATGTTTCTTAAGCACCGAGGACGATGCCCCCAGCCCGTAATTAGTCCGAGTGTGTGGTAGGTAAGCCGCAGGGGCTCTGACCACGCAGTGCCCCCTCCCGCCACCCCCGTGACCTCGCTCTGCACGGAAGCAGGACTTTGGGTCACAGCAAGGAGTGAGATCAGGGCCGAGGGTGTCCACAGCCTACATGCCTTCTTTCCCTAGAATTCTCTTGCCTTGGCTGGTAAGAGACCAGGGCAGGAAACACTGAATTTTGAAAACACTTCAGAAAGCTGACGAGTGAGATCAACTTCTGTTTTGATAAGGAAACTGAGGCCCGAGGAGGAGCAGTTCCCTCCCAGGTCATGTGGCTATTTCCTGGCAGGGCTCGGCTGCGGCCCAGGCCTCCCCGATGAAGTCGTTTTTCCTTTTAAGGTGGTAAGCACGCCGGGGTACAGGAGGCTCCTTCACGATGACAAGCGTTAGGCAAGTCCGGACAACGCACGCAGCGAGAGGACCCGTCGCGTTCTGTAGAACTGATAATCCCTAAATCAATATGTCTGAAGTGTGAGTCACACCCGCGCAGGTCTGTGGTCTGGTCGTCGTGCGTGTGTTTTTTTCTGAATCACAGAATGAGTCCCACGGGAGCCGCTGAACCGCAGAGGCCCGGAGCGGCGACTTCGTCCTTTCCCTTGAGACTTTGGAATGCTGCCCGGTGCCCGGCGCGTCTTCTTCACACTCGAAGGGTCCGTCACCACGGCGCCTTGTGCCGGTCAGTCTGGTGCGGGATTAGGCGGGGTTCGCGTGCCTGCCACCTTTGGTGGCAGAATAACACCCGGATGGCTGTTTTAAAGCTGAAAGCGACGCAGGCCGTCGTGAGAAGAGGTCGCTAAGACGTTGGGGTGTTTGCTACGTCCGTTCCTGTGGGGTGCGGCCTTCCGACTGCTGCAGCAGCCCCCCCCCGCCCCCCACGCACGCACACACTTTGCATCTGTGAATTTGGTGCCGGTGTCCGGTTCAGAGCCACTGAGCTGTCGAGCCGTCGGTGCCTTTGCCTTCGGCCATCCTGTGAACCCCTCTGCTCAGGCGGCCGCGTTCACCTCTCTCCGAACGCCGGACTTCGCCGCCTCGAACGTGCCTGCCTCGGGCTGGGACACAGGAGGGAGGCAAACCTTCCCTTCCTGGGCGCCGAAGGAGAGACCCGCCAGCATCCACGTCCTAGAAGCTTCTTGTAGAATGCTGTAGGAGTCGCCCCAGTTCTCCCGGCAAACACCCCTTTAATTAATTGCCCCGTAAGTCAAAACAACGCAGAGCTGACGGGCGGGTGCACGCGGTGAGAAGGCCTCAGCCACGACCCGCTCTGCGTCCCTCGCTGTCCGGAGCCAAGGGCAGTGGTGGGGCCAGCGGCCCACGCGCCACCTTGAAACTCTCAATAACCTTTTAAGCAAGAGGCCCGTTTTCATCGTGCATGCACGGGGCCCTGCGAGTTACGCCGCCGGTCCCGGGGCTTCTGCCAGGTGCAGGGGGCCGACAGGCACGTGCCACGCAGCGCACGCCGGACGGCCAGCTGGCAGCCCCGGACCCCGAGGCAGAGCTGGGCCCTGTGTCTGCCTCATGCGGTCTCTTCGAACCGTCCTTTCTTCTTTGACGATGGGAGGTTAAAACTCACAATTTAAAGCCTTTCCTCGCTGGGCATAAGTACTCCTGCTTGTGATTATTAATACTTCTTAGAAGTCGCGACGTGGCATTTGTATGTATGTGTGCGAGCATCTCTGCATGTGTGTGTATACAGAAACACACCCGTTAACACCTTGATCGAGACACAATTCGTGTACCATAAAAGCGATTCATTTAAACTAAGTTCAATGGTTTTTTAGACTAGCACCTCGAAAAGAAGCCTCACTCCCATGAGCTATCACCCCATTATGCCTTCTATCCCCCTAAGTCCCAAGGAACAAAAAAACCTGCTTTCCGCCTTTAGATGTGTCTATTCTGGACGTTGCGTATGGACGAAATCGTGCGGCGCACGGCCCTTCGTGACCGGCCGCTTTGACTCTGCGTGATGCCCTCGGGGGTCAGCCATGCTGCGGCGTGCGTCAGGGCTTCATTCCTTTTGATGGCCAAGGTATACTTTTCTTATATTCGGTTGTTTGGTTTCTGTTTGTAGGTCCCTGTGAAACGCCGGCATGTACGACGGACGAATCTTACAGCGTCTTTAACCCCCGGAGTCGGGCGGCCCCCGGTGCCGGTCCTGGACCAGCCCGGGTGGGGCAGGAAGAGGCGAAGCCACGCTGGGAGGACGGGGGCCTGGGCTGCACCCGACAGCCTGTCACCAGGCGATGCTCGGCCCCACCTGTCCTTCTGCCCTGCAGCCCTGGCCCTCCCAGCGGCTGGCCGCCCGAGAAGCGGCCAGGGTTTCCTCGCGGAGGGGAGAGCACGGCGGCCCTTCCCCTGGAGCTGGCGCGCCTGCGTTTCCCGGCGGCCAGGAGAACGTTCGACCAGATCGGTGAGCTGTGCCTTCTTGCCTCTTCCTTTTCACCCGACCTGTCAGTGTTCGTATAGAAAAATGGGCGCATTGTGTCTTTGCAAGAACCACCTGCTCTGGTCTAGGAAAGAAGCAACCATCTGACATTTCATTCATTCATTCATTCATTCATTCATTCATTCCAGTTTTATTGAGGTATAATAGACAATATTTAACATTTTTTAAATGATTTTTTTTTTTTAGTGTGACTTGTGAATTAGAATACTTACATTCGTTTCTAAAGACCTCTAGAGAGTATGGCTGTCCTCAGCACGGCAGCCGGAGGCGTCCCGTGAAAACTCCGGCCGGACCCGTCCTCCTCAGCTCAGTCTCGACAGGGGCCCCTGTGGGACTCAGGGACATACCGGAGTCCCCGCCGGGCCCGGGACTTGGCCTCCTTCCGCCTTCGCGACCACTCTTCTCTCTGGGGTCCTGGCTCCCCTTTGGGTACTGGCCGCATGGACCCCCGAACGGCGGGCAGGTCCTGTCCCACGCTGTCCCTCCTCCGTCCCCAAGGCGCCACCTCTCCGGAAAAGCCTCTCCCAGACACCGCCGGCTCCTTCCCTCACTTCTGCCACACCTCTACCAGGAGTCGCCTTTGCTGAGACGCCCCGCACCCCGGCGAGCTCTTTCCCACTTCGGCCCGCGTCACCGTCACCGTTGAACATCTTTCGCATTTGCCTTTTTCATCCTGTCTGTTCTCTGTCTCCCAGCGGGAATTCTGCTCCTTTTGGGGAAGGGACTGTATCCGTTTCGAATGCTGCTTTTCTGCAATGCTCGGAACAGTTCCTGACACACGCCATGCAGTAAGTATTTGTTGAGTAAATGATAGTAATGAATTCTGAGGATGAATTTTCACCACCTTTTCCATGAACACGTAGATGTTGGTTTGGGCGCTGGGGATGGGACTCGAGAGATACGAAACTTTCTGAGAAAGTGAGCGATCATAGCCTGAGTACGAAAGTTTTGAGCGAATTTTTAAAAATCGAGTGAAGCGTAAAAAGTGGAATTAGGCAGTGACTTGGATCTCTGACATTATCCATAAGAAAATGAGAAAAAGGGATTTATGAAACTGCTTTATCGAACACTCCAGCCGGTGGGGGCAATGTGGATTTAATGGTGGCAATTCCGTGTTGGAATGTTTGTTAAGTGTGATCGGGGGGGGGGGGGGTGAGTCACCTACAATTCATGTGAAAAAAAAACTCATAAAAAGGAACCAGAAGGTCACCTTCGGTTCTCCTGTTCCTGTTTATTTCTGGTTTTTCTTAGTCGGTTCTCTGGGGCCGTCAACTTTGGATCTGATCCAACCCCTGTTCATGTGTTGGTAAGAAAACTCGGCTGGCTCTGTGGACTTCTGAATAGGGACCAAAAGTACATGGCCAGCCAGCTCCTGATGGGGACCGGATTGTCCCCTGGGGGGTGGACAGCCCGGCGTCACTGCTGGGTCCTGAGGACCCCCGTGGCCCCCGATCTGCCAAGACCAGAAGCTCCGTCCTCAAACATCACCTCTGGTCTCCCGGGCGGGGCTCCTGCCTTGGTCGCATTTCCTCAGTTCAGACCTGTCCCTGGCTTGGCGTCCTCGGTCCCCACCTGGCCAGCAGCACATCCCGGTTGTGACGGTCCCGTCCGGTGACGCCTGTCCGCGCGTCCTCTGTGCGTGACCCGCGCCGGCGTTTCCTTTCGGCCGACCCGTTAGCGCGCGTGAGTGTGCGTGCGACGAGCCCACGGCCGACCGCATCGCACTCCGTCGGAGACGGCGGGGGGCCGGAGCGGTGGCACCGGGGAGCCCGGCCGGGTGGCTGCGGTGGGAGCGAAGGCGCGTGAGGGGGGCGGCCTGGGCCAGCGAGCCGATGGCGGAGGTGGAGGGCAGCACGTCCCGGCCGGGAACGCGCACCAACCTCCCCGCCAGGCGTCGCCCGCGGTCCCTCTGCTTCCCTCCGCCCCATGAGCCGCGCGCGCGCGGGGCCCGCGAACCCCGCGTCCGCCCACGCGGGTCCCGCGTCCCGCCGCGTCTCGCTCTCGCTGCCTCTGTCCTCTCGGTGCCCGTCGGCTCGTCGTGACCACGTGCCAGTCCTCGCTGCTGCGGCCTCCCTGCGCGCGCTCCCACGCGGCGGCCGGAACGACCGATGGACCCATGTCTGCAGGCTTCTCCCTGCGCAGAGCAGAGAAGCCCGACTCCCCCCGCTGCGCTCCGCTCCGAGGCCCGGCCCCGCCCCCTCTCCCGCGCCTCCTCCTTGCTGGTCCTGCACCAGCACTGGCCCCTCTGCTCCTGGGGCTCCCCGCGCGGCTGGTCCTGCGCCAGCACCGGCCCCCGTCTGCTCCTGGGGCTCCCCACGCGGCTGGTCCTGCGCCAGCACCGGCCCCCGTCTGCTCCTGGGACTCCTCCCCACGCCGGCTCCGGCCTCGGGGCCTTGGACTTCCCTTTCCCTGGAGTGGCCTTCCCCTGGCTCTGCAAGGCTGCTCCTTCCCGTCATCCAGGACAAATGTCACTAGCTCGGAGCAGCGCTTTCCGACCCCCAGTCAGAAGGCACCGGGCTCACGGGCCCCGCGGAGCATTTCGTATCACGACCGAGTTTTGCCGCGACCTCATCTTTGGGTTTCACCGCGCCGTCTTGTTCTACTGCATACGAGCTCGGTGAGAACGAGCCCTTGCCCACCCCGCACCCTGTCTGCGGTGCGCCCCAGCACCTTCGACAGTGTCTGGTGTGTGTTAGGTGTCAGTGACCACGAATGAACGAAGGAGCGAGTCTGGCTGGATCCGGTGCTTCGTTCCGGTCTCTGGGATCTCTGTGACTACCGAGCTTGGTTATCCAAAGCATCTTTCATTACTGGCCGCTTTACTCACCTATACACTTGATAAATAAGTCATTGAACAAATAGTGACTAAGGCAGAGCCCGCGGTAAGTCAGCAGGGCTCTCCCTCTCCATGACAGTGAACGGGGGATGATTAATTCTTCTCGTACGACAACATTTCAAGAAACAGGACACCGCCGAACAGCAAATCACGACATTCGTCCCCTTCGCCTTATCTGCTTTGCCAGTCAACCCGTTAGGTCACATTGCACTGCTCTTAGCAACACAACCCGAACGGCGTGCCGGGGGCGTCCGTCTGCATCGCCAGCCTCAGCTCCCGGGCCCCACACCAACGACCCGGTGACCCTCAAGATCCAGCCAAGGGAGGGGAAGAAGAAAAGAGAAGAGCAGTTTGCTGAGGGCCTTTCGTAGTGATCATTGCTATGAACTGCGCGTTCGTGTGCCCCTACCATTCGCCTGTTGAAACCCAACGCCTGGCGCGACGGGGTCCGGAGGCAGTGCTTGTGGGAAGTGATTGGGTCCTGAGGGCATAGCCCTCCAGCGTAGGATTAGTGCCCTTCTCAGCGCAGCCCGGAAAGCTCCCTTGCCTCCTTCTGCCATGCGAGGGACTTCTCTGAATGAGGAAGTGGGTCCTCGCCGGACACTGAATCCGCGGGCACCTTGACCTTGGACTCCCGGCCTCCAGAACCGTGAGACAGGCACCTCTGCTGTCTATAAGCCATCCGGGCTGTAGTGTTCTGGTGTCAGACGGACTGAGACAGCCATCGCGGCCATTTATTGGGTGCCCACTGGGGACCGGGCCCTGTTCTGCCCGTTATCCTCAGGGTGACCTTGCCGGCTCTCTGAACCGCCTCTTGTGTCTTACCTGCTGTGCCGTAGCTGTCAGTTTTGCCTGACTGTCTCCATAGTGACGCTAAGCTTCCTTAAGGCCCGGAAGGTTCTGCATTCACCATGGCCTTGAGCGCCCAGAGGTGAAGGCAGCAGCAGGATCTTTGAGAGGAACTGGTGGGCGGAGACTGAAGCCGGCTCCACAGGCTCAGTGGGCACCAGGGTCCGGGCTGGCCGAGCACCAAGCCACCTCGTCATTCCTGGAGACTCCCCGAAGGGCCTCAAGGCCTGCTCTGTGATCCCGGTGGCCTGCTCGCGGACTTACCCGGAGCGAAGGCAGAGGGAGGCTCTCAGAGGGCATGTCCGACATAGCTGGGAACGCTCCAGGTGTGGGGGACGGGCCCCGACCTTTGTCACCGGGTTGAGCTTGGAAGGCTCTCAACCGATTCTCAAGCCGGTAGCAGGGAAAAACATGCGCTATGATAAGGATAACAAATAAGTCAAGTCTGATCGAAAGGGCGATAAGCGTGCCATGGGGAAACAGGAAGTCCCGAGAACGAGGCAAGGGAGGTCTGAATTACAGAGTGGCCGAGGCCCTTAAGATGATCTAGGGTGGTGGGTGTCAAATGTTCGGGAGACCTGTCCAGTCTTAACATTTTTCTTTTATGTGGAACCTACTCATTTTCGCCATATTAGAAATCAAAACAGAGAAGCGTTGAACATATTTATTTCCTTAGTTATTTTTTTTTTAAAATGCTGGTACTAAACCTATCATGTGTTGACACAAATCACATTTTTCTTTTTTAATGAACAGTAACTATATGTTCTAAAAAAAACAACAACAACAAAATAATCGATGCGGAGCGTGGCGTTCTCTTTCATTTTCGTAACTCTCTTCGGTGCCTGGCTGACCCCAATGCGGTGGATTCTGCCGCCCGCTTCTGGATCCAGCCGTCACAAGTCACCAGGCCTCTGGAAAACTCCAGAGCACCCTCGCTGAGAGCCCGAGAGCGAAAACGGCAGGTAGCACTTACGGAAGTCGCTCTGGCCCAGCGACAGGCTCGGGGGCCACCCTCTGAGCACCACTGCTCTGCTGCGTGCAACCCCCTCACCTCTCAGACGAGGAAACCGGGGTTCCCCGTGGGGCGGTGTGAGGGTCTGAGGTCTCTCGGCCGGACGGCAGCGTGGACTGAGGACCAGACTTCTTAGCCCAGGGTTCTCTCTCCAGCATCAAGTTTACTAAATGCCCAGGCATTTAATTATGCTCATAACGAAGCTGTGATTTTTGAAACAAATACAGCACCAGCCAGGCCCGAGGTAAGTCGCACAGGCCGAGGAGCGTGGCCGCGAGTGGCGTGAGCTTCGCTTCGTCGCTCTCGCGGGGCGGGGTTCGCACATGCCCCTCTGTACTCTCTGCGAAGCCTGCGTGCCGCTTTCTGCACGATGAGAGGAGCCGTTACAGTCACAGTAAATATTCCCTTTGATGAACAGTGCAAAGGTGATTCGAGCGGAGTGCCGATGGGCGGAAGGGAGTTAAGAAGCTGCTCTACGTCAGCGGTCACTCTCAGAAGAGCCGTTCCACCTTCTGAATGGGCGGATCTGCCACACCTCGATCCAGGAGACACCAGGTCACCTTGATCACAGCCAACCAGTGTGAATGGGTCGACTCCTCTGGGTCAGGGACCACAGGGACGTGGCTGCCTAGGGCCACCACCAGCATCCGGTTTCTGTCCCAGGAGGAGCTAGAACACCTTTGGAGTGAGTGTGGCCTGAACAAACAAGGCCTTTTCCCAGCTCCCAGGTGTCCCAGACGTTAGTCATCTAGATGGTATCAAGATATAGAAAGTTCTGACAGGGTCGGGAGTGAGTCACTTGTCCCCAGCAAAGGCCGACGAGACAAACAGAAACAAAGTCAGAAAATCAATATGGTGCACATCGCTCTATGAGCCCGGCCAGCATTGTGCGAGCAAAGTCACCACCGCCCAGGAGGCGGCGTCTAGGCGACCCCGGACCCTGCGCCTTCCTGCTGGGGCCGATGGAATTGCTGGGGCTCTCGAAGCCGTGCCCGAGGCCTCTCATGTTTGTCCACGGCTCACCCGCCGGTCCCTCCCGGCGGCCCTCCTTGCAGAATGTAAAAGTGTGAAACCAGCCATGTGGGGGTGAGGCGAAGAGCCTTCTAGAAAGGAAGAAAGGGAAGGGGGCATTGCAAGAGGAAACGGGCTGCTCTCGGAAGCAGGAAAGCCAACCCAGAGAGTCAAAGTTTATTCTTTTAACAAACAGCTTGAACTAAAAACCAAGAGTTGAAGATTTTAGTTCCTTAATTTCAGACTTTTGATATTATAAAATAACATGGTTGATAAGGCCATTGCAGATTTGAATTATTAACTGTTTACCATATTCCTTGAAACTCTGGTGTAAGTTTCAGGAGAGGTTTAATGTCCCGTATTCTACAAAATAACAAAATTCATTTTCATATTTGCTTTATTTAAATTTTCAGCTCTTTAATAGCACAAAATAGCCTATCGTTAAGCATAGATGGAAAATATCTGGGCCTATAAATGATGTCTCATGATGATAGGGCTCAATACTAATGCCAACTTTAACAAAAGTTGTCGCTTTAAAATATAGAGAAATTATACAGAAAAAAGTTACAATATGTAAGTAATTTTTATCATATTTAATGCTATATTAAATAAAGAGCCATAAACTTAGTTTTATGGAAATGACATTTAAATACCCTTATCTCCCTCACAATAAGATTGTGACATTCTTCTGAGTGACATTCTCTCATCTAGTATTACTTAGGATTAGTGATCTTCACTAATCTAGTATATAGACTTTGGGCTCTCCGCATTGGGTCAGTATCGTGGGCGTGTGTGTAAGATGAGAATCTTTGTTAATTTTTTTTTGTTTGTCTGACTAAGTTATTGCCCATCTTTCCATATGCCATGAGGACTTGAACCTCTTACTCAATTAACCACGTTCCTAAGAACGTTCTACCGTTCTAGCTTTACCCGAATTAGATACACTGTGTTTTCCCCAATGGAGTAATATAGTGAATGAGACAACTCAGGCTTGTTCGTGACGCATACTCCTTGTTCTCCTTTACAGCGATTCACTCAGCAGGCAGGAGGTGCTCAAAAAATACTCTCTGAATAGATGCCAGGAACAGATTGCAGAAGGAAAAATAAAATTTATTATGATGTCTTTAAATCATACGCTTTATAAGAAAATCCCCATCTTGATAGAGAACATTTTTTTTTTTTAATTGTTGCTTTGTGGTGGTCTCAGATGTATCAGGGGATACGGGAATTTTAGGAGAAAAGTGAGAAAAGTAAGATGATCGAGATACAGACACAGCGGCTGGAACCCAGCAGTGCTCGCAGCCTTTCGACTTGGCCCTCTCGGAAAAGGACCATATGTATAAATGCCCCAGGAAGCTCCATCGCCCAGCCCTGAGGGCCAGGGCGATCACTAAACTCTGCAGCTTTTGCTGAAATAAATTACTTGGCCCAAGATGGAGCTGCTCCCCGCCAGGGCGTCACATCAGCAGACCAAAAAAAGATGACTTCCGTGTCTCTTTAAATGCTCTGCTTGACCCAAAGTGCAGTGTGTCCAGCCCCAAGCCTGCTCCGGGCTCCGTGCTTCCTGGTCCCTAAGTTTTACTCTGCATAGCAGCGTCTGCCTTCTGCCCCATTCTGCGGGTCTCCTGACGCACACCGTCTGCTTCATGAAGGGCTGCGTTTGTTTGAATCGCCCACACTGTCTTCTTTAATCATATATATTTTTTTAGCAGTATCTTTGGGGCCTGTTAAAGATAAACTGAGGCATATAAAAAATGTTAAGAGTTTGAGCAAAAATCCATTTGAATTTGGCAGCGCCAAACAGGAAGTCCCGGATAGGTCCCCAGGGGAAGAGACTGTTACAGAGGAAGTGCCGGAGCGAAGAAAGGAAACTGTTGCCTGGCTATAACTTACAGCCTCGTTGGCTGTTTGCGATTGGCTGTCCTTAGCTTCTGATTCTGTAAACCTGAGGTATTCACAGGCTTAGATTTTGATTTGATGACGTAGGCCACCATGGCAATACGCCTCCTCCGTCTAATGGCTTCCGTGGTTAATTAATTTAACAGGCCTTAGATGCCAAATTTTGGATCAGGAACCTACAAAAACTTAATTTTAGGACCCAACCTTAAAAGAAATAGCTGGCCAGATAGCAGCCACATTTGGACACATATACAGTATGTAGGCCGTTTTTTACTTTTATTCTTTTAAGACTGGCTATTTTTAGCTTGAGTTATACCGCTGTGTAATTTAATTCGGTGCCAACCTAGTAGAATTAAATGCTCACACTATACAAAGTGTAAAGTCTGTTTTGGATATATTTTGAGAGACAACCAGACAACATTGATCAGCAATTGGCATGGGGGCGGTCGTGGCTCTGCCATTCACTAGCTGTGTGACCTTGGGCTAGGTGCTGACCCTGTCTGGGCCTCGGCTGTCACATGGGGATCATGGCACACGCCCACAGTGGTGTTGTGAGCATCAGTAGCCACCCTGATGACCGCTAGCAATGTTTTGGCACACTCTATGCTGTCGTTGGCCACACTGCATCCAAAAATGATTGAATTTTGTGCTTTCGTATAATGTAGGACTGTTTACTCCCACAGTGTGAGAACTTGGTAGAATAATGGAAGTTCGGGAATCTACTGGAATGTAGTAAAGATGGAAAACTGGGAAGAAATGAAGGGGAAGGTATTTTCTTGTCTTCATTCTGTCCCACTCTTGTGTGATAGAATATAAACAACTTTTAAAAATTCAGTTTCATTATGTTAGACAGTGGACTGAACCGACGTACTGCGGTAAGTAAGAGCGTGCCGTGTCCACACTGTGAATAGCCCTGTCTTCTGCTCTGTGAAATGGACCTCGTGTCCTGAACCCCGCTCTGGCATTGTGGGGACCACGGGAAGCAGCGTTTGCTCAGCGCCGGGCGCGAGAGCAAATACTTGCAGCGAAGCCTGTTTCCTCCTTTTCTGAGGGCCTTCTTTAAATTTCGTAAGGACAGGCATATCTCTTTTTATTGTGCTTTGCTTTATTACACTCCACAGATGTTGCATTTTTTTTTTTTCACATGGAAAGTAATACCCCCCATAGCAAAAAGTTACGGCCCGGTGAAGGCTCAGATGACGGTTAGCATTTTTTCATCAATAAAGTATTTTTTAATAAAGATATGTGCAAGGTTTTTTTTTTTTTTTTTTTAGACATAATGCTATCGCACACTTAATAGACCGCAGTATAGTGCAAACATAACTTTCATGTGCACTGGAGACCAAAATATTCACGTGACTCTCTTTATTACCACATTCGCGTTATCGTGGTGGGCTGGCGCTGTCTCGGGGGTCCGCCTGCAGAAGCTGTTTTGATTGAAATGCAACCTGATGCTCAATTAACGATGAGCGAGCCTTCTGGCAAGGCCGACACGGACCTAGGTGAAAAGGAACCGCAGCCCCGGATGCCTCCCCTTTGAGGTCCCGAGTGACGTGACAATCCTTCTGAGACAGGGTTCCCTCTCTTCTTCCTCAGCAGAAACATATTCGACTAATGCACACTGAATCTAGAAGGCCAACATACTCCCTGACATTGAAAAGTTTTCTGTGCCATTTCAAAGGCGGTAGAACAAATTCTCTCAGGTGTTCGAAGTCAGCCAGGCTGAAATCCTGCGCAGGAGTTTTTCTTTCTCACTGGGACCTTTCCTGTGGGTCTTGATCTAAATGTCACCCTACAGGGAAGGCCTTTTTGACCTCAGGCCAGGTCCGATTATGAGCCAAGTGGCCCAGGAAGGCTCCTGGCAGGGACGTATTGGGACGGACGCTCAGGGCACTCTGCCGCAGGGCGGACTCTGCCGCAGGGCGGACTCTGCCGCAGGGCGGGCCCTGCCCGCTGCTCCTTCAGCCCCTGCTCTCCCCAGGGGCATGAGTGGCACACACTGACGGGCCACCTTCCACGGAGGTCTGGCTTCTGCTCGCTGCGACATCCTTCGGCTACTTTGTGACGACGACGTCAGATTGTGAGATTCAGGAGGGCAGGCACGAATCGCGGCACCTCACATGGTCCTCCCATCCCGACTGCAGGCGTTAACCTCCAAGTGCTGCTCTGTTCACTTCCCCCTAGGTGAGTACCCTGCTTTCCTCTGGGGGAATAAATCTGAGATGTGTACGCCCCGCACAATGAACTGGGGTCTTAGCAGCTGTCTCCTGAGCAGACAGTGGAAGATGTGGGGGTATTCGGGGGCTGGGCTGCAGGTGGTGGGCTAGGGTAACGAGGTGAGAAGATTCGCACTCTGGGAACATCTTTCTGGCCCCTGCGTGGAGCACAGGTGAGGCGCGAACTTGAGTCGGGAGAGAGTTGCTACGTCAGGGCCGTGGGGATGAGAAGGAGCGTTGCCGGCCTGTGTCGGGAGCAAGGTCTTTATCGTGGAAACTCGTGAGAATAAACCATCGATGGAGAAGTACCAGACCCTGTTCCAGGTTAAGAAACACCTGGAAATGGCGGTTCAAGCGACTCAAACAAGTGAACGTGTGTGGGCATAAATGAAGACACTCGACCTCCTCCTGGCGAGTCACCTTGGGGACACAATCTTACTGATTTCCAATTCCTCGTGCTGCTGTTGCGAAGGTGAAAAGGGTCCTTCCTCAGAAGTCAAACGTGGAAACTTCACCCAAGAGACGTGAAAACGTATGTTCACGGAGACCTGTCCACGAGCGCTCACAGCGGCATGGCTCATCATAGTCAAACGGCGGCCACGACCCGAAAGCTCGCCAACGGATGGACGGATAGACAGATGGACATGCACACACGCAATGGAACAGCATCCGGCCATAAAAAGGAAGGAAGTGCTAGGCCGTGGCCGGGCTCAGCCAAAGAAGCCCGTCTCCAAGGACCGCACGTTGCACGATTCCGTCCACGGGAAGTGTCTAGAAGAGGCAAATCCATAGACGTGGAAAGCGGGTCAATACTGGGAAATGGGAGAAGAGTCATTGCCCGATGGGTACGGGGTATTTTTCTGGGGGATGGAAAACTTAGAGCTGGGTAGGGGCATTGGTCGCACAACACCGTGAACGAATGCCACTGAATCCTGTGCTTTAAAACAGCTGATTGTGTGTTGTGTGAATTTCACCCTAACTCCAAACGACACATTCATGTGCCGCGACCGTCGTCCTTGTCACTCTGTCACCCGCGCTGTCATTCTTTTCTGTCCCGTTACCAGTGGGCCTGATTTAAGGCCTATCTTGAGGGTCTCTCACTTTTGGAGGCACCGCGATGCATTATAGACATAGTGGAAAATGCACCCACTTAAATGGTTTTGAATGTAGAATAACTCGAGAAGGTTTTGAAAAAAAAAAAAAGCTTTCGAAAGGGTGTTGGCCACAAGGAGCTAATTCAATCTACTGTGCATACTTGAGAATGCTGAATTCTGGTGAATCAGGAAATCGAGCCTGCAAATTGTTTTCAGAGAGAGTGGGATTCGCACATATTCAAATCCAACAATTAATGAAATGAGATGGCGTTGCAGTTTGTGCACATTCGATGAAACGGTTTTGATTTTATGATGTTCCTTTCTCATCTGGGCTTTCGAACATTCCACAGGTTTCTCAAAAAACTCTAAGCTGAAAGCTCTAGGCCCTGATGCCCGAGGGATAATTCGGCCCCATAGCAAGTGCTCTTTTGGTTTCTGTCCTATTTGCAAATAATCTGGACCAAAGAGAGTCCAAGCAGTGTTTTTTGACGTGTAGGCCAAGCTGAGATATTAATGGGGTTTCGAGGGGTTGGCAGGCCTTTCGAGGTGGGAGGAAGCTCGTTTAGACTGGGTTAGGGTCATGGTATAGAGGCTTAGGTTCAGTGCAGACAGCCAGGCGAGGATTTTAAGGCAGGATTCTCAAGAGTCCTGGAGAATAAACAATCCCTGATACTATCTATTGAAGAGTGGGGTAGCTCGATGTTTATTTGAGTGGACTTTTCTGGGAAATTCCTGAAATTAACAATGAAGTTTGTAACTTCTACTTTCCCGGACGGATGAGGGTTTCTTAGAACAGCTAAGCCGCCGATGGGCTCCGTGGGATGGCAGAGTCTCGTGAGCGAGGGCCGCGGAACGCTGGTGTCGCGTCAACGCGGACGGGAAACTGGGCGTGGGTGGTTTCTGCTCCTGAAGGTGGAATGAGGCCATGCCGGAGAGGCTTTGAGTCCTGTCGGAAGGACCAGGAATGTCGTCTGGGCGACGATGACACAGTGAGCGCTGGTGTTGGGGCATGAACCTGGCGGCAGGTGGAAGGGACACGAGAGCCAAGACCGAGGGGTCTCTGGGGCGACTGTTAAAACAGTTCGGGCGAGAGCCAAGGGGGACCTCGGCTACAGCGACTGCGGCGTTTACCGCCCACGTGCTCAGGCGCCCACGTCCGGTTTCGTGCGAGTGGTGGGCACTGCTCTGCACGCCGGGGCCCTCGGGGGCCGGTACAGGCCAGGACCTGTTTGTGCGGCACTGACATCCCACTTGTGCAATGCACGCACGTAACCTGCGTGACTTCATGCCTCTGCTCCGTAGCCTTCCGAGTCCAAGACTGATTGTTCAAGATGTAAGTCTCGCCAGCCTCCGATTCGAAGTTAGTTCCATGGGTGAAAACCCAGCAGCGGAAAACGACACAAATTTATTCTCTTACCGTTCCGGAGGCGGGAAGTCCTAATCGCTAGCTGTCAGCGGGGTGCATTCCTGGTGGATGCTCTGGTGGAGAATCGATTTCTTGGCCTTTCCCAGGTTCTACGGGCCACTTGCATCCCTTGGCCAATGCCTCCTCTCTGTCTTCAAGGCACCGCAACATGCACAGCATCTTGGAAGCTCTCTCTCTCTCTCTCTCTCTCTGACCTCAACCCCCATCATCGTATCTCCTTTTCTGAGTTAGACACTCCTGCCTCTCTCTTATAAAGACCCTTGTGCTTGCATTTAGGGTCCCCCTGGATAATCCAGAGTGATCCCCCCATCTCGAGGTCCTTCACGTAATCACATCTGCTGAGTCCCTTTGGCCGTGATGGATGCCAGTCACAGGTTGGCGGGTTCAGACGTGGACACCCGTGGGCTGTCTGTTATTCTACCTGCCACACTTTCCAGGACTAGGTCTCACCCTTCTTTGCCTTGATCCCTCTTTCTCTCTATTTCCCAGTGGAAATTTCTACTCCAACCAAGATGGCTTTCTCACCATCCTGTGCTACACCTGTACTGGTCTCTAGAATTCTCTCATAATATCCTAACCCCTCTCTTAACCCTTCCAAGTTCTCGCTGCCTTTTAGGACCTCTCAAAACCCACCTCCTCCAGGAAGCCTTCCTTGAAGACTACAGCCCACTCCTTCCTCCTCCTTAGTCCTCTCATCTATTGTAAATAAGATCCTGTTACCTTTTTTTTTTTTTAATTTTTTTTTTATGTCTTTCTCTTATCTCTTTGAAGGCAGACACCGAGCCTCGGCCATTGCTGGTCGAGTCAAACATATTAAAGAACGAGGCTTTATTTTACCTGGAAAGGAGGGAGTGGTGAGAAATTCTTATGATGTCAGTAACCAATAAAGAGCCACACGGCACAGTTATCGTGAGCAAGTCTGTCCCTTTATTGGGCAGAATGAATGGTAACAAGGTGCGGCCTACAAGTGGGCTTGGATTGATACTCACGAATAGGCCCCTGGTCCCCGAGCTGTGACCCACCTGGTTACGAGGGTGGCTGTGGGAGCCCTGCTGGGAGCAGGGCACAGGCTACTCCCCCAGGATGAGCTGGGCGCAGCCGTGCTTAGAGTCTGACCTCGAACGCCCTCCCGCTTCCTCCTGCTCCGGGAATCGGGTCTGGAGGGAGCATCACTGAACACCTCGTATTCTCGCTTCTCCTTCTCTTTCCAATCGTGATGCTTTGAGCTTCCTTTGAACTATACGCCTGATCAGGAACAGGCCCCCAGAGAAGTTACTCGACAGCACCCGCTCGGTCGCACGCACCTGTACTTCTCAGAAACGAGATGCCTGAGTCAGGGCACGAAAGGCCAGCAAACCGTCTCCAAGTCTCAGTGTCTTATGATCGAGACCCGTTTTTCCCTAGTCCACAGCGCCATGCAGCCTGGGCAGCTCTCCTGGGCTCTCCTCCAAGTGACCGCTCAGGGACCCGGCCTCCTTACGTTTGTGACCCCACCATCTTCACGCATGAGCTCCAGGGTCATGACCTAAGAGGAAGCGAGAGCGCCAAAGATCGAGCAGGCAGCCTGCGAGCCCGCCATCGGCGTCCGTCCTTCCCTTCGGCCCACTGTCCACCAGCCGGAGCCCGGTGCCACGGCCTCACTGCAAGGGAGGCTGGGAAACACATCGTCCTGTGTGCCCGAAGACACGAGGCCGTGAGCGTCTCGCTGGGCCCGACTCGGCGGCGGCACGTCTAGACATACCAGGTGTCTCCTGTGGCCTCCTCCAAACGTCTGCTCGACACGACCTTCTGTTCTGATACAGACCTCCGGCGGCGTGGAGACCGACCTTCCTTCAGGTCGCTGACCGATGACGGCCTCGGAGCGACCCGGTCGGAGTCCGCTTCTGCGCCTCCTATAAAGAGCGATGCTTGGGGTCCAGGGCGAGGACAGCATTTGTCCGAAAGTGACTTGCGACTGGTGCTTTGTTTTGACTTTCTTTTCCGGTAGTTTGGTAAAGAGCTCAGTTGCAGATCATTTGGCTTCCTGACAAATGAAGGGGACCCTCGTCCACACCGCATGCGTTCAGCAAAGGGGCCTCACGGCCGGGGTGCGGGCCCTCCTCTCTGGGCCTGTCGCGCAGCCTGGGGCGCCCTGGGTGGGTGGGTGGGTGGGTGGGGATCGCCGAAGACAACCCCTAGGCTGGCCTACGAGTCCGTTTCCTCTTCCGTCACTGACACCCCTCAGTCCTCGGCACCCTTGAAAGCAGCCATAGCCTTCCTCCAGGGAGAGCTTGGTCCCAGGACAGTGGTCTTTGTCCCCGGAAGGAAGGGACTCTTGGGCAGAGTCTGGTAGGATTTTTTTTTTTTTACCATATAAAGGGAAGTATGATAGAGTACATTCTTGTCTCTTTTCCCTAATTCCTTTCAAGTTTTAAATTCTTTGCTAGACCAGCAGGGGAATGTATGTGAACACGCTTCCTGGATCAGAGCTCGACACACGAAAAATGCCAATCACTCTATTTATAAGTGACCTTTCCGCTAGTGCTCCTTTTCCTGGTAATCTCGCTGTGAGTGCCCCCCCCCCCCCGCCCCGCCCCGCAACGAAACGCAGATTTATCGCATTTCAGCTCTCTGGTCCTTGCACCGAGAGGGTGAGGGCCAGGCCTGTTCCCACCGAGGACCATTCACCCCAGAACTCCGTCGGCGCCTAACTGCTTCTCCTACTGAGGTTGGCATGGCCAACCCCCAAATGCCAGTGACTTAGTTCTCGACGCCTCCCACTTGGTACTCCCTGAAATAATATTCTGAGGCTGGCTGAGTAGAGGAGCCTTCCGGAATGTTCTTCACTAAGTCAACGAGTACCCTGAGAATATGTGAGTAAGAGGGCGAAGTGCTTCGACACAGGCGAGGGGACCCGCTTCTTGACGCCTGCTTCCCACGGCGCCCCGTGCCCGTTTACTGGGGGGCGTGTGGGGGGAATGTTCTCTCTTTCATCCCTCTCTGTCATAGCCCAGTGAAGATTCACCTATTGGGTAAGAAATGAAAGCCAAGATGTCTTTGAACTTAACTGTTTTATGTGTTTTCTTAACATTCTGGTCTGGGACATCTGTCTTTGCTTAAAAACACATCTATTTATATCGACAACCGTTTACATTAAATCCTCGGAGAAGGATTCACACAGATGTTGCATGATGTGGGTTTTAAATACCATTCACTTTGAAAAAAATGTGGCATTCATTTCTACCCCGCTCCTTCCCCAATAAAGTTAAATCCCCGAAATTTGTAAACCCTGCATTTCTGCGTACGCAAAATACATCCTTTTGGCTTTTGCATAACACGTGACTCATGTGATCATTGGGATGGATGGACTCGTGAGTCATTTTCGTAGTGGGAGGGCTGGAGACTGCTCCTGGGGGAGCCGGCCGGCTCAGAGGGCTGGAGGTGGGATTACTTATTCCAACACAGCGCGGCGTGAGGGCTGCGAGTTGTGAGCCCAGATGTTTACACAACCACTGCCTTGGCACAGAGCGCGGGGCACGGGAAAACTGGAAGCGGGTGGGGAAGGCCCAGGGTGGCATCATGGAGCAAAGCAACTCCAACGAGTCGGACGCTGATGGAGAATGAAAGATGATAAACACTCCCCGGCGTTCGAAAGCCACAGTCAGGTGTGGGGTTTCCCGCACAGCAGAGTCTGGGCCGTTCGCCCTAGAGTCCAGCCGGCTCAGCTCGCAGGGGCCCCCAGAGGCAGCACGCCCTCCGGGAAGCAGATTCATAACAGCACCTATTTCTTTTTTGCCTTCTCTTTACCTTTTCCGTACGTCCACCTCATTCATCGGTGACACACGGGAACTTTAATCCTATTCAGCACGTATTTGTCATACATTTGTGCCTAAACGGAGTTCACATTGACAGGATATAACTTGTGAAGCCATGTCTTCCTTATTCTAGGAAATAACATACAGATGTTTTACACACAGGGGCGTCTTAAAAATAAAGCGGAAATAATGAAAACGAGTCTTTCGGTTTTTAGGAATAAATTGTGCGTTATGATTGCAACCCCTGCCTTCACTTTGCACGGAACTCTCTCGGCCTTGTCCTTGAACTTACCTGAAACCTTCTGTCCTAGGCGGGTTGGAAGTGCCACTTGGTCATCAGCTCGCCTTGTCTTTGTACAGTTTTCAGATGGTTTTAATATGATTCCGTGAATAAGCCGTGCAGACCCTGACCCAGCGAGCTGTCATGGGGACTGGTGCCGGGCGTGCGAGGGTTTGAGCGCCAGCTGCTTCTGTAAGCGGTCGGTTCGTTAGAGAATATTTCAGAATTGCCGTTACAGTTTCATAATTCTAATCTTAGGAGAAATACGCTGACGAACAAGAAGCTCTTTAACACCTATTGGTGTTTCGTTAGGGGCAAGGGGCTTTATCTCCATTGGTTCATTTAAACCTCATGATGACCCAGTAATGTTAAGTCTGACTGGCCAGTTTTGTAGATATGGAAATCAGAGGCACAGAGAGGTTAAGTAACACGCCTGAAGTCACACAGTAGATAACGGAGGAGCCAAGATCCATAGTCGGATGTGCCTGATTTCAAAGCCTGCGGCCCTAACCTCTCTACACACTTCGTCCCAGTCCACTGGGTGGCTGGATGGCTAAAGTATCTACCCACAGACAGTAACCAGCCCTCAATTTCCCAAACCTCTGAACCTCTGGCCTTGACTGCAAAGAACCTCGATTCAGTGGAAAGGCAAAGCCAGTGCGTGGCAGCTGGATTAGGCCGTAATTTTAATTCTATGCGCTCCTGTTACAATCTACTGCCAATTCTCACAAGTAATAACTTTCCAAGAAATAAAGAAAGAAAAGAAACCCAACCTGGCCACAATAGTCTCTATAGGTCGAGTGTACTTTGCTACTGGATTTGAACCCGGTTGGTGTCTGCCGTGACCAAGGCACTGCGAGAACACCCCGGATATGACCATTTTCAGACAAACCCTCCAACAATTTTTACAGCTACTTTGATGCCAACCAATAGATCAGGACTTCTGCAAGCCAGCACGGAGGGCAGTTGTTACTTTCTCTTACAGTGAAAGATTGCTAAAAATGTCACATTCTTCGTGGGTGCTGAGGGTACCAAGTGGATCGCAAATGGGCAGTTGGCCCGCGAGCGGGCGGAGCGAGCTGAGTCACCTGCTGTTTCTTATGGCGGCCCCTGATTGGCTGCTGGACTGGGTTGCCCCCACCCACAGGCGGCGACTCTTGTGTGTGATGACGGTTTGGACTGAGGAAATCAGATCTCTAGGACATGTTGGTTGCTTGCAGGTGTGTTCTCAAGCAGGTACCCTTTAGCCCAGCCCTAGGAGATCTCGTGCTGGACAGGTCAGCTTCCCGCCTTCAATTTCCCCACCTCTAACATGCAAAAGATAGCACCGCCAAGCTCCCAGAGGTATTGGAGAATCAGGATCGATTTAGCTGAATGACGTATGTGAGGGTGTGTTCTCTAGGCGAGGGCCGATGAGTAGCAGTTGGAGTTTGCATGGAAAGTGATTTTTCCCCCCTTAGGATTAGTGCTTCTTTAATGTTAAAATCATGTTGCCATGTTGGAAGACACTTATTTGGAAGAAGATAACCAGGCATACGAATCCGAAAGAAAATTGAAGCCAGTACATTCCAACTTAGTGCTTCAAGGAAACAAAGCTTCTGTGAGCCTGACGACTGTTCTGGAAAGCTAACGAGACCGATGCCAGGCCCTGTCCTAAATGACCCTGCTTTGATAAAGCGCCCTGTCCACTACCATAGATGTCAGAAAAGTAATTCACACGATACACTTAGATTTGATATACACCATCGTCCCCCTGCGAACCCCTATTGAATGTCCTGAATTCCAAGCCCTGTTACTCATTTGTGTAGGGTGTATATTTGCATGTGACGTATCTGCAATTAGGCTTAATTAAAGCCACCCACTTAGAGCATGCTGCAAGACCAGCATTTAAAAATAGGAGCTGAATAATTAGGGTCATTAATAGGAACTGATTATTTAGTTTATGATAGCTTAAGAAACAAATAGGGATCAGCAGTTTCTCGTTTCTAATGAAAACACAGGGCAGAGCGAAGCTTATTTGGAAGGAACCCCTCACTGTACCTCCGGGAATGGCTGTCTGTGTCAAGCTGCTGCAGGTTGACGGTGAGCCTTGGGGGGCGAGAGGAAAGCCCGCTCCTGAGGCTGAGCAAGGCACATCAGGCGGGGGCTGGAGTCAGCCTCCCCAGACCCCCCTGGCCTGAATTGTATCGTTGAAGGTGGCGCAGAGGCCCCTGGAAGTAATTCTTTATCATTGCTGGTGCTGTGGTTACCGCATGGATTTTTCTAAGGCCATAGCGATGCTATTGATGACATTCCTGGCTCACCCACAGTTTACTACCTACCCGTAAATAAACAGTTTATGTACACATCCCGCCATTGCAGGCGGCCCGCATTCTCTCGCCTCGTTGGTGGGCTCAGAGAGCTTCCTCCTGCTGAGACAGTGGGAACTTTCAAAGCAGGTGTGAGGCAATGAGACATCCAATCTCTACCGGCACCCCAGCTGGTGCCTGGGTTGGGGACAAGGTGGGAAGGTGACAAGTTAAACTCAAGCAGGGCACCGGAAGCTAATATTTATTGGCTGGTACCCAGTGAGAAAAGGAAAGATTTTTTTCTGGTGGTGATTTTTTTCCCTAGGCTTGAGCTGGATTTTAATTCACAAAAATCAAGAGTAAGTGTAGTGGGGTGTGTGTGTGTGTGTGTGTGTGTGTGTGTGTGTGTGTGTGTGTGTCTTACTAGGCAACTAACCACATAGGGGGCTAAGTTTCTGTGCTTTCCATTTATAATGAAAATAATTTTAACCTTATACTCTAGGCTTGGCGTGTCATTTTCAAGCTGTGAGTAGGTTTCTTGTGAGATGAACAGTGCCTGGATTAGAGGCACGAGACCAAGCTGTATCCTCCAATGTCTGAAGTCCTAGCTTACATATCTAGAAATTCCATTCCACGTTTTGGGTACCACTGTTTATTTTTCAGAGTTTTACAGGTGGAGTCAATCTCGTTCAAAATTTTCACTCCTACATTTTTTTTTTGGGGGGGAGGGTAGTTAACTTCCGATTGGTTTAGATTCACAAGAAACGGTGTGAATCTGTGTTATATGAGGTTGCTTAGCTAAGATTTCATACCCATTATAAAACAAAAAACAATCCCTTTAGGAAAGATATATCACAGGGTTCTGAGCCTCGGCAGTGCTGACACTTTGGGTCAGACCATTTTTTGTTATGCGGGGGGGGGGGGTGAAGTGTGCGTGTGGGGTGCTGCCCTGGTCACAATCGGGTGTTTAGCAGCATCCTTGGCCTCTACTCACTAATGTAGCAGTAACCTACCAGGGGGTCTCCTAACAAATAGCCCAGCCAGACCATACTACAGGGGAGCTCACGGTGGATGCCCACCTCCCCCCGAATCAATGGCCCCTGTCTAAGGGTGTAGAGGCTCTGATCAGCTTTTGAGTTTCCGGATTAAAAATGAGCAGACGCCAAGGCAGCCAAAGACTATCAAGCACCTGCTGAAAGTGACAAACATGAAGGACAGAAGTACATTTAAAAAATAACTTGGGCCTATAAGCGCGTGAAAAGATGCTTGGTGTGTTATTATCATCGGCCATCGGGGAAGTATAAATCAAAACCGTATTGAACACCCACGTTCATAGCAGCACTGTTTACAACAGGCAAAAGATGGAAACGACCTAAATGTCTATTGATGGACGAACAGGTAAACAAGGTGTGGTCGGTCCACACTGTAGACTGTCATTCAGCCTGGAAAGGCATGAAATTCTCCCCATGCTGCAACATGGATGGTCCTTGAGGACATTATGCTCTGTGAAATAAGTCAGACACAAAAGGACAAGTCCTGCACAGTTCCTCTTACAGAAAGTTCTTAGAATAGTCGGATCCACAGGCAGGAAGTGATGCGGGTGCCGGAGGCTGAGTGGAGGTGGGGGGGCGGTGAGGAATTTGTGTTTAATGGGAGCAGAGCTTCAGTTCGAGGTGATGAAGAAGTTCTGGGGATGCTGGCGATGGATGGATGCTGGCGATGACACAATAATCCTGAAGGAAAACAGAAAAAAAACAAACAACCCCAAACAGTTACAAGGGTTTGCGCAAAGCACAGCGCGCATCCTGCAGATGGTTGGCCAGCGTAAAGCCTGGCGAGGAGGAGGGACCAAGGAGAGGGAAGAGGCTGGGAACGGGAGGGGAAGGGAGGGGCCGCGAGAGGAGGGCGTGGGAGCCGATGGCGCTCAGGGACCTTCACGCGTCCCACTGAAACCATCGCGGGGCAGGAGGCCCGCGTCACGGGACCAGATCTTCTGTGGGGACGGTGGAAGCCCCGCTCTGGCCGGGGAGACCTCACGCTGCTGTCGTAGCTCGGGCGCCAGAACAGGCACCACAGACTCGGTGGCTTACGTGACAGGACTTTGCTTTCTTGGGGTAGAGGCTGGAGCCCTAGATCCCGGTTCGGCTCCTTCCGGGGCCTCCCCTCGGCTTGCGGACCGCCGGGTCCTCTCCGCGTCCCCACATCATCTTCCCTCCTTGTCTGTGTCCTGATCTCCTCCTCTTGCAGGGACACCAGTCATGTTGGATTCGGACTCTTCCTGAGGGCCTCGTGTTCCCGTACTCGCATTTTTACAGGCCTTATTGTCAAATAAGATCACGTCCCGAGGGACTGGAATTTAGGAATGTCGAGGGATGAATTTTGGGAGTAGACAATTAGGCCCGTCACAGCTGGGCGGGCGCCCTTCGCGGATTCCGTTTCCGCCAGCCTCTCGGAGGTATCTGAGAATCAGCAGGATAACGAATGTGAGAGGACCTTGTCCCCTGATAAAGCGCCACACGCAGGTCGTGGCCGTTTCTGCAGGGCTGGGACCCCCTGCTTCGAGCCTTGCTCCATCTCCTGAAGTAGCTCGCCGCGAGCACCGCTCCCCACTTTCCAGCAGAAGCCACATGAGCAGGGCTTTATCTTAAAACGTTTTTTCCATATAGTCATCTCATGGTTTGCTGCTGTGATCTGATAAGGCCAGATCGCTCAGATCAGCAGTTTTATCTTTCGCGTTTGGCTGAAGTTCTGGCCAGTTTCCTTCAGAGGGGGGAGCAGCAGAACTTTGTCCCCGTCATTCTCTTCCTCACTACCCAATATCAGACACATTTATTTCATATAAACAGACTTTTTATTTAATATAAACAGAAGCACATATAAAAGTTTGAGCTTTTTTTTTTTTTTTTTTGTAGGTTTGAAACAACGGCTCTCATTTTCCTTTTTGCAAAATGGCATTTTCGTGAGGAGTATGAAAAGGGCACCCTTTGCTTAGAAGTGAGGTGCCCTCCCTGCCGGGCCCCCGGGGCCTCCCAAGGGACACAGTGTCTAATGAGTTACGGGAGTCAGAAGCATGTGTGGGGCTGTGTGGGAGAACGAGTTTGCCTTCTAATGAGAAAGATTCCAAGTTTGCTGGCCTGGCAGACGAGAGCTGTGTTTATGTGCAAACCTGAAACCCATTCCAACCACAAGAGCGGAGTCCGCCAAGGCCTCTCCTGCATCCTGCAGAGCAGCGTCCAGGAAATATCATCGGATAAGCACAGGCTGCTGGTGGGAAGACCCTGGAAACTACCGCCGGGCCATGGAGGCCGCCGGGGCGCAGGCGCCACCTCCGGAAAGCACGAGAAGCCTGGTCGGTCACCTCGCACGGACAGAAACGTCCCGAAAAGATGTTCTTTAGCAAAATTGCATCAGATGCACAGGGGTCTGTGGCAGGCACCGCCGGGGGCGCAAAGGTGAGACCGGCAGGGTCGCCGTTGTCAGGGAGTTGCCGTGTGCGTGCGCGTGCGCGTGCGCGTGAGGGGGTCGCGTGCGCGTGCGTGCGCGCGCGCGAGAGAGGGCGTGTGCGCGTGCGCGTGAAGGGGTGCGTCAGCGTGCGTGTGCGTGTGCGCGTGAGGGCGTGAAGAGCGCCAGGAAGAAAGGACAGTCGAATGGCTCTTCTGGCCGTAAGGCCAGGCCGGTATGCGTCATTCTGCCCAGGGCCCCGCCCCCGCCCCCGCCCCCCTTCCCGGACAGTCGTTAGCCTTCGCCTCGCCTTGCGGCTCTTCGGCGCGCGCGCATCGGGCACTGCGGGACACTGCACGCTCCTCCGCCGTCGCGCGCCTGCGTCCGCCTCCTCCGGACGGTGAACTCTGCTCCACCTTCTTTTATTCCCAGCCCTTGGAGCCGTGCCTGGCATTTTTAGGCACCGCAGCAGGTAGGTGCTGAGTGAGCAAACGCCCAGCGGAAAAACAAGCGTGAGAGCTTGGGAGGAGGGAGCGAAGGGCCCCCGAAGGCGGGGACGAGAGTTTGGGGGTCCGGCAGCTAGAGAGGGGAGGGGAGTGGGGACTGTAGTCCCACCAAGCGGTGGACAGTGCGGCCTGGCGGAACCATGAAGCCCGCGGGTCTTTATTTCACATTATGGCAGGTAAAATACTGTAGTAACCAAAGATGGCTGTCCGAGCCTTTATCAAGTGGTGCAGGGCACACAAAATGCACGCGTGGGCACGAGACATGAACGAAAGAGGGAACGCAGCTGGCACCTCCTTTATGAGAAATAGTCCCCCTCACCATCGAAGAAACGGACATTAAAAAAACAAAACAAAACGGTTTTTACCTGTGAAATTCACGAGAAGCAAAAAAAAAAAAAAAAAAAAAGTCACACTATTTCCCAATGGTGGCAAGGACATGGTAGATAAAATATTGAGAAAAAGATATCCAAATATTAAAATTTTTATTTTATTTTATTTTTTTGCTTTGGTGCAATTATGGATGATATTTCTCTTTATTTGACCTTTAAACACTGCTTTGTTTGATATACACACATGTACATAGTCACAAACACATATAACATGTCACTGCCTTAGAGGGCTTCCAGTTTGGGCTGTGGCAGGGATAGGGTCCACTGCCCACACAGGTGGACATAAGTAGTTTGGAGAAATATGGGGGTGTGCGACCATCTAAAAACTTCCTGACAATTTCTACCCCCTCAAAAAAAAAAAAAAAAAAAACAGGCTTACGTTATGACTACGAAAGGTCAAGCCCGATGATTTCTGCGGCTTGTGCAATCTGTTATTATTTTGTGTGTGCTCCTCAAACTCATGCTTCTCAAATTTATTCTTGAGCTCGTCAGAACATTCATGACGAGAGACATTATCATGTAATCTAGAAAGAGACCACGAGGCCGTTGCCATGACGGTAGAATCAGCCGCAGGGAAGGCAGCTCGATGCCAGGAAACGCAGCTCGAGCGTTTAGAGAGGACGGGGTCCCGGGAAGGCGGTCAGAATAGCGGAAGAATGGCCAGACATCATCATCTCATGTCTGCAAAACACTTCTGTTTTTCTTTTTTTTTTCTTTTCCACTGAACAAAAAGGCAGGTTAGAGATAAAGGGTTTCCAACATGCTGTACAATTTCACCCGGTCTACAGAAAAAGCAGTGTTACGGCGTGATGAGGAACACCGCGAAAGCCGAGAGAGCCTGTTAGAAGGTTCCGGGGCGGGCCACTGCCGCTGGGGTGGACCTTCTGTGAGTCGCTGAATCCACATCCCGTGAATCCGACATGCAGCCGCTGTGGCAAACGGGGGGTGTGCACGCCGGGCCAGTCCGCATGGAGTTTTCTGGCATTGGGGGGGGGTGGTCTACAGACCCCAGGGGAGGATGCGCTCCTGCCGCAGCGCTGGCGATGGTGGCCGCGGTCGTCAAGACGACGGGCAGCCCGCCCTGCGCCCGGCCGCCCGGCCTCAGGGACCGAAGACCGACGGTCCGTTGTAACAGACTCTCCTGAGAACGGCCTAGCAGTGCGTGATGCTTTACGGCCCACGACCTTTGTGCGCACAGACCCGGTTTTCTTTTCTTTTCAGCCCTGCTGGGCTCGCAGGCGGAGTGTCGTTACCCCCATCCGCCGCGCGAGAGCAGGGAGACGAAGCGGCTTCGCTCGGGGTACACAGCTGGCAATGGCGGCGGGTCTTCCGGGCCTCAGTTTAGCACTGGTCCCCTCCCCTTGGGTCAGCGGTTCTCGATCGATGGTCCACGGCCACCCTCAGGGGCTCGGGCGCCCTTAACGGTGATGCAACAACTCAGACCTCCACACGCCGCCCTTACACGCGTGCATTCATTTTTGGGGTCGTTAATAAATCCAATGCCCTTTGTCGTTACCGTTTTCGGTTCATGAAG
Source organism: Rousettus aegyptiacus (assembly GCF_014176215.1). Taxonomy (NCBI): domain Eukaryota; kingdom Metazoa; phylum Chordata; class Mammalia; order Chiroptera; family Pteropodidae; genus Rousettus; species Rousettus aegyptiacus. The sequence continues at coordinate 2,394,870 of NW_023416307.1, forward strand.
CAGATCCGCTTGTATTTACGGGGTCCCTCCTGCGCATCGGGTGCTTTTCTAGAAGCTGGGGATACAGAAGAGAGTGAAATGGAAAAAGACGCTGCCCTCCTGGAGTTTATTTTCCTATTGGGAGGCAAAACACATAAGTGAATGAATGATTTGGTTGAGCAAGTATGACGTGCCGTGAAACATACACAGCGGCTTAAGGGAGGGAGAGCGATCACGGCGGAGATGAGGGTGGTGGAGACGGTCCCTCCTCCAGCACGCGGGGGACGACAAACGCGGGAAGACGGTTTCACGAGAGCCAAGATCCATCCTCTGGAGGTTGGACCCCCGCAGTGCTGGATGGCAGGAGGGGCTGTCCTTGCGGAAATGGTTTTGCTCGTGAAAGGCAATGAGAAGGTCGTTAAAAGCATTTCGTTCCCTTGATTGAACTGAAGCCATTTTTACAGCTTGAAGAGACTGAGATATGCGTGTGCTAAAACAGGGGCAGTTTAAAGAATAATAGTGTCCCCATGCTTCCAAAGCAGAGACGGCTCTCGACATTTTCTTGGACGACCGATTTTGGAGACAAAACGTCACAGTTCTATATATAAGGCTTTGCGTGTGCTTTATAAAAGAAAACCTATGCGAAACCTCAACGCCGAAAATATTCGACTTTCTTGCCCAAGAAACTCTCACTTTCCCATCATAATGACTATTTGTGTGACACCCGACTTGGCAAGTTTCGCGTGGCAGGCTAAAAGAGGAACTGCCTGTCACCGAGATAGTATCGAAGAAACATCTGAATTCTGTTTGAGAACAGCAAGGACAGGCTTCTTTGCTTTCAGCTAAAGATTTCTTCTCGCCAGAATTTTCTCCGATTACATAATAAGTGGTGGGTGTCTCATCCTTCGGAGTATTTCTACATTCGTTTTACAAGCTATAGCTTGTCTTCTAAATGTAAAGCACATACAGCTGTAAACGGAAGACCAGGGAACAGAATGTTCTCTGGATTGGAAATTCAGTAATTCGCCTTCTCGTTCGTTTTTAATATTATAGAGCGTGTCTAAACAAATTTCGCCCAGTCTTTAACCAATCCCAGTAAAGAAAACACAACACAACAAAACAAAACAAAAAGATAAGCTAAGCGTGGCATTGAAAAGACAGAGGGAGAGAGAGAGAGGATACATTATATTTTTAGCTGAACCAACTTGATTTTCCCTGGAGTTTTCGTAAGTTGTCTATTGCGGTAAAGGCAGAGATTTGTCATACTCTGTTTTCGGAAGCAGCAGTGGGTGGCCGTGGGCCCACCTGTCCCTGGTACGGCGGCCTCGTCTCTCTGCTTGCTCGTTGCTCTCCGTGCAGCAGCCCTGACAACTGCACTGGCCAGGAGCTTTCTGAAAAACGGAGTAAATTTGTTTTTCCCAGAGATGAAGGTGGAGTTGCTCTAAGAATCATGGAGTCCACTGTGACCTCCTTCCTGTTGAAAGTTGGGTGTGGTTTTCCATCATGCCTTGTGGCCAAGCTGTCCCCGGGGCCCTTGAGAAAGTGTGCCCCCTCCTGGAGAAGGTGGGGATCTGCCCGGGCGCACCCCGCCCTGCCCCGCCTGCTGGGTCCTGCCCAGGGGAATCAGGTCCCACATATCTTTTCGGCCTTACTGGGGTGACAGCAGGGACACAGAGGAGCAAGGAGAGTCAGCGGAGGTAAAGGGCTTCTCCCTGCCGGGCCCACGTGTGTCTCAGGAGACCCTCACATATGGCAGGGGGAGAGCCAAGGCTCATGGGGCGTGGGCGGCGGGGAGCGAGACCCTGCAGAGCCCTCTGGTCCCTGTGTGTCTGATGCCCCCGGTGTTGCGTGAGGGGCCTCTCTCCTCTTCCATCCCTGTGACTACGGGAGGGGGCCCTTCGTGGCGCCCAGCCATGGAAGGTGCTGGAAAACACAGGTTCCTACCATCTCTGCCGTCCCTAAATGCCATTCCTTTTGCTTTCGGGGGTCTGATTCCAGGTCGGGGGAGCAGCGGTAGATGGGAGGTGCCCGGCAGGCCTTCGAGAATTTGGTGCAAGGAGACAATAGCTTCAGAAAGAGAGGGAGAAATGGAGACGGGATAATGGGCGGACTCTTGAGAGACACAGCGGAGCGGAGCCCACGCTTCGCTCGGCCATGTCGTCTGGTTCTTACCTGTCCAGATCCCAGGCGCGTCAGCCGGGCTGGAGGCGTCCCACGGCCTGGCTCGCGGCCCTGGGACTGTTTCCTCTGTGTCCCTGAGGTCACCCCAGGAAGGGACGTGTCCTCGAGCTGTGATGGCAGCCTCGCTGCTCACGACTTCCTCGAGAGGCTCTGAGCTTCCTTCCGGAGGCCCGTGTAACGCTCTGCAAGCAACAGAATCCTTGTTTTCCGTTTCTTCCTGCGTGGCTCACCTGCAGTGGGTCCTGGGTCGAGCCCTCCATGCTCTCTCTGACTACGTCTGACACCCCTCTGTGAGAGACGGCATCATGTCCCCCAAAAGTCACATGCTGAAGCTCTAACCCCCCCGTACGACTGAGCGGGACTGTATCTGGAGACAATAAGGTAAGCGAGGTCACTGGCGTGGGCCGTAGTCCAGTTTGACCGGTGTCCTTCTAAGAAGAGGAGATTAGAGCACATGCACACACACAGGAACGGCCAAGTGACGACGGCGTCTACTAGCCCGGGAGAGGCCCCGGGGGGAGCCCGCCCTGCCGATGCCTCGAGCTGACACTTCCGGCCCCCGGCATGGCCAGAAGATAAAGCTCACGGTTTAAGCCGCCCGGGCCGCGGCTGTTGGCTGTGGTGGCCCGAGCTCGCCAACGCACGCCCCGCCCCTGCCCCCCACTCTGCTCCAGCTACCCCGGCTTCTCGGCTGCTCCTCAGTGCAGGCTCCCGCCTCGGGCTCGGCACAGGCTGGGCCCTCCGGCTGGAGCACCCTTCCTCAGGCTTCTCCTAGCTCCCGGCCTCGCCAGCCTCAGGTCTAGCACTCAGATGCCACCTTCTGTGACCACGGACTAAAGTCAGGAGCCCGGCTCCCACCCCTCCCCCACCTGCTTCTTCCCTGCCCCCCAGACACGCCGTATCTTCCACCTGTCCTGTTTGTTACCCGTCTCCCGCACTGGACGAAAGCTCCCGAAAGGCAGGTTATTTTCTGTTTTGTCTGCGGCCGTATCTCAGAGTGCAGAGGGCCACCGACGCGGTCGAGGCCGCCTCGGTTTCGTGAATGAGGGCGTGTGTCGAGCACTCTCCGCGTGCCCCGCATCCACACCATCCCCACCACCAGCTAGAAGGGGGCGTCGCTGCTGGCCTCTCGGGGAGCAGAAAGGCGACGTAGCCAACCCGAACTCGCGTTTTGTCGGTGGGGGGATGGGGCTTTGAACCCGCTCAGCCCGGCTCCAGCGTCTTGGCCCTGAAAACGTTCAGCCCTGGGTGACAGGGCCTGGGCACGTTGACGGCCACATGCAGAGTACGGCAGGGGTGGTTCCAGGCGGGGAGTTGGGGCAGCTGACCCAAGGCCCGGGGGCACCCGTTCGGGACCATTTAAAAATGGATGATGTTTGAAGGGCAAGATAGAGCCACGTGGAGGCTCTGGGTTTTCTTTTTCTGAAGAGAGACCCCTGCCCGCGTCAAATCATGCATTTTAAAATGCAGCCACAACTCACCTCATGTACATATGCGATAATTGGAAAGAATTTTCTGTATTTGTTTTAAAAAAAATTGTTCAGCTAAGATGCTAGCTGGACAATCAACCTGTACACTTAAGAGTGATTTTATGTCGTAAAATTGGATCTATCCATTACTGAAAAACATAATGAAACATCCGCTGGAACACCAAATTTAGCTTCTTTGGAGTTGAAAAGTACCGTGCGGTACGAACAGTTAATTAAGTGGGTTGGTTTTGTTTTCATAGTTTTCATATTCTGAAGTCTATATATATTCTTCCTTTGCCAAATTTTAAATATCTTCTGCAGTCTCGTGAGAAGCTTGTGATCCTGGTTCCAATGGCTAAGCGGACTCTGGGTAAGGACCGCGCAGGGCGCCAGGCCCAGCGGTCGCGCCGGCAGGTTCCAAAGCCAGACGGCCTGGGTCTGCGTCCTGTTCTGTCACCTTCCGGTGACCAGCGCAACTTAAACACTCTCTCTGCAAAGTTTCTTCTGCAAAACGAGGCGCCGGTGTACTGTCACGCAGCACCGCGACCCATGCGGGAAGAGGTGAGCACTTTCCGCCCGCGTGGAATGTACGCGGCATCTGCACATTAGCGGGGGACCCCAAAACAGTCGCAAACTGCGCAAAGCCACCTCGATAACCAATGGGAAGACGTTTTGATCGTTCAGAGACCTTTAACAAATTTCGTCACAACGTTAAAAGTCGCCAGCGTTGCATGCATAGGAAAATTTAAAACATGTAAAATGACGTTGCTGTCCAGCGCCATAACTTAATATTCGCACCATTGCCGATCGAAGCGTTCTGTTTCTTTACACAGAACTCGTCAAGAGTGATTCGCACGATGTTGCCGCCTTCCGCTCATCGCGTGACTCGCGAAACTGAGCGAGCATGGGCGAACGGCCGCGCGCCGTTCCGGGTTCCAATCAGCTTTCAGCGTTTGGCCCCGTGTGCCTTCAATGTCACGAAGTGTCCACGGGAGATCCTTGAACGAGAAGCTTTCTTCGCTGGTTCTCCTTCCTCTGGGACAGCGTCATCCTTCACATCAAAACCGCTGTCCTCACTTATGGCGTTAAGTGGCCTTCGGGCAGCCGCGCTGGCTGCGCGCCTGGGTCTCCGGCACGGGCAGTGCCAACGTCCCCACGACCAGCTGTCTGTCCCGTACGTCCATGTGTGTCTGATGCAGATTTCACTTCCAACAACAGTGTCAATGTTTTTCCTTTGCTGCCCTTTCTTTTTTTTATTTTTATTTTTGACCGACTTCCCCTTAACGTCGCCACCGTTTTTGTAAGATGTCGTGAGGGGGTGTTGATGGGATGCGAGGAAGCAACGGGACTGCCGGCTTGGCCACCTGCGTGTGACCGGCATCCCCGACAGGCGCGCCGTGCCCAGTCGCCGACAGGCGAGGAGGAGGGGCGCGACTGTCGTCTGCGCAGCGACCTGTGGTCGGCAGAGCTGGCGGCAAGGTCGGTACCTTCTGCAGTCGCTCAGTTAGCATCCTCCGGCTGCCCAAGTTTGAACCGTGGCATTACGGGACTGGAACTTGGTAACTGAAATTCGTACGGCCAGGAACAAAGCGAGGACTGGAGACTTCAGCTCTTTGACAGTGATGACCGGAGTTCACGACACTGCTGTTTGCAATGTGACGATTAACGGGGTCCCTGGTGCTGCTGCCTTGCTCTAGAGAGTGCTTTTTCCAACTGCTGAAAAAAAACAATCCAAGTTTCTATAGTATGCTTCTGGAGTGAGGGGTTTGAGTCCAAGCTCGGCCACGTGTTGGCTGTGTGACTTTGGCACATTAGCCAGACCTCCTGTGTCTCGATGTCCTTGTTTGTAATATAGAGGTGGAATTAATAATACCTCCTCAGAAGGTCTTCATGAGGGTTAAATAAAGTAACATACATTAAACATTTACAACAGAGCCTGGCACATAGTAAGAGTTCCGAATGGGTGAACTATTATTTTTGTTTAAAATGGGTAACATTGGGCTTTTACTGAGCACTGGGGAGAAGCTAAACAAATACAGGCATTACCTTATTTCCCATGACAGTCCTTAAAGCTGGTTTGTTAATCCCCATTCTACAGATGAGAAGGCTGAGGTTTGGAAAGAGAACTTAACATTCCCACTGTCACGCTCGATTCAAGTCTGTCTGACTCCAGAAGCGATGCTTTTAATCACTTCGTTGGGTTTCTCCGGTCATCAAATTGTGAGGATGTATTTTCCATATATACCGACAAACATGCACACACATTAGGTCAATATTATGCCTAAGTTGTTTACTGTACAAGTCAGGTCATATCTATACTCTCCCTTATGTTATGATCATGGTCACAAGAAGCTTTCTGTCTATATCCTGAAAATTTCCACCCTCCGGTTTATTCTTTAAGGTTTATGTCAATGTTGGTGGCAGCCCGGATCCGCTTATCACAAAACCATCAGCTTACCACCCTAAAACGATAGAAATGACTGAGCTCTGTAATAACATCCGGGCAGCTACAGATTACATTTCTTTCACTCTACTGTGAGGTGTAACCATTTCTCCTGGGGAATCATCGAGTTCGGCTTTCTAATTTGATTTGGAGAGAAAGGAAGTGGAACCTCTCTGCTTTGTGCAGAGCGAGGCGTTTCAGTGCATTTGGGAGATTTTCAGATAACTGTGTAGGTGTTTTTAATAAGTTCACCTAATTGTATTTCCTCTCTTCTAAAAAAGAAATGTCCTATCCTAATGGGCTTACTCTTTCTAAATTATTTTCTGGTTTTAATTGTGTGCTGTTTCCCATAAGCACCTAATTTAATTACGAGATCGTAGTACTTTTCTGTGAAAAGCCCACTCGCATGTTCAGAATGCTGGGATTCAAACGCTGGGGGTGGGGTGGGGCGCATGCTTCTTCGCTTTCTCAAGGGTGGGGAACATACGTCTTCATTTTCTCAAGAGAGAATAAAATGCCCAAACGTGTGCCCGTCTTGGTCCCTCAGGGCTTTCTCTGGAAGGTGTGGAGTGTGAGGGACCCCGACTCAGCCAAAGGCTGAGGGAGACCCCACTCCTGTCCCAGGACGAGCCCAGAAGGAGCTCAAGACCCGGCCTCTGAGAGGGCTGGGCTCCGCCGGCCGATGCCAGGAGCGTCTTCGCTTCCAAACCCATTCGCTTTGGCTAAAGTGAGAGCAAAGCAACTGACTCGGCACCCACAGTAGATTCGGGAAATGCATGTCCGAGCGTCCCGGAGTGTCGTGTCCAACGGCTATTTTTGTAACATCTTTGAAAGGTGTGACGCGACACACCGAATAAAGGGAGAGGCAGAAGGGGAGGAAGCACGGGGCCGCCATCGTGGGAGGAGGACGGGGTCGGAGGTCTTCCCAGCGGGAGGGTTGCAGCTGCAGGGACCTCCCTCCCTCCCAGGGAGATGGGCCCTGTATTTGCAAGTCCATGCGTCCCCTGCTGGGCTTTATCTCTCTCCAAGGGCAGCAGGGCCCAGAGGTGTCCTCCCTGCTCCTCTACCCGGATCGGATCGTGAGCCTAAAACAAATGGCCGAAGCTGCTCGATGCTTCTATGAGTAGTTTGCAAGTCGGGGATCAGAGCAGGCACTGGCGAGGGTGCCATTGGTGGCCAAGAGCACCTGGCGCTTCCGGCAATGTGACAGGTGACCAGCGGGAGGGCCATGCAGAGGAGATTGACACCAGGCCCCTCACGGATTCTGCCCCAGCGTTCCCACGGGCCTTGGGCTGGGGGAGCAGCAGCGTGGAACCAAGTACCCAGAAATTGTCTCCATTTTCCTGGTGACATGCCTGCCAGGTCTAGGGAAGCAAAAGAAGGGAGTTCTGTTTGTAAATGTGGTGCGCCCCGCATTTTGGGTAATGAATGGCCTCCCTGCAGAGCCAGGGGTGGAACCCGGGGCTGAACTCCGTGCTGAGTCCAAAGCCCTGACCTTCCGCTGGACCATGGAGCCTGTCGCCTACTGACCGGTGGGTGCCCTTCCCAAATCCATATACTGACCACATTCGAGACAGGGCTTTTTCAGGGGGTCATTAAGGTGAAATGAGATCATAAGGGTGGGGCCCTAATCCGATAGAGCTGGCGTCCTTGTAAGAAGAGGAAGAGAGATGGGCGATCTCTCTTTGCACGTATGTAGAGGAAAGGTCAGGTGAGGGATTTGCCCGCACCTTGATCTTGAACTTCTAGCCTCCGGCAATGTGAAAGAATGCACGTTGTGCTTTAAGCCACTGAGTCTGCGGTATTTCCTTAGGGCAGCCTGAGCAGACTAACCCAGCACCCTAGGGCCAGATGGTCCATAGCCATGGGCGGTGGATAGGGAGAGGGTAGAGGATGCTGTACCAGCACCTAAAAATGGCTCACCTCTTTGTGCTCCTGGTTCCTCAGGTGCAGGATGGGCCGGCGATAACTACCTACCCTGGATGGATGGGGGTGTCAGCCTTACACTAGTTAATATTTGTGAAGAGCTTAAGATAATGCGTGTTTCTAAAATAAAATTAAAGAAAAAATAGATAGGAACTAACATTTACCGAAGATGTACTTCGTGCAGGTACCGCCGCACCTAGATGTTTTGGACATAACGTTTAAGAGCGTCAGGAAACTAACAGGACGGGGTTCCCGCTGGAGTCTGCGGCGCGTTCAGGGGACGTGCAAGGAAATGCGTATTGGAGGCACACGGTGTCGGCCAGAGCGGGTGTGACGATGACGGAACCACTGGCCTCATTCGTTCGCTCCCCGCTCACGGCTTTCTGCAGGACGGTACACACTGCACATGCGCTAAGTAAGTACCGAGCGCACCGAATGAGGGAAGATAAACCAGTGGCGACCGTTTGGTTTTCCTAGGCAGTGCAATTTAGTTATCAGCCCAGAGAAGGGCACACCCGGGAAGTGGCGCCGGGGCTCCCTTGCACGTGGCAGCTCTCTGCACCCAGAAAAAAACCTTCGCTTGCCGCCCTGCATGTCGTAAAGGAGCGTTCCGTCCTCCTACGCTCCAGCCACGGCAGCCTCTCCCGTCTGGGACTCGCCAGGCTCTCTGTGGCCGTGCCCTGCGCACGGCTCGGCCCCGCACGCTCACGCCCAGGGGTGGCTCTTTTACGCCCTCAGACGTCCCCTTTCACGTCCCCTCTCTTTAGGATGTCCCCCGGTCACTTACGCTCAGTGCACGCCCCCGTCCTCACTGAAACCATCGGAATGTGCGAGCTAGCGATTCCTTTGTCCGCTTCCCTGCTCCCCGTATGTTTCCTGCGACACAGAGACACCTCCTTGCGGCGCAGGGTTCATTCTATGTTGTCCCCGCTGGAGAACCTGCTCTGCAGTGCCGGACACATGAGAAACAAGCTCTGAATGATTTGGTGGTTGATCGGCTTTCGCCAGGTCGCTGGGAGGGTTAAATGATGTAGAACAGGTGATTGTGGAGCGTCCGTTTGTTCATTCTCTGATCCTCATTGCATTATGAATTAACGTTAGGTTCTTTCTCCCATCACTAGGGGCTCTAAGGAGATGCTAAAAACCCAAGAGGCGAGTCAGAGCTGGTGGCCGCTGGTGGCTCAGAGCCCCATTCCTCAGGGAAGGTCTGATGGCCGGAGGGTGACGGAGGAAAGCCCCGAGCAAAGGCATCCAGAGTGTCGGGTACAACCCGATGGTTGGGAAGAAGGAAGGTGCTCGCCAGTGTCTGGAACGAGACCCGCAGCCTCCCTGGGCTCCTGACGCCCCACTGTTCGAGAGCCACAGAGTGAGCCTCGGGCAGACTCTGCTTCAAACTCCCTCTCCTTCTGGTGTGAAATCAGAGGCAAAGGGTCTCCCACCCCGTCCCCCCGGGCAGGGCCGTGGACCTCTCTGAGCCTCGAGATTCCGGGTCCAGCAGCAAATCCATCACTCTTTACTTCCTGGGGTCCAGAGGCGTCACCTAAGTGCTTTATCGTCAACACGAACTGCTCATCCTGTCAGTTTTAACGCCACGTTTTAAAGGAAAAGGAAAGACAAGACTGCTGTGCCTCTCACCACGACCAGTTTTGATCTGCAGAGCAGAAATGTTTTACAACGTAGTTGCAGTTTCCTGGGCCGATCCTCGCGTGTGGACTGCTTGCAGAGAGAAGGAAATTGTTGTACTTTCACACTTCCTGGTGAGGCCGGGAGACAAAAGCCACCTCCGCTATAATTTTAAAGGCCACGAGGAAGTCCATTTCAAGGGAATGAAAGTTGCGCTGATTGGAATAATGCAAATGGGATGAACTCCCATGGTTTTCTTGGGAAAACCCTCATACTCTGCAGTCGTAGGACGGCCAGTGCAATTAAACTGAACAGACGGGCAGAGGAACGTCAGGAGGACACGGTTTTTATGTCAAAGGCCTGTTTGAGCCAATGAAGGTGTGTCCTCCGCTCAAAGTCATGCGCATGTTTAATTCTCAAGAGCTCGCTGCTCGCTGCTCGAGTGCACCTGCTCCTTTTAGGTTTACGGCTTTTGCGAGGAGTAAAGGAATTAATACACATTAAACACTTTGTGCTTTGCACAAAGCAAGTGCTCAATAAACTATGCGGAAATTTGGCAAGCTAGAAAGGTACAAAAGAGGCAACAAAAGTCACCCATTTTTCACCGCTCACAGAAACCACTTAGAGAATTTTAGCATTTAACTTTCAGATTTTTTCTATGTACTTTATAACCTCTTTGAGAGTACACTGTTTATAAAAATGTTCCTACCTTTGTTTCACTTAACACATCGCAAGTGTTTATATTATTTAAGTTATTTGTAAAAGCTCTGTGCCCCCCACCATAATTTTATTAACTATTTTCTTCTTGTCAGACACATAGATAGTTTCCAAAAACATCAAAACACATTTTTTTTTTTTTAAAAAAAAGCTTAGTTTTATCCTTATTGCGCGGAGCTGTCTTTGAACCGTGGAGCTGTCTTGCGATCCGATAGGAGAGTAACATGCAGTTTCGGAAACCTTACAGAACGTGGTGTACTAGATACGGGACCGTTGAAACACAAGGAGAATGAAGCTTTTAAAAAATCCGTGTGCTGGAAAAAAAAACGTAGTCGGGGATGAGAAATAATGACACAGGAAAATACATCGAGCCTTTATGTGTCATTGGCACAGAATCCATCCTAACTGCTTCACACGTATTAACCTGCACCTCGTGGCCACCTCAAGAGCTAGCTCTATTATTATCTCCATTTAACAGATGAAAAATACCGAGACACAAAAATTTTAATGACTTTCCCATGGCCAGCACCCTAGGAGTGGGATAAGTTTTGAATCCAGGAAATCTACCTCTGGAAACAGTATTCTCAGCCACGTAATCTACCCCGTCTTTTAATGCAGGGCGTTTATTCTGGGTATTTAGGAAGGAATGTCCTACGACCGCTTTCCCTTCTTTATTCTTTATTAGGAAGAAAACAGGAAGGTCAACTAAATTTTGGTAAGCAGATGCTGTTTTCTGAATATAACGGCCAAAGCTTGGATGGGCTTTCACGTAATGGGCCACGTAGACATTTGGTTTCTGCGTCAAAACTTAGGGCTGGACCAAAACATCACCAGTGCAGTGTTTCCCACTCTGTTTTAAATTGGGTTATGGTATGACTTTGGAGAGAATGACTGCATTGTTTTCAAATAGGCGTTTTGTTGTTTTTGTTGTTGTTTGTTTTGTTTTTATGGACCAGGACTATTTCGCAGAAGTGTACATCTGCTGTGAAGAATGCATGCAGCTGGGAGAAAAAATAGAGCGCTGGCTTTTTTTTCGGGGCAGGTGTTCTCCAGCCAGCTGCTCAGGATACACGTGAGCACCATGCTTCCCGTCTTTCTGCTCTTCTCCAAACTGCGCGATTAACAGATAACAATCCAACACCCGCATAACTAACTCTTCGGGGCCACAGGAGAGTTGAGTGATGGAAGAGAATCCTCTGCACATGTGTTTAAAGGAGGAAAGGGGCCTTAGCTTTTCAGCCTATAGGATCTGGCTTCTCCCAGAGCAGAGAGCCCTTGCGTGTCAGAAAACGAAGTCATAGAGAATTTTCTAGGGACTGGTACAAAATGAAACAGGAAAACAGTAAATGACGTGATAGAGGGTTAGGTGCCCTTTTCGTGCTGTGAAGTCTTGTCTTGAACTTGAGCATTGCTGGGAGAGGGATGTGTTACTGTGCTAGATGTGTTTCATGGCCTAATCCCATAAAAAATGGTTCTTGCCCCAGAGGATGCTGGCCTCTTCTCATTCTTTTCATTATTCTTCCTTATTGCACCATTGCGAGCCATAGTTCTTTTCCTTCCCCAGATTTTCAAGGAACTGAATGAAGTTTTCATAATGTGACTCCAACTGGAGGTTATTTAGAAATTGAAAATAAAGCCACATGTGTACAACTCTAGAGTATTTAATTCTTATGAAAGGCGCGGATGCAGAATACGCTTTATTTTATCGAAAAGACTGGGTATTTGGCTTTACATTTTCGGGTTTCGGGAACATTCCATTTTAGAAGTCTCTCTCTGAAAAAGACGCAGAGACAAGCGACATGTTCATAGCCTCGCTGTTAGGGGTACTTCCTTCCGTAAATGAAACTTTTGCCTACATGGCCCTATTTTATTTTTTCAGGTTTATTTAAACAGGGACGATAATTACCTGGATTTAAACTCTGATGCGAAGGTCAGATGATCTTTTTACTTGCAAAAGGCGATCAGACTTTATATAAAGCCATAAGGCACGAAGAAGAAGCGATCGCCTTGCCTTCATTTACATACGAAAGGAGAACACCGTGCCACTCGAAAAGGCCTCGCATCGAATCTGATAAGCAAAATGGGGGTCGATTTTAGAATGTTGAATCCTAACAGGCTCTCTAGGATTTTCACCTCGGTGGACGTGGCTCCCTTCCTCGGTTTGCGCGCACGGCTGGCTCTAGGCTGCACGTTGGGCCGTGGCTGCGCGACCCCGCCAGCTGCCCCTGCCCCTCGGGCACTCATAGGCCCGGCCTGGTATTCCTGCCGCCGAGGGGCAATATATATATTTTGCAATATATTCCCCCCCCCGTGCAACACGTTTCTTCTCCTGCAGTGGGCCCGACGCTGCAGCAGACGCTGGTCTCCGTCCTGGGCGCCCCGTTTGCAATGACCAAGTCTCGCTCTGGGACGCCCCGCTCATTCCGGGCCCTTTTATTTGGTTTTGTGCAGGGCCCTGTCTCCTCGGCAGCGCAGACTCACCCAGCGCTGCTTCCAGATGCTTCTTCTGTGCACCCCAATGCTCTCAGGGGGATGACTCGAGGTTTGTGAACTATGCCAAGTCCATTCCCTGACAAACGATGCTTTGAGAACGGCTCAGGGTCCGCGCTTCCCGGGACGGCTTAGCGGCACCATTTGCCTTGAGCGCCACCACCTGGTCGAAACGGGAACGACCCATGCCTGTTGCTGAGGGTTGTCTTGAAAAGGTCGAGGGAGGAGATTTCTAGTTTTGGCGCAATCGCCATCCTTGTTAATTTTCTGTAAGTCTGTGACGGAACGGTTTAAAGTGGAGACGACATCTCGGCTCCTTGCAGCCAAGTCACAGGCCTGATTCCACAGACTCAGGCTCCAGAATGTGTGTGTGAGAGTGCTATACGATCTGCCCCCGAGACGCTAAAAAAATATTAAGAATTCTATTCATACTTGTTACTTTTTATCTAAAACCTCAACATTTATATTTTATAATGCACATAACATTATTAGAACAGTTGTATATCATTTACGAATCAGGGATTAAGAAATGTTTTACAGATAGAAGCTTCTGACCAAAACCCATCTGTCTAAAAATACATTAAATTTAAGACTGTTCTCAACACAGTCCTATATGGCATTGCAAGGCCACCTAGTAGGAATCCAGGGAGCCGACATAGGGCCTGGCCTGCAGGTAATTTGGCCAGCCTCCCCCTCTGCGTGGGGAGATCGATATGAGGTTAGACTCAGAAGGGGGTTGGTTCTAGGTTGAAACCTGGGTAAATAATTTCACACAGGTGAGGCTGAACAAATATGGAAACAGAATCAACTAAGTGCTGGACTCCAGGTGGGGTGTGCGTGTTGAGGATAATAAGTGAACAGGAGACTGAGTTCAGCTTAAGGTGTTAACACTCAAGTATAACTCTCATTTGAATTGAAAGATTATATGAAAGTTTGAAATAAAAATATAGACAAAATTAAAAGGAAAAGATCTAAAAGAGGCCTCTTAATCTTTTTAAGACCCTATATTTGCTTACAGAAGTTTGGTATCCTTTATGGAGATTATGTTTACCAATTAAAAAATTGGGACCTTGTGTAATAAATCTGTATTATATATACATGTCTTTGAATATATCTTTTTTCGAAGTGAATTTAATAACAGAGTTAAGGCATTATGTCTATCTTTGAATATATATGTATATTTCAAAGTGGATGGAGAAAACAGAATTAATGATTCAAGGGCTAAACTGCTACTTTTAAAAAATCATTTTTGGCATGCCTTTGGACAAAGAAACTCGAAGCTCCAGGTTTTCCCTCCCTACCCTTTGACTAAAATCTATGGTCCCACTGACGCGGCCCAAATCAGTGTAGAGGACAGAAATCTTGCTGTGTTTTAAAAGAAAGGCAGCAGACAAAGACTTGTGCTTTTGGTTCACCTAGGACTTGCTGACAGCTGCCAAATTTATTATTATTTTTATTCTAGATTTAAAAACAGGCTTTCTTTCGAATGGCTTGAAGCCAGAACGTTTTATTGGTGTTGGATCTTGTCTGCAGTGAATAGCAAATTCCTCATCACATGGATCATTTGGTGACTGTGTGGGTGAGAGAAATCATAATTTGACCATGATTTGGAAATGTTCTGGCAGTTTCTGGAATCACTGAGTACATAGTATGTTGAGTGTGCTTTTTTTTTCAAGAGAGTCTGTGGGTGGCCAGGATTGTGGGTGGGTCCGGAGAGGCGACATCTCTTGCTGAGGTATCTCTGTGAGGTGGGTGTTACCTGGTTCTTGGTTTACCTTCTCTTACTTCTTTTTAAAATTTATTTTTATTTTTATTTTTTTTTGTAATCTCCTATTTCCGAGGAAATGCTATTTGCTGTTCCTTTCCACTTTTGTCATAAATCCTGGGCGAATCACCCAGCTGATGTGGGCCATTTTTTTCTCATCTGTAAAATAAGGGTTTGGGTGCCCTGGGAGGGTTTTGCGATTGAGCCGAGAAATGTCTAGCAACGGAGCTCTGGGGCTTCATCTGCCCTGGTGGGACCAACCACTAGCCCAGCCTTTGGGGAGCGCCATTTGGAAGCGTGAATCACTTGCCTTATCAGCCACGTGCGTCCTTTTGGAGCCAACAGCTCTGCCTCTGGGAACTGGTCCTAAGGAAATAAGTCCGGTGACGGACACAGAGATTTACGTACATGCTCATTTACTCCAAAAAATTGGAGACAAGCTAAATGTTTAAAATGTAAAGGCATCTCTAAATAAGTTAAGGCAATTGGTTCAATGGAATATTATGCAGACATTACAAATTATGTTTTCAAAGAACATTAGCGCACCCAGCGTTCACGATGGAATATGAAAATTATAAAAAGCAAGATGAAACGTCCAATTGCGTGATACCAATTTCACATCCAAGGTATGACACAGACACATTTGCATGAAGGAAGTCTGGAATCGAAACGACCCCATGTGAACGGCGCTCCCAGGGGATCCCTGCAATAAGATTTTATCCCATAGTGCTCACGGCGACCCTGCTCCCCCGCCTGACTGAAACAGTCCCCAGGCCGTCCACAGCCCTGTGCTGCCTCCATCAGCATGGACCCCGGCCCTTCGTCGGCCTCCTGACGGCCCAGCGGCTCAGCGCCTGACTCTGCCATGCTGCCCCCTCTCCTGAGGCCGTCCTCGTCCCTCGCACCTTTAAGCGGGCTCTCGCTCTCTGCCGCCCACAGTTTACGTAATCAAGGAATGCAAGGCGGGGTCGCCAGCTCATCTCACCGTGATACGTCCAGACGTTCCAGCAGGAGGTCCGGGTACAACGACAACCCAGAGTAGCGACTCTAACGTTGGCCTGTGCTTCGGGCTCTGTGGCAGTCGCCAGAAAGCCATTAGGGGAGCAGGCAGGGCCTCGTAGCGGCCCCTGTGATACCAGTGGCTTTTGGTTCCTCTGGAGCCGGGCTGGATGGAGCAGGAGTATATAGTCAGCCTCACATGTCTTTGCCTAATTGAGGTTTACTTTTTTCTTTGAAAAACAAGGAGTTTTGTTTTGGTCACAAATTGGTGGGATTATAAAATCCAGGTGCTTTAAAAACAAATGAACGAGAGCTTAAATCTCTTAATAAAAATGGACGTCTCCTAAGTAGCTGTCTTGTGAGTTTACGCATATGAAAACTTGGAGCAAGCCTCTTCCCTCTTCTCAGGGCTCGTTTGGAACATGAGAAGTGGCGGCCACTCGGCCCCTGTGAGCCTGAGCTCCATCTTTCGGAACGACCGGAAGCTAGTCAGGGGCTGGCCTGAGGAATACAGTGAGTGTCGAGGCCAGTGAAATCACGAGGGAAATCGAAAGGAGGCTCCAAAAGGCACGTCAGCATGTTCTGCCCCTGGAGGTCAACCCTGGAAAAAGGTCACAGCCTTTCAAAGAGACGGCTTCAAGGCGGATGCGTTAACTTAGAGGCTAAATCCTGGTATTTAAAATAACATCATAATAGCCTAGGTTTCTGCAAGCCCAAGATCTCTGTTGTATTTTTATTAGTAGATACGATCGAATAAAAGCCATCGCTGGGAATTTTTGTAGCTCAAAGCGGTATTTCCTTCACTTCTGAAATAGCACACTGTTCTGAACAGGCGCTGTCTACCGGAGTTTACATAAGGCTGATTTGTCCTGGAGGAGATTAAAGGATGTGATCAACAAATTAGCACACGCTGAACTAGAAATGGATGCTCCTTGTTTCTTCCGACTTCGGAAGTGACTGCCACAGCCTCGCTGGCTAATGGCTCGGCGGGGCTGATTTCCGCGCGTGTAAGTTCAATCAGTGTATCAACGGGAGTCCAATCAGCAGCACGGAAATGACGTGAAGCTGGTATGAATGGCTTTCCCAGGTACGAACCGGTGAAATATTGATTTAATTCGGTTAACCTAGTATTTCCACCAGTTCCTGCCTCCGCCTCCCCCCAGCCGACTGCAGCTGGCACGCAGCTGACCGGGGGCCCAGCTGCAGGGCTGATGGGGAGGAAGGAAGTTCTCCTGGGCCCGCGGGGCGCAGGGGCCGCTCGGAGGCGGGGCGCTCGGAAGACATGTCCCGCGCCCCACGGGCAGATGCGGGCCGGCGGAGCTTCGGTGGCGGGTGACTCCTTTGCTAATTCCCAACCAGCTGCTCCTTCTTCTAAGGCTGGGTGGCTGCCAGTGCCTTGTGGACATAATTTGGGGGGCGAGCTGTCATTCCCTCCTCAGCCTTCAGTCACTTGACATCACAAGCATAATTTTAAGTGTTTCTTACGTCCGAATGTATGACCGAGTGGCAGTTCACACGGCGCTGTTGGAGGCGATGTCATGGGCCAGGCTGTGTCCAGAAAGATACGCAGAGGCTCTAACCCCAGCACCTGGGAACGTGAACGTGAAGCTGCGGAAATACGGTGCTCGCCGACGTAGTCACAGTGACGTGAGGTCGTGCTGGTTTAGGGCGGACCCTGCTCCTCCCTCCCTCCCTCCCTCCCTCCTCCCTCCCTCCCTCCTCCTCCTCCCTCCCTCCCTCCCTCCCTCCCTCCTCCCTCCCTCCTCCTCCTCCCTCCCTCCCTCCCTCTCTCCTTCCTCCCTCCCTCCCTCCTCCCTTCCTCCCTCCTCCCTCCCTCCTCCTACTCCCCCCCTCCTCCTTCCTTCCTTCCTTCCTTCCTTCCTTCCTTCCTTCCTTCCTTCCTTCCTTCCTTCCTTCCTTCCTTCCTTCCTTCCTTCCTTCCTGTTTTTCTCCAGGTCCTGCTCTCTTACCTGCATGTTGTCTGTTGACGGCGGGGGCTGGACAGACTTTGGGGAGCCAGCGTTCCCTCAGGCCCTCACGGAGGCCCTCGCTGGAGTCTTCGGCATCGTGGTGTACACCCCCGTGCCCCCGGGGAGCACACGAGCGCGACGCAGCCCCTTTTCCTCCCCTCCAGAACGTGCCTCGGTCGCTTCGTGACAGCGTGTGCTAAGTGGGCCGGGCGGATTTAATGCTCCTTTCACTGCTGTGCAAAAAAGTGTGAAGAGTGGATGGACGTTAAGCCCCAGCTGTTGTGAGTTATTGGCCACCTTCCCCTTTTCTTCAGGAAGCTGTTGTTGGACAGTTTCATGAAAAGCGAAGCTTAGGTCTCTCCGGGTACCTCTGTCATCCACGTGCGCTACTCGAGGGCCATCGCGCTGGGTGAAGGCCAAGTCGCCCCGGTAGCTCAAGGAGAAGTGAAAGGACCGGTGAGTCCGAGGAGTGGCCTAGGAGTCCGAGCGGCTTGGTGGCAGCCAGGGTTTCTTAAGGGGCACTTCTGCACGCTGGGCGAGACCATTCTTAGCTGTCCAGACACATCTCCAGCCAGGAATCCCCGATGATTGTGATAGCTAAAAGCTGCTCCCTTCACCATTTACCTCCAAAATCGCGTGCCGCAGACGCTGTCGGTGTCCTCGGGGCCATGTTTGACACAAAGGCTGCCTCCCGTGAACGCCTGAGACTCTGTGGCTGTGGGCTTGCTGCCAGACCGTGCCGCCTACTCAGACTCGCACGGGCAGCGGGAAGCGTGTGGTGTTTGTCCTGATGGCTACGATCGCGGCGAAGGCTCCACCCCCTCCCTCGGGGCGGCAGGGCAGTCCGCTCTGCATGCCTCCTGCCTCCCGGAGTCCCCGGCAGGACCGAGCGCCAGCTGCCCACATGACGGCTGACTTGTAACACCAGGTATACGTTTTCTGTTGCTGCTGTGACGAATTGCCATGCCCCGTGGCGAAAACGACCCATTTATCGTCTTGCGGTTCTGGAGGCTTAAAGTCGCAGGACTGAGGACCACGGTGCCTGCGGGGAGCATCCCTCCTGGTGGCTCCGGGACAGAGTCCGTTTCCTCCTCTCCGCCTGCCCACGTGCCTTGGCCTGGGGACCCTTCCTCCAGCTTCGAAGCCGGCGATACAAGGCTGAGTCCTTCTCATGTGACCTCTCCCATTCTCCCTCTCCTCCTTTTAGAGACCCTCGTGACGACAGCAGGCCCGCGGATGATCAGGTCAGCAGAGTAAAAAGCCAATTCTGTCGACTGGCTTCGCTGGCCTTTGCCTTGTCCCCCGATGTGGCCACAGGTTCCGGGAGGCGGATGTTTTGGGGGAGCATGATTCTGCTGGCCACAGCACCCTTTACTGGCCTCCTTTCTCCCTCTGTAGCTCGATCCCTCTTTCTTACTGGTCTTTCTTGGGATCCTTTCCCAAATAAACTACCCGCGCTAGAAGTCTTTTCTCATAATCTGCTTGTGCAGAAACACAAGCCAAAAATACGGCCAAAAAAAGAGTCCCTCCCTAGGGCCACCGGCCCAGGCTCTCCGACGAGTCACCGGGGCTTAGCTCCGCGGCTCTCCCCTGAATGTGTGGCACTTCAAGGTGACGTCAAGAAAGCCCACGACCTTCCAGACTCAGCTCGCGTGCGGAAGAGCAGCTCCCGCTGACGTCCAGAGGTACGTTCCCCTCGGCCCGTTTAGGGCACGTGTCTATGAGTCAGCGCATTGCTGGAGGATGGCGGGTTTTCGCTGGTCACCCGCGTTACGCCCTCAGTGCCTGCGCCCGAGGGTCGAGCCTCACCACGCTCGAGGGACCACGAGTGGAAGAGGCGGCGAGCCGTGCCGGGAAGGCAAGTAACGCGTCTCCGTCGCCCGCGCGGTCTCGTCCTGCTTTCTCTCCCTCCCTCGCTCCGTCCCTAAGCCCCGCTGTGCGGGAGGGGCGTGCGCCACGGCCACCATCTCACGGTTCACGGGGCAGAGGGCAGAGGAGTGGAAGGAGTGACGTGGGCGTGGGCCTGAGAACCCGCTTCCCCGATCCTGGGCCCCGGGCCCAGCCCGCCGGTCCCAGGCCTTCCAGGCGGTAACCTTCACAGCTCAGGGACATTTTATCATTGACCAGGACGTCCGAGATGACAGTGGAAGTTAGCCACCCCGTTACTACTGTGTGTTCGCTGGGCGGACAGTCAGCGCGCCGCGTGCCGTGCACGGGACGGCCCGTTTCCCGCGGCCCAAGGCGCATTTCTGGCAATGGATGGGGAACCTGCTCAGGGCGAAAGTCGTGAGAAAACGGTGGGCGTTTCGGATTTCACGCTTCTCGGGAGAAGGTTTCGTCTGCAGACGGGGAACGAGCTTTGGGTCCGACCCTGCGCTCCGCCGTTCGCGGCCTCCGCGGGCCTCCGCGGGCCTCCGCGGTGCCGCGTAGCCGTTCTGGGCCTGGCTTTCTCATCCAGCCTTTGTGCTTGTCGGAGGCGGCCTAGACCGGCCGAGGTCACACGTGAAGCTCCTGTGGTCGTGAGTGTCAATTCCATTCGTCCCCAAGGTGTGTGTTACCTTTTTGCACAATGGGATTCAAGTTTTCTGCCTCCGTAATGTTCTTCCCAGCTCGGCATGGGTGCGAAGCGTACAAAACTTTGCTAGCGCTCACACATCACAGTGCTTTAGTTATCACTGCCTAGCAAATGATCCCAAACGTCGAGGTTTAAAACCATAAACATTTCTTGCCCAAAAGTCCTCTGCGGGTCAGGGATGCAGAAGTGGCTTAGCTGGGAAGTTCCGGTTCAGGGTCTCAGGGCGATTTCGGTCACGATGGCTGGGCCAGCAGTTCTCTGAGAGTTCCACGGCAGCTGGAGGACCAGCTGCCAATGCAGCCTCCTCGTGTGGCCCACAAGTCTGTGCTGGCTCCTCACGGCGGCCGTGGCCTCTGTCCTCAGGCACCTCCCCGTAGGCTGTTCGGGTGTCCCCTAGACATGGTGGCCGTCTTCCCCCAGAGCGAGCGAGGTGACGGACGGCAGGATAAGAACAGCTGTGTCCTTTGTGACCTAGACTCTGAAGGCACACACGGCCGTCTCTACAACGGCCTCCTGATTGAACAGTCGGCCCCGCTCAGGTTGGCCGTGAACACCGGGGATCACTGAGGTCGCTGCCACGGGTAAACCATCCCCTTGGTCGACGTGTGGATCGCACACCACGACACCGGTCGCTACAGCCACGGCTACTTACAAGTGCTGATGGCCGTTGGGATCAACCACTCCGGCATGTGACTGGCACCACGAGGCCACGCCCGAGTTCCGCCGGAACGAAGTGGCTTATGGTCCATTTGGTCCACGGTTCCATGCGATGCACATGGACAGGAAGACACGGGGGCCGGGCCGTTCCTGTGCTTCATTAATTTACAGGGTCTCATGCAACAGATGCTGCAGAAGATAGACTTCCGAGCACATCGCTCCTTTAATAAAAGCCAGGGCGATGCTTATCTGTCAGCCATAGCTGTAGCGAGCGGTGTCGTTATAATAAGCTTTGCAAATAATTTACTGTGCAGCTAAAATGAAGGTGGAAAGCGCGCCACACCTGAGCGCTCTGTTTTCGGGCCGAGCGGCAAGACCGCTCACAGCATCCAGCTCGACAGCCTCGGCCAAGGGGAGACTTCGCTCCAGACGGACCTGGTCTGCCTTAGAGCAAGGCAGGCGCCCAAGAAATGCTGCTTTTATGGTGATGACGCTGATGATGATGGTAGTGATTAATGATAAATGGCTTTAACAAGAAAAATGTCTTACAACTTCAGAAACTACAATACATTAGATATTAATGTGGAGATAAAGAATATCCTTCGGAAACCCTACATGATCACATAACCCCCCGCCCCAAGTATCAACACCGGAAACCAGGATCAGTTTAGCCCTTGTATCATTTATAATATGCATTGCCAATTCATGAGGCATAGTTGTGGGAGAAAACTTATTCCTTCTTCTGAAATATATTAGCTAAATCGGCTTAAATCAACTCGGTATTTTTTTAGCTTAATTTCCATGTAGACTTTCCTTCCCTCTTGAGAGGTAGGCTGCTGTTGGTTATTGAGTGTCTTGTGGTATCTCTACTACTTGATTAAATCTTTTAGGATTCTCGTTGTGTTTCTCAATCTTAATTTTAGGCGAGAGGTTTAGCCAACTGGTTCCTTGAGCTGCCTTCTTTAAAAGAAAAAATAAAAACCGAAACCAAAACCAGAAATAGCTTTCCCTCCCGCCTCTCCTGAATGACTCTGAAGACCCTGGGGAGGAGCGTGGAAGGCTGTGAGTTGTCGGTACACATGCTTTTGGTTGACTGAGCGAACGATGACTTAGAGTCAAAGTTCTTTATGAACTTCTTACGATGCCTCATGCAAATGACAAACAGCACCATGGGACAGAAGGAGCTTCCCATTGGGAGCTGGTACGAGGAGGAGCTGCCGAGGGAGGCGCTGGGACTCGGGGTGGAGCCCAGAGAGTGGTAAGGGGAGAACATATGGCGAAGTGGGGGAATGTTTTATTTTGATCTTATTTTTTTCCGTTTTATTGTCTTTAGATGGGTTGGACATAGAGCACATAAATGCACCGTCG
This sequence comes from Rousettus aegyptiacus, assembly GCF_014176215.1. Taxonomy (NCBI): domain Eukaryota; kingdom Metazoa; phylum Chordata; class Mammalia; order Chiroptera; family Pteropodidae; genus Rousettus; species Rousettus aegyptiacus. Next base: position 2,417,032 of record NW_023416307.1, read on the forward strand.
TATTTTTTTTTTTGTATTTATTTATAGGCCATTTCTAGTCCAACATAGGAAGAGAGAGCACGAACGAATTACATTGTTTAATGTAACGTAACAACAACAACAAAAAAATTGGGAGGGGAGGTCTGGGGACCTTGAGCCCTTTGGGTCTTGGAATTTTAGTGTTTTACATTAAAAAGTTGGTGAGGGGGATCCCTAGGGCCCTTTTCCAGCTGTAGCCTTTTAGAATTCTCTGGCATGGGACCCCGTTTCACAGTTCTCGGGACCTTCTACCTCAGGTGACTGATGATAGGTTTGTTGGGGCTGGGGCAGGGTGCCCACCAAATATGCCTAAGGCAACTCCTTGGGAGGTGATGGAAATGACCAGAACTGTGAAGGGAGACGGACATGCTCACCTGCACCCAACCCTCGCGCCGGTCTCCAGCTGTTTGCATCTGTAAATGCAGCCACCGCCGAGCAATGAAGTCACTGGCAGCCTTGAAATATAGACACCTGATAATGATTAATTCCTTTCTACATCTATGATTCATGACACTGAAGAGGAAGCAGGGGAAGGAAAAAAAAAAAAAAACCCTTGGGAGGGAAAGCCTTGTCTGAAGCAAACTTTGTTTATTTAAAGATTATGCGTATTTCGCTTGGTTTTTATGTCATTATAATGTTCAGGGAAGGAAGAAAGTTGGAACAGTTTAAGAACTATCTGGCAGAATTCCACGGTACAATGGAAGAACCATTTAGAAACAGCGAGTGGTCCTGTTAGGGGAGTCAAAATTACAGGGACCAGGGAGGTGGCCACGTGTCTATATTGTGGGACTTCTTTAAGGAGCCGCTAAGCGTACATGCACTCGGCCCCCTGACAGTGCAGGTGGGGCTCATTAAAGAAAAGGCCAAGGACGGGCTTTGCAGATACAAATAGTTTCTCTTTGTTGGAGGTGTGTGCAGGGGAGTAGCAGCGGGGAGGGATTATGTCATGTCACTGATGAGTTGCTGAGGGCTGAGTGATGAACCCACCGAGCCTGGGGGCCTTGTCTCTGCCCCCACAGGCTTGTCTTGAAGAGGGACGGGGTGGGGGTGGGGGGTAGCCCTCGGGGCTTGCAGAAAGAACAGCCTAATATAAGGAAATAGGTGAAAACTGGGTAGAGTGGGTGACTAGTCAGTACCTAAGAGGTTGTGTTCATTTGATTACTCTTACAGTAAAACCATTTGAAAGCAGAGACTATAAAGTCAACGTATCGGGAGGGAGGATTTGGGGTGGCGGAGCTGCATATGCTTGCCGCAGCTAACGCCGGTGGCCTGCTCGATATTCATAGTCCCTGCTTGCTTTCTCTCTAATGGAATTTTTGTAGGGTCTCTACAGAGGACACACTCCTTCTGGCTCTCTTGCCACCGAGGAATCCAGGGGCAGAGCTTGGGGCATGGGGTGGGGGTGCGGGGGGAGGGTAGGTGGTAGGTGCAAGGCTCAGGATGGGCAGCCGTCCCGAATCAAAAGGAAATGGTTTTTTGTTTGTTTGTTTGTTTGTTTGTTTGTTTTTTGCCATTCGCCGGGGTACCCTTCTTTTTTCCCCGCTGGATGGTGGTCATGAAAGCTGTGAGCACAGCAGCCATCTTGTAAGAAGCATATGTCACGGACCAAGAAAGAGGCAGTGGTTTCCGGTGAGTCACGGAGTCCCGTGGGATTGCCCTGAAAACGCAGGCTGCTGCTCCGTGACCCAGCGGCCTCCCATCCCCCGGGGGCGACGCGAGCTCAGGTGTAGCATGGGCTAAGGTGAGTATCAGGATTCTTCCCTTTTTAACCATAGTCAGTCTTCTTCTGAGGACTACCAGGAAGGCTGGCTGGTTTTTACAGCTCATCAGGAAGAAGCTCACAGTGAGGCTGTACAAAAGGCAGGACTGCGACGGTGGGCTACACGGACATCCATTCTCAAGCTCCCTTCACTCTCGCCCACCTCCATGAGAGAGGACGAAAGAACGAATCATCTTCTCCAGCTTCTTTTGTGGCTAGTGTGGCCACGTGTCATAGTGCTGGCCAATGGGACATAAACAGAAACCTCCGTGTGGAGGGTTCTCGGAAGGGAGAGATGTGGCTGCCTTGTCCCTCTCCCCTTCTACCTCCCCTGAATACGGGTGTGACGCTGGGTCCGGGGCAGCCATCCCGCCACCAGAAGTACGAGGTCCTGAGATCTGCAGAAACACTGTCGCTGACATTGTGAACTTGCTGAATCCACATTTAAAAATCAATTTCTGCAGACTTCTGAATTAAACTCTACTTGTTTCCACCATTGTTAAGTCAGGTTTTTCTTTTTTTTTCTTTTACTTTGTGTCGTAGACTGGCACAGACCTTCTCAAAAGACGTGTATACATTTATGAAGAGCCTTCTATTATTACCCTTTGCCCAGGTAATTTCACTCTTGGGAAGCTACCCAAAGGAAAGAGTAGCAGAAATGCACATTTATATGCATTGGGAACCAAACTTTGTAAGGAAAAAAAAAACAAAAATAAAAACAAATGAGTCTTCATAGCTGTAGACCACTAGGAGATAATACAAAAATGTTAAGGCTTGTTATCTCTTGTTTGGAGTAACATTTTGTGTTTTCTTTTTCAAAGTTTTTAGAAAAACATGTATTTATTTGTAAATTAGGAAAATGTACCAACAGTTATTAAAAAAATAATAGCATAGAATGCTCAAGTCTCTCTCCCTTGAATCTACTGCCTTTATGGGAATAAGAGAAGAATCTTCATAGGTCTTTCATTATGGGTTCTTTCTTTATATACTTTTAAATTTGTTACCGAGAGACATAATTTACCAAAGCAGAGTCATCATCGCAAACTCCGCACACAGTCACATGCACCATTATACCCAAACTTAACAATATGTTTGTGGGACATGGCAGGCTGTTATCACCCCTCATTTTCGTGTTAGGAAAGAGAAAAGGACAAACCAAATGTCTTCGTGCAGGTCACCCTACCTGTGGGAGGCAGAGCCTGACCCAGGTCCGTCCACTGATTCCGAGCCCTGAGCTCTTGCTTCGAGCCCAGGATTTCCATCACCCGTGGGTGAAACTCCCGCCCAGATGGAGTCGCGGCCGAAGTTCCCTGTCACTGCATAAGAGACCAAGGCGAGAAGCTGGTTTCACGTTCAGACAGGAGAACGGGGAGGGGGCACGCGTGAGCTGAGCTGCCCGGGGAGGCGCCTCCCGCATGCTCTCGTTTCTACCCGCCCCTCGGCCCCGCCCTGCACCCGCCTCTGTAACGGAACCGGTGCGCGAAGAAGAAAGCGTGGTTTCCAGCTAAGGACTACATGCCCTTGTCAATAAATTACAAGTATGTTCGGTTCTTCTTTGGGTCTCCACCAGGCGGTCGAGAAGGGCACGGGAGTCAAGAAGAGAGTGGGGACGCGGCCGTCGCATAGGATCGCGTCGGCGCGAGCGCGGGCCGCGAGCACAGGCCGGGGCCGATGCACATTCGTCTCCGGTCTCCTCCTTCACATGTGGGGCTCCCACCAGCTTTTTGATTCTGGAAACGAACCTTCTTTAGAGAAGGATGAGACGAAACACACTGGGTTAGAGTATTCTTAAATAACAGCATCGAAGAGATGGTTAAGCCGTTAGGGGCAACATGGTGTTACCTAATTTTTAAGAGAGACGAAACTAAATGGAGCAGGAATGATGTGGCCATTGATAAGGACGAGCGACAGTTAACAGGATTCTTTGAAAGAGAACCATACATGACAGGAAGCTGACGAATTTCTTCTAAGAGTGCCCGGATGTGATAAAATGATCTGTGTGTCGGGTTCTCGACGCCCCACCTCTGGTAGAGCCCGGGCCGGCCCCGCAGGGACGGGGCGCAGTGAAGAGGGGGCTTTGGCTTCTGCACCCCACTTTTGCCCTATCGAGCTGGGAGGCCTTTCTTCACTAAAATCCCATGCAAGGCAAAATGAGATGGATTAGAAGTGAGAGGGTGAGGAGATTGCATTTCTTTATGGACCGCCGCCCGATTTTCGTTAAGCTTATTCAGATTTATTTTACACCCTGGACACCCGAATTAGCGCTGATTTTTAACTTGTCAAGGGATCATTTCAGAAACGAAAAAATAGGGCTTATCTGTTTCTAGAGACCTTTTGGTCGTCTGCTCACTCCCTCTACTTAAGCTCCTTCCCCCTGTTTTTAATTTATTACTTTTTAAGTATCCTTGAAGCAGCAGATGTTTAAACACTCCTTAATCGGGGAGCCGCGAAGTGTAATTGCCGGTTTTGGCAGGCGGCCGTCGCGGTCCCCTGGCCAGCTGATAAACGTGTTTTGCGTGCGGTGCCATCTCACCATAGAGGTGCCGAGGCTCCGTCGCGGCCTCCAGACATCTTTCATCAGGTTCAGGAGGAGCCCTTCAGTTAATCAATCGAATCGGCTTAAACTTGGGTGGCGTAAGGAAAGCATCGATTCCTGCTGTCCCAGGAGCGAGCGGGCCGTCTGCGGTGTGCTCCCGAACTGACATGGAGACGTGTGTGAGCTGAGGGCTCAAGAGCGTGTTTGTCCTTTGGCTTGACTGAAAAAGCCAAGATGGAATCGGTTAAGCCGAACGAATCCCGTCCCTCGGCTCGGCGGCTCCTGCACGTGTCCAGCGGCCGGCCTGTGCCGGCCTGCGTGGGCAGCCCAGGGGAGGAGGACTGAGGCCAAGGCCCAGTCCGTGCCCTTCTCATCTGTGTGTTCCCTCTGGAGTCTCAGTGACACGCGGATATTTCAAAATGAACACGGGAACAATTATCCTTTGAAACGATTATCCAGGAAGCGAGAGCTCTGATTCCCCGCTTTGTCCCTAGATACGTATTCTGCTGCGAACCTCGGTCCCCAGGTGGCCGTGCAGCAACATCTCTGCACGTGGCCCTGCAGGCGTGAATTTGTGCATTCACTCACTCATTCGCTCACTCACTCGTTCATTCGTTCATTCTCTTTGCCAGGGTTACAGGTGCCTGTGATATGGTTCTCATGAGGAAGTGGGGGGAGGCAGTGGGCAGGGAGCGGGGGCCCCTCCATGCTGCCCCAGAGTGGCGGACTTGGGACAAGTCATCCAAGCCAGCTGCGTTCCCTCTCCTCGTTCCTGTAGCGGGAACGGTGAAGGTCTCGCTCCACCTCGTCGGCCCCCAGAACCTCCTAGGGGGATTCGTTGCAATGCCGAGTCTGGAGCCGACCGCAGACCTACCGGATCGGGCACGCTGAGCGTTTCGAACTCCCTCGGTAAGTGACGGTGCCGGGAACGGCGGATGCCCAGGGGGGCTCCGTTCTGTGCTGAAGACCGCGAGTTTCTGCGTGACTCGTCACGTGTGACATGAGGAGGGGGACAGATGACACCCTCTCCTGGTTCTTGTGTCGGCCTTGGCCTGCCTGGTTTGGGTCTGGGATGCTGGGGCCCGGATCCCGTTTCTGAAATACTTGGCCCACCCTCCTCGTGACCCTTAGCTTTTCGCTGACCGACGGCACCGGCCGACATGGGAGCTGGGGAGCATGTGCATGTGACGTTAGAGTCAGAGCGAGAGACGTGGGGGGTCAGGGGCCTTGGGGACTGGAAGCACCTCACCACGTCCTGGCTCATTGCTCGGTGCTGCTACATCCAGTCTGACCAGCAGGGCGCTGGAAGGTTTGGGGCGATGTGGGCGAAGGCCGGCTCTGGTGTCCCCGGGACTCAGGACCCTGAGGCCTGGTCGAGCAGCTCTGCACTCCCCTCCCCGCAGGGGCCGTGGGTGAGCTCTGCGCCCCTCCGTCTCTCCATCTTTGAGTGGAGGATAGTACGCCTGATCGTTTTTGCCCTATGGGGTGATTCGAGGCTCTAGCCAAACAAGACGAAATTGTGGAAAGTGTTTGACAGCGACATAGTTTATCAGAAGCTCTTTTCTCTACTTCTTTCCCTTCAACTCATCCCCTTGGCCTTAATTTGATCCCCCCTTTCCATTAATGATGGATAATGGAAATGATGGATGAGAATCTAAACATCCCCCACTCATCAAACTCTATCTCCAGGAAGAATTTGGGGGCTGGAGTCTTCTGGGGGTCTGTAGAAACTCCATCGGACACCCCCAAACGTAGACCTCTCTGTGCCTACTCCTGCAGGTAGCATTAGCCAACGGCACCACGATTTTGCTTTCCAGTTCCGCACAGAGCGTCTCTAACTCCCCCACGCCGACTGCTTGCCTTGCAGGCCTCACGTGAGCTCCAGCCCCAGACGTAAAGACAACAGCCTCGTGGGGACCGTTTAACCAGCTCCCACAACTGTGCACGGTTGAATCCCGACCGTAAGTTCCGTTTTATCTATCGCTTCTGAGTGCTTCTGTTTCTCCGATCAAACCCTGCCTGACACGGGTGCGATTCTATCGTACACTAGCCTGGGGCCAGCCGAGCCCTGTGTACGAGAGGGACTCCTGGGCCACGTGCTTCGGATGCCCCTGGGCTGGCGTCGAACCGTAAGCACCCGACTGCCCATCTGCTTCGCGTAGACCGAAGTCACACCGTTAGGGCTGAAGCTAATGTCCGTCTCTCCAAGCACGTTGTGGGTGGTCCCGCCACCTGCAAACTGTGATTTGGGGCACATTACTTGATGTAGCCGAGTCTTGGTTTCTAAACTGGAAATGAGCATAATCATATGTAGTTGGCCGTGAAGATGAGAAAAGAGAAGACGGAGTCGAGGACCAGCTGGGAGACGAGGCCTCCCTCCTCCGGCCCCTCTGCCCCGCCGCACGCAGACACGGTGGGGTTTATCCTGGTACAGGACCAAACAATAAACGGATCTGGGCGGGGGCGTGTGGGGCGTGCGGGTGCCTCCAGCATGGTGTGGAGCTGACCCTCTCGGTAAAAGCACGTCATCTGAAGAGACCCGGCGTTCGTGCAGCCAGGGGCGGTCCGGGCGGGATTGTGTGTCCGGCTGCCAATGCGTGTCCTTGGCAGGAATGGCCGGGAGACTGCTATCGGGGTCACCGCCGCCCCACCGCCTCTCACGCCACATCGCATTGATCTTTCAATCGCGTTCCCTCCTTTTCACTGACGATTATACATTCTCCCCTTTAAAATAGCAGTTTATCGATTTTTCTTTTCTTAAAAATAAGTTATGCTCGTGGGGGAAATCTGAGAAAGCATAGGCAAGCAAAAGTAAAAAATCTTAAAGTCCCAGACACGTTAACCATTTGTCGACTCGCTATCCCTCATTCCCCGGGTCAAATAGCTTTTCCTCTTTCATTCGTTAATTTTTTTGCTCCACATGGATCTGCTTTCCCGAGCCCACGGGTGCCGTCGCGTGTGGCGCCCACACCCTGCGCGCACTGCTGCTGATCAATGGCCCTGTTCTGTCCACGCCACGTCCCCTACACCTCCGCCTTCCTCCTTTTCGGCTCGGGCCACCGCCATGCCTGCCAGGGCTGTTCCAAACCTTCCCCCAACCCCCTTCGCCTCCAGCCTTACACTCCACTGGCTCCTTTTCTACACGTAAGCCACGGATCCTTTTCAAACGCAAGTCTGATCATGTCGCTCTCCTGCCTAAAACGTTGCCTCGGCCCATGGGATGAAGTTCGAAGTCGCTTAAGGCTGCTGTTTTCTTGTCGATCTTCTGCCTGGAGCGTCCGTCCATCGCTGTCATTGGGATGCTGAAGTCTCCTATTATGGGTGGTTACTGTCAGCCTCTCCTTTCATGTCGGTCGGCAACTGCCTTATATAAGTAGGCGCTCCTATGTCGGGCGCGGACGTGTTTACTAGTTGTGTCCTCTTGTCAGGTTTGGCCCTTCGTCATCGTGGAATGCCCTCGTCTCTTATTACGGCCTTTGTTCGAAAGTCTGTCTTTGTGGAGAGTGGACTGTAAGCTGACAAGGTCCTTGCAGCCCGTGAGGACAGCCGAGGATTGCCTCGCCTCCGCAAACCCCTTCCGAGAACTAGTCGGTACAGATGTGGCTGCGGGCAGATAAACAAGCGGAAGGTCACGATGAGATGTGGCTTCGGCGAGGTGGAGAAATAGTGTCGCTCTGCTTAAGGGAAAACCGCGCACGCCGGCGACGGTGTGTTCTTGTACATGAGCAGCTTGCAAAGGTAAAGCTGCGCCACTGCCCGCCATCAGGGGGCAGCGGACCTCGCGATCCCAGCTTTCTGTCTTGTCTCTTCATCTCCCACGGTCTCCACTCAGGTACGCTCTGCAGAGCCGCGCTGGACGTGGCAGGATTTACCATTTGCTGGATGCGGCATGGTTTGTCCAATACGAGTATTGCTACCCGAGCTTTCAAAAATGTCCGTTTGTACAAAACATCTTTTTCTATTTCTTTACTTTTAGTTCGTGTGTGTCATTTGATCTGAGGTGGGTCTGTTACAGATGGCATATGTATGGGTCTTGTTTTCTTATCCATTCAGTTACCCTATGTCTTTTGATTGGAGCATTTAATCCATTTATATTTAAAGTGATTATTGGTAAGTACATAGTTATTGCCATTTTATTATTTATATTTATGAGGTCTTCTTCTTCTTCTCCTCCTCCTCCTCCTCCTCCTCCTCCTCCTCCTCCTCCTCCTTTTTTTTTAAAACAAATGTCCCGTTAACATTTCTTGTAATTTTGGCTAGTTGGAGATGAATTCCTTTCACTTTTTCTTGTCTGGGAAGCTCTTTATCTCACCTTCAGTTTTAATTGATAGTCTTGCCGGGTAGAGCAGTCTTGGTTGTAGGTTCTTGCTCTTCATCACTTTTAATATTTCTTGCCAATCCCTTCTGGCCTGCAAAATTTCTGTTGAGAAATCAGCTGATGTTCTTATGGGAGTGCCCTTATAAGTAACTAGCTGTCTTTCTCTTGCTGCTTTTAGGACTCTATCTTCGTCTCCAACCTTTGGCATTTTAATTATGATGTGTCTTGGTGTGGGTCTGTTTAGGATCCTCTTGTTTGGGACTCTCTGCACTTCCTGGACTTGCATGTCTATTTTCTTTGCCAGGTTAAGGAAGTTTTCTGTCATTATTTCTTCAAGTAGGTTACCAATCCCTTGCTCTCTCTCTTCTCCTCCTTGTACCCCTATGATGGAGATGTTGGGACTTTTGGTGTCATCCCAGAGGTCTTTTAACCTTTCCTCATTCTTTTTCTTTTTAAATTATTTTTTCTTATTGCTGTTCTGAGTGGGTATTTTCTGCTACCTTGTCTTCCAATTCTGCTACCTTGTCTTCTAATTCCTCTGCTTCATCCAATCTGTTAATTTCTTCTAGCGTATTTTTTATTTCTGTTATTGTATTCTTCATTTCTGACTGGTTGTTTTTTATGGTTTCTATGTCCTTTTTAATGCTTACTATCTCTCTGTTGAAGTCCTAACTGAGGTAATTTATTCTCGCCCTAAGTTCATTGAGCATCCTTCTACCCAGCGTTTTGAACTCTGCATCTGGTAGGTTGCTTCCACTTCATTTAGTTTTTTTTTTTCCTAGAGTTCTATCCTGTTGTTTCGTTTGCGTCATGTTTCTTTGTTTTCTCATTTTAGTTGCCTCTCTGTGTTCGCTCCTATGTATTGGGAAGACTCGTTGTGTCTCCCAGCCTTGGCTGGGTGACTGTATGTAGTACGTGTCCTGTGTGGCACAATGGCACAATTGCCCTGATCACCTGCACCGTGGGCTCTGGGGATGATTCTCGTGTGGGTCGTGTGTGTTCTCTTGTTGTAGCTAATCCTTGGTTGCTGTCAGTGGATGGGATTCACGCTTGGGCTGACCGGCTCTGGGATTGCCCACACCCATAGGGTAGGAGCTGCTGTGTGGGAGCCGACCCCACGGAGTGAGATTTGGCCCAGGAGGCTCATGTACCTTTGAGACCACCTGTTAGGTGTGCCAATATGGGGTTATCCAGGTGGTACTTGTTGTGGTCTGATGTCGGCCTCCGGTGGGTTGGTTCTGGGACCCTTTGGGAGGGTCCCTCATGTAGGTCGAGGTCAGCTGCTGCCTTTGATTGTTCAGGGCCACCTGGTAGGAGCTACCAAGCCATCCATGAATGATTGTTGCCTGTGCTGGACCTGGAGGCAAGTGGGAGAGACCGCGGTGTGAGCTGAGGTTGGTTCCCCCCAGTACCGGGTCTGGGGCGGCTCAGCAAAAGGACCAATGAACCTCAAGGCCCGAGGCTGCCTGCCAGCTGCCCGTAAGTCTCCTCAGCTGCAGGAGCCTTTGGTTGGTGCGGGAGTTGGGTGGAGCAGAGCCCAAGGGAGTTGCTAGGTAAAGCAAGGAGATTTCACCTGAGCAATTCACAATGTGGTTTTGTGCCAGTGCCAAATCTGTGGCTTCCTGTAAAAGTCTCAGACCAGCCACTGCCCACCTCAGGCCCACAGACCTCTGAGATCTGTTTGTGAAATACTATAGCTCGGGGTGTGGCGTGTGGCCCGCCACCGAAAGTCTCTCCCAGGATACGTGGGCAGCATATGCAATGCGTGAGCTGAGGGCTATTGTTTGTCGTTGAATGTAAGGCCCAGGGAAAGCATAGGGTGAGGCCAGCTGCCCAGCAATGGGTCCGCTGTTGGCATTTTGTGGGGTGGGTGGGGCAGGGTCTCAGGGAGACACAGGGTGGGGCAGGCTGCTCTCATCAGGCCAATGCAGATTCAGAAATGCTGCCAGTGCTGAGCCCATGGGCTCCTGCAAAAGTCACAGATTGCAGTGAGGCCAGCTGCCATCCACCTAGGACCCACAGACTCCAGTGACCCACCCAGTTCAGGCTGGCACCAGCGGCCCGCTACCAAAAGTCTCCCCAGTAATGTGTGGGCTGTGCACAGGTGGCTCCACCTGACAGCCGCTGCCTGCCCATGAATGCTGGCCCAGAAAAGGCACAGGGCGGAGCTGGCTGCTTGGCAATGGGCCTGCTGCAGGCAATTTGTGGGTTAGGTGGGGCGGAGTCCCAGGGAGACATGGGGTGGGGCGAGCGATCTCACCGGCCAATGCAGATTCAGAATTGGCTGCAGAGGTGGCGTCCACACAGGCAAATGGCGCCCATCTGCAGACTGCCTTGGAGGAGGCGGGCCTGAAAAAGGAGCAACGGTGGCTGTCCCTCCAGCCCTCGCCCTGGTGCTACGCAACTTCGTCCCTCCCCGTATGTCTCTTGCACCTCCCGAGCTGCTGACCCTCCACCAGCCCCCAGGGTGAGTGTCTGCGAATAAGTCTGTGAGCAGGCCCTTTAAAGGGATGTCTAGGTTTTTAGGTTCCTTCCATCTCACCCAGACAGCCAGAGTCCCCACTGATTTTTACAGTCTGATTTTTGTGGGGACTCCTCTTCTCAGGACTGGAGCCTTGGGCTAGGGAGCCTCTGTGATGGGCTGGGACCCCTTGTTCTTTCAGGGGGGCCTCTGCAGCCAGGATATCCCTCCCAGTACTCTACCAGCATGCACAAGTGCGGGACCAGCCTGCTTCACGTCTCTGCCCCTCCTACCGGTCTCAATATGGCTTTTTCTTTATGATCAGCTAGACTTCTGGTGGTCCTTCGAGTTGTTTGTTTTATAATTTGGTTGTAATTTTAATGTGGTCATGGATGGAGGTGAATCTTGCTTTTATGCAGCCCATCATCTTCACTAGCATTCCTGTTAAACGTGTATTTAACACCATCTGTGCACAAGGCCTGGGCTTGTTGTTAAGAAAAAGATGAACAAGGCAAAATCAAATAGAAATCCAGAGGTAACAAGATGGGCTCTGTGGAAGGCCAGGAAGGCTTCATTGAGGAGATGACTTCTGAATTGGGTCTTGAAGGCAGCATAGAGATACAGCAGGACCTGATTAAGGGTTGTTTATTACATAAATATGTCACCCAGTTTTTCTGAAAGGTGATTCCTGACTGAGAATATTTTCAACATGTTTGGGTGATATTCTCCTCAATGCAGAAAAGGGCGTGACATGAGAAAACAAGCTTCATCCACTTCCCACATTCAATTCAGATGGCTGATGCCATTAAAAAATGAATTTGATACTATTGTGAGCAACCAGGTTTTAGTTCTTAATCATTTCCCATTGTTGCTGTTTTCTTTAAAGATAGAATATGTTGCTTTTGTTAATATATTGTTTAGACATATGTACATTTTTTTTACTTTAAGTTTTAAAGGTTGAATATTTAACAATGATGGTACCAAAAGTAATAATGGGTTTTTATAAAGCACATAGAGCCAGTATGTACAGTTATACTTTAGGAATTCATAAAACGTCCCTTTAGCATTGTCGTACTAAGACGAGTAATGGGAAAAAGCCAGTTCCAGGTGGAGGGAAGCCCCTGGGGTTCTGAGCAGAGGAGAGTCTTATTTCTAGTTCCAGTCTGAGAGCAGTGGGAGTCAGGGACTAGTCAGGGGTCTCTTCCAGTGGTGCAGGTGGGAGGCGGAAGTAGTGAGTAAGGGTCAGGGTCAGGATGTGTTTTAAAGGTGAGAGTTACGGGATTTGCTGACAAATCAGGTCTAGAGCATGAGAGAAAGAAGAAACCCAGACACCTTCTCAGTCTCTGCACTGGGCAACTGGTGCCATCCGTGGTGACGAAGAGGACCGACAGATCCTAGGAAGACACGCGGGAGCAAGCCCGCATCGATAGCACGATTTTGGCGAAGCGGGGGATGCCTCTCGTAGATCGAGTTTCCCAGAAAAGGAAACTGAAGTGGAGGTCACTTACAGAAGGTGGGCTCTCAGGGGGAGGTGATGTGGGGTATGGGGCAGGGCGAGGGGTGAGCCGAGCAAAGAGATGGTTATGGTCAAAGTCTCATCTGAGCCTGGTCCCACGGGGAAGTCTGGGCCATCAATGGCACCGTGGACTTGTCTCTCCTTGATGCACAGAGGCTGGGCTTCTGTACCCCCTAACAGTCAGTCATTGGCTAGGGTACCCACTCATCCCTTCAAGAGTGTGATCTTCCCAGCAGTTCTGGGTGAGGTGTCTTCATCAGCTCAGGCATCTCTCGTCCACTGAGGCGATGCTCCAGAAAGGGTGCAGCTGTGAGCAATTTGCAGCCAACAGCACACGGCACACGGGTGAGGGATGCACTGGCCTGGTGAAGGTCTATCATGATGTCTGTTGGACTGCAGGTCCCCACAGCAGGGCCGCGCAGCAGGAGGTGTGTGGCGGGTGAGCAAGGGAAGCTTCATCTGTATTTGCGGCCGCCCCCCAGCGCCAGCATCACCGCCTCAGCCCCGCTTCAGATCCTCAGGCATTAGGTTCTCACAGGAGCACCGGTCCCCGGTGCCAGAAAGGTTGGGGACTTCCGTTAATTAGATAACCACGTAGAAATGTGGAGTAGGCCGTGCGAGCTCAGAAAGGAAGTGGGGTTGGGAACGCAAAGTTAGGGGATCAGTGGTGTATATCATGGTGCTTAAAGCCACGAAACAGGCAGAGAAAAAGAAGGTAAAGTGGATACAAAAGGGAAGAGCCTTAAAAACTGAGGCCGTGGGCGTTTCAACGTTCAGGGGTCGGAAGAACAAGAAGAACCCACGAAGGAGGTTGACGTGGAGGGGCTGGTGAGGCAGGAGGGGTCCGGGCGGTGCAGTGTCCCCGGCCACAGTGAAAAGTGCTGGGAGGGAGGTGGACAAATAAGTGGGGACCGAGAAGGGACAAAGGGGAGGTTACTGGTGACTTCGGTGAGAACGATCTCCGTGGCCTAACGGGGCCTAAGCCAGGCCGGAGCGGGCGTTCTCAGACAGCAGAGCCGACTCGCGAACCGGAGGCAGTTTGTTGTTGCTGGAATGGGTGCAAGGCGGCGGGGCGGCAGGCCGCGATGATGGATGGAGGCGGAGAGGCCACGGCCGGCCCCCCAACCGCCCCGCACCCCATGTCAAAGATCTGGGGTTTGAGGCAATGGGAAGAAATCGCTGAGGGATTTTAAAGGCAGAATAAATGGGGTGAGATTTACATCTCATTCTGGAAATATTTTATGCCCTCGTGTGTAGGCTTGTGTGCCCACGCTCACACCCTTTTTAAATCTGTGGGGAATTATCAGCGGGGCATTATCGCCACAACTGCGGTTTCAATGTATTTTCCTGCAGCTTAGAAGAGTTTTCACTTCTCTGTCTCCAGCCACTTTGAATGGTCACTTTCAATTTCTTTCAGTATTTTTTTTTTTTTGAGCAAATGATGCTAGAAAATGACGCGTCAATAAGAAAAATTGGAAAATTATTAACAATTATTCTATGAGTTTTAAAATTCTCATCAGCATTTTCTTCTTGCTGCATACAACGAAATCAGTCTTTTGCAAAATGGGATAAGCATCATTGTCAGATCACCCGGAGAGTTTGACACACACAATTTTACCCAGATTTTGACCAGCTGAGAATAAAACAAGGACCATAATTTCCTGGAAACATCTGGTTCTCTAACCACCATCTGGCATGATCTTGGTAATTCTTAACTGTTATTTTGTTCCATTTTATCAACCTTTATTTATTTTACATTATTCATTCGTCTTGGAAGGAAGTCCTTAATGCTTATCAGAACATACTTCTTCTAGTCTCCTTCCTTGAACAGGATACTTTACTTTTTCTTTTGTTCTAAATAAGTAACAAAAATATTTAATATGTAAGCTCTCAGTCCATGCTGATTTGGTAGACAAGAGGTTTCTTTAGTATATATTTATTGCCTGAAGGAGCATTAGAGTTTTTTGTTAAATAAATCTTACCAACTTTCTGACCGCTGGAGCATAAATTTGTGCAACTGCTTTAAAAAGCTACTTGGCAGAACCTACTAGATCTGACAACTTCTAAACCCTATGACCTACCAGTTCCATTCCTAGGTGTGCGCCGAATAGGAATGCATACATACGTTTACAAAAAGACAAGTACAAGAATATTCATAGTAGCACCAGCCATAATGGCCCCTAACAGAAACCTTTCCAAATGCACTTCGACAGCAGAATGGATAAGTTTGCTGTGGGATATTGAAAAAAGGGAAAATATACAGCAATAAGAATGAATAAAATACAGCCATGTGCATCATATGATTGAATCTCTTAAGTGTGATATGGCACAAAGTATCTCTATATGATTCTATTTACATAAAGTTCAAAAAATTAGGCAAAATGGATCTGTGGCATAAGGAATCAGGCTAGTGGTTACCTGTGGGGAGAATTAATGCCTGGCAGGGTCACAAGGGAAGATTCTTAGATGATGGTCATTTTTCATTTTTTTTGATCCGGGTGCTGGTTCCTTAGGTGTGTTAATGCTATGAAAAACCTTCAAATATATGTTTTTGATTTGCTCATCTTTATGTACATATGTTACACTTCAGTTAAAGGTCAAAAAACAGCACAAAAGAGTAAAACATTAAAAGTCATTCTAAATATACTAATAAAGTAAATGAGATAAATTTATCCATAAAAGGAAAACACTAAAACAAAACAAAACAGATAATTGTGTCTGTATGACCAAGTTGTACTTTCTTAGTGGCTTTGTACCAACCCAAAGGATATTAGATCCCAAAACTCCAGTTAAATTCTCGTCTCTGGTTTTGTCCCAAAGCACAGAGCAGCCAAACCCCCTTTTCCTTTTGGAGGATGCTCCTTTAAGATCCATATCAGAGAAATAGTTACCCATCAGCCATCACCTCTGGGCGCTGATCAGCTCTGTCTCCTGGGCGACGTCTTCCCAGACTTCCCGGTCTTCTCCGGTTGCCATTTCTTTCTCGACTCTCGGCACGCGGGGTCCATTCCCCACTCCCAGCCATTAACCACAGCCTGCCTCCTGGCACCCTTGCTTGGCGCCTGTCTATGCCATTTGGTATTAGGGATTTCTGTCGGCTCAGCTCCTGCACGAGAAGGCAAACTCCTTGGAGGGCCAGAGTCACGGCTCCTTCATCTGTGACCCTTGACCCCACGGCCAAGTTCTTTATGGACGCTTGATAAATGGTTATTGTGGGTTTTGCTGATTGATTTTTGAACGCTGTTCTCTGTGATGTGGATGACACTGTTAACCATGTGCCACCTCTTCGAAGCTTTCTCAATCAGAATCTGTACCACCTGAAGGTACGTCACTCTTACGAGTTCTGCACCCTGTCCAAACGCGGCAGGTCAATTGTGGGGACGGTTTCTTCTTTGCATTTTCAAAAAAGTGTCTCCCTTGATTAGCAGGAGACCAACCTCCCGTGGAGAACTGTAATTGCTGCTCTGACACATTCGGCTTCCCCTGGGCTGCAGTCAGAGAGGCTGGATGGGTGCCCTTGAGCGCTGTTCCTGCAGTGAAGGAGGAGCTGGCAGGTCCTTGTCCTCTTTAACCGAACTCTCAGCGACTCCTGACGCGAGTGACATGTCCTCGACTTCCACCCACATCAGACCGTCTCATGTTTTCTTGTTTCTTATTTCGAGCTTGTTTCCCTTCTGGATCCCAGTTTTTCTGACCTTTAGTGTTTACAAACCCATGATATGCTATACATTTAGCACATCGACCCCCTTCTTGTCGAGCTCTCTGAAGACTGCACGAGAGTGAATCATTTTCTGATTTTAGATTTAGTTTTTCTCCCATAGTGCTATGCAACTTGATAGGCTTCCTTGTGAATGTCAGAGAGTTCGCAGTTGGCGTGATTATGCTTTATCTGGAAGAATTTTCCAGATGGTTTGGAAGTCTGAGGGGCAATATTTGAGGGACCAGGAAACTTTCCCAGCGTATAATTGATTGGAAATGCTTGTTCAGTCTCTCTCTCTCTCTCTCTCTCTCTCTCTCTCTCTCTCACTACCCCCTTCTCTCTGTCTGTCTGTCTGTCTGTCTGTCTCTCCCCAAAATCCCCTTTTCCTCTCACCTTCATTCTCTTTTGTGTTGTCTGAAGCTCCTCTTTATGAGGTCTAGACCCCTGTCTTTTGGAAGCAACTTTTAGTACTTTTTAGTGCTTGGGGATGGTATTCCTAAAACAGTTTATTTACTAGATAGAACCATGAAATTGCCATTTTTATAGGTCAAAAATCATCAAATATCAATGATTTCTTATGGCTTAACCTGAACATTGGTTCTTGTGATTGTATTCGTCCATTTACCAAATATTTGTTCAACAATTACCACGTGCCTGACACAGTGCTAGGCTGTCCGGGTATGACCAGGAATAGGACACAGCCATTGCTCTTGAAGACCCTAACAGGGTGCGAACAGGTCATTACAGTGTAGATTCAAAAATAGTACTGTGATAGGGTGCCCCAGGAACCGTGATGGGGTACCTATGCCAGGGCAGGGGCACTAGGGAAAGTGGGGACCCTGGAAAAGTGAGTGGAAGTTGGTCATCTGAGGGGGGGACCAGGAATCATGAGAACAACACTCCAGTTCTGGAACGTTCCAAGGCCTGGGGAGGTAAAGGGAAGCAGCGCACTTGGCTATGGTGGAAACCGCGAGCAAAATGGGGGTGTCGGGGAGTTCCGAGGCTGTGGAGATGTGCGGGGTCTTGAAACTATGCTCTGGTTTTGGAAATTATTGCAAGGTGAATGGGATCGCCACTCTGGACACAGTCTGAGGGTCAGCAGGAGGGACGAGGCCAGTGGGATGAAGGCCTGGGCGTCCTTTTCCTCTGTTCTGCTGATCGTTCTCGGAAGAGTCGCTTTCTTTAATTTTGGCGTGAAAGCAGAAAAAAGGCAAAGAACACCTTATCGTGCTCATAAGAAGAGGGTTGCGCCGCGCACTCACAGGTGGAAAACACAGAAGAAATGGCCTCGGCACTGCCAAGGACCCAGCGCATCCCCTGCACAGAGACCCAAGCGACAGAGCAGCCAGAGCCGGCGGGAGGCGAGACCCCCGGACAGACGGAGCGGCCTTTCAGAGACCCGCGTGCGGCAGCCCTGGGCAGCTTCTGCGGCCATCAGCTGCGGCAGACGGCTGACGTTCTGAGCATGGCGAGCGTGGCAAGCCGTTCATTGTCTTGGGGTTTGGAAGCCACACAAAAATACCAAGACGCAGGCCAGCACCTCCAAGGGGAGGTCCTTCTGAACTATGTGAAGGAGCCCTAGAAATACACACTTCTGTGCAGAAACGCAGAGGGGCAAGCGTTCCATACAGACCCATTGGGGCACCTTACTTTGGAAAACGGCCAGGAGAGAGGGAGAATTGGGCATAGGCAGAGAAACATGCTTCAATGCTTAGCCCACAGATTGCTTTCGTTTATAATCTAATATTAAAATCCAAATCTCTAAAGCACATAAATTTATCTGATCCCGTACAGGGCTTCGGCTGCCTCCCCGAGGCCCTGTTATTTTTCCAAGCTGGTCTAAATTTTCCAGGTTGTTGGAAACACTGGTTATCCTGTGGCCTTCAAGAACATCTCACATTGAAGCCAGTCACACTGAGTTATGGTTTTTCCATCAACTAAGCCTTTTCACCAAATTGCCCATGGCTGAAACTATTTTCTGATAGACAAATATTTTCAAAGTTCCACTGTCAAGCCCAGTTTAGAAATGTCAGGTTTGTAATGACAGTGCCCACCCCTGTCTCTTCCTCCTTATGGCACTTTTTTTTTTTTCCAGAGCAACAAATCTGGGGGAAAAAAGTAGAGATCCACATATTAAAATGATATTAGCGAAGAAGGAAACAATGGCTTCTTTGTGACACTTTACAGTTATTCAGAGAACAAATATACTCATATTCTTTTATTTTAAGATCACGCCCACCCTTCTGCTCAATTCCAGCTCTTGTGGCCATGGCTGTTATGACTTATTATGAACAACGCCAGGCAGCAAGAATATTGTTTGAATTCTGCAGAGAAGGGAAACGGAGTCTAAAATTTCTGAGGATGTCACTTTCCCCCAAATTGAAGAATACTCATCCTGTTGGGCAAAGTTGAAAGAAGGGGGTGGGGACAGGCTTTCTATCAGAGACTACGAGCCGGATTTTTTTTTTTTTTAAATAATGTATAGTTGGGCACGAATGAAAAGCAAGTTATTCTCTTCGTGGGCTCTATCACGTGATATTTTCTCGCTTCTTCTGAGTGTGCTGGGTGGAGCGTGGTGGGCAGCTTCTTGCTCCCTGCCGTAATCCCAGCACCTGGTCCACGGACACTTCATGAATATGTATTAAATAAACGAGCCAAGACACGAATGAATGAGGAGTGAAAGCAGCCCAGGAGAGAGCGTTTTTCATACGCTTGGTGATGGGGCCTCGAAAGAAGTAATTAGGGTTACATGAGGTCAAAAGGGTGGGCCCTGATGTGATAGGGTCGCCATAGAAACCAGAGAGGTCCCTCTCAGTCCCTTCCGGAGCGCACACTAGGGAAAGGCCAGGCGAGGACATGGCCGCTGCACGCCGGGAAGGAAGCCCTCACCGGCACGCCCCCCATCCCCGCCCCCCGCCCGCTCACCGTCACGCCCCCCATCCCCGCCCCCCGCCCGGATCTTGGTCTAGGGGTCGTTAGTCAGTCTGCAGAACTGCGGGGCGATACGCTTCCGATGTGTCGGCCGCCCGGTCCACGGTGTTTTGCTCCGACCGCCTGAATAGATGGGCACATACCCTGGTGTCCAGTTGGAGTGCGGACTTCAGAGTCAGTCATCCTTGACCCCTGCCAGCTAGCTGGTTAGGCCACGGTGAGACTCGGCAAATAATTTAGTTCATTTTATCCGTAAACCGTGAGAAACTCCCCTCCGAACAGCAGAGCCGAGGCGCTGGGCAGAGGGCCGTGGGCTCAGGGCTGGCGCATCAGGGAGAGTGACCCTCCCTCAGACGAGGGAACACGGAGCTCGGGATGGTTACGGGCAGAAAACTACCCTGTCACTAAAGTGACGACTAGAGTTCCCTTTCAGTCCTTGGAATCAGGTCGATACCATTTTGCCCAGCCCTCTTGGGGGTGGCTGCACCCCCAAGTTCACAGCCCGAGCAGTTTAATGTCCCGGGAGCAGCAACACTGAATGTTATTAATCTTTAAAAAATGGATCCGAGGACATCGCAGGTGAGGGAGGGGCCGCGCCGCCAAGGTAAAGGAGACGATGGCCGTGTTCTCGGGATGAGAACGTCCTATCCCCCGACGAGTTCCTATTCTGCCAATCCGTTTAGTTGACTTTCTTAACCAGTCCCCTCTCCGGTCTAGTTCTCTGGTCGGGAGATTCTGTGAGCTCTCCACGTTGACCTGCCGGGCCACTGGCATTTGGGGGGACTGCTGGGGAGGAGACCCACGCACACTGCCCGGAGGTGTGGGATTCCCACAGGTCATGTCAGCTGCCTGCCGCCCTTGGAGTTACTTCTGTCTCCGTGGTCTGGCTTCTTGCGCTGACCTCACGCCCAGGAGCTCCACAGAGACTCAGGGCTTCAAAGCCAGCTCTGAGGTCAGCTTAGCTCCCAGCTCAAGAAAGGGACAGAGGAGGGGACAGGTAGCCCTGGGTGTCTGCGTGAGGCCCTGCACACTGGGCAGGCGCAGGACAAAGCAGCATTTCTGGGCCGTGTCCGGAGGGCCTGGGCTGCTCTTGAATTGGCGACCTAGCAAAGAAAGTCACTATCCAATTCCAGAGTCACCCGGGGAGACGAAGCAAGCGAACAGATGAAGTGAGAGGCCACAAGCGAGTAAAACGGAGGTTTGCTGAGGTCTGGAGCCTGAGAGGTCTCCGTGGGCTGGCAGGGTCCTGTCTCAGCACATCTGTCCAGGAGAGTCACCAAACTTTGTGCCATGCAAGGAAAGCTGTCATTCCACATGACTACGGTCTGCGCCCGGGGCTCCAGGTGACAAGTCCTCAGCCGTGGCCCTCGCCGCCAAAGGCTTTGCAGTCCGAGATGGAGCTGTGGGGATGGATTTGCGCAGGGCCAGGCCGTGCCTCCCCCCACAGGACACGCTCCTTGGGGAAAATATCCCGTGGATGTGTCTTCCTGTTTCAGATACGGGCAGCGTGTGAGTGCGATTAAAACATAATCGATGCCATGACTTAAGATGAGTCGGACGACGCAAATTGGAGCGTCCAGGTTGAATTTTCTAATGCCGTTTGGAAGCTCCTTGTCGTGGTACGCATCGAAGTAACAAAGCTTCGGAGCGCGGGTTTCGTGGTTCCTCATTCTTCCACATACTTCCCCCGAAAGGTGAGCATCCTCTGACACGTACTTACCATGGGAGCACGCGTTGATTAATTAATTACCGAGATGAGAAATCGCATTGCCAGTTCCCGGGTTTATAGGCTGCAGATCCGAGCCACCATCCCACGCCGGAGATAGTTTCATGATTGTTTTCTTTCCTGCGAAGGATTGGAGTTGCCTTCAGGACAAAGTAGAGGGGAAGCATTCAAAAAATGGCTTTGGCAATAAAAAAATATCATTACCCCATGGGTTTTCCAAACATCCCTCCCCACCACCGCCAGCCGGTGTTCAGGGAGGGTTCGCTGGGTACCGCCAAGTGCCCTACGAAGCCAGCATATCGGTGACACGAACCTGAGCATGAAGCGGCTCAGGCGAGATGAAGGGACGGACGAGGGTGGGGGGGAGGGCACGGGGGCTGTTTGACAGGAAGCGTCGCGGTGTGCGGGCTTTGGCTCTGCTCTTCTCAAAGGAAAAAATGGCCCTGCTCCCCCTCAGAGGCTTCACTTCTCACCGCCAGAAAGTCCTGACCTGACGGAGACTCAGACCAAGGGCGGCGAAGACTTGGAAGGTGGCAGAGGCTCCGCGCCGGGCACACAGCTGTCGTCTCGCGGAACAGACTCAAATCAACACCTTTTGGGAAATCAATGGAAAAGGACTCAGCACTCTGTGGTGGAAAGATGGCCAGTATGGGCCACGAGGGATAAACCAGGGCCGGAAAGGAAGAAATGGGCACAGGGCGAAGGTCACTGTGGTTCAGCAGGAGGGAAAAAGGGACGGGCCAGCCCACGAAGACCCTGGGCCGAATGTGACCCTCTGCGTCTTGGAGTGGTCTGTCAGCTCGGAATGGCTCTACGTTGTGAAATGGCTGGAAAAGAGCCGAATGAAGACTGTTTCGTGACGCCTACCAAATATATATAAAAGTCAAATTTCGGTGTTTATAAAAAAACATTCGCGCGGCACACTGCCCGCTCTTTCATGTGTGCGGGTATCGTCACCGGACAGGGCAGAGCTGAGAAGCCGCGAAGAGACCCAGCGGCCCGCAGAGGGCCTACAAGGTCCCCTCCCTGACCCTCTGCCAGAGAAGTGTGCGGACTCCCGTTCCAGAGCCTCGGGGGAGAGGGTGGCGATGTCCCCTGCCCACTCTATGGCTCTCATGATGTGTCAAGTGTATTAAGTTGTAAGACGTTCTCAGGCTGTGGTCTGCCCTCTCGCTGAAGTCTAGCGTGAGGAGCGCCTGAGGTATTGCCAGGGAGACACCAGACGAGAGCTTCTCAGTAATGGTGCCCCAGTGGGCAGGGCCGGGGAGCAGAAACCCTGTCAGAGTCTGAGCTGGGTTCTCCCTCTCCAGGGGGGCTTCATCTACATGGCGGATAAAGACGGAAGAAGACACACTAGAGGCGTTAGATATTTAATGACCGAGACCTTGATATGTGATGAAATACAACATAACAGAGACATTTAGTTCTTTGACTTTCTACCCGTTATGGGCTGAAGCGTGTCCCCCAAATTCGTAGGCTGAAGCCCGAAGCGCTGGCACCTCAGAATGGGATCCCATTTGGAGCCAGGGTCTTTTCAGAAGCGATTCAGTTAAAATGAGGTCCGTGGGTGGCTCTGATCCACCGTGATTGGTGTCCGTATGGGAAGAGACGATGGGGACCTAGACACACAGAGAGAGAAGGCGATGTGAAGACACAGAGAACATGGCCATCGGGAAACTAGGGACCGCTGCCTGCGACGGACGCTCCCCGCGCGGCCCTCGGAAGGGGCCCGCCCGGCCCACGCCTCGGTCTCGGACCTCTGGCCTCCCGAACTGGGAAAAAGTAGATGTCCGTTGTTTAAAGCCACCCCGCCCGTGGTACCGCGTGACGGCGGCCTTAGCGAACGAATACGCTACCCGTCCGCCGTCGGAGTGAGATGGCGCTTAGCGTGTACACAGTTGTTAGCGACCCGCTTCCCAGCTCTTGTCTAAATCCTGGCAGGTTTTGTCTAAGCGATGGTGACGTGTTCGACCTGGCGGAAGTAGCACCGCTAAGGGACAGACGGATGTTGGAAAGTCGCCCGGCTGTTCGCCGGAGCGTTTCGAGCGATTGGCTCTCGGCGCTGTGCACGGCGGCCGCTGTTTTGTTTCACACGCGAGCCCCTCCGTCGGCCGCGGAAAGTTACTCTCAGAAGCGATTCTAAAAGGATGAGTCTCGTTCTCTGCGGCAAGTTTTCCAAAAGAAGTTACAAGGAGATAGCCTTTCTCCGGGGGAGATTTTTCAACTGTCTCTTCCCTGCTGGCTCGATTCTGCCCGTTTTCACCTCCACCCCCACCTCATTTTTTGGGCACTTGTTAAACAAATAATATACACGCCCAGGGTTGGATTTATGATTTTTTTTTTTTTTTTTTTTTTTTTTTGCTGCAGATTGTTAAAAATAGCACAACCGTGGGCAGAAGAATGACCACGGGAAGTGATTCACTTCCTCTGGTCAGCTTCTCTGACACCTACCCGCCCCTGAGAAACAGAAATAACAGCAGTTATGTTGAGGGGCCGCGGTGGGTCACGGCTGGACGGGACAGTGGATCGGGAGGGCTGACGACCCTACGGGATGGGCGGGGAGCTTGCAGTCATCGAGTGCAAAGTGACCTGCTCAAGGGACAGCAAGGGTCGGGCACCATCTCTCGGTGCCAGTGACAAGCCCGAGCCAGGAGACGTCTCTGCTCGCCACCAAGGCCACACGTCTGTGAAGTCCAGGGTTGCGCCTAAGATCCACTCTGCGCCTCGATTCTTCGCGCTAACAGTAACTTGGCACAGTGGACAAAAGTAGACTCTGCCTACAGCAGAGATGCTTTTCCTCTCTGCTTTTGGGGGGGTATTTGGGGGGCCGGTGTTGGCAGTGTGGGTCCCCGTCGGTGGTCCCCAGTCAGCCTCAGTCCGTTTTCGATAGACGCTTCGCAGTGGTCCGTCCTGGTTTCCCGGTCTGGGTGCTGGGCTGCGTTTGCGTCTCTTAGCTCATGGTGGCGTAGGTGAGAAGAGCTATGACCATCCCGAGCCTCACCTGGCGTCCTACAGGCTGTGTTTTGTCTAACACGGTCTCGTTCCTTCGCACTCGTCCCGGGGGGTCTTCAGTACGCTTTACTCCATTTAATGTCTGGGAAATGGAGCGGGGTTCAAAGGCCTCGACATTTGGGAGTTTTCAGATGCTCTTTATCCGCAAGTGAGACAAAGTGGCAGCTGAAACAGCTGGGTTTGGACGGCGTGGGGAGGGGCGCCCTCGGGGGGGGGGGGTCGGAGCGGCGCCCCTTAGGGTTCAAATGAAGGACAGGGGGACAGAGGGCACTTCAGTCTGCAGGCAGCTCCCCAAGACGGAGTGTCAGAGCTTCATAACCTTGGGCGTGTGAACCCCCAGGTACGACGCCCCAACTGTAAGGGCTCACGGAGCTGAGTGCTGTCCCGGGAGGGGGTGCCCCCGTCGCTGCACCCTGGGATGGCCAGGCTGTCCCCACGGCGAGGACAGGGCGGGGACAGACAGCAAAGGCGGGAGAGCCGCAGTCTCGTCTCCTCTGACTGTGACGGTCCCCGGGTCTGAGGGTGAACACGAAAGGCCAGAGCGCTCAACGGCTGTACCTGCTGTTTCCTAATGAGAACGTTCAAACAGGCGAAAAAGAAGTCAGGACTTCGGAAGGGCGTAAAGAACAGAGGAAAGGAGCCTCTTTAATCCCGTTCCCAGGGAACGGTCATCGTTCGAAATTTGGGATGTGTCTGGCCGCTCCTCCACATTACAACGATGAGTAGTCGAGCGCGTGAAACGTGACCCGTAAACGCAGGTAGTGAGTGCTGTGTGCCACGCGCCAAGTGTCTCACGGCGGATGGTGGATACGTTGCCTTGTCAGTACTTAACGGCGGTTTCATTCGTTCAAGAGACGAGGGATGCGGTGTGGACCGGACCGGAATGAAATGCACTACAGGAAAGAGTCGCAGGTCCTAAGACTTCAGCACGGTTGAGGTTTACCAAGGGGCCGTGGCGAGAGGACCGGGCTTGCTTCTGGCTAAAGCCCTGGCTGGCCTGAGCTTTTCAGCAAGTGCTGGGGACCTGTCACCGTACAAGCTCTTTCTCAAAGCGGCCACGGGCGCCTTCTCCCCGGCCATGTGTCCACTTGGCTGCGCCCTTGGCAGTGC
Organism: Rousettus aegyptiacus; assembly: GCF_014176215.1. NCBI lineage: Eukaryota > Metazoa > Chordata > Mammalia > Chiroptera > Pteropodidae > Rousettus > Rousettus aegyptiacus. The sequence goes on from NW_023416307.1 coordinate 2,442,119, forward strand.
CCTGGCTGCCTGTGAAGCCTCCTCCCCTCCTCCCCTCCTCCCCTCCTCCCCTCCACAGACCAGCCTCCCAGCCCACGGCCCCTCTGGTTTGGTGACAGAAATGTTTCCTCATGGGTGACATAAATGCTTAGGACCTAAGTTTGATGTCTAAGCTAGGGTTTCAATAACCCATGTGTAGCTCCCATGGATCAAAACCTTGATTACCTGGTCTGTCTTTGTGGCTTTATTCCAAGCACCTTTGCTTGTGAGTTATTTCAAACTTCTTTTGAAGGTCGATGGTGTTCAAAAAAAAAAAAAATTGGAGGGGTGTAGGAAAACTGGATAGAATTCAGTAGAGACTCGAAGTAATGATTACGAGGAGGGAGAACAGGCTCTTAGGACGGAGTAATGAAGGTAATTATTCATTTCCCGGGCGGAAATTGGGGGCCGGCTGCTATCATTAGAATCTTGGTGGGATTCTCACCACTGACCAGTGGTTTCTGAATCCACGGAAAAGTAGGCCGGAGCCTTTGTAGGGGGCATTCTGGCCAGATGTGGGTACCGCACAGTGGCCCAGGGCTTGGTGGCCTCCCGAGACCTCTGGCGTCTGCCTCCAGCCTGGTGCTTGGTGGCACGGGCCTGAGAGGGAGGCAGAGGACGCTCGTGACTGCGCCACGTCTCAGCAGACGCCGGCTCTCGTCACCTTCGATGCCTCGAGTCCTCGTCTGTGACATGAAGGCGAGAACGGCACCCACCCAGGGGCGTCCTGCGAGGACGAACCGAGGTGGCCTCGTAAGCGTGGCCTCCGCCTCAGCCTCGCTGCTCCTGAAGTCGGAGACAGGGACAGGGGCGTGCAGAGGCTCGTACGAGGTTCGGACTGGACCTGAAATTTTGAATGGATTAATTTGGTGTTTATTGATGGAGCACGATTCCCACGGAATACCACGGTGAGCTGTGACGTGTGTGCACGGCGTGATAAACTGCGACCCCCATGCCCCTGTGTGGCCGCCACCCCGCTGCTCGCGGCTGCTCAGCGAGTGGTCTGTGTGGGGGTCGCCCTGCCTTGCCCGGCCCTCGCTGCAGGGCACGCAGGGCCCGGTGTGACGGGGGGTCCCGTCTCGGTCTTCTGCTGCCCTCACCACAGCCTCCCTCGGGATCGCAGCGGGAGACAGATTGCGCCCCGAATCAGGGTCGGGGGTGGTCGCCAGGCTCCCTCCTTCCGGTCAGACTCACCGCCTCTGCCGACACTGTCACAGCAGCCTCCCCCTGCGCCTCCCCGCGTCGCCCACCGAGTCTGCTCCCCTGTCACCGGGGAGCCTTCCACAAGGTGACGCCGGCCACGCAGCCCCGAGGACCTGGCCCACTGCCCACTGCCCGCGGGGTTCCAGCCTTCCTGGGTCCCTGCCAGGACCTCTCTTCCCCATTGCTATGTCCCCAGGACCCACCTCGTGTAGCACCCAAACGCAGTGCTGAATCTGTGCATTTGCTGAGTGAACACATGAGTGAACGAAGGAAGGAATGAATGAATGGGCCATCGAGAGTTTGAAGATAATAATGTTTGAAGATGATAACTGGCTGAGGACCCCCGGCGAGGATCCTGTTCTAGGACTCAGGCTGAGAGAGCTAAGGAGGCTTTCGCACCCGAGGCTGAAAGTCGGGGTGCCTGTGCTCTCAGAACGCTGCGGCAGGCCGTGGGCACGTGGCTCTCTGCCGCCCCCTGCCGTGGGGGGCAAGAGCGAGGCTCTCGTCCCAAGAGTTTTCAAAAGAGCACTCCCGAGTAAGGCATGGGTTTTGTAAGCTGGTCCTGGTGAACTTGGATGAGAAAAGAAAAATTCTGTCTTCACGACTGGCGTTTACGAGGTAACCTCGCTCCGTTGTCATTATCTGGACTTGTGATCTGGTCACCAGTGCAAGTCGCGCACACCTTCACGGCACGTCACGGTCGTCGCACAGACCTTGACGTGCAGATCTGGCTCTTCGTGACGTTGATATAATAACTGTCTGAGGCACCAGCAGCTCTGTTACTCAACGAGTTAATAGAGAAGCACGTACATCACAAATTTATCGTAACACTTTGGTATCCGATGTCAACGGCATTGCTTTGCTTTGAGGTCGCGTATTCTAGTCTGCGAGTTTAGAAACGTTTCTTGAAAAGCCGTCCACGGGTGCCACCACGTAGCCAAGGAGATCCATGGCATGTGGAGGGGCGGGGTCCCTGTCCTTAGCGCTGAGGGTCTTATTGAGAAAGGAAGATGTAGGGTGGCGAAGCTTCATACACACCAGGAGCCCCGGCCCCTCCCACTCGGCCTCGCGCCAGGTAGGGCTTGGGAGTCAGGCCAAGGGTGACCTCGGGTGCGAGCATGCGGGGACTAACCCTCCCCCTCTCCGGGCTTTTCTGCCAACGTTTCCACCCTTCCCTCCACCCCACCTTCCATTCCAGTCCCAGCTCTCTCCGCTGAACTCTCATGATCCGTACAGCAACTGCTGCTGTCACAGAGCGTGACGACCGTGCCTTTCCCTTACCTGGCTACCAAGGTGAAGACACCTGTATGGAAGCCCTTCCAAAATCAGCTGCCCTCCCTTGGCACCGAGATTCCCTAATCTAGACAGTCTTCCTGTTTGGGACAAACCCTAAAGTCATAAAGAGAGATCACGTTTTCCTAGGAGGTTCGGATAAAGCATCAAACTATGGAGTTGAGTGAGTTCTGGGTTCAAAGCAAAGATTTGGAGAGAGGATGGCAGTAGGCAGAAAAAAAATTATAGAATGTGTCAAAACAAGCTACATGCGTTGGCAGACCGTGTGCACTATTATTCTCACGAAATGCTTTCTTCTGTTTAGCTTCCTTAATGAAAGCTCAAGAATGTAAAAGGAGATGACAAATATTATTTTGGTTTCAATCATAAATGCCACTGTGAGAACTTGGGCCGGCCACTGAAGCTTATTTTATTTCTCATTTAAGAAACTAGTCATGTTTTCTCTCTGTCTGTCTCTGTCTGTTTCTGTCTCTCTGTCTGTCTCTGTCTCTCTGTCTGTCTCTGCCTCAGTCCCTCATCTAGCTCTGCTGTCTCACGTTAGATAAGGATAGGTCCTGAATTTCTTTTCCGCTCTCATTTCTCGCGAGACACATTTGAAGGCTACACACGGAACCTTCCGCAGAGCCAGTTCCCGCCCACAGCCTCGTCCCCACCTTGGGTCCCAGGAATGTTATGCGATGGAGTGTTAATATCTGAAATATGCTTTGAACTCTTGGGAAAAAGACACTCTATTAAAAGACTCTTTAAAATTTGTTATTCTGCATAAAATATAGAACCATGCCCAGCAAGAAGACTGTCATTGCATGAGCAGACCGAGTCAATGATTTAGACGTTATCATTATAACAACAAATCAACTCACCATAAATTAGGCCCTAAAATAGCCCTCTAGACCTCAGGGTCTTCATCGTAAGGTTGAGGAAGGTCTTTACAACAGAAATGCGTCTGGTTTCATACCACATATAACCTTCTTTAACATCTAAGTATTCTTCACAGAATGTGACTACTTGCTAATTTAGAAGACACCAAAAATATTTGGAGGGGTGAGAGAAATACAACTTCCTCTCGTATTTTTTTTCCTTGCCAAAAAAAAAAAATAATAATAAAGAAAGAAAAAGAAAAGCAAAAAAGGAAAAAAAAAATCACGTTGCCAAATGCAGGGAGTAAGATATCCCGAGTCCGGAATGTGAGTTTGGTTCAGTCGCCACAGCCCCAAAGCGCCCTCTGAGCATCTATTTTTCCAAGCAGTCGAGAGAAGCGATGTGGACATTTTTCATGTGTAATTAGGCCGTGTAAGGCGATCCGGCTGCCGACGGCTGCTGCTGCCCTCTCCGGCGTGAATGGCTTCCAGATTTCACCCCCATCTCTTCTGTCTAGACTCTACGTTGCTACTTTTTTTTTTTTCCCTCCTTGCTTAAAACAGACTCCAATATAAAATGCCAAAAACAGAAGTTTTGTCCCTCTTTCTCATAAAGATGTGGGACAGAGCTCTCTCTGCCAGACGAGCAGGGGCCCAGACTTTCATAAGACACGTGTCGTCTGAAGCTGACAGTAAAGGTTGTCCAGGCGTTTCAGAGGGTCAGGCAAAACGTTTTTTTTTTTTGTTTGTTTTTTTTTAAATATGGTTTTCATTAAGAAAGCGAGTATTTCTGGAGAGGTGTGGTTCAGTTCGGAGGCGGGGAAAGAGGCAGGGAGGAAGAAAGGCTGCCTCCTGGGTTTTGAAACAACACTGTTATTTACACCGCAGCCGAATGTGCGTTATCTTATAAACTGGCTTTCGGGGAGTGAAAAACGTTGTCATTCTATTACCAGGGGCATAGCTTGTTGAGTGTGCTGATAATTCAATTGAAAATACAGTCACTTAATAAAAGGAGATGGAGACATTCTTATGACACAAACGCCTTTTATTAATCGTAAGAATTTTTATATATCTCATTCTTGGAGGGTAAAGAGTTGGGGTTTTTTTTTTTTTTCTGACGGAGACTTTAAGAAAACATTATGATAACTGAATTTATTTTAAAGTCAAGATGTTAGAAAGACGGGGCGGGCGATGGAAGGCCCACGTGATGGTCCGATGAGATGGGGCTTGAGTCATGTTTGGGTTGTTTAAAGCTGCTTCGCTTAACCTCATCCTCAACGCCTGCGGTTTCTATGGAGATGAAGCTCGCTTTCTTCTGTTCAATACACCGCTTCCCTCGGTTATTAACAAATAAAGATGATAGTTCAGAAAAGTCTTTTTTTAAAAAAAAAAAAAGAGAAAAAGGAAGAGTAAAATCGTGCCGCCTACTGCATATCAAAAATAAAATGATATTTTGTCAGAAGGTCGAAGACGGATTTCAACACACATGGAGACAAAGCAAAACAGAAGTAGTGAAGACGCAATACAGAATACGTTTCGATTAAGTAACTAATGAGAAAATTCAAATATCTCTGTACGTCGTCTTTTCCTTTTTCCTTCTCTGCTCTAGTCTAAAATGGATCCCACATGGTGGTGTCCACGGGCCTGTTAACAAGAGGTTTAGATCCTGAAAGCCTAGCCGCAGATTGCATTATAAACTCTTTTAGGAACTATTGCTGGCCTTTTCCTAAAAATATGCGAAATGGTCCTGATAGGTTGAACTCGGGTAAAATTCTCAAGTCTTCAACATCCATCAACTCGCCTACCACTTTTTTTGAGTATCTCCTTTATACGTTGGTATTACACGGACCGTAGCAACATCAGTGGTATCATGATTATTTCAAAGGCGATTTAGTAACAACGGGGCTGAAATATGTGACCCGGAAACAATCCTTAAATGGCTGCATGAATAGCGCTCAAGAGGGTCTGCGAAACGGAGAAGCGAGAAGAGGAAGAGCTCACTCCTGCATTTGAAGAGCTCGCAACGTCAGTGAAAAGGCAAGCAGAGAAGCGACTCGTGCAGAGATAACGAAATGCCGCCTGTATGCGGCAGAAGGGGACAAGCTCTAGGAGGAGGAGATGTCAGATGAAATAGTCGCAAGGAAAGAAGAGATGTTCACGGGCCAACACGGTCTGGGAAGCCCCACACTGTAATTTCACTTTCGAATTTATACCCGATTTTCTTAACAGTGTTAGAACCCAGCACTTACTTTCTCCCTAAAAGCATCACAAACTCTTTCTGTAGGTACTGTGAGGCTTTTACTAAAGATATGCAAAATCATACTTATTATAGAATTTGGATTGAAGGAATGAAGTCAAGAAAGACCCACGTATGTGCCAAATAAATCGTGTTAACTACATTTATTCTTTTTCTCTCAATTTCAATTTGCATGTTTGAATTCTACCTGAATAGTGTAATAATTAATCCTTCTCTCAGGTGGGGTTCGACTTTATGAAATTTGCATTCCACGACCTATCTGCATTTCGTCCCGCTCATTTACATGGCGACTTTATTTATAACGTTCGTGCTAATGGGACTCACCGGCCTCACTGCGATATTGCTCGGACACCTAAATATAGCTTCCTAGACAGATACAGTTTGAATCCACTTGAAATTAAACAGTTCTGCCCAGCAGATGAACTCTCCTCTCCATCTGCATCACATCTGGGTCCTTGGGAGCGAATCTCGTGAGCCGAGAGAGTTGTTCTTTCTCATTACACGTTTCGCAGGGCTCCACGAGGCTGCGTTGGAATACCTCCCCCCGACCCCACCCTAGCAGGTCCGGGGTCCTGGAGGCCAGAAGTCACGGCATCTTTTCATCCTCAGTGCCTGGCTTGATGCATACACAGGGTCAGTTCCTTTTAAGTAAGTTAACTCAGGGAAAATTGGAATTGTTTAGTTCCGCGTCTTTGGGCCCTCATTATACCAGGCCCCAGACAGTGAGTGTCTCAGGTGCCAAGTAATAATCACTCCATTCTGCCCTTTATGTCACGAGTGGCTGAAATGCAAGTCATCTGGTTCCTTGGGAAAAAGGAGATTTCTGTGCAGAGGCCTCATGAAGCTTTATGTCTCTTTAGAAGATATCTAAATGTTCTCTTCTGTCTTTGTCAACATGTCAAGTGACCACCGTAGATTCTTCCGGGAACCAGAGGACATTTTGGCCAAACAGAGGCTGAGGGACCTGGCTCCTGGCTGCTGCCCGGTCTCAGAGGTATCTATTTAAAATAAGGAGAAACGATATCCCAGGAAAATCTGATGATGGATTCAGCTGTCACATAACTTAGAGATCTACCCGCAGGCGAAGATCCAAAGCCATCTGCCAGACGTGCGGCCACGGAGACCCTCCTCAGAGCCAGGCGCGGGGACGCTTCTGCCAGAAAACCAGTGACGCCCGACGGCGGAGCAGAACATGCCATCTGCATGGGCTCAAATTCTGCACGTGGGTGCACACATTTTTTTTTTTTTCTGTTCACATCAGAGAACACAGGGCTGGACTTGTTTTCAGAAGACTTAAGTAGCTCTCATTTAAATTATTCAAAAGTTGTATTTGGCCGAATGTTGAATTTCGTTCCTTCTTAAGCTGGGATCATGTCCAAGGATTGTTAAAAAAAAAAAAAAAAAAGCCCAGTGATTTTGGTAGTGAAAGGAATTTAAGTGCGATGGCGATAGACCCCGTGGAAACAGACAGCTAACTCAACAGAAGCGGTCTGGCCTGGGCCATGCGGCCCACGTGGGGCCTTGGGGGGGTTGCCGGGCTGTGCTGGAACCACGAACCACAGCTCGGTCCCCGGAGCAGCCACGGGGCTGATGGGGAGGGGGACGGCAGCGGGAGGCAGGCTGCAGTGGCTTCTTGGGGAGAGGATATGACAGAAAGTATGTAACTTTAATCGTGGTGCCCGGAGTCAACGGACAGCTAAGTCTGCCTATTCATTAGCGATTTGGCACTGACGTGTGGGCCCAGACACAGCATGTGCGAGAAAACGGCTCCCTAAAAATGAACGATCTGGGGGAAAATGTCCTGTTTTATTTTCTTTGGAACGAGGCTGCAAGGCCCTGGGTTCTGGGGCGTCTTTACATGGTGGTGATTTGGAGCCGTTGGTTGAATACCGTTATAAATTAACCAGACTCTGGACCTGATTGATGCATGGAATGAACACAAATTGGTCTGTTTGGAAAAGAGAGTGTGTTGTTTACACATAAGTATATATTATATTTATACTTTATCTATCTATCTATCTATCTATATCATCATCATCATAATTATTTATCTATTTATCTATATCTATATCATCATCATCATCATCATTATTATTATCATCTATCCACCCATCCATCTATAGAACAACTCACAAAAACTACACTATGTTTTGTTTGTAGTTCATTGTATTTTAATCCAAGTCAAAGAGACCCAATTTTATTCCTTTCAACCCAACTAAACACAACATTTATTCAACATCCCCCGTGCGCCCGGCTCTGAGAGTACTAAGATAAACAAGACAAAACCGGTTGTCGAGAATCGCCCGGCTGGTGGGAGCCGGGACCGAGCGCGCCCCGCGTCCCGCGCCGAGCCCCAGGATGGACGATCTGGCGAGAGCAGGAGCGGGGCTCCGCCTGGCCGGCGGCGCGCGGAGGCTGCGGCTGCCCCGTCCGGGCGGCCCTCGTCCCTCCGCGGCTTTCACAGACAGACACCTGCAGTGTGACCTGCGGTCTCAGCGCTCGAGCGTCCGTGCTGCCTGCGACGTGTGCTCGGAGCTGGGCGGGGACCCGTGTCCTCCAGCTCCCCGCCAGGCAGTCACAGCGACCCACGCGTGACGCAGGGTGACGCCGGGTGCGTTTCCCCCGCCCTCCTCGGCTCTAAGTAACTGTGAAAGAGCCGTGGAGAAACGATGCCAGATCACGCGCTCGGAGAGAGGCTGTCCCGCCTGCATCGTGGCGATGGTCGGAAGGATGAGGTTCTCCTGAGGCTTTGGGCACTTTTAGACACAGCTGCCACCTGCAGTGACAGCAGATGCCTCGTCGGTCAGGTCGCAAGAGGAAGACGCCCCCAAATCCCCCAAGGCCTGATTGTGCACAGAGGTGACTGACCTTCCGGCTCATTCCGGTTCGAAAGCCTCGTGCCGGCCATGCGACCCGGGTCTTGGGCCACATCTAGCTCAGGTCCGCAAGCTGGTTCTGCGGCCGAAACCGGCAAGATAAGGGTCAGGGCGTACATGGACCACGAGCGACCCACTGCGATGGTACCTCCGTTTGGGTCCCACCGAGAGCAGACTTGAGACAGGCTTTGGAAAGCGAGGCCGGGAAACCAGAGTGAGAGGGAGCGAGGGGAGGGGCAAGGGAGGTAGCGAGACGGCACGGCGGACAGCAGGGCGCTGGTTGCTGCCCCTGTGCGTCAGCTCACGTCCGTGCGAACCCCTAAGGGACCGCGAAGAATGTGCTCCAGAGTCGTGCCTCTGAGGGGTCAGGAGCTGGGACACTCACCTGCCCACGGCCGTCCCTCACTGGTTGAGGGTTTTGCCTTTGCACAGTGCCTGGTGCCTGGTACTTCCGGGCCGCGTTCCACGAGAAGATGCTCGAGAGGGTATGTGAGGGACTGGTCCCCCACATCTTGGGGAGGACTCACAGGTGCAGCAAAGGGGCCCAGGGCAGGCTGTCAACTGTGTGGATTACATTTAGGCGCCAGGAAGTGAGACGGGTCACAACTAGTGCTCCCTGGGGTTTAGGATGTGCCACCAACGGCCAGTAAATCAACAGACGTTCGTTAAGATGGGTTATGTTTCTGACGCTGTGCTCGATGCTGCCTGAATGCAGATGGTAGGCCATGCGGTCAGAAGGGAGCGGGGGAGTCCGCTGGGCGCGTGAGGGACGCACGGGACAAAGCGGCGGGTGTGAAATGAGACAGAAAACCTGCCCCCGGATTCCGAGAGACCCCGGTACCTGCGGGAAGGGCCGCAAACCTCATCTGCCCCGCGGTTTACCTGTTCACAGGAAGGTGGTTTCGTCAGCGTCTCTGGGCGCTCCCCTGTGCCCACCTGCTGGTTCGCAGGAAAATTCGCTTGACGAGCAGGTCTGGAGTAGAGCTTTTAGTTTGATTCAGTAAATCAGATGGTTTCGTAGGTGGCTCTCGGGTCCCCGGATAACTGCTCAGAATCACTCACATCGCACATCTCCCCAAAACTGCATCCAGGTGTGTGGGGCCAGTGCGGTCTATGGCAGCATCCCCCAAACTCTCCACAGTGAAACACCATTTTTATTTTATTAAAAAAAAAAAAACAAAAAAAACCACCACATTTCCAATATGTTTCTTCGTGGATATTTTGTAAAATATGAGAAAAACAAGTTACTAGGGAAAACGAAATAGAAAAGATACATAAAGTCCAGGCTCGAAGGCAGAGAATCACCAGCCAGGTTGCTAGAGCAGACTTTTTGTGCTCGCCGCCGATTTCCGGGCTTATCCCATCATGACCGGTGACAGATTTCACAGGGTCGCATCGGGGATCGATCGCTCTTGGAGTAGCACTGGCTTCTGGGAGAGATGGAGTTCTCGGAATAACATCCTCGGGCTTCTGGGGAAGGTCTCTCGTCCCCCTGCTTGCTACTCACCCTGCTGGCCTTTGCGGTGAAACCTCTGGCTGCAGGAGCCGCCGTCCGGAACTTGTCAGAGCACCTCTCAGCAGGTTTGGCCGTCAGGTCTGGCCACACCCTCCACCTGGCCTGCAGGCCCAGGGGCGACATCCAGCCTTGGCAGTGACCTTACCTCACTGCAGCAGACGCTGAGGATCTCAACTCAGAATCCACACAATGGGTGGGTAGAGGGGGTAACGTGGGTCCCCTCTGTCCCCTCTGGCTCTGGTGTGTGGGAGATGCAGGTCCTTCATCAGGGACTGGATGCAAGAACCCCGTCTGCCCTGCCATTGGCCTCGCCTTGCCTGCATCTCCGGGCAGAAGCCGAGGTCTGCAGGGACGCAGACTTGCCTGGGCCTCAGAGTGCGCTTCCTCTACGCCATGCCCTCTTCTCCCTCGCTGGGAGCCCTAGGTCCCCAGTTGGCTTTTAGTGGCAAGCAGGACTCTGTTGTTGAACACCATGGGGGGCTCCCTGGGCAGGGTGCTCCAGGCGTGGGCAGTGCCGAGTGAGTGCTGAGGGTCTTAGAGAGACGGGCCCTCGTCCTGCTCCGTCACCCTATCTGCAAGTCAGAATCTCTGTCCTGGAGTATCTTCAACAAACCCTAACTCCCTCAGGGCTCCAGGCAGGTGGCCGGACAGGGAAGTCCGTCCGGGGCAGAAGAGCGTGCCTTCTGCAAGGAGCGTCCTCGATTGTCACTTGCTGTCTCACCTGGTGACACCTGGGCACGCATCTGAGTCTCCCTAGCGGGCGGGAGACGCTCCTGAACGTTTCTGAAGCCGCTGAGGTGTGATGCGGGGAGGGCCCTTTGGCAAGATGGTGTTTGGTGTGGTGCCCAGGTGGCAGGTGGGCAGTCAGGAGATGCCCCGGGTATGAGGCTATACGACCTTGAACAAGGGGCCGGGCCCTGGGAATAGGCGGAGCGTGTCCATGGGAGCTGCGGTGAGTCAGTATGGCCCACGGTGACTATTTAGCTACAGGGCAAAGGAGGGGCGGGGCTCCGAGGTCACCTCTTCTTGAGTACTGTTGAGTGCAAACCCGACTGAGGTTGCCTTGAGGCGCTTAGGGTCTGAGCGGAAGCTAAAGTGTATATAGTTCCACTGTGGGGTGATGAGGTTAGGGGGCTGAGTGCTGTCTGAGAGGTGGGCAGGCTTGCTGGGGTGGGGGTGGGGCAGGAATTAAGTCAGGCTCCGGGCTGGCAAGGAGCTATCCAGAAGGAGACTGAGTAAGGAAGGGTGGCCAGCTGGCCGTGTAGCGAAAGCTCCCAAGATCTGGGCTTGAGTCTTGACTTGCTTTGGAGCCCTTTGCACTTGGAGCATCTCAGGCCTTGTCACTACTGCATAAGGCGGCTGAAGGACACCTGTACGATAAACATGCATGTGTTTTGTAAATGGTGTGTGCATTAAGGCTTATCGAAGAGAAGCGTGACTTCTAGTAGGCTGCCCTGTTAATCCATCCATTAATCGCTATGCCAAAAAGTAGGGACAGGAAAGAGCGTTCATGATTGTCACTTGATGAAAACCCTGAGCTCTTCCCTGGGAGGTCCTGTGTCTGGTATATTTCAGGTCTTCTACTTCAACGGCCTCGGTTAATAGATAAGAAAATCGAAGCTTCAGTCAAGAGGCTGTGACTTGCCCAAGGTCACATGGCTAAGTGCCGGATTTCTGTTTTCATGCATTCCTTCCAGTTGTCTGTGCATTCCATCTGAAATAGACTTTTCACCCATTAAAATGATACCCATAATCATAAGGTAATTTGCTGCTCTAGAACATAAAAGAAAATCATTAAGATATTTGTTTTTATTTGCACCGATGCACTGTTACGCCAATGTCTTTAAACACAAAAATCGCTGAGGAGAAATTATCTCGGTTTTCTAAAAATGCAACTATCCTGGCGCTCGCGAGCAATCGTGTCGACAAAAACACTCAGGACGAAGTCGTTCATTGATAGATCGTGTCACAGTGAATGAAACTCAAAAGCAAATTGCCGTAGCATAATCACCAGACGGGCTGGAGCGAATCTCCTGACGTGCGGTGCGTAATTCCATTTACAGAATACAAATAGCGTCTCCCGGTCCATTTGTATAACCTTTGTCGCCGGAGCTCACTGACAGATGAACAATGTGTTTCATATCAACTTATTCTGGGCATTATGCAAGTTGATAGGAATTATGCGTTATGCAATTTTGCGGAGCAGTTTGTGGTCACCACGTGTTATTAAGAACTGCTGTGTGTGCTGAAGACTTAAACTACATCTGACGCAGACTGAAAAAGTGCTTCAGAGGATGAGTGGTGCATGAAATTAGTCTGGAAGGGGAAAGAGTGCATAAAACCGACTTCTTAGTAGTTGATAATAAAAGATAATGGTGATGCTCGTGTAGTGGGTCCAGGACTCACCCAGGGGAATGGGCGCCTCTGTCCTTACGTGCTCACCGACCGACCATCCAGGATGGAAGCCAGAGAACGGGATGAGGATGGTGGTGGCGAGAGGGAGACCCAGGGAGGCTGCATTTAGCACCCCAAATCCAGAGTGCTGACATTTATTTCCCTCCCTTCGCTGTCTTGGATGGTCCTGAGAGAAGGTGGAACTTGGAATGGAAGGGTCCTGTCCCCACCACCTCCACGACGGAAAAATGGTCACAGTGGTTGGAGGGAAGGTTGTGGGGGAAAGGGCTCAGGATGCCCGGACAACCGTGGAAGGATGCTTGTGGCCCAAACAGCAGAAATACGGCCAACGGCCGAAGCAGGTCGCCTCCTTTCCCAGTCCAGCGTTCCCCTTCAGAGTGGCCTCACGCCAGAGTCGAGCTCACCAAAGTCACGCACGTGTCCCTGCCGAGACCTCGCTCCAGGACCTCATTTAAAACAGAATACGAGGCTTCCTCCCTGGTGAGCTTTTACTGCAGAGGGATCCGCTCCCCATTCCATATTTAACACACGCACACGCAGACCCGCTAAGCCATAAAGCGAGCTCGCAGACGCTTCGTGCAAGACAACAGAACCAGACCTTACAAAATGATAACCAGGAGTGGATAACTCATAACTCCACGCACGTTATATTAAAAGTGGGAGGCTTTTTGAACTGCAACCTTTACATCCCAGTCCAATAGCTCTTTCGGCTTTGAAATATCCACAATCTGAATTTTATAGGGATTATTTTTATTATAGGTAAAGCAATTAAATCTCCATATTGAAGGATGTAAACCTTTTAAGGCCCTTCTCGGAATATCAAAAGAAAAGGGCGCTTATATTTAACAGGTGTGACAACCCAGTGCAGGACATTTCATTGAGCAAGACCTTGACATTATCCAGTAACAAATACTTAAATTAATCCAAAACATCTTTCGGATAAAAGGGATTTCAAAAAGAATTAAGTCGACCGCAAAAACCTTACATAGAAAGATCATCTCATGTATGAAATGCTTAAAAATACTAATTCTTATAAAATGTGTCAAGGGGCGTTTCTGAAAAACCTTTCCTTTTGAATGATATTTTTTAATTAACTCAGAAGGACTGTGTTTTGTGTTTGATAGTAAAGACATCACTATTCCTTGTGTTCTGTCGGCGTCTCTAACTCGGTTGATTTAACTAGTTGAAACTGATTTCCCCTAGTTGACCTCGATTATGGATCAGGCTGAAGGGAATGTCGTGGTAGTAGGTGGGGCTTCGATTAGACGACAGAAAGACGTTCTTAACTGCAACTGCGAGATGCAAGCCTCAGGTGGGGGAGCTGCTGGCCCACCTCCGCGAGACTCTGGGGTTCCGGGTGCTAAGATTTGTCTGAGTTAACGGCCCCAGCTTTGTGCATGGGCTCAGTGCGTGCTTTTGCCTTTGAAGAAATCCTCTCTCCCTCCTCCCTCCTCTCCCATTCCCCCTTTCCTATTTCTAGCTCTATCATCTCTATCTCGGTCTCTGTCTCTGTCTAGCTCTTCACGGTGTCTTCCTTCCGGAGAGGGGAAACCGCAAATGGCATTGTTCCAAATATTGTGGTTTTTCTGAACTTGTTTTTTTTCTTCTTCCTGTTCTCAATATGGTAACTTGGATGGTCGAAATCATGTTCTTTCCACTATTAAAGTGCTCCCCTTTATTCCCCAAACGTGCTCTTTTGTCAGTTAGCACACAGAGTATTCTTTTCAGTGCTGTATTATTTTCAGCATTAGAGCCGATGATCACGACACGTCGCTAGGTAATGTAGTATTATAGAGCAGAGTCATTGCCCAGCAGACTGCCAATCATCCAACAGATTGAGACTCTGTTTACTTTAAAGCACTCCCTGAAAAGTTAAGGACTCCCTGTGGTGAGCTTTGGCAATGAGTGGCTAAAGGAAGATTTCAAAATATCATGAGGTTTCTTGGATCTGGACTATTTGGAGAACAGTTAGAGAAAAAAAGGGACCGAAATATGCAATTTGTACTTAAGGGGAGAGGCAGGTTGATCATATTTTTAAGGCCAAGCGAACTGCAGTGCTATGACTTTTGCGTTGCTAGGAAGCAATTCAAAGGAATCAATCGCTTTTGCGAATGGTGACTAGCACGGACTGTGTAAATTGGCATGACCCTGTGACGAAACCTGCAGCTTTTGACATGCATTTGGCTTTTTGTACTAGAACCTCAGAGCGAGGAGGGCCCATGCTCGTGGGGAAGCCTGCACTCTGTTTTCAATCTCTATTTTTATGGTGTCATCTTTTGGCCTCCTGTGGAGAGGTGGGCTTGTGTCCGATCTGCCATGGTGTGCCTGTTTGTTCGAGAACTTTGTATATTTGTAGTTTCGTGAGGGTTGTCCATTTGGAAGAGAAACGCATCCTTGGAGAATGTGTAGTGTTGGATTGTCAAACGAGTGAGCCCATGTTGGCACCCCTGGGGTTAAAGACCCTCTCAGAATCTACAGGTCCTGGAGAAGGTGATTTCTAAACTCAGCTGCTTAGACACATTTTCTTTTTTCTCCAGCAAACAGGAAATGGAGCCCCGAAGGTTTTTTTTTTCTTTTTCTTTTTTTAAGTGGAAAGTGTGTGGGAAGGGGGTATACCTAAGATGCCCACTTACAACCCCGAGCCTGACCCAGACTTGGGGGTCTCTGTGTGTTTTTTCTTCCCTCTCTCTCTCTCTCTCTTTTTTTTTTTCTATTATTTTGGCAGACTTTTTGGAATGTCTGGGAGCTAAGGGCTTTGCTTCATGGAGCAGAATTCTGAAGCAAGAAAAAGAGAAAGTTATAGACTAAACCACAGAAATGTAAACACGTCTGCAGCTAAAATAACTCCACTTTCATTGAAAACACTCCTCCTTCACAATCAGACTTCTGTGTGCTATGGTCAATAAAACTGCATGTTAATAGCGATCAATTAATAGATTGTGTTGCCCGGCCTTAAAAGTTGAGGGAGTTTTAATTATTATTTTTCAAATTAAAGGAGCGCTTTTTCCCTCCCTTCCCTTGGGGTGGGGGGGACTTAGCTTTCTTTCTGGCTGTTTGCTGAAATCCTTGGCTGTTAAAGTTTGGAGAGGGAGGGAGTGAGTAGTTTTCACTTGGTCGGAGAGTGTGCAGGAGCACGCTCTGGGATGGGTTCCTGGCGCTCCACATAGGGACGGTCCTGACGGTCCCCGCGGGACATGAGTGAAGAGAAGGTACACGCAGGTAAGCTCGATTTTGATGCCAGAACTCACTTTTAAGCCAAAACATCTGGAGAGGCTTCCTACGGTGCGCCCGAGGTCGGCGAGCTGAGCCTCGCGGCTCCCCTTTCGGAGACAGCTGGTTTCTTGGGGACACTATTCTTACAGGACTGCTGTCACAGCGTCGTCCGTCAGGCCGGGGTGTCTCCTCGGCTTCCGGACGTCCTGGCGACCGCATCCCGCTCTGCCGAGCCCCCGCGGCCCCCGTCCCAGCGCTCGGCTGGGGGGACGCGCAGGTCGTGACTCCGGGAGCAGTAAGGCGGCGTCACCTGGGAGGCGCGTCTCTTTATGAGTCTCGGGGCGACCTCGTCTTAATTCTGAGTAGCATCCAAGGCAGTCGGTGGTCATCTCAAACGTTTCCTGCGGCAGCCAGTTTTAACTTTTACTCTTTTTAATGTCTGTAACGGCCGAGGCTCAAGGAAAAATATTTCTCACCAAAAGCGACACCGAGTTACGAGGAGCCAGCTGCTCCGCGGCTTCCCGACCGCCCTGTGTCGGTCCCTCCCCCGCCAGCCGTCCGTCCCCGTCCTCTCCCCTCCCGGAGGCGCGTCCCGGGCTGTTCTCCCGCCGGGGCCTGGGCTCGCCGGCGCTCACGTCGTCCCAGCGCCGCTCCTCCTCCTTCCCCTCTCTGTCCCGCTCGGAGCCGCCAGCTCCAGCTCCGCGCTCGACCTGGGGCAGCGTCCAGACCCGCCTGCGCGCCCCGGGCCGAGGGCGCGCGCACGGACACGCGCGCCCCGGACGCGCGCCCCAGTGGCCCCGGACACGCTCCCCGGACGCGCGCCCCAGTAGCCCCGGACACGCGCGCGCGCCCCGATGCGCGCCCCCTCACTTGCCCCGGACGCGCGCCCCCCACGCTCCTCCCCCCCCCCCCCCCGCTTGCCCGGGACGCGCGCCCTGGGCACGCGCCCCACCGCCCGGACCCGCGCGCGCCCCCGCCCCGCCCCCGGCCCGCGCTCCCGGATGGCGAGTCGCGCGTCGGGGCAGCCGCCCTGCTCGGCGATTGGCGGGAGCCGGAGCCTCCCCAGCCGGCGCCCACACCGCGGGCTGAGCCCGTCGGCGTCCGGGAGTCAGTGCGGCCGGCTCGGCGCGCACGGCCGGGCACACGCGGGCACACGCGGGCGCGGACACGCGCGGGCACACACGTGCGCGACACGCCCTCCCCCGACGGCCGCTCTCGCCTGCGGGTAAGTCTCGCGCCTCGTGCGCCCTGCTGCGTCCCGCGCCGGGGGCGGCGGGCTCTTCCGACGGCGCGGGGACAGGTGGGGTGCGACGCCGGGAGGGGCGGCTTTCCAGTGCCTGGGATCTTGGAAAATGCGCGCGATCGGGGAGGTCTGGAGAGGAGCAGGCACCCCGAAATCGGCGAGGGTCAGGAGAGCAAACGGCGGGCGCCTCCTCAGAGGCAGTGAGCAAAAGGTTGTTTGTTCTTGTCTGGAGTGGAAATGAGGGGCGAGTGAAAGCCCGCGCTTGGCTGGCTGTCCCTGCCCGGTCCGTCGGTCCCTGGGCGCGCGGACTCGCCCTCCGACGGCGCCCTGGGCGCGCGCTGCTAAGCCCGCTGCGTCTCTCTCCTCGCCCCCTTCTCTGTCCCTTCTCTTTGTGACACCTCAGCCTGCATGGGTTCGGTTTATGTTCTTCTAGTGCTCGATCTTAATTGGAAAACTTGGCATGTTTGAAAATGTAGCCTGTCATTCCCTTTTATCAGCTAGCCTTCTCGGTTTCTGTCTAAAATCAAGCTGCCATTTATTACTATCATATATCGTACAGATGTTTTACAAAAGGCACTGCATAGAGTTATCTTTAGTATTTTTAAGCACAAAAACTTGAGTGTTATTATTAATGGAGGACTAAACTGCCCAATAAGGCGGATAAATGGCTTTAATGCAGATGTGGATCTAATACAACTTTTTGTTGATACAATTTGGTTTAACCTTCAAAAGAACTTATTCATGTGTGCCACAGATTTCACACTCCTTATGTTTCCGTAGCTTCTGTAGTGCAGAAAACTTTCAATGTGGGAGAAAAAAAAACATTTCGTTCTTCCCAGTGTAGCATAACATAGGGCATAGAGTTTATTTGCCACTGGGACTATTTTTTGAGTATTTTCAGTTCTCTCCAAGAAATTGAGAGCTCTTGTATGGGCTCAACTCGCCATCACCTTATCACCGGGAGAACTGTCACATTCCTGGGTTTAACCCTTGCTCTGCTGGCCGCAGCTGGTGCTGGCTTCTTCCTCACTGGGAAGACCAGGCAATAGAAGTTACAACCCTCCCTCCCTCACACCAGATAAATTAATTCACTGTGTGTCGAGCAGTGAATGAACTAATCGTACCATTGAAATTACAATTCTAGCGGAAACAGGATGAGCTATGCAAACTTGTGGTTAATAAGTAAAGCTTTATAATTCTAAAGAAAGGTTTTATGAGGGCTGGGGACATCACACACGCTGCTTGTGGTTGGGTGACCCAAGCTTCGATTGGAGTCAGCGACTTGGAAATTACACTAAACTAGCAAATGGCTATTATATCTTTGAGTTATCTAAGAAAGTGTAATTCTAATTATACTTAAAATTTCAGTTTCTTTTCTTTGCTAACACTTTATAATTACTTCGTTTTTTTTTTTAAAAAATTCAGGGTAGAATTGTGGTACATAATTTTACATCTGTCTATTATTTCATGGCGAGTTCTTGGCGATTTAATCTAATGTGCATTCTTTAGCTAATCATTTGAAAATTAGTGTTTAACATTGAATGGATTATGCAGTGTGGCTGCTTGTATGCGTGTATATGAACCCCCCCCCCACACACACTTCTCATGTTTTGTTTTGTTACTGAAGAAAAATCTTGCTGAATTACTAATCTCATAAAATCAGATATCTTATTTGTGGTAAGGGCTAAGATCCCAGTGGAATGCCAGATATATAAATAAGCAGTAAAGCATTTCTGGAAGATGTCAGTACTGATTTATAACTCACACACTATTCTAAAGTGTTATATATTGTGCCTATGTGGAATATATCGTATCTCATACTGGAAGAAGGTAACAGAAAACTTTCAACCCTTTTTTCCTAGAGTTTCGATTAGCTCTGATTTTTTTGTTAGCTACCCTTAAATGACGAAATAATAATAATAATAATAATAATAATAATAATAATAAAAAAAGGGGGGTGTTCTTTCTTCACAGGACAGAGGAGCTAATATTTCTAAAATCTTTTCCGATTTCCCAGTGGAAAACGATCTCAGGTCAGCGTGAGTCACATGATATGGAATGGTGGGCAGACGTTGTCATGTTGAATAAATATCAGTGCCGCCAGCTGTTTCGTGGAACTCCATTCGGGAGGTGTTGACATAGAGACACCTACACGTTTCTTATGAGGCTTACGGTGCCTGCAAAGCCAGATGTGGTCAAGGCAGCTGAAATCAGCGGTCAGTCCTGACGAGCAGAATCCCGGCTTTCTGATGCTTTGAGTCAGTGTCTGGGTTTAAGGTGGGAGTTGATCTCTGTAAATCCAAGTCTCTTTGTCACCTCCTGGCTTCATCACGCTTTGCTTTTTCAGTGAGGAGGAGAATGCCAGAGGAGTCGGATATTCTTTCCCCAGTGTGTGAGGACATTCGGGCATTCGTGGAGAGGGTAATCCTTCAAACCACGGCTTTTGTTTATGATCTACACCTTGAACTTGAAACTATTAAACCCTTTGGAGTAGCATTTGTAAGAAAAACAAGCTGGCACAAAGGATGCATTCAAATATTTTGGATGCGATTTCAGATCATTTCGATCCTCAGGGGTGGCAGGGTGAGTTGGAGTTTTGGGAGGACTTTGAAAGTCACTGCGGTGATTGGTGGTGCTGACACATGGAGTCTGTATTGTTGATGTTCATAACGACACACTTGTTGGTCCTTTGTACCCTCACTCGGCGTATTAGCAGTCAATCAACTGTACATTACGCATTGTCAATATGCACCTTCTCACATTTAGAGATTTAGAACGGCTATGCTCTAGATAACCAGGAATTTCCAATGGCTGGACTGTCATCTGGACTGGTTTTTCAAGATAGCCAGGGGGAAGTTCCCCCTGCCCTTTCGACGGTACCTTTTATTTTAAATATTTTAGTATTTAAAAAGAGAGACGATTTGATGCTTCATGTTTGAAACGCTGCAAATCTAGTGAAGGTGGTGAAGGCTGGTGATCTAAAATTACTTTCCTAAATTTAAGTGTAAGCAAAATGTAGACAACACCAAGAAATTAAAGGGTGTGTCTAAAAAATGGAGCCCTGGGTCTAAGTTTTAGATTTAAACTGACTTTTAAGTTCTTCTATTTTTACCGTGACATGTCATAATCTGGAAGACCCTGATTGTGCATGAGAAACAGTAATTTAACAATGAAACTGAGGGGTTTGGTTACCTCAACTCAATGCGTGTGCAAAGGAAGTTTGGTTGTGCGACGTTTTCCTATTTGAAAATGGCTGTGTGTGAAAACTGAAATATCCACAAAGTGTCTAAAATAGGCCTTTTGACTGAATTTTCACTTTTATTTATTTATTTATTTTTTCTTTATTATTATTATTATTTTAAATGCTTACAGCACCTGGTTTTCCTAGGTGGTCTCCCATTCGAGTACTAGCCAGGGCCGACTCTGCTTAGCTTCCGAGATCAGACGAGATCAGGCTTGTTCAGGGTGGCATGGCTGACGACTGTCACTTTTAAAATGACCATTCTGGAGAAATAAAAGTGAGATCTGATCTAGGACAAGCCGTTAGCATGTCTAAAGGTTTTAAAAACCTTAGAACCGTAGCTGCCTTCTTTGAAAACATACCCTATGATTCTGAATTGTTTCGGTGGGAACGATGTGATTTTCACACATGCCGGTATCTCATATGGGGTTTCTTTTAGGACTGATATTATTCCCATAATGATTCCCCCTGGAAAGCACACGCTAGGGGGAGAGAAACATCCCTCCAATGAATAGGAATGAAAACAGACACGTCTACCGTGATTTTTTTTTTTTTTAAACAAGGAACCGTTATTTTCGCTTGATTGGGGGTGGTTCTAGCGGAGGTTCCCAGATCATCATTTAAAAGCTGGAGCAGTGTGTTGGCACCCCAGATTGAGCGCAGGGGAGCAAAGCGGCTAAGCCCTGTTCGGTGACATGCCATCGTTGTCATACATCCATTAAGCGATCCTCAGTTTCTGGTGGGAAGATTAATTTTCTCTGTAAGGGAGCGGATTACGGGTTCTGGGGGCTCAGTAAGGTAGTTACAGTTGCAAAGTAAAGACAGAGTAGGAGTGTGCACATTTGTCTGTGCTCGGGACAGGGGCGTGTGTGTGTGTAGCCACCGTGAGAAAGTGTTAGTGGGTGTGCAGCTGTTTGCTGCGTCGTGGACACGGGGGAGCTGGCGGCGGTCACCTTTCCGCGTGAGCCGAGGTGGACGCCAGGCTGTGAGCTCTTTGCGACTGTAAGAGAAACCCAGGGTCTTACTGTTAACTACCCATTGCCTTAATCTAATAAGCTAGCTGGAGTTGGCGGTGGGGAGGGCGCCGGTCCTTTCTCCATGTCTCTGATGCTCGGGATTCTGCTGGCAGCTGGATGGAGTTAGCGTCTCAGGCTTCCGAGAAGATACTGAGACGCAGAAGGCGGGTTCCCCGCAGCACCACACAGGCAGGGAAAACTTTGGACCCCAGGAGTGAGTTAGGTGCATTTCAGGATTCTTTCGTTGACGTAAAACCCGGATCTAAGCACAGTGTAAATAATAACCGAAGTGGTGAAATGAAATGTTTGGAAACACGAACTACTCACACATACCATCGCAACGTAAACCTTTTTAATGAAATGTATCAGAAAGCTGAGGTTTCTTTTTATTAGGAGCCAAGGTTAAAAAACGTGTTGGAAAGAAACCCATGGCGGTGGCTTAGGAAGGTTCTAAGATGGTTTTCCGTGTTGAATGGATTCTCGTTAAAGTTATAGCCAACCTCACAGAGGCGACGTGAGCCTGCTGCCATAGTCACAAATCTGGGGCTATAATTGCACGACGCTTAAACTTTTGCAAGGCTGGCTCTTTTCGCAGCGTGAGATACAGGAGCGAGATGACAGCGTAAGCGAAAGGGGAGGAAGAACCTGCGTCTCCGGTACCGAGAAGCGCTTTCTCGTCTGGAGCTGTGCCACGATGTGTGTGTGTGTGCTTGACCGCGGCAGTAAAGTTGCTTCATGAAAGAGCTCTAAAATGAAAATAATGACGGCAAAGGTCACGTCCAGGAAATAGCATACGTCTTTTCTGGAGAAGGGATTTCGGTCAGCATATTACCGGCATCTACGCCAAGTTCTGGAAGCCCACCGAAAGCCCCTGCTGTGTGGAAACAGAGAAAGAAGTTATTGATCGCGGCTTGAGGCTGCATGTGAGAGGATTTTATAGCTGAAGGCGCATCAGTCCTAAAGTGGCTTATAATCACATCTCGTGATGAAGTTCGATTTATTTATTTTTTTTGCAGTTTCCTAAGACGTAAATTTAGGCGATTAAACAAAATGTCCCATAAGCACAATTTCTCCTAAGTACTCCATACCCAAACTGCAGAACCGGAGGCAAATCGGTCAGACGGTCTCGGAAGCGAGTAGGGCCCAGAGAGAACCATCCGGAGGCAGGAACGGGGCGCCATTCGTGCGCACATTAAGATTGCATTAGACACTACATCGAGCGTCAATATAATTTTTCTTCGCAAAAATTAAGCATTAAATTATGTTAAATTTTCTTTATTAATCTTCGGCACCTCAGAAACACATTTCTCAATCCAAATGTATTGATCACCCATTAAACGAGAGCAGTGACCTGAGAGAGAGATGGGGAACATGCCTGAATGATTCTCTTCTCAACGAGTTGTACCGACGCCATGTAAATGAATGCCAGCCCCTTCCTCTCCCTCTCCGAACAGCGAGTTGCAGTGTCCTTGGGATAAACACCCTCAGGCAGAGAAGAACGCGGAGCAGATGGCGGGCAGGGACCGCAGAGTGGGCAGAGACTGGTCTGGGGTCAGGTTTGACCCAGGTGGCGACGGGTCAGGACTCAGGTGGAGGAGGCCATTCTTGGTCATAGAAAGGTACATGCGAGGAAGAGTCTAGACGCCAGGCAAGGCTGGGCGGGAAGCCTCAGCTCCTGCCTTCGGGGAGGCGAAATGCAGGAACAGAGTGAGCGCACGGGCCGCGGGGTCCAGGAAGGGGGCGAGTGCATGTGCTGACGGAAAGCGGCACATTCGCTGGTGCCACCTGCTCGGACCGGGCCAGAGTGGCAGTGAGCCAGGACCGTCCCCTGCACGGCGGTGGAAGGCAGTGTCCCCTAGGGCCTCTTCCATCGAGTGCGCCGATGCGCGGCGCCGGTGGCTGCGACAGAGGCCGAGCCACGCCACGCGCGGGACATGCCGTGGGACCGCGGGCGGGCGCGCGTCACCCCGCCGCAGAGGCCCGTCCCTCTCGGGCACTCGCGGGGGACCTTGGCCTTCAGTCCTAGCGTCAGGAGCGATCGATCGTCTGGGCGTGGGGCTGGATGCGGACGCGGGGCGCTGCGTGCGGCCCGCACGGCACATGCGCAGACCCGCGGGCTGCCTGGGGGCGCGCGGCGGGCGGCGGGACCGCCTTCTGGCTCCAGCTTGTGTTCTCGCCCTTGTCTCCCTTAAGCCTCGTCTGTATTATGTTGCATCTACTTCTGCATTTAAAAATCCTTGTCATATTGCGTATATGCGTATAGATCACCTAAGCCCCCTTCTGGAACAAGATAGAGTACAAACGAAACAGTCCATCTCCTGCAAACCGACCCACGTGGGGAGGGGGCGCGGGCAGCGCTGGGGGTGTCGGCCCGGCTGCCTGGGAGCTGGGTCATGCGGTGCGGGAGCTGCCGGCCCCTCTACCCCTCCCCCCGTCCCCCGGATTTGGAGGGACCAGTCTAGACGCCTACATCAGTAACCCAAATATGAAGATGAGAGGCAGAGAATAAAGCAAGCTTGCAAAGGAGCAAGGAGAGCGTGATGTGTTCGGAGGGAACCGTGACACCTGCTTCTGGAGAGGGCTCGGGCTTGGGGTACGTGTCTTCACGGGTCTTTCTCACCACAAGTCCTTGAAGGAGGTGCCCTAACTGCCCCATTTTCCAGAAAGGCAAAGTGAGGCTCCGCGCACCAAGCCCGCAGATACAGGGGCCAGAGCAGAACCTGAGCCCCAGCTCCGCCGTCTGGAGTGCGCCTGGTCAGAGCAGAGGCGTCACTTATGGAAGTGGCAGGTGACAAGACGGGAAAAGGGTGACACGGAGGCTGAGCAAAGGACACAGGATGTGAGTGTCACGTCTAGTTTTAAATTTTCCCGTAGCCACATTAAAAAAGAAAAAGACACTGGTTAAGTCAATTTTAGTAACCGATTTCAGGTAACGCATGTCCAAAACTTCATCATTTCAAATGTAATTACTACCAAACTATCATTGAGGTATTTTACATTATTTTTGCCTCTTAAATCTTCAAAATCCAGTGTGTGGCACACTTACAGCACATCTCATCCCGGGCCAGCCACATTTCAAGTGTCCAGTAGCCGCAAATGTCTGGTGGCTACTGTCTTGGACAGTCCCATTCAGACTGTTCGGCGTAAGAGTTCAGATTTAATAGAATTAGTAACCGCGAGGTTGGCTATAGGACTAGAATTCTTGTGTCTCTGTTGGCAATATTACCCAAAATGTTACTATGCAACCAGATATGATAGTGCTAAAAAATTGAAGATAGCGCGACACGTTTAGTACTAAACCTGCGGATTTCAAATGGGAGGGAATATGTGTATATAATCTCCTGCCGACTCACTCCACGCTTTTCAAGGGCGAATAAAATATCCGCTCGCAGACTGGCACTTGGTACGCCTGGTAACAAACAGGGCTGCTTTCATGGCAGCCATGCTCTGAGAACTTCGTGCGTAAACGTTTCGTTTGCATGTTCCCTGTTTAAAGATGATCCCAGCGCCATGACACATTTTCTATTTTATATGTGGGCAGTTTCCGGAGAAAAATGCAATCAGTCATGTTGAAGAACAGCATTCTCGAGGGGCTACCATGCCAGAGAAAGAAAGAATATCAATCAGATGGATTGCCGCAGATTACTTTCTGAGTGCGTATTCACACAGGTCGGCAAGGGCAGATAGCATCTAACACGGGCCTCTCCATCTGTATGTAACTCTGAAGTTCACGGCGAAGTCTGAAAAAGTCGAATCACGTCGCTCATGTGCCACTTGTGACTGCCAGGGTCCTGTGTGCAATGTGTCACCGAGTAACTTAGCCCTTCTACCGTATGCAGATTGTAGAGTCGATTTAATTTCTTTTTTTTATGCAAAGCTAAAAAACCTCACCTAGATTCTTACTCATTCACATTTCCCTGAATTAATCTGTTTTCGGTTCAGCACCCTGTCTGTGGCAAACTCCTCATCTGTGTGTCCTCGTAGAGAGTTTGTTCTCATTATCACTAGTGCATGATAAGGGGATTCCACTCTCTTTGTTCTGGTTTATTTTACCCTGTGGTCAGTGCTTACAGTAAAGAAAAAGAAAAAGAAAGTAAAAAAAAAAACAGCATCAAAACTCTGTTAAATAAAATATATGTGGCTTTTCTCAACTCGAATTGCCCTATCAAATTTAACAGCTAATTCGGCTCAGTTAGTAATTGGCAACCAAACATCGAGAGACAAAGAATACCATGAATTATGTACAAAAAATCCCAAACCGCTGAACTAACGGGTACGGCTGTGTGTTCTAGTCTGTACCTTTCTGCATCTCTGGCTGTGGGCCATCCAGAGGCAAATAAAAAAGCAAGGATATTTTTTTCTCGTGCACGGCAGGCTCCGCTGCTCTCAAGGTGAATTTTCGTACCCGAGTCCTGTTTCGTCCTCCGCAGAGCATCGGCCGCCAGGTGGGATCCTTCCAGAGGTACCTGAAACCCTACTGCGTGTCTACGCGATGCTGTGTAATGCGTTCCACCTCCCCATGTCCCGTAGGAGGACAAATTTAATTTAAAGTCTAAATTATATTTGAGAAGTCTGAAGCACATTAAGACTTCTTAAATAATTCACTCGGGGTTACGTTCGGCGAGCATGTGTAAATATGAGAACGTGAGAGGCAAGTGGTCTGAACACAGAGCGAGTACGAGACCGTACTGATGTAAGCCACATGTGCTCGGAACCTTGGAGGAAAAGCCATGTCATCGCTGGCAACCAGAACCTGCGCTGGCCGTGTGGCTCGTGGGGGAAGGGTCCTGTCCGGCTTCTTCCGCCCTGGGTCCTCACAGTTTGTCACGTCGCCGAGGAGGACGTTGGAGACAAGCTGCTAGACGCAGGATTGTCACTCTTGGGTGCAGCTCTCTCGACTGCGATGCGGTGAAGGTGACGGGGACTCAAAGGGCTACCTACCCCAGTCCCAAAGGGATCCCCCACCAGCATCTCAGGTCGGGTGTTCGTGGGCGCGAAATGGCCAAAATGTGCTTTTGGAAACTGCTATGTTTAGTCCAAGTAGGACTAATAATGACAACTGTAGAGGCTTTATTTCCCGCCAGGCTGGGCAACTCTTCATGCTATAGGGATGTGTGGGCGGATTCAGAGACATGACAAGTAACACCCAGTAGCGTCACCTCGTAAAGGAATCTGAACGTTGCTAAGTGTTTCCTTCTTCCTGGTGAGCTCCAGATTCCCGGATCGGCTGCCGCCTAATCCCTCTCCCTCCGGCCCTGGTCTTGCTGCCTTATTAAGTGTATGGACTGCACAGCTTTGGAAGGTCAGTGTCAGAGAAGGTTCACCTGCAGTGGACACATGCAGGGGCTAAAAGAAACAAGCCAGCGAATCTAATGAAATCAGGCTGCAGATCTGAAGCGAGTTTGGAATAGCCTGTCCTTGCTTTCTGTTCTGTGTCTGGTTTTCATGGAAATTTGTGTCTGGGAATGAGGGGCAGCCGGATGGATTTGCTGGCGGCAGGTGCCTGCGTTCTTTGGCCCTGGCCGTTGGGAGTCAGGTCCAGGGACCTCCGTGGAGGGGAGCGAGACAGAGGCCTTGGGAGATTCAATGAGCGCCACGCAGTCTTCATAAGAAAAGTATTCATAAGTCTGCCCTCCCTGGGAATTTCAGGACAGAAGACATATCCACTTACTGTCCGTGCTCTATGAATTTACCCCTCAAAGTCATCACAAAATTATTTCTATAGTCTTTGATACCGGGGTACGTTACCCCCAAGATTGCGAGTAAAACGATTCCATTTCTTTCTTCATCAAGGGCATGGCCAGCGCAGGTCAGGACATGGTACAGCAGCATCATGGTGGCCCCGCTGGAGATGCGGGCCACCTCTCCATAAAGGCTGGGACTGAGTTCGAGTGAGTTCAAGGAGTAGAAGTGCAAATCGGAAGGAGTTCCGTTTACATGGGCAGAGGAAGCGAGATTAAACACCTGTTATCGCCTTTGCTCTAAGCAAGCGAAAGTAAGACTCGCCTACCACGTATTTGAGAAAGTTAAGCGCGTGCGTCCTTGTGGGAATGAGCTTGATCCCACTCAATGCGGAATGGTGGGAGGTCCCGAGGACACGTTCCTTCCTAGACGTGAAACACAGGTGGCTGTTTTGAAATAAGTACAGTCACCTGCTTCCTCTACATCAGGGGGTTCTTTATTTTTTATTTTTTTGGTTTTCTTTCTGGTACTCGACACCCATTAGCTTTTAAAACAAGAGGTAGCACGTCTGGGAATTATTGTTGGTTAAAGAGTGTAGCTCTTTTGGTTCTCAGCTTGTAGAAGCCATTGTGGGGATGCCCCCAAGTGCAGTCTTAGTACTTATAGGCTACTTCTTGCTGTTAAACACAAGAAGTAATGCTATTTCGTGACGCAGTTACCCTTGGCTTAAATTAGTGTTTTCCAAAGTTTTTTTTCATGACTGCCCCAGTAAGGAGTCTTTTCAGACAGTTTTTCCCTAATTACCCCTCTCTCACATGAAAATTTAATACCGCAGATATGCCATATGTCTGTTTAGGTATTTTATATCACGCACGTATACATATACCTACATTCGAGTAAATCTGTGCTTTAGATACAAAAAGAGTAAGCCTTCTTCTCATCGTCCAAGAACCAAACTCAGCCTCCTAGAGAACTCAGGGCTTCAATGCTCAACGCCAAGGCTTAACTTCCAGGGGATTCTGGCGAAGAGGAGAGATGGCGATCCCGGGACAGGGTCTCTGGACAGGCAGCAGGAGGGGAGGAGCGCCACGGGAAGCCAGGGCGTCACGGTGCGGCCCGCGCGTAGAGCAGGGCCCAGGAGCTGATAGCGACGGAGTGGCAGCCGTCGGAGAGCCCCGCGTGCCTCTTCAGCCAGCAGGATGGCTGACCGCATACTTTCCACGTGGCGGGACTATCAGACTCG
Organism: Rousettus aegyptiacus; assembly: GCF_014176215.1. Taxonomy (NCBI): domain Eukaryota; kingdom Metazoa; phylum Chordata; class Mammalia; order Chiroptera; family Pteropodidae; genus Rousettus; species Rousettus aegyptiacus. The sequence continues at coordinate 2,470,192 of NW_023416307.1, forward strand.
AGGTGGAGGAGATCAGATGGTCCGCAGACACACCCGCGTCGCACACACGAGGCCCCGAGAGAGGGCCCGTGTCCCCTTGTCCCCTGGCGCGTTGGCCACCGGAAAGGCCACGGTGACTTCCGCCCCGGTCAGCGCCTTCTGAGGGCGTCTGGATGTACACACGCAGGTTGTGCGGCCGACGTAGTGCAGCTGGGGCACGTTGGCGCTGTTTCCCCTCCGGCAAAGATGGAAACTATACGAAAAAAAACAAACAACCGAAAAGGACACGCTGAGCTCCAACCAAAAATCAATCAGGAGAGAAAAACACTTGGGCCGGCGTCAAGAGAAACAAGTCCGTGCCAGCACAGATTTTTATGAAAATGATCACCGAGTCGTATTTCCATTAAGAGGCCACTGACTCAGAGATGGAGGGTGACTGTTCCGTGAGGCAGAGTCTGAGCCACTGCCCACACCCTGGGGCTGACCCGGGTCGCTCAAGCACAGTTACTAGAAATGACCCTGGGAGACCAAAAATAGCCAACAGTGGGCCGGAGTCTCCGGGAGGAGGGAAACGCCAGCCGTGACCCGGCGCAGCGGGGTCCGACCCTCGCCCTGGGTGCGGGTCTCCTCTCGGTGCCAACAGCCCTGGCGGGTCCTCTGGCTCGCAGGTGGAGAGCGGGGCCACGGAGCCCCTTCTCTTCTGGGAGAAATCACGTTACTGTGAGTGCAGGAGACGGAGATTAAGTTTCGTTTTGACCTCAAGCTCATGGCTTGAGGAAGTGCTGTGATCTTGCGGGCATCCAAAAAATAGTTTTCCTTCCACCTTTTTAGATTCTTCTGATTGGGCTAATGATCAGCTGAACGTGGGGCAGATGAATAAGATCACAGGAGAAAATGTTCAAAATTGATCACGGATGTACGTGTGGGGGTTGCCAGGAGAATAAGACACCTGAAGATGCATTGGACGGTTGAGGTTTATATGCCATTTGGACAAAGGAGAGGAAGGCGGGGATCTGGGGTTTCAAAGGAAAACGGGTAATTTACAGGTAGATGAGAGGGGGCAAATGCGAGGTAAACAGAGTCTTGCCGGGCCACCCAGACACAGTGGGACATGGAGGGAAAGTTCGACAAACGGGCTTTGCTAGACTTTTCCCTGTCACCGCGTTTAGTTCAGACCGTGATGCTGAGGCAATGCAGAAGAACCTCTAAGCAGGTTTTTCCATCCGAACTCTGCTAGACAGGTGAGGGGGAGGGTCAAAGGTTCTTTCTGAGTCTTTCGTTTCTTAATAATCAGTTTAAAATCGATAGCCCCAAAGGCGAACTTTGGGGTGGCAAGACTTTGTTCCCTTTCATATTTCCTAGCAGTGTATTTCTTTCTGGATCAGCACAAGGAACTTGGATTCTCCGTCTGAGGTAGGAGATTCAGGTGGTTCTCTTGCCCTGAGTGTCCCTGAGCCCATGGCACGGTGCCGAGCCCCACCTTCCGCCCCTCCCCTGTCACCATGCCCTGTATTTGGAAGGTAAAAGGCACATTTTCATTGTCGTTTTTAGTCTCTGTTGTCTGCATTTTAAGAGGTGCTGAACTCTGAGCAAGTAATGTTTAGTTATGAAAGCTTTCTTTCTTCTTCAACCTTTTCCCCTCTTCTTTTTTTCAAATGACTTTTTTTTTTTTTTGAATTTCCTACAGAAAGATATCAGTGTGAGTCAGTGGTGATCCATAGTCAGAACTTTGAAAACCGAGCAGGAGAATTGACCAGGTGCTATGTCATGGTCACATGGGGCAGATTGGGAAGTTCAGGAGTGCACGCCCTTAGAAATCACTAAAAATATCTCTTCAAACTATGACTGCTCTCACAGCAAAGGCCATAGTGGTAAATCACATGGTTGTTTATTTATTTTTGGTAATAGGGTTAGATTAGATGACATACCACAATGTCTGCTTAAACACTTATTTATATTAAATTTATATAATGAGCTATATATTTGATCTTCTTTAGCTATTGTTGACAGTTATTTTGCTCTGCCTTTTTCTAGGGAATTCCTTTTAATAATTGAGACTATTGAGTACAAAACACTGTAGGAATTTAGAAAACATCGATGATCCTGACCAACCATCCAGGGTCAATGATGTCATGAATGAAGTCCACGTCTGTACCCAGAAAAAGTATATGTCAAATACTGTTTAGTTTCTTGGGCTATTTCAGAGTGTTTCACTGCTTGGCTCAATTTTATTTAATATGATTTCGTGTGTGTGTGTGTGGGGGGTGTGGCATTTCCCCCTCGAATCTCTTAATACACTTAAACTATTACATGTATTACATGTATGTAATCTCTTACATAGATTACAATATTTACAAGAATTCTGTAAATATTGTGATAACCTCATCACCATGGCCTAGAATTCAGGATAAGTTGTCTCTTCTTTAGACCCCAGTCATACTGAATTTTATTCTACTGCTAATTACTCGGGTAGAAAAAGACCGTGTTAGATGCTGAGCTACAGACCGTAGCACCTGCAGTCAGAGTAGAGGAAGGCTCCCATGTGCTAAGAATCCACCACCTAAACAGAAGCCTTCCCAGGGCAAGAGGGGCCTAGAAGAAGCGATTTCACTCTTGGAAAGCTGAAAACCTCTTGAAAAAAATACGATTTTTCAAAGCAAAGATGTATTCCCACCTCGTTGTAATAAATGGGAGCTTCTTTGAAGGGATTTTTCCACTCAGTCATAGTATTTCCAGGTTGGGTTGCAGACAGAATGCCACCCTGATGAAGGGAGCCACGTTTTTCACTGGAGTCAGAAAACCAGTTACTGTCCCTGCTTTGCGATTCCCCCTCTCTTTCTGGCTTGGCCTCGATGCAGATTCAGGGGGGCATCTGACGCAGCAGTGGATCCAGGGGAGCCACCTGGCGAGGGGAGAGGGTGGCTAGAAAGACCCTTCTAGGGAAGATGGCGGACCCCACTAACATTTGTTGAGAGAGTGGGATGGAAAGGGAAATGGGGCCACACCAGTCCCTTTGGATCCTGGCTTTCTACAGCCCTGGTGGTGGGTGTTTCTGTGGGCACTCAGTTGTGAGTCACCCTCTGCGGGGGATGGAGAGCTTGTCACTCTGTCCCATGCCACTAGTGAACACATTCCTCAAGTCCTTTGTTCTTTTTTTCTCTCGGAACACATGGAGCTCACATGAACACACAATTTAATTCATCTGTACATTGACCAAAAATGGTACTAGGAAAAACTTCAAATAATCTCGCAAGCACTGAAGATGGGAACATACAAGTGCAGAATGATACGTTTGTCAACTAAACGTCACTGTCACCAACCCAATATCAACAAGAGTCCCCAGTAAGAGAGACTTTATTCTGGTGAACAGTGTGCAAACCTGAGAAACTCAGCCTCCGGAGGAAACAGGAAGTGAGCGCCCCCAGACCAAGGGGAGGCCTGCTAATGTAGAGAAAGCGCTCACTCCCACCACCCCCATCCCTCCATTGTTATGCAAATGAGGAACCCAAATAGCAATGTCCCAGGTAGGTTGGAATCGGGTGTTCTGATTGGTCGTTATGGAACTGCTCTGATTGGTAGGTAAAGATGCAGATGAGCAAACAACTCGGAAGCTCTGATTGGATGGGGCCGGTCTCAGCCCATGGGACTGAATACGGTTCCAGGGACTCCTTTAAATGAGGTTTGGCCCAGTGACAGGAATGCAGTGCGGGAGGGTGGGCCGCCCTGGCATGTGGGACGTCCCCTGGAAACAACGGCTTCTAGACTGGGATCCTAAATCTGGGCCCAGTTAACTGGAAGGAGTCCCTTTTGGAAGGTGCAGTCCTCCTTGGGGTCAACACGGTCGAGTCGAATCTTCTTTTGACCTTTTGAATGTTGCTGTGATGTAGGGTGTTTCGGGAGACAGCTGAATCAAATGGGTCCTTCGGTTCTTCTGAACTTCCCCGTGTGCAGTCTGAAGACCTCTTCTAACACAAACCATTGTGCTGCTCAAGTAAGACGACCAGGAGCCACCGTGCTGCTGGCTCTGGCGTGTGTCAGGGCCGTGAGAGGGAAGGATCGTGGCCTCACTTTGTCCCCCTGCAGACCCGTGCCCTGACCGGCTGTAGGTGAGGTTCGCAGAGTGCAGGCCAGCTCGCTGCGTTGCCCAGAAAGATGTTTTTGTTCCCTCGCTTCAGGTTTTCGTCCTGAGACTACCAATTAAACCATCCCGTAAATCCTCCATTACAGGTAGTAAAACCTAATTTTAGATTTCCTGCTCGCTCCGGCGTCCTGATTGCTACTAGTTGGCGAGAGACCGGACCTGGGAAGCAGACGGTTCATGCTACACCATGTGTTAAAGCCTTTTTCTCACATATTTGGGGTTTGGTCTCAATTCCCCAACTGCTTTTATTTTGAATTTCAAAAACTTCTGAAGATAGCTGTTGAGGACTCTTGCAGCTTACTTGGTTCTTTTTCTTGGACAAGTTTGCTGCAAAGAGTAAGGGAAGGAGGCACTGAGCAGCGAGTGGGCATCAGGGTGGGCAGGGTGAAGGATGAAGGAGACGGCTCCCCTGCCATCTTCCCTGAAAACACACGGGGCTGCATCCTCCTGCTGTTTCCGACTCCGCGACCTGTAACTCGCTCCCTTCCTCCTGTTGGAAGCTTCTCGGGAAAACGCACCCAGGTTCTGAGGGCCTCTTAGAATTAGATCTTCCTTCATCTCCCTCCGGTGGTGCCCCGACACCTTCCACCAGTGACGCCGAATGGTTTGTTTGCAAGGGCTGGAATGTAGGGGACTGGACAGTGTGCTTGTGACTTCTCGCAGTCACAAATCCACTTGCGGGTTTTCCGATAGTATCGCAATAATCACAGCCCCCTTCTCATCCCGCGGGCATTCGTGAGAGTGAATTCAGAAGGTCAGTGGGTGCAGCTGAGGTAGAAGGATATTCTGGGTTTGAGGCAGCTCAACTTTGTTACTCTGCGAAAGGAAAATGAACCGCGTGGGAAACGTATGCCTTCGCCCTGGAGACCTGGCAGCGAGAATGTGCCCAGAAAATGCTGATGAGGGTTTGGGGGTGTCTGCGTGTCTGGGTGTATTGGTTGAGACATGGGTGGAGTGCGAGCTAAAGTCTATACAAACAGCATGAAAATGTTGAAAGCTTACAAATGTTGAAAAAGTTCAACATTTTTGAACTTTAGAAGGTAGTTTCTATAATACTTTGCTCATTGTGGAAATAGGAGAACATACGGATAAACAAAAATATTTGCATTAAATCTTTCTACACTCAGACATTGTGGCTGTTGACAGAGATTCATTTAATTCCAGAAGAGTGGAAATTCTTTTATATACACTTTTTCCCCAAAATTGAATTGTATTACATACATACTTTGATAATCTGTCTTGTAACTTAACAGCATGTTATATGTCCACGTCCAGTAAACGTGCTTAATGAAATATCTCTTTTTCTGTCACGCTTTTTAAAGACTGTCTTGGATTCCGTTGTATGGCCCTGTCATGATGCATTTAATCAGTCCTTCCCGTTGAATATTTAGGCTGTTTCCAATTTTCTTCATTAAAAACCAAGAGTTTGCCATCTTGGCTGCAGAAGGGAGATGTTCAGGCCCCATCGCGGTGCTCTTGGGGGAGAGCCTCAGCACTCAGCATTCACACATGCTTCTAGGGTTGAAGATCACTATCGCAAACTACGCTGTAGAGTTTATGAAAGACTCAGATCGTGCTCAAAAGTGGAGTTGTGGGATCAAGGGCATGTGTCTTTAATCTTTTGAAATACACGGCCAAAGGACTGACCATTCAGAATGTTTTTTTTTTTTTCCTTTTTTCTTTTTAAACTAATGGTGAAAGTTCAAAATTTTACCTGTGGGTTTGGGGAAGACGTATGTACGACACCGAAGGACTCTCCCGAACCGTGTGGTTTTTGCTTCGTTTTTTTTTTTTTTTTTTCCGTTTCGTTTTGTAACGTGACCTAAGGAAACAGCCAGGCACGTGTGTTACTTAGCATGGAGGGGGGAAGTATGTGGTGCCCCTTTGGCCGGACCCCGGGGCGGACGCCGCGGCTCTGAAGACGAGCGAGCGGCCGCCTCCTGCCGCAGCCTCAGCATCTGCCCGTCCGTCTCCACGTCCCCTACGCGGCTCATCGCCTGTCTAATTTAGTTGTTATTTTTTTCTCAAAATAATACACATACATAGTTTAAAAGTCGAATACTATTCCTGGGCTCATAACGAAAATGCCTCCGCTCAGGTCACTCCTGTCCCCGTCCCCGGCCTTCGGCCGCTGCCCCCACGTTGGTGAGTCGCGGGCTCAGGCCGCTCCTTCCTGAGTTTGCAGTTCGGACGCTGTCGGTTTTTTACTAAGGAAGACGAGAGTCTAGCTCACGTCCACCCCGCCGTCTCCTGCTTCTCCACCCTCCGGTGCAGTTGACGCCAGCGGCGGTTAAGTTGGGGTTCGCCTCCGACGTTATCGTAGCTGTGTAAACGTCACGCCAAGCGGAGCCGCTGGGCGTGCTGTGCCCACATTTTGTCTCGTGCCAGACTTAGTAACTGGGACTTGAGCGTGGCCCTGGTTTTTCTCTGGACTTAACAACGAGACTCCCCCCAGTTCCTCAGCAGGACTGACGCCTCCTCCGGGGTGGCGGGGCGCATTGGGTGACCTTCCAGGGTTTCGGAGGGAGGGGAGGGGAGGAGGACGACCTGGGGGGCGGGGCCCGTGTCCCCATCCACTGGCACCCGTGCCGGTCCGGCCCCCCTCTCGGCGCCGTCCCCGTCAGCCTCCCGCTGGGCTCGCTGGCGCTTTGCGGGGCGTCTGCTCCTCACGAAGCATCATTTCCCTCCCGCCCGGGGACGCGACGCTTCAGGGGCTCCGGCTCTCACTGTTGCTGTGGAGACGCCCGGAGCATTCCGGTCCCCGTCCGACTCGCTGAACAGAGATTCGGCTCCTCCTGTGTTCCCGGTGTCCCGGGGTTTCCCGGTGACGACCCCCGGTGAGGGTCTTCTTCTATCGTGCCCTGTGCTCAGTGGTCCCTTCTGCTGAGAAGTCCGCGCTCTTCAGCTGTGGGAAGTTTTCTGTATTCTTTCTTTGATAATTTTTCGTTTTGTTTTGTTTTTGTTTTTGTTTGTTTGTTTGTTTTTTGAACGTGCTCTGTTCTTGGAACTCTTATTAATCGGAAGTTTAATATCTGACTCTTTTTATTTTTTTTTTAGCATTTTTAATAAATGGATGCAGTATCTGTTCTTATCTCTAGGGTCTTAATGATAGTTTTTTTTAAGGTTAATTTTTTCGTTTGTTTCCTGATATCTTTTTCTGCTTGAAGTTTTTTTTTTCCTGTTGTTGTTGTTGTTGTTGTTGTTGTTTTTCTGTTGATTTTTAGTCATCGTCCCTCTGGTTTGAAGGTCTCCTCATGTCTGCTGGCCCTTGGATGTTGCTTCGTATGTAGAACGACTCCCCAAGCCCGGACCATGTGCCCAGGTGTTGTTGGCTGGAGTTCGCCACGATGGGTCAGGGGCCTGACGTGGCCTTGGGGGACAACCAGTGGCCACCTCTGTGCTTTCTCTGGGGCTGGTCAGTATCTCCAGAGACGACCCCGTGGCGTGAGGGTGGGCCGTTAGAGCCGGCTGCAGTTTTCCGAGGCTCAGGCGGAGAGAAGGACCCGGGGGCGGGCTCCTCACCCTTCATTAATTCCCCCTCTTGGTGCGGTGTGTCACCTCACACCCTGCAGCGCCTGGGGTCCCCAGTGTCACCTGAGAGGGTACGGATCGACAGTTACCTGGCTCCGGGGGGTCAGAAGGGGGACAGGGGCAGGGCCGCTGGAACTGCCCCTGACACCAACTCACATTTCAGTCCCTTTCGTCGTGCTTCGAGCCCCCCGCGCCCTCGCCAGCTGCCGGGCCCTCGGATGCATCCCTCTGGGGTTCCGTAGTGTGAACCGTCTCTGCGCGGGTCCCCCCCACCGCTGGCGCAGAGGTCCCCTCCTTCAGCTGCCGCTCACCCATCTGCTTCTCACCTTCCACACTTTCGGGGTGCCCGTCTCCCACAGGCTGTTGTCTCCTCCTTCTTCTCTCTGCCCACCTGGGTTCCTACGTTTCCGTGATCTTGCTTTAAAGGTACGATCATGGGTCCGCCCTGCCGTGTTGGACCTGTTACATTTTAGAGGAGAAGTAAGTTGTGAGTCTTCACAGACAAGGGCTACAGTCTACCGCGGACTGCAGCAGCCATGAGTGGGACAGGCTGGACCCACAAAGTGGCAGCCCAGCCCCAGTGAGGCCGACATTTGGACGGTGCTCACTGTGACAGGTGTTACTAACTCACTTCATTCTCACCACAGCCCAGTGGGGGAAGACCCATTATCCCCGACTCGCACAGGAGGACCCTGAGGCTTGGCACCTTTGAGTGACTTGTCCAGGGTCCCTCAGGGAGAAGTGGCTGAGGTGGACATTGGACTCAGGCTGGTTCCAGTGTCCAGAGGCTGAGACCTGGACCATGGCACAGCCCTGCAGGAGGGTGGGGCGGGCAGGGGGTGTTTTCTGCAACCTCTCGGGACCATCCTCTCAGCTTCCATGTGGGTTTTTCTCCCTGAAGGGCCCTGCGAATCAAGCTCCCCTCCCCAGATCACCCCAGCATTTCCAAAGCCGAGTGTGACGTGTTCCCTCCCTTGGCATTTAGACGTCATTTTCTCTGATACGCCAAAGGAAGTCGCGTTCATGGGTATGGAGGTAATGAATATACATCCTGGTCTTGAATCCGCTAAGTTAGCATCTTTGTAGCATTGACTGTCTTGTTTTCATTGGGCGAATTCCAGAAAATCCTCCTAATGGGCAGGCGGGAACCCCTGTTGGAACACTCACGTTATTTGTGCGTGCGCGCGCGCACACACACACACATACACACACACACACAACCTTGTGAAGAGACATAATGTAAAACTGACAGTGCCACCGATCAAAAAAAGAAACGTCGACTATATGACTGGGGCATAAACCAAGTCAATAAGTCACCATATTGGGTTGATAGTACAGTAAGTTAAACACTGGAATTGTTTAAAAGTCTTTCATCACCATTATTAATAACATTACTAATTAAAATCATTAGTAGTATTAACATAATGCTAGCTGCTGCTGCTGCTTGAGTCCTTCTGTATGCGAGGACAATGTCGTAACGACCTTGTTCAGACCGACGTTTTTGTCATTTTAAATTGAGGAACCGAAGCTCAGAGATGTTTGCTTTCTACGGACACATCTTTGGTGGTGCAGGGTCTGTTCCGGGGTGGGGGTTCTGTTCACTACACGTGGTGCTTGTCAAAAAAGCTGAGTCCAAATGTGGAGAGAGACTATTTGGAACACCGAGGTTTTGGTCCTAGGGCGAAGTCCTCACGGTTGTTTCTTAAGCTCCGAGTCAAGTGTTTCTCCATTCGGTCGGGTTCTATTTGCCGGTTTGCGGGTGGGTCGTTTTCCTTCATGAGCTTCCACGGAAGGACACACGGACGTCGTGATGACACGCACACAGGCAGGAACACGTAGATCGCACACGCACCTTTCAGGAGACTTGAAGTCCAGGAAGGCAAAGAGTTCGACATGCTGTTTACACTGACTAGGAGACAAAGAGAGGCTGTGGCTGAGGAGAAGAATCTTCACTAGCTCATCACACGGACTACATCGTCACCAGCAGGAGCAGCTTGGACTCTCAAATCAGCCTCCCATCAAGTAGCAGTCCATAAGATCTCTTCCCTCGGTGGCTCTATTTCCTTCCTCATTTAAAGGCTCTTATAACTTAAGAGTCCATGATTCTTGCATGCAAACTGTGGTGGGTGTTTGCTTCTTTCCTTTTTATATTTTCTCTTATTACCTAATAGATAATTTTGCATAAATATTTGCTCTCTTCTGAGTAGGGCGATGATCCAGACAGTGCCTGCCCACCCCTCCAGACATGGGGCCCCGGCCACTGGATGGGAGAGGAACTCTCCGGATGACATTCTGCAGAGTTATAGCCATGGGCCCAGGTGGGAGACGAGATGCTGGCTGGTTTACAGGAGCCAAAGCATATTCATCTCTTGATAATCCCCTTCGAAATGAAAAAAGGTTCCCTCAGGTTTTTATCCTTCTGGCTTTCATCTGCTTCTCACCCACAGGTGCTCCATTCCTTGGCCTGAGCAAATACCTTCGGGGAAAAACGAACCAGATGTCTGTGTGTGTGTGTGTGTGTGTGCGCGCGTGCGTGTGTGTGTGGGTTTTACATTATTTTAGTGGAGTAGCCATTTGTTCAAATAAAATTGTACGAAAAAGCCGAACACTAGACCCAAGAGAGCGGAAAGCTCTTGGCGGAAGCCGGTTTCCTCTGTACTCACCACCACCCCCGTACCCAGACGTCCTCTTCCATGGAAGAACGTGTGACAGCCAGCTGCTCTGTTCTGTTCGTTTCTTCGAAGAGAAAGTACACACTTGTCAAAGTCAGTCGCCCCACACTGCAGAACTAGTGACTGGCGAAGCTGGGACCCTCACCCCGTACCTTGTTTCCTGCACCTCATCCCAGCCTTCGTCATGCTGGGGCCGGCTGCACACGTGGTCACAGCCAGAGGGGATCTCTGTCACTGCGGCCTCAAACATCTATGGCTTAGCTTTCGACAATACGGCTAACCTTACCTAAACGCAGAAAGGTTATTGTAGATAACCTTTGCATTTTATACCCGCTAATCATGCTTTAAAAATATCAACGTATCCACTCATTTTCTTGCTACCAGCACAAGTTTTTGTTCGATCGTCTCACATAGTGGCACGTTCATGATAATTGACGAGTGAATGTGGATACATTGCTATTAACCAAAGCCCATTGCTTAGTGTTCAGTCTTTATGTTGTGTGTTCTTTGGATTTTGGCGAACGTGTAAGACATGTGTCCACCATCAAGCTGTCCTATCGAGTAGCTCCGGGGCTCCAAAACCCACGCTGCGCCCCGCCCTTCCCTCCCTCCCTCCCTCCTCTCGAATCCCAGCAAACACCGACCGTTTCACCGTCTCCACAGTGTGGCCTTTTATCAGGATGTCATAGGGTTGGAGTCATGCAGGATGCGGCCTTTTAAAGTCGGCTTCTTCCACGTAGTAACATGCATTTACGTTTCCTCCATGTCTCTTCGGGTTTCATAGCTCGTTTCTTTTTATGGTCGGATGATGTTTCCCAGTATGATGTGCTAGTTTATCCCTTCACCTGGCAAAGGGCACCTGGGCTGCTTCCAAGCGTTAGCAGTTTATCTCCGTGATTTTTTTTTTTTCAAAGCTGGAATGAAACTTATGAGGAAAGGATACTGCCACCTCTAGACAAAATGCAGTGCCATTATAATAAAAGTTGAGATTTTAATAATGGATCGTCAAAATGCATTCTTGAAAAGGGAGCTGATTGTTTTGGTATAATAAATATTGCAGATTCAGTATAGGTCTGTTTCAGCTTGGTCTTTATTCAAGTTGTCACCTAAAGTCAGTAGTGTAGTTTTTCAGAGCATTCTATCCCCAAATCACTCTGAGCGTACAGGCATTCTCCCCGTGGTGTGTTTTAGGACCAAATTTCATAGAGTTCCTGGTTGTTATCTACATACAATATTTAGAACCTATGTAGAAGTTCCTTCTTAGCATCCTTTTTTTTTTTTAAATAATTGCTTATTTTACAATTGTTACAGTTGACATACGATATTGTATTAAAGTGTATAACATTTATATAACTTATGGAGTGATCACCCCAATAAATCTAGTACCCTTCTGACAGCATACATAGTTATTACAATATTATTGACTATGTTCCTTACGCTATACTTTACATCCCCATGACTATTTTGCAACTACCAATATAGACTTCTTAATCCCATCCTCTTTCTCACCCCAGCCCCCAACCCACCTCCCATCTGGCAGCCATCAAAATGTTCTCTGTATCTATGAGTTTGTTTCTGTTTTGTTCATTCATTTACTTTTTTGTTTGTTTGTTTGTTTATTTTTTTGAAATCCCACATATAAATGAAAACACATAGTATTTGTCTCCTTCTGACTTACTTCACTCAGCACAGTATCTTCTAGGTTCATCCATGCTTTTGCACATGGCGAGATTTCATTCTTTTTTTTTTAATGGCTGAGTAGTATTCCATCGTACATGCATACTACCTCTTCTTTATCCTCTTGTCCATTGATGGACACCCAGGATGCCTCCATATCCTGGCTGCTGTAAGTAACGATGCAATGACTATATGGACGTGCATATTCCTTCGAAGTAGTGTTTTGAGCTTCTTCGGATAAATATCCAGAAGTGGGATGACTGGGTCCTGCTCTGTTTCTTTCTATAGCCTTTGTTTTAAAGTCTATTTTGTCTGGTGTAAGTATTGCTACTCCAGCTTTTGTTAGTTTCCATTAGCACGAAACGTCGTTTCCATCCCTTACTTTCAGTCAGAGTGTGCCTTTTGATCTGAAGCGCGTCTCTTACAGGCAGCATATGTGAGGGTCTTGTTTTCTTATCCGTCAGCTACCCTGTCTTTTGACTGGAGCATTTAATCCGTATACATTTAAAGTAACTGTTGACAGATATGTCGATAGTGGCATTTTATTATTTATATTTTTTCTTCTTAAAGAAGTCCCTTTAATGTTTCTCGTAATACTGGTTTGGTGTTGATGAGCTCTTTTAACGTTTTATTTTCTGGGACGCTCTTTTCCTGTCCTTCGGTTCTAAATAGTCTTGTTGGGCAGAGCGATCTTGATTGTAGGTCTTCGCTTTTCGCCACTGAATCTTTCATGCCAATCTCCTGTCGAGAAGTCAGCTGACCACCTTGTGGGAGTGCCCTCGTAGGTACCAAGATGCTTTTCTCCTGCTGCTTTTAAGAGTCTCTCTTTGCCTTTCATCTTCGGCGTTTTAATTATGGTGCGTCCTGGTGGGGGCCTCTCTGGGCCCATCTCGTTTGGGACTCTGTGCTTCCCGAGCTTGTATGTTCCTTCCCTTTGCCAGGGTAGGGGAGCTCTCTGTCATCATCTCCTCACACAGGTTTTCAGTTCCTCGTTCTCCATCTTCTCCCCTGGTTCCCCGATGATGTGGATGTTGTCACACTTGATGTTGTTCCAGAGGCCTCTTGAACTATCCTAACTTTTTTTATACCTTTTTTTTTGTTGTGGCTGCTATTCCGATTGGGTGTTTTCTGCTGCCCTGTCTCCCAAATTATTGATTCATTCTTTTGCTTCATCTAATCTTCTGCTGATTCCATCTAATGCGTTTTTCATTTCCATTACTGTATTCTTCATTTTGACTGATTCTTTTTTTTATGTTTTCTATCTCCGTTTTTAGGTTTCCTATCTCTTCGTGGACGTTCTCACTGAGATTATTGAGCTTCCTTATAACCAGTGTTATTAACTCTGCACCTAGGAGATTGTTTAGTTCTCTTCATTTAGTTCTTTTTGTCTGGAGCTTTGTTTTGTTCTTTCGTTTGAGACATGTTTCTTTGTCTCCACATCTTGGCTGCCTCCCTGTCTTTGTTTCTATGTGTTAGGTGGAGCCGCTGTGTCTCCTTATCTTACTGGAGTATTCTTATGTAGTAGGTGTCCTGTAGAGCACAGTGGCATGGTCTCCCTGGTCACCTGAGCCAGGTGCTCCAGGTGTGTTTCTTGTGTGTGTTCCTTGTGTGTGGCCTCCTGTTGTAGTTGAGCATGATTGCTGTTGGGAGAGATTGACCCTCAAGCCGACTGTGAGGACTGGCCGCATCTACAGTGGAGGGGCCGTTGTGCAGGGGCTGACCCCACAGGGCAGGATTTGCTTTAGCAGAGCTGTGGTGCCTGCCCAGTCTGCCCTTTGGGTGTGTCGTTTGTGGAGGTGGTTGGGAGGTGCTCTGGTGTGGCTTAAAGCTGGCCACTGGGTGTGTTGTTTCTGGGGCCTCTTGGGAGGAACTTTGTTGCAGACTAAGGTCAGCTGCTGCCTGTGCCCTGCCCAGGGCCACTTGGTATGAGCTACAAAGTGATCTGCAGATGGTTGCCACTTGCGCTGGGCTTGGGAGAGGCCAAGCCGTGAACAGAGGCCAGCTGCCACTAACGTGGGGCTTGGAGCTGCTCAGCAAAAGGTCCAGAACACGCCAAGGCCAGATGCTGCTTGTCTGGGTTTTGTAAACCTTTGAGAGATGCTAGGAAGGTCCACAGCAGGAGCCAGCACAGGTCGTTTGTATGGAAAAGCCACTGAAGTGTCTTGGGTAAGTAAGTCTGAGAGTTGGGAGGGGTGGGGTCGCAGGGAGTGACCAGGGCGGGGCAAACGGTGTGCACCAGGTTGATGGAGACTCAGTTATGGCACCACCTGTGTCTGCACACGGGAAGCGGGGAGGGCCCAAGAAAGGAACGATGGCTTCTGCCGGCACTTCTTTCTGAAGCCAGACAGTTCAGTTCCTCCCCCTGTGTCCCTGGAGCCCTTCGAGCTGCTGCCCCAGGGCTGGAGCTCAGAGCCAGCGCGTCCGTCAGTGGTAAGTCCATGTGCAGGCCTCTGAAGAGGATGCCTGGACTCTCACAGCTCTCTGGCCCACTCAGCCACAGTCTCCACAGGGTTTCACAAACAGAGGTTGTGGAGACTTCTCTTCTCAGCATTGGAACTCTGGACTGGGAAGCTTGGTGTGGGGCCGGGACCCCTCGCTCCTCAGGGGGAGCCTCCACAGCTGAGTTATCCCTCCCGAGTTTTAATTGCTATAGGTGGGCGTGGGACCATTTCACGTCTCTGCTCCTCCACCAGTCTCGAGGTGGCTCTTTCTGTGTGTCCTTAGTTATAGGACTGCTGTTCACGTAGACTTCAGGCAGTTCTCAATGACGGTTGTTCTGTAGTTTAGTTGTAATTTTGAGCTGGCCATGAGAGGAGGTGAGTACAGTGTTTACCTATCCACCAGGTTGACCAGAAGCCTTTCTTGGCATTCTTGAGGCCCATATGCTTCTCCCTCCATAGTCCCAGGGATGGAGAAATTACTCTTTCTCTAAATAGCTTTTTTCTTTGGAGGATAACTCCATTTGTCAGCGTGTGCCTCCTTAGACTGATCTCAAATTTCCTCCTTTTTCGTGTGTACTTTTACCTTCTAGAAAAGCACAGTAAAATGGCTGTTTTTGCTCATGATTGATGCTGTTAACACATAGCATGGTGCCTGGTTCCTAGAAATCTGACAGTAAATATTTACCCGATAATTTCTAAACTGAACTAATGTATGAAAGACTATTTGACAGACCTTCATGTATTTCAAGAGGGTATTTCCTTAAAATTCTTTCTTTCAGATAAAACTTTTTATTGTTGTCCTAAAAATGAATAATTTAAAAATAGAAGGTATGAAGGCCCTGGAACAATTTGGCCTTGAAGAACAATACATGATAAAATTGAGAAGAGGAAAAGAAATAAGTCAACGAAACGCCAGTGACATAAAAAGACACCGAGCCAAACTAAAATGATTCACGCACATTGATGCAGTGCGGAACCAACTATGCCAATTCGCTGCTAAAGATGACATTTATAAAACGTTCATTCTGCACCAGCCAGTGCTCTGTACACATGAACTGATTTCATCCATACAATAACTCTATGAGAAGGTACATTGTTATGATTATTGTTTTATTATGGTAAAAAACACTTAACGTAAAACCGACCATCTTAACCGTTTTGAAGTTCAGTAGTGATAAGTATATTCGCATTGTTGCAAAGCAGATCTCCAGTAATTTTTTATCTGACATATCTGAAACTCTGTGTCCGTTAAACAGTAATTCCTCCTCCTCCTCCCTGGCCCCTGAAAATCACCATTACGCTTTCTGTCTCCATGAATTTGATGGCTTTAGATACGTTATATAAGTGGAATCATACAGTATCTGGATTATTTCACTCAGCTTAATGCCCTCGAGGTTCATCCATGTTGTAGCGTGTGATAGGATTTCCTCCCTTTTGATAAGGCTGAATAATACTTCACTGTATGTATAGACCACATTTTAAAAAATCCATTTATCTGTTGATGGACACTGGGTTGCTTCCACCTCTTGGCTGGTGAATAATGCTGCTATGAACATGCGTGTGCAAATATCTCGTTGACACCCTGCTTTCAATTCTTTGGGGCATAGACCCAGAAAGGAAATCTCTGGATCATATGGTAATTCTGTTTAGTTTTTTGGGAAGCCTTCATTGTGCAACTGTTGTGGAGTGGTTACACCATTCCATAATTCCACTGACGGGGCACAAAAATTCAAATTTCTCTAAATCCTGGCGAACACATGTTATTTTTCTATTCTGTTGCAGAGGAGGAATGAGAAGGAAGGAAAGGAGGGATAAGAGAGACAGAAGAAAGAAACAGAAAGAAATAAAAATTCATGTACACTACCTACCCTACCTGCCCTCCCTCCTACATCTGACTCCCTCACTCACTTCCTTCCTTGCCTTCCCTTTCTCTCCTTCCTTCCTTCCTTCCTTCCTTCCTTCCTTCCTTTTTCTTCCGTCTTTCTTTCTTTGCCATCCTCATGGATGTGAGGTGGTATCTTGCTGTGGTTTTGATTTGCATTTTTCTGATGATTGATGATATTGAGCAGCTTTTGGTATGTTTGTGTGTGGCAAGGCTCTTCTACTATGTACTACACCCATTTTATGGATAAGGAAACGGAGGCAAAGAGAGATGAGTCAGCTTGTTCAAAGTCATATAAGCAGCAAATGATAGAATCAGAATTTGCATGTGGACATTCCGCTACAGAGCCTTGCTTTATAACCACTGTGTCATAGCCCTCCCTGTGGGCGCACGTGTTCAGTGTGGGAGGATGCCGTTCCTTCAAGTAATTTTTTCTAACACTCTTTCTTACGTTGGGTTCATGACTATTTTGAGCAAGAAGAGGAAGTCCTTCTTCCCTTTCTTGTAATGAATATCTACTGTGTACCTACCTGGGTCAGGTGCTGCATGAGGGTCCACAAAAAATGGAAAGATGACCAGGACAGAGTCTCTCCTGCTACAAAGGAAGTTACAGACTTTCTTTGAGAGATTAGTTGAGTGTCCATATAATTTTTCTTCTAAATTTGGAGTAAAAGAAAACACAGTCAATAATTATAATGACAGGCTAAACTAGAAGTGTGTTGCACACGTGATGCCCTTAGAGATAAGACATGTATGAGAAGCTGTGATGTGAGATGGAAAATAAATGCCAAAGATAAGGGAGAGTTTTCAGTGTTTTAAAACTTGAGAGATGACTTCCCGCAGCGGTGGAGCCGATGGAGGGATGACTCCAGCAGAAGCCATTTAAGTTGAGGTTCTCAAGCCGAGCACACCCTCTAGATCTGTCTGCAGGATTTTGTTCACAGGCCTCCGGTCTGAGGTGCTTCTTGACGAGGCGGTGGACCTGACAGGAGACAGGAGCCATGACGGCCGAGTTAGGATGGGGACCCAGCTACCGAGGTCAGCAGAGGGGTATGGGAGCTTTTTGTTTCTGTGTAGAGATCTGTGTGAAAATATGGGGTTCAAAAGGCCCAGGATCAGGTGTGTCTATGCAGTAACAGAGTTGTTCTAGTATTACTGAGGATTACATGGATTTTGTCCAAGAGAAAGGAAAGTAGTAAAAGGGAGGTCAAAATTGGGATCATGCCATCCCTTAAAAAGGATGCGAAGGCTATAAAAGTCTTTCCAGGCTGTTAGTTACTTCGCCTCTGCTGAAAATGACATATATAGCAGCGACAGAATGTTAAATTACCCCTAAAAGCGAAATTTCCTCTCGTGTGCTTTAAAGAGACGAGACGTGTGGGTGTGTAGTGTTACTGATTCTTCCTGATGCCTTTTTTTTTTAAACCAAGTTTTCTATGACTCATAAGAACTCCCATTCTCTCTCTTAACTGTGTGAATATGTGAAACCATGTACTTGGCCTGTGAAATTTTTGGCCAAAGGTAATCTCACGGGGAACGATGTGTAGGGAACGGTGCGTTCCGAAGGTGCTGAACCTTCTTCCTGGAGTGCAGATACGGTCTCTGCCGATGCCAGATGCAGCCCGGATTCTAAGAGCTTTCTTTTTTTCTTTTTTTCTTTTTTTTTATTTGTATTCAGTTATTCCAGGCATTTCAGATTCTACAAACTGCATGGGGTGAAGCATTAAGAAAGTAACCCTTTATCTTCATCTTCTTGTTTTTGCTTTTTTCCCCCTTCTTTTTATTTTGTTCTTGTTTTTTTTTTCCTCGCAGTTCTCAGTTTACCAGTATTTCTTCTTCCGAGTATATGGTACCTTTGCGTTGCTCATCCCTGTGAGGATCTGGATTCCTTGTAGGTTGCAAAGTGAGCTTATCAAAGAAGAGAGTACTTAATTGGTCACGGCTGTTTCTAAAACCTCCACCCCTTTCAGCATATGATCCTAGGACATCTTAAAGATGTGCACTTTGTACCAAAAAACCATTTGCAGGCTGACTTTCACCTTGGGCAAAGATGGCTTGTTTGTCTGTCAGTACAGTACTCATTCATCTCTTGGTCCTCTGTACCAAAACTCCTGAATGTTAGCTGAGAAGGTGGGTACCCAGAAAAGACTACATTTCCCAGCTTCCTTTGCAGCCAAGTGGAGACATGTGACTTTTTTCTGGCCAATAGAATGTGAGCAGAAGGGCTGAGTACTACCACTTTAGGAAGTTGAACGTCTGGGGGAGAATCTTTAAAGGGGAAGGTGCGCTCTTCTCCCCTCTTTCCCTATGGTACCTGCTGGATCGCTGATGCGACCTCTGGACTTGGAGCAGCCATCGTGGGTCGCAAGGAGGCAGCTGCACGTTGAGGCGGCAGAAGGAGCCCAGCTCCCTGATGATCGTGCCAGCCCTCCTCTATCTATTTTGACACAGCGTGAGCCACTATTATGATTTGAAAAATTTATGTGTTGGTAGTATACACGTAACATACAATTCACAACTTTAATCATTTCGAGGTGAGCCATTCAGTGGTATGGAATACAGTTACAGTGTCGCGCAACCGACCCCACTATTTATTTCCAGAACTTTTTTATCATTGCCAACAGAGACTTTGCACCCATTAAACAGTAAGTTCCCGTCTCAGCTCAGGCTGCTGTAATAAAGTACCGTAGACGGGGTGCCTTAGACAGCCGGCATTCATTTCTCACAGTCCTGCAGGCTGGGAAGGCCAGCGTCAGGGTGCCGGTTGGATTATGGTGAGGGCCCCCTTCCTGCTTACCTACAGCTGCCTTCTCGCTGGGTCATCGAGAGAGAGAGAGAGAGGGAGAGAGAGAAGAGAGAGAGAGAGGGAGGGAGAGAGAAGGAGGGAGGGAGGAAGGGAGGGAGGAAGGGGGGGAAAGCAAGGTTTCTCTTTCCTAACACAGGTACTAATCCCATCATGAGGGCTCTGCTAGACCTCACGACCTAATCACCCCCCAGAGGCTCCATCCTCAAGTACCATCGCATCGGGGATTAGGCCTTCCGCATATGAAGTTTAGGGGGACGCAACCATTTAGTCCATAGTGCTCCCCATTCCTCCATTTCCCAGCCCCTGGAAACCTCTAGTCTACTTCCTGTCTCCATAAATTTGACTACTTGAGGTGCCTCATGGAAATGGGATCATGCACTAATTGCCTTTTTGTGTCTGGCTTAACATGTCTTCAAGGTTCGTCCATATCGCAGTATATTTTAGAATTTCCTTCCTTTTTAAGGCTAAATAACATGCCATTTTATGTCTATACCACATTTTACGTATCCCTTCACCCGTTGGTGGACATCGGGGTTGTCTCGCCTTTCGGCTGTTGCGAACAGTGTGCTGTGAACACTGGTGCACGTGCGTCTGTCTGGTTCTCTGCTTTCAGGTCTTCCGTGTACTCTCAGAGTTGGAATCTGCTGGATCGTGCGCTAATTCTCTGTTTACCTCTTTGGGGAACCGCCACGCACTCTTACAATGGCTGCACCATTTTACACGCCCACCGCTAGTGCCTGAGGGTTCCAGTTTCTCCACATTCTCACCAACACTTGTCATTTTCTGCATTTTTTTCCTTCTTCATGGCGGCCATCCTAATGGATGTGAAATAGTATCTCGTTGTGGTTTTGAACGGCATTTCTCTAATGATTGGTGATGCTGAGCATCTTGCCATGTCCTTGCTGGCCATCTATATATCTTCTCTGAAGAAATGTCTGTTCAAGTCATTTACTTGTTTTGTAAATTGGATTCCTTTTTTTTTTTTTTTTGAACAGCCACCATCCTTTTTTGAAGCAATGCTACCTTCTGTCACTTTACAGCTCAAATGAATCCTAACGTGCTGCTCCACTGGGTGTGTGTGGGGCGCTCATACAGACCTGGCTGTCAATTCTGGAAGCAGTTAGATTGTCTCTGGTTTAGGAGCAGAGAGGTAGATGATTTGCCTCGGCTTACCTGCGTGGAAGTGCAGCAAGGAGAGGGGCTTAGGTCTCTTACCTTCTCATCCAGGGTTTACACAGCTCTGCCTCCCACTGGACAGGTCTACGGACAGGCATCTGTGAGCTCTGTGCGCTTGTGCGGAGGCTGTAGGTCGTGAACTCAGCATGGGACACTGAATAAGAATAATGATGAAAATTTAAGATAGCTCGGTGGAGGGGAGCACTCTGGAGGACCCTGGTCACTTATACACAGAGCTGTGTCCTGCTGCCCTCCTGCTCTCTTAATGAAGGACGAGAACATTAATAGGGCAGATATCATGAACGGTGTTTATGAGGAATTGTGTACAAGCACTCGGCTGAGCCTGGGGGACTTTGGAGCATGACAGGCATTATCCCGAGAGCTCAGAGCACGTGGGGGGAAGAGGTAGGAAGAGATGTGGGGGCAGGAGGGTGGAGGTGCTGTGCACCCCCTGTGCGGACCCCCACTTCCACGGGGAGCAGGCCCTGGGAGGGAAGCGACCGGGTCCTTTGTGGCCAGGTTCTTTGAGCTGCCGGGTTGGTAGACACTCACGTGTTCACAGTCGTTCTGTTATGGATACGTCCTGAATCAATGCTCTAACTCTTTGCTTGGCCCAGTAGCTGTGGGTGAGCAGATGTCTGCTCGGCAGGGAGGTTGCGTGTTTTAATTAAACTTTCCTCGGTCCTGAGGTCATCACGTTCACAGCTGATGTGTTCGTGCTTCTGAGCGGTGTACGGGCTCATCAGTAATTGACGGCTCACGTGCTCTCTTAGACGGGCAAAGCTCTTGAGGATTTTTTTTTTTAAATGGCTGAACTCATGTGACCCTTTTATGACTCTGTGTTTTTTGTTTCTTTATGACATGAGTGGAATTTAGTCTAGAAAAAAATTATAAATACAGAGAAGCAGAAGGAAGAAAAAAAACTCCCTGTAATTTTCCTGTAGAGTTAACCGCTATTACTATTTTGTCTTATGTATTTCCAGACTCTTCTAAGCATAGTTACATGAAGTTACACATTGGAAAAAAAAAATGCTGCGTCTCTTCCTTGTTTAGGAGTTTACGATATTTTAAAATACCGAGGCCATCAAACAAGTCTGGCTGCCTAGTTCGCATCTTTAAAACGTTAGGAAGACACTGGCTTCTTAGAGAAACACTCAGTTCATGTATGCGCATCTTCCGTAATATCACGCGATACGGGTAGAAACAGCGGACGTGGCCCTCTGCCACGAAGCAGGTTGTCGAGCTGACGCTTTTCCTCGCAGCAAGACTGTCTCAGGGAAAGAAGCAGAGCAGCGTGTTGAGCTCGCGCCAGGTGTGCGCACCTTTAGCTGAGCATCCGCTTCACAGGTGCGTCCTGCCACGGCAGCCACGCCATCGGCCAGCGTCGAAAACGCAGCGTTAAATCAGCGGGAAGAGCTGCTTACTTGATCTTCTTCTTTTTTTTTTTTTTTTCGTCACAGATTCACCTAACATTCCCAGGTAGACTTCTCTGATGCAGTTTTACATGTCGGTTGTTTTCCGTTGTCACGGTCCATGTATTGCTTCATAAAGCCTTCAGAAACATTCGTTTCTGAATAGGAAGCCTCAGACGGCGGCTTCCGTCTCTTTTTCAATTGCGCTCTCTCTTGCGGCTTTCGTTTTGAATGTAAAACCACGTTTGGGTGTCAATGCCGCTCAGGGCGTGCTGGGGCCGTGGTTTCACTCTCCAGCGCCTCTTTTCGGATGACGCGCGGTATGTGTAGCCCCTAACCACTGCGTATGGCTGGGAAGCTGAACGCGGTGTGTAAGGGACCATGCCAGTGTTACACAGCGAGAGAGGGGAGGCCTGAGATTCACAGCCAGGTCCCCCTTCAGAGCCCTGGTCCTGCGTCCACACCAGGGCGCAGAGGGGCAGGTGGGTGAGGAGGACCCACGGGAGGGGCGTGTCCCTGAGATGGCTGGGGGTCGGGGGTGAGCTGGTACCTGCACATCGTTAGCGGGGTGGAGCGTGGAGCCTGGTGCATCATCGCGGAGATGGGCGGCGGGGCGCGGGGGCCGGACCTGAGGCCGCGGGGTGGGCAGCCCTGAGGGCCCCGGGAGGTAGGAGTGAGGGCCTGAAGTCATGCGGCTGGCTTTGCTTAGAGCCTTTCTCAAGGCTTTAAATGTTGCCCGAAGGATGAAGAAAGCTGAGATGCTTAATAAATAGTTTCACTATTCAAAATGAAAACCATCTCAAGAATGTTTTTGTTTGGCGTGTGATTACTACGACTCTGGGAGTTTAAAGAAATGTTGTAAAAAATTTGCTTGGGAGGAAATGGCTCACTTGAATTGTGTTTTATCAAAGACGTAGTAGAGGTGTCTTTAAAGAAATCTAATGGCCGACTGTTGTACACTGCCCTGTTTGTTTATGGAAGGATGCTCCGCGTGTGTCAGAGGCAAGGAGCCCGAATGCAGATTCGCTTCAAGTTCAAGTCCGTCCAGGCAGGGGAAAGTCTGTTCCTCAGTACTCTGTTCACCGTCAGTGCAAAGCCACACGTGTTTCACTCTGAGCAGGGGATACCTCTGCGGCCAGGACGCATGTGCTCAGCCACGGTGGTGTGGGAAGAAGCTAACACATGCAAGAGCCCTGTGCACCACGATACCGCAAAACGTGCCATTGTCGGTCAGGTGACAAACCCCAGACACCACGTGCCGGGTGAGGAGGTCCATGAAATCATACTTTGA
Organism: Rousettus aegyptiacus; assembly: GCF_014176215.1. Lineage (NCBI taxonomy): Eukaryota > Metazoa > Chordata > Mammalia > Chiroptera > Pteropodidae > Rousettus > Rousettus aegyptiacus. The sequence continues at coordinate 2,493,200 of NW_023416307.1, forward strand.
GCATGGCCACCATTTAGGAGATAATTTGCAAGTGTCGTCAATGTGGCTAGTTGATAATTTTTAGTTCTGTCCTGCATGGCAGGAGAAATGATTTGCGTTTCCTTTCCGTGACTTCCTGCAAAGTGTGTGTGTGTGTGTGTAACTGATACCGAGAGGGACCTGAGCTCCTTTCGCTCAGGGGTGACAGTGCCACTTTCCTGGCCGTGAGCCGCGGGCCAGCCTGCAGTCTCCTCCGCTGACCTGGCTCAGAAGGCAAAGGGGAATGTCGCTGGGGACCTGAGTGTGTCTGTGGAGAGAGAACACCCAGATCTCGGTTAGAATGAGGGTGTACATCCGGGTCCCCTGCTGAGCCGAAGGCCCATGCCAGGTGTGGTCTGGTGCAGGGGACAGTAGCCCCTGAGGTAGCATCTGCCGGATGAGCTGCCGTTCTCTCCCGGGGCCCAGCAAACCCAGGGCTGCAGCCGAGCAGTCAGGGCGAGACCCAGCATCCTGCAGGCTACTGGGTCGGGCCGCCTCACGGAACAGTCGCATTGTTTATCCCCAGATGGAAGGCAGCCTTTGCCGTCGGTCACTGCCCGGTCTTACGCGCTTAGTGAACGTCAACCCCCCAAGGCCGGGATTGTCCTGTGTTCACCTGTGTATCTCAGCAACTCTGCTGGCTCATGGACCCTGGAAACGTTTGTTGACCTGAGCTGCTGTGGGGACCCCTGTCAGAGCCCTTTGGGGCAGGATTTCACGGGGGGGGGGGCGGAGATGCTGGTAGAGTGTGGGGTGCAGTGCACCGAGGCAGAGGACGTCCCAGGGGTAAACTTGGACCCCGTTGTAACTTTGCCTTGGGCCGACCGTGCACTGCTCCCCAGAACTCTCTCAGACTGGGGGGGCTGGCAGCTCTGAGTTAGGGCCGCTGCGTTTCGTCGAAGTCCCTGCTGGGTGTGATAGGTGTTGTGTACGCATTACTCGGCATTCGCTGTGGCTAACGGACAGCCCCTGGCACCTCACTGACTTACAATAGTACTGACTTCTCGCTCGAGGCTCCAGGTCAGGTGGAGCTCTGTTGGGCTCAGCCGAACTGGACGAGGCTCTGTCCTGGGTCCCAGGTTGAAGGGGCCGCAGTTCTCTGGGGCATGTGCCCCTCATGGCAGAGGGCAGAAGTTCAAGGGCAAGCAGAAACCTGTGTATCCTTGCAAGGTGCCCGCACCTGCAACAGGAGACTCTACTCGGCCGTGGACTAGTGGGCAGAAAGCCCTGCCCTTGAGGGTAGCTGGTGGGAGAGTCCGCGTCTGAACCCACATCTTCCTGTCACCAAATTCCATGTTTTTTCCGCTGCACAGATGTTGTCGATCATGCCAGCTGCTTGTGGCATCCCTAAAATCTTGGTGATGTGGACATTTGAATGGTTCAGAATCTGTTTTTTTTTTAGACCTATTCAAAATCAATTCCTTACCTTTGAGACAATGTAACCTGTATTTCAAAATAAGTGAAACCAGTGTTCTCTTTCATCGGTCATTTTCAAACGAGGATATCGTTCCTTCCTGAGCAGACGAGCTGGCTGCCGAGTTGTGGAATGTGGGGGTGGGGGAGGGGGTGGGGTATAGCCAGAAGCCAGACGTCCTTTTTGGCCCGTCGCGCAGGGCAGGGGAGTTGAACTGGCATTGTGTTCAGTCCTTGGAGTCTCACGCACAAGAACGAAAGAACGAGGCATAGCTTCAGGCTGCACCATTTCCCTACCCCGCCCCCCCAAACCAAACCGAAGCCGCGGGGACCACAGAGAGCAGCGCAGACGCTCAGGAGAGCCTTGCCAGAGACGCGGGGCTGCGCCGGGGGGCCGTGCTGCCGACTTGCGGGTTCTCTCCCCCGGGCCTCCGGCCGCCCCGCGGAGGGAGCCCCGCCCCGGCAGGCGGACAGCGTGGGCGCCTGGGCCGGGCGGCCGTTCCGCGGACCTCCAGCGGGCTTTCTGTCGTTGCATAGTTTCCCGCTCGAGCGTATAAAGCTCTGTGCGCGGAAGGACGCGAAGCGCGTTCAGGACTCATCCAGAGACTCGTCTCGATCGAGTTTCTCCTCTCCTTTCGGGACCGATTCCGGCGATGAGGCCATGACGTCCACGGCTTTCCCTCCTCTCGTGGTGACGCTGGTATTCTCGCTATCACCGCGATGAATTATATCCCAGGGGACATCAGTGCTCACGGCGCTGGGAAGCGAGGGCCATGGTGCTACTTTAGGCCAGAATACCGTACATTCACGAACACACCAGCCCACTGAGGTGGGGCACCGGCTCGAGGAGCTCATTTATGAAGCCGTCAGGCTGGTGACGAATCCTGGCCTGATAAACTGCGTCAGGCCGTGTGGACTGAAATGGAGCAGATTCACCTCGTACGCCGTGCAGAGAGCCTCCCGAGCTGTCCCCATCAGCCAGGACCTCAGAAGAGCGGTGCTCTCAGGTTGGCGAGACCTCACGGGCCAGGCCGTTTCTCTACGTGGAAGGCAAAGGGCCACGGCGGAGACGAGCGGCGAGGCCAGCACCGCGGGCCCCGCCCGGACGTCCATTCCTGTGCCCGAGGCGTGCTGGGCCCGCGTTTCCCCGGGAGCGGCTCCCTCCGGAGGAATTTCTCATCACGTTTCTTGATTTAAGACCTATTTATGGGACCATCAAGTATTAGAACCAGAAGAACCTTGAGCTCGTCTCTGCCAAAATTCCCGAGGGGAAAAAAATGACATTTAGCAAGACGTAGCAGTGTCATTTCATGCGACTCTGGGGTCCCCAGGCGCGGGGGCCTCAGGAGTTGGGTTTGGAGAAGCAGGATGGGATGTGGCGCCTTAGCTCTGTCTGCTAGAGAGTCAGGCAGGTGATTCTGTGCGACGCAGTTTCTCTCAGACTGTCCTTGGGGGAAGGGGATGTCCTTGCTTCACTTGGGAGCCGGCAGGGGATTTCAGTGTCCCGAGTCATTTAGAATCCTTTGGCTCCGAGCACGTTGCAGAAATCAAGACTGAACCTCGTTTACGATCAAGGGCCACCCCCACTCACTGGCCTCACAGGCTGTGTTTCTGCCCCTCGACGCTGTGCTTACGGTGAAAATGAGGTGGGGAGAGCAGGCTCCCCCGCCTCCTGTGATGGCTGATTTTACAGGTCACCTCGACTGGGCCACAGAGCGCCCAGATATTAGGCCAGGCGTTATTCTGGGTGCCTGTGGGGGTGTTTCTGGATGAGGTGAACACAATCTCTACACTGAGTGAAGCTGATCGCCCTCCTAAAGCAGGGGTGGGGTGGGTAGGGGGTGGGGAAGAGGCTCATCCTGTCACTCAAAGGCCTGGATAGAACGAAAAGCCTGAGCCTCTCCTGAGTAAGAGGAACTGCTCCTGCCTGACTGCATTGGGCTCAGACATCCGTCTTTTCCTGCCTTTGAACTTGAACCGAGACACTGGCTCTTCTCAGGGTTTGAGCTGGCCAGCTTTTGGTCTGGGACTTACTCCATCGGCTCTCCGGATTCCGCAGCTTGCTGACGACAGATATCAGGACTTCTCACCCTCTGTAATCACGTGGGCCAGTTCTTTTAACACATCGCTTTACACACACACACACACACACACGCACACACACCGTTCTGTGTCTCCGGAGAAGCCTGACTAATACATCTATAATAGTTTGGGAGTTTTCCAAGCAGACTTAGGCTCGCTTTCTTCTGGAACCTCCTTCAGTTCAGCCCAGCCCAGCAGACATTCACCGACCGCGCCCCGTGCCCCTGCGGACAGTGCTGTAGCAGGGACACCCCGTCCTCGCCCTCAGCGCGCTCACGGTTGAGCGTGGGCAGCAGCCCGTGCTCCTAACTTCTCCCTCCCCTGCCCTAATACTCACCAAAATGTGTTTTTTAATTCTCCCCCCGAGTCCCAGTTCAAATTCGTGCCAGATTATTGAGAGATGAAAACATCTTAGCGCCTTAGCATGCCTGCATTCATTCATTCATTCATTCATTCATTCATTCATTCTTTCACCAAACGGTTCGCAGTGCCCACTTTGTTAAGCCACGCCGGTGGGGAGCGGCCGGGGCTCTCGCCGGCTCCGCGAGCTGTGCGCACGCAGCGGTTCCCAGCTCTGCTTTCCGTGACGTCAGGGGGCAGCTGGAAGCCGGCGCCGCGGGAGTGTTTACACCACGGACACTGGCAACTGCTGCAAGTTGGAGGGTTCCCCGCCCCCCCTGAAAAACAAGCATCTCGCCGCCTCGCTCTTTCATTGTAACAATCATCCGCGACGTCTTCTGAATGGAAGTATTCAATATGCTGCTGCTCGTGCATTTACTATAAAGCGCTTATTTATTTGGCCTCCTGCTCGCCGGACGCTTTACAGACTCCGCCGCAAGTCTTCACCGTGACCTCCTCCGAGACGGTTCCCTCCGAGAGGCTCAGGGAAGGCGGGGTCTTAAAGGAGGTCGCGCAGACGTCAGCGTCAGCGTCAGGGCCCAGTGGACCCCGAGTCCCGCTGTGATCCCACGATCCCACCCGGCGCGCTTTGCCGCTCCCGCCAGGAGACTCCTCCGGGTGCCATGCGCCTGATCCTAACAGGCGCCTTCCACAGCGCGGTGGCATCCCCTAAGAGAATAGGCAGCTGGGGACCTTTAGGTCCCATGACAAGTCTGTCCGGGTAACATGTTGTTCAGATGATCATTTTACTTGGCTGGATAATTGAGCACCGCTCAATTTAATTTACATCCTGTCATTTTATCTGCTGGGGAGGCAGTAGCGGGTTGTGTGAGCAGCACTGATATTGCCGGTTAAGTCCTAAACACAGTTTTTTTTTGTTTTGTTGGTTTTTTTTTTTCATTAGCGAAGTGTGGAATTAACTGGATGGGCACGGTTTCAAGGTGCCCGTCTGCTTGTCGTTGTACTGGGTAACTGCACCTCTGAAAATCCTTCCGCCCGGTGGCGATACAGTCCCTGACTTAATAATAAATAAAGAAGCATGCTGACATGTCACCTCTGAGACTCTTACCCATTGGTCACAGGCGGAACTGGACAACCCCAGGCCACCCCCAGGGTGAGACCCTGTCCCGGGAACCTTACATGGCAGCCCAGAACAGTCCGTGTCCGCCTGCCCTCCCGGCGTGCCGGCCTTGTGTCGGGAGAGGCCTGGACAGGAGCAGCCCGGACTGGCCCAGGGCTCGAGGGCATCATTGGCCAGGGACCCAGGCCCCTCTTAGCTCCCGCTCTGCCACCTTCTCAAGGGGTTTCATCCCCGGGGTCCCGAGATGGTTGCCCTTCCTGTGACCTCGGGTCTATTTATGATGCAGGAAGGAGGAGAAGGATGTCACGAAGAGGCAGGGCTCAGGGCGGGAAGGTACAGGTGCCCCCAGAAGTCCCGAGTAGATGTCTGCTTACATCCCTGTGGCCCACAGTCCCTCACGTGGCCACGTTGACTCAGAAGAGAGCCTGGGCTGTCGCTGCCCCGCACGACCTGGGGGCTCCCTTGTAAGGACGAGGGGGACCGTGGGCATGACTAGGCATTCGTGACAGCGACATTCTCTCACACTGTCACGTCACGTTCCTTCTATGGACCCACGAAATGGGCAAAAACTGGCTGTGCTGCGTATAGCTTGTGCATCATTATTACTCTGGGGAGGCGGAAGGTGCTAGAAAGGACGCCGAGCTCCGGGCTCTGAGCGCAGACACTTGGCTCCTAGCTGGCGCTCCCCGGTCACGTGTGAAACCCGAGGGAGAAGTCCCGTCTGTCCACTGAGCGTCGCTGTCCTCAGCTGTCCAGCGAGCAGAGTGGGATGACCTCCGAGGTCTGAGGCCCGCGGCTCTGTGTTTCTAAAACATCTGACCTCGGAGGGCAGGAAGCAAGCGATGAAGACGCCGCGGTCACGAGCCGACCTCGCATCCCGAGGGAGTTTGGTCGGCAGGACTTGGGGGTGAACCCAAGCCTCCCGCTGCGTGTGGATGGGGTCCCCTTTGAGGCTGGACACTCCTCGTCTCTTGGGAGCCAGCTGCACTTCTTTGCCCATCCCGATGGCAAAGGGACGTAGCCTCTTCAGGGCCATTTGTCACCCCCGTGGTTTCGCCAGGACAGGAGTTTACCCAGTGACGCGGGTGTTGGTGAGAATGGACCGGAGAGAGAGAGAGGGGACCAAGCGAGGCGCTCACTCATTCCTCTTCTCCGTGAACAAGGAAGGGCGCCGTCCCGCGGGAGCCTTACTTGCCGCTGTCCGTGCCGTGGGGGACAGTGCTGTTGGGCGTGGATGCTTGTGCTCTCACAAAAGTCTCAAAGGACCATGGCAACCATGAGGACCGTTTTTGGTTTTTGTTGAAATGCCGTCCTTTGGCGACCGGCTCTGCATTAATGACTTCATCCAGCAACTCCGAGGACAGTGAGATCATCACATTTCACATTTTAGTTACTTCTTAGAAAAGACGTGTCGACGGGAGACTAGAAAGTACCTGCGTGTGTTCACTTTTATTGTGGAAACTCAGTCTGAGTAAAGGCCAGTGATTTCTTTTTTTAAACGGATGGCAGTTTAACAGCTTGGGCTGATTTGGGAGTTTACCAAACAGCCTTAAGGAAGGTGATTAGTGACCGTCACCCCCCGGAGTGACACATTGGGCAGAGTTCCCGCTCCTCAGTCCCACTGTGTGCTTGAAACGTGGTTTACCAGCTGGACATTTATTTACTCTGATAAGAACCAGCAAACAGGCTGAGGTGACAGAGGACTTCGACGGGTCCTCCCGTGTGGACTTGAGCATCTTCCACAGGCAGTTAACATGCTTAGAGACGTCAAAGAAAATAGCTATAATGATGCCTTAACTGGCTGGATTTCATTTCTTCCTCTGCTTATCCATGAAAGTGTAAGTCATTCCTCAGCAGAAATGGAAAATGGAGAATGGCAAGGAGACATTTTTTAAAGGGACGTATAGGATTTAATTTGTGCAAACACCCTTGATGTAAATGAAATCGGCTCATTACACATGATTTTAGCCTTTGAAAAAAAAAACATTCCATAAAAGAGCCGCTACATACAACGATAGAAACTGGAAAGCATTTTGAATTCTAATGAAATATCGAAGTTTAACAGGCTTTAATCAAAAAGCTACTCCTCTTATTTTATTTCTAGAAAAAAAGGAGAAATTAGTTCAAATTAATCACATTCTCGGGAAACTAGACTCGAGAAAACTTAAGTTTTAAATGGCACTTTGAGCTTGCCCGAACGTTTTATGGCTCTGGTTTTGTGAAATGGAATTCTTCATGGGCAGCCCTGGAGTGTGAGGACAGCTTGTCCTTTCTCCTCTGTTGGCATTGGCTGCAGCCTTGGGCATGTCACCCGCATTCTTCCTCCTCTTTGTGAGTGAAGAGTCCACATAACGTGGGAAAATGAAGGAAAAGGTCTCCGGCTAAGTTCAGTTTATTTAAAAAATCAAGGCAGTGAGCGTTTTGACCCTTCAGGAAAGAAGGATCGCGAGGAACCCCGTCTTTCCCTCCTGCTTGCTTGGTAAGTTCGCGCCAGGCCCTGTTCTGGGCTGGGGAATAAATACAGCGGCGAGCAAAGCAACCCACAGGAGCGTCCATTCTCCCCAGAGGGCCGTGCGCAATCAGAGAAACAGAGGCTTGGGCGGGGCGGAGAAAGGAGGATGCTGGGGTTCAGGTTTCTGGAGTGGCCTGTAGTGAAGGAGTGACATGTGAGTCAAGGCCTGCGGGAGGGGGGCATCAGCTTTCTGGGGGAAGGACACTGTGGATGGAGGGGGCGGCCAGTGCCTTCTGAGTGTGCGTGCGGAGCAGCGGGGAGGCGGGTGCGGGCGGATGGCGTGGGGGTGGGGGGTGGGGAGTGGGGAAGGGGCGGCGAGGGAGAGGGAGATCGCTGACGCCCGGACTCCATCGCGAAGGCCGCCCACGGCCCCCCACGACTCGGCCTGCGCGAGACAGGACGCTGGCACGAGGGCTTTGAGAGGTGGGGAAGCGGGGACCCATCCAGAGGAGCGACGCGCCGCGGGTCCCTGCTCCGCGCAGGGCGCGGGGAGGCGCGGCGTGGCCTGCTGCCGGCTGCCCGGGTGCGCGTCCCCGTGTGGTCACCGCCGGGCGGGGCGACCCCGAGGTCTCCCTTCTCACCGCGCAGAGCAGGGCGCTGTCCGCTGGCGCTGGTGCAAGTGCAGCTCAGCGCCGCCTGCCCCGGTCTGCACGCGCTGTTCTCACGGCAACTTTGCAGAATCCAGAATGCGACCCCACTGCTGGACACGCACGCGTGCGCACACGCACGCACATGCACGCACTCATGCATGCACACTCACGCATGCACACACATGCTCGCACGTGCACACGCGTGCGCACACATTCACTCACGCGCGCGCAGACACATGCACGCACACAGACACACACTCACGCATGGACGCGTGCGCACACGCACGCAGAGATGCGGGAGGCAGAGAAGCAGGTGGGCGTGGGCCAGGTCCATCAGAGCAGAAGGGAGACCAAGGCCACAGGCTGCTCTCGGGGTCACACAGGCGCAGGCACCGCACCGCGCTGACCGCGGCTTTGCGCACGCGCCCTGCGCCCCTCTGCGGCCTGAGCTGCCGTCTGATGCGTGGGAATCCGGCACCCCTTTAGGAAAGCCTCTCGCTCTCGTTCCTCGCTCAGAAGCTGTGCTTGGGGCGGGAGAAACCCGAGTATTAGCTGCAGTCGGTTGCTTGCTATGTGTTTGACTAGTGGTGACAAGTGCTTCGGTGTTAAAACCCCAAACCCCGTGGACCCGCGTATCTCGCCGCCCTTCCGTCCTGGCCTCGAGCCTGTCCCCACACAGAAGGTGCAGCCAAAGCCCCACCGACAAGCAGAAGTTCCTAGAAACGCTTTGAGGTTCCAGAGGCTTTTCTTGTGTTTCATTCTGTGTCTTTGAAATACACAAAAGCCCAGTCATAATAAAACAAACAAACAAGCAATCAGCATATTCGCTGACCAAATCCCACATACACGAACACTTAGCTATATTTTCTTTGGGTTCTTTTGAGAGAAATACGACTTAGAAATAGAGTCAGTGACTCATTCTTATCCCTTCCACCCCCTTCTTCTCCTCTGTATCCAGAAACGGATATGCATTTTCCCTGCTCACGTGTCTCTGCTCCACATGTATGTGCCACACATTACACACACGTGCACACACATACATGTATTCCATAAATGCATCAAAATTTTGCACATGGCATGATTTCATACGTATTCTTCTGTAATTTCCTTTTTCACTCAACATTATGTTTTAAGATTCGTCCATCTTGATCCATGTAGACCTAGTTCACATCCCAATTTTTGGAGTGGTTCAGTTCCAATTGTTTGATAATTTTCTTTGACTCATAATTGTTTTGATTTTTTTTTTTACCTTTAAAGTCTTTTGTTGTTGTTGTTTTGTTTTTTTTTTGAGATGTCTTTCGTGATTTGTGATCTGGCTTTGTTGCCACGAGAGAGCGCGTTTTGCGGACATTCGTTCTTCGGCATTTGTGGGTTATTTCTTCGGGGCTCACTGCCTAGTCAGTTTTTACAAACCTGCACGTGGGCTTGAAGAGCGTGTATCTTTTCCGCGTGGTGCAGGGCACTTGTAATGCCTGCTCGATCTAGCCGGATCATTGTGTTTTCAAATCCCTGTGTAACTACTGCATTCAGCGATTACTTCCCACTCCGCCTTCATCCATGTGTAGACGAGTCTCTCTTTGACATCCCTTCCTGTTGTTTTGGGTAGATTCAAGACTCTCTAGTCTCCATCATTTCTTCAAAAGTTGGATGTGGCCTGATGAAAATCTCTTCCATGATTTTACCCCCTTTTCCTCCTTAAAGTGCCCTCTGAGGCATGAGGGAAGGGCCAGGAGGATGTGGGGGAGAGGGCTGGTTCGTTATTCATTCCTCCACTTGGTCTGGCTCCCCAGTACATGGGGTGGCTTTAGGGGGAAAGGAAGTATCCAGCCGCCCCTCTGCTTCTCCAGAAGCTTGGCTGTCACTGTCTGTCTGACACCGTCCTATTTTCAATACTTTCTCTGTCTTCGATACATCATTACGATAGGACTAGAATGTGGATTTAATTATATTTATGTTGCACAGGACTTTTCATTTTTTATTCTCGAGTCTCATTTATTTCTTCAAGTCTGGTTATTATCTCCCCCAAGTATCTGGAATATTTTTTGTCCTCTATTTTCGCTCTTCACTCATTGGAGATCCTGGGAAGTTTCGGCCCTCGCGGGCCAGCCTCCGGGCACCCTCACTAATGTTCCCTGTCCGTCTCCACCTTCCTCTCATCTCCCACCTTGATTTTTTTTCCTCTCTCTAGTTAGTCCAACACTTTTCCCCATCATTGATGAATAACTTTTTAAATCGTCTGTGAGCGTTTTTTATTTTGGGGAGTCGTCTTTCATTATTTCAGCTCTGCTGTTATTGGTTTATGCCGTCCTGCTTTTCATTGTGGTTATAATCGCTCTTTGAAAAAAAGTCGTTTCACATTTATTGTATAGACTTTTTTTGGTTTGATCTTTTATTCACAATGTTTGGAGTGCTAATCTGTCTTTTAGTATCTGCTACGTCTGCTAAATTCTATTCATTTTAGTTCTTTTCTTCATGTGCTTTGTAATATTTACTCGTGAGCTCATCTTTAGTGGGGATTTTTTTTTTGTTTGTAAGTTCACCATAACCTAAGATGTGAAGGTGTCCCTATGGAGGTTTTCTGTTTGCTTCTGCCAGAGCCCTAGGGATTTTGATGGTTATAGATCAGTCCTCTGTCTATCTGTCTATCTATTATCTAATCTCTGTTTCTCTCTGTCTCTCTCTGTCTCTGTCTCTTTCTCATCTATATCTATCATCTGTCTGTCTGTCTATCTATCTAATCAATTTATCTATCTATCTATCTATCTATCTATCTATCTATCATCTATCTATCTACTGATCATCTCTCTATTCTGGTATAAACTATTGATAATAGAAATGTGGCTTGGATGTCTCACAGAACTTTTGTAAGTGCACATGGCCTTAGGCACATACCAAGCTTTCTTGTGAGGGAGGGTCCCAGTTCTAGTTCTCTGGCTTACCCTGGGCCATAAGCCATTTCTTTTGTCCCTGCTTGGGCCTTAGAACGCTGCGTTGTCCTTGGGACCAGTGTCCGTGACCTGGATTCTCGTCGGTTGTTGTGATTTCAGCCAGCGTGTACCACTCTAGCTTTCCTTTCTCTCTTTGATCCTGGACCTCGGTGATTCCTTTTTCTTTCTCCTGCTCTTGGCTGTTACATACATTCTTTTTCTGGGTGGCGGACATTGGTAGTTATACTTCCTATAGCATTTCAGTGGGTTTGTGACGCGAGTAGGGCCTGACTGACTCTGGTGAGTCTGCCACGTAGTGACCTAGGGTTGCTTTTCAGGGAGAATATTTTTTGTTCTTCTAGTTACGTCCACAGCAGAATGAATATTCACTACATGAAATCGTGTTTTTAAAAAAAACTCGTTGATGGCAGTGGGTACTGTCCCGCTCAAAGATGATTTTCTTTATATAATTCCATATTATTGCTGTTGTTGTAAGAACACTTAACATGAGATCTGCCCTCTTCTTAATTTTTTAAGCGTCCGGTACTGTGTTATTAAGCAGAGCTACCAAGAGAAGGTTGCTTAAAGGGGAACCAAAGCAGAATCGTCAGTTAGGATTGGCAAAGAGGTGCCGCGTTCTGTCATTAGTACATTCTCTGGTTGACATCTCAGACTCCCAATAAGAGAGCAAATGGGCTGGGAATCGTGCAGCGGCGCGAGGCTAACAGAAATCGCACCGAGACTGTGAAATCGTTCCTATTCAAGCCGATCCCATCGGAGAAGGGTCTTTGCATCTGGCGTTCACGGTACCTCAGGACCCGGCGCAGACACGTGGGTTGGATTAGTACTTAGATAGGACACGATAAATAACACTCGCAATGTATAAATTATTAAAGCGATGAAAGAGCTAACATTTATTCGTATATCTTTGGAAAGACGGCAACGACACTGGAGAGAAATGTGCACGCTTTGAAAGGGAGGTTTTAACTTTTTGTCTTTTCATCTCCTCGTAGTAATACATAGTCAGTCATTCAAAACGTCTTTTAACTTTAGAGGTAATTCTACAGGAGTGTTAAAAATTTTAAAACATTTTTGCATTGTTTGAATGATACTATGCTTATGCAGCCATTTTTATTTCGCATTTTATGTGGCATTTGTGAATCCTCTTTCCTGGTTGTACTAATACTGTGCATAATATTTTGCATTTTCTCCTATTTTGTAATAATTGTTTTCAGGCACCTGATCAAATTCTTATAATTCTGCAGACATTTTAGAGTGGAGACTTGCTACTAAGACACGGGACTAGTAAAATCCAAAAAGGGGAGGGGATCAGCAAGTCCTGTTCATTTTGTCAAGTAGATATTAAAGAGGAAAAGCAGAAAAAAACACCCTGTCCTTTAATTTCACGGCATTTCAGCAAATGAAGAACATTTTAACACCTCACCCCTCTACGAAAAATACAAAGGCTATAATCTCAAAAGAAAGGAAAATGCCTTTTTTTTATGAATAAAATTCTTGTACTTTCTTCCAAATTCCTCCCAGGATGATTGAAAACCTCATCAGGAAACTTTCTTGATCCAAGAGCAGGTCAAGGATGCCTGGACTGGCCGATGTCTGGAGGAACACACTGCTGTCCGGGGTTGTGATTTTGCTTGAAAAGTAGCTGATAAATTCAGTAGAACGAGTGAGAAAGCTGGGGATTTCAAACGGTAGGCCCCAAAACACTGCTTCTCAGCATGGATGGAACTTCCTGGGCAGTCCCCGTGCCAGAACACTCAGAGGATGGCTCCGATTTTGTTTGTTTTAATTAAGTTTTGTCTGAAAACCCTGAAACATGTTCAGATAAGGCCCACCGCTGGAGACCTCGACACCTTTGGCCATGTACGTTTTTGCTGAAAAAGGATTTGATCTGGACATGTGTCAGACCTTGAAGAAAAGGAGATAAGGACATGAACAAAGGGTCGAACACTTTTGAACTGGCTCCTCTTGACCTCCGTGAATATGCATAGTGCCGTGGGCTGGACAGGCTTCCGAGTGTGTCCTGCGCGCATGTCCGAAACACGTGTGCGTTCGGCCTGCCTCGGCGGCCAGGCCTAGGTGAGCCCGTCCTCCGTGGAGGCCGAAAGCGCTTCGATCACGTTTTTGATGTGGTTTATCTTTCACTTCTCAGGAGGAAATCCATTCCAACTGCAACCATAATTTTTTGAGGGCTTTCAGCAGATTTCAGAGCCCTAGGAATGAAAGACTCGTGTGTTTCGTTCAGGAAACTTCCAGCTGCTTAAAAGAGTTAAGCATTTAGCATCAAACCGCTGTTAGGTGTTCAGCGATATTCTTCAAAGGGGCTTAAGAGGAAGAAGGAGGAGGAGCCCGAGGAGCCCGCGGAGCCCGCATATCGGGGTGCCATTAATTGTTAACTCCCAAAGTCCGTTGCTCCGTGGCACCATTTACAAAAACGCAGGCGCGTTTCTGATGGTAAGGGTCGAACTTAAATTACTGTAAATATGTCGGCTGCTGCTTTTCCGGTCCTCACCACGCCTCCCCACCCCATTAAAGTCAATATTTATTAAAATCATTTGATTTTTAAACGTCTGATATTTGTACAGCTGTTTTGGTTTATTTTTTAAAAGTTGCTATATTTGTAATGAAAGTGTCAAAAGTTAAAAACCGAAATTAAATCAAGAAGTAGGAGATTTCATGCCAAGTGCGAATAACAGGATGAAAAGCATTTAGAAAGACAATGGGCACGGCTCAGAGGACCTTCAAAGTCTTTGTGAGTTCAAAATGCTCTTCATAAAATAACTTCCTTTAAAAAAAGTACTTGTTAAGCTTTGACTTCTGCTCATTTTGATTTTTTTTTTTTTACGTCTCTGAAGTTGTTGTAAAGTCGTTCCTGTTATTACTCTAGGAGAAAACTGTCACCCTCTCTGCCGAAGGCGGTGACCGAAAATGCTTGTTTACAGAAATACGAGGGTCTGTGTTCAGAGTCAGATGCTCACGAGAGCCAAGTAATCTGAGAATTAAAATGGGGGAAATTCCCCTCGTATGGTAATGCTTTTTGAGTTCTGATTCTAGTCGGCACCATGAATTTATCTTGATTTCTCCAGTTAGCCATGGCAGTGAAAACTCAAAATCATGATCAATCTAGCTATCATCGGTCAGTCTCTCCATCTGTCCATCCATCTACCATCTTTTGTCTTTCTGATTTTTTTCTATTGAGCACGTCTATTACAATAATATGGTATTGGATTGCTTTCCAGGTTAGCTTAGTACACTGCCCTTGTCCCCGAAGAGATTTGCCTTTATTTCCTGTAGTTGCTGCAAAACTTTGTAGACATCTCAGGTGCGCGGTACTGTCTGAGCTGAGCCCTGAGTCTGAATTCTCATCACTGGTGTTATTCAAACAGTAAGTTGGGGTCCAGCCTAGTACGGCTGTCATGTCGTGGGCTGTCATTTCAGCTGGTGAGAGTATGGCAGAGGGTCCTGCTGACCAGTCCTGGAATCCAGTGCTTCTAGGATTCGTGTGACATCCATCAGTCCCAGGGATAAAAGCTGGGGAAGCCGGGTCCTGCGGGTAGAGATGGCATTGTCGTTGGGGCCGGTTCCCCTGGAACCCCGACTGCAGTAACCAGAGTGGGGACACAGTGGTGGTGGCAATACTCTTGGAGCTGAGTATTTCCAGGTGCGGTTAGACACGTGGACAGGTTGACATCCCAGCTTCTCCTTTAGTTTTCAGTGATCAGAGTTTAGAACTTGCCTAAAGTAACGAATTTACATCTCGTTGGCTCGCCTATAGATGACGCTTTGTATTAGTTATTGGCTGTCCAAAAGAATTAAAACATAAAGAAGCAAGACGATAACTTTTTTGGCATATTTTAACCAGAAATGTTCCTAATTGTTTAATTCTCCTTTCAACTGGTGCCACGATTTCATCCTTAATGAGACTTCTTCCTGCATTTCCGGGTCCAGCAAAACGGAGCTTCGGCCTGCCTTTCGCCCTATCTCAAGTGGCCAATGTGGTCGAGAAGGTCCCAGAGCCCTGCGAGAGACAAGGCAGCCACATGCGGTGGGGGTCACTCAAATATCCCCTCTGGACCCCTTTTTTGCACTGCGGGGGTTGGGGGCTGCCTCACATGAAGCAGGCAGGGACCATGTGACGTTCCATTAGAGCTGTTCTGAGTCCTGTCCTTCAGGGGTCATCTCCTTGTCTTACTGACCCTTTCCTGAGGGAAAGAGGGAGCCCAGCTGCGAAACTGAAGTCTCTATATCCGGGCGTTTCTTCCAGCCACTGGCCTCCAGACAGGTGCTTCTGATTCTGAGGTCGTCGAGATGGCCTTGGTGCCCAGCTGCTCTCCCAGTGAGGTGCGAGGTATTCCCACTAGTTACCTTTGCAGTCCCGGGTCGGCCAAGGCTGGGACATGGTGCGGTGGGGGCTGGAGCACAGGTTGTCACCAGCCTGGACCGCTGACCCTCCCTAGACCATTCTGTCCCTGGCGGTTTGTCTGCCTGGCGCCCCTCGCTCTCGTAGACTTCCTGGCCCTGACGTTGGGCCTGCTCCTCACCGATTGGCCTCCTCCCGTTTGCCCACCTCTTACAGAGACCAGGTGGGCTGTGGCTAACTCTTGGTCTGATGGGTCCTGACACCAGCCTGCTTCCACCTGGCCTGGTGGCAGGTTTTCCACCTTGGCCGTCCACCAAACGTAGGAGAAACTGCACGTTTGGTTTGCAAATGAGCAGGACTCAGTGGGGTGCTGTGCACGCTGCACCTCTATTTCCCCCCACTCACAGCTCAGGTCCAGAGCTCTTTCCCACGCTGTTCCAGCCTTGTCAGATGCCAGGCTTTCCGCATCACCCCCCGATTCTGTGTCACAGGCTAATTTTCAAGTACTGAGAAGTCCAGATAAGTCTACTAAGTGAAAGTCCGTTGTTCGGTCTGTCTGAAGACCCTCCGCACCTTGAGCCTGTCTCTGACTGGGGGATTCTTCCGGGTCCCCGGCCAGCTTCATGTCTTCCAGCCTTGCTCTTCCAATCCTCCGCGGTCCACTGTCCTTTCTCTCTTGTCCTCCGGGGCTGGAGCAGGAAGGGAGGGGACAACTAGGGGCTACTGAAAGAAGGCTTCCTTACCAGTGCGTTGTGACGGTGATGCTGAGGCCCGAGCACGGGCTGTCTTTCACGGGGCATGCTGCAGGGCTCCTGAGGCCTCCGGGAGGGATACGCCGCTATAGCTCTGTGGCATGGTGATGACCCCATGTTTGTCTCCCTATGACAGCCTCCCCCCAGTATGCCCCGGTATACCTCCAGCCTCTTTTTCTCAGGGCCAACTCAGCCCGTGAACTCTGGCCACTTTCCATGGGTCTCATAGCACCGAGGGTGCTCGGGCCATCGATGGCAGCTCAGCACGCCGCCACCATGGCCTTTTCTCCTTACCTGCTCTCAGGTGGCTCCGCCCTGTGCCTTGGCAGCTTAGAATCACGGGGAAGCCCTGTGCACTTCCTCCCAGCTCCTGGGATCGGTAGATGGAGACAAGCCAGTATTTACACCACGGAGAAATCAGCAAACTCTACAAATGAGCCCCCTCCCCACTCGACTCTGGATTTTAGAGAAGCTCCCCTCCTCCTGCAGTGGGGAAGGGTCGGCCCGTCCTGACTGTGTGTGAAGGTCGTGGACCACCTGCCATCCGGGGTCTTCATAGCTTCAGGCAGGGCGGGGGGCGGCCCTCATGACTCTGGTCTGCCAAGATTTACCACCACGACCTTGAACGCCTGATACCATCTGTTTTTGCTGGAATATTTCACACTTAATAATGACATCTAAGTTCTTTCCCAACTGTAAACTGTGCGGTTCTATTATTTTGGGTTTTACTGGACGGTTCTGGTCATTTCCTCTGTGTCTTCAGGTTGCCCAGTGGGTTTGCCCCCTGGACATGTTGCCATTGTCCCTTCGGGAAGGGAGGACTTACTCCCTTAGGCCCTGGGAGTATGGCTGGAGGGTGCCTCGGCTCTGAACGCTCTTTGGGGAGTGCCAGCTGACCAGCCCCCCTGGCCAAGGTCGTGCCTCCCCCCAGGGGCCGCCAGTGACTAATCAAGATGGGGTACCAGTCCGGTTCTCTGGGGAAGCAGATCCAACAGGATGGGTATAGGTGTTTGTATGTAGATGATCGTATCTCTCTATATGTATATCTTTATCTATAATCTATACCTATGCCTATTTCAATGAAATTTTATTTTTAAAAATTGGCCCACGCAGTTGTGGGGGCTGGCAAGTCTAGAATCTATGGGCTGGACCAGCAGGTCGGAAGTTCGGTGAGAGATGATGTTCCAGTCTTGATTTGGGGTTCATAGGGCAGGCCGGACACCCAGATAGGATTCCTGTGTTCCATTCTGGAGGCAGAATGTGTTCTCTTTCCCCAAATCTCAAGTTTTTTCTCTGCAGGCCTTTAACTGATGGGGTGAGACCGGCCCATGTTAGAGAGAGTAATCTGCTTTGCTTCACTGATGCGGGTGTTAAGCACATCTACGAAATACCACTGCAGCAATACCTAGACTAGCGTTCGGCCAAACCGGAGCCTAGCCAAGTCCTCGCGTGGACTTAACCACACAGCAGGGCTGGAAGGCCTGGGCCCTTGTCCCTGACTCCATACTCCATTTCCTTATGTCTTCATGGGTTTTCACCGAAAGAGGATCACGGATCTTGGGGGAGGGGGAGGCCCCCCCGGTGGAAGGTTCAGGGGAGCTCGCCTCCTGTTTATCTTCTCTGCTACGGAACCAGCAGATGCCTTTTCCTCCCCCCGGGGGACAGCACGGTTCATGGAATAAATGGAGGCCGGGTTGAACCCCGAGGTCGAGCCCTGCTCCTCTCCTCATCAGCTCTGCGATGGTCTCCTTATCAGAGACGGGGGGATGGGGTAATCGCCTTCCAGCGCTCCCAGGAAACGGCCGATGACTGGTGCCACCCGAGGCCCTTTGGTGTGAAGACGAAGCCGTCGCCGCCACCCAGAGGTATAGCGGTCGCCTTGCCGGGTTCGCTGGCGTGAGGAGCTGGTCAGGAGCCGGCCAGACCTGCTCAGGTTTCAGAGGGCGAGGCCAGCCAGGGAGGCTGGCGCGCGCCACAGCTCCGGCCCAGCAGGAGAAGAGAGCACTGAGCCACCCTCCTGATGCGCCTCGTGACGCTGCACCCCGGACCCCGCGTTTCGGGAGAGAAAAACATCCGCCGTCAGCCTGTCGCTTTGCAGGCAGGCGTGGGGCCCAGGGAGGGCGGGCTCTGCCCTCCAGGCGGCGGCCCTCGCGGCCGAGAAGCCGTTTTCCACGCCGCCGCTGTCTCTCCCAAGCCCTGTCTTCACGTCCGCCCCCCACCCCACCCCCTCCTCCCCAAACTGTCATCATCCTTCCTAAGTGCAGCCTCCCCCCGCGGCTCTGCTCTGGCGTGGCCGGCAGAGGCGCTGGCCACAGCTGCTGGCTGCACAGAGCGCTGGAGCGCCATTCACGCCGGCCGGCTTCGCAGGTCGGGGGCCCGAGGACGCGGTGCCTCGTTCTTGGGGCCGGGTTCCGTGAGACCCCACTCCCCCTGAGTCTGCTTCTCACTCCCCCTCACTGCTGTGCCCAGTTGGCCCCCAGGTCCTGGCGCTTCCTGCCCCCTCTGTCCCGTCTGCTCCTTTCCTTGGCCGCCCCACCCGCATCCCCCGGCTGGGCCCCGCAGCGGCCTGTGCCTGGCCTGGCCCCCACCCTGCACCCAGCTGCCTTGCCGAAAGCCTCTTCTGGACACTCCGTCCCAGTGATGCTTCCCCTGAGGCTGCTTCAGGATGAGGGTCAGACGTCACAGCTGCACTTCAGGCCGTCCCAGTGATCTCGGGCTGGCCGCCCGTGAGGACACGAGCCTTCACAAACCAGCTAGTGTGCCCCCCGTGCCCCGACCTTGGGCTCTCCCACGTCTCTGCTTTTCTAGAACATCTGCCCGAGAGGCTGTCGCGGCTTCTCCCCACACCCTCTGTCCAAGGCCGTGGTCCAAGGCTGTGGTCCTGTTACGAAAAGCCCCCCTCGACCACCTCAGGAGAGGCAGAGGTGATGAAGACATTGCCGTGCCGTTGACAGAAGGCTTTTACTACAGGTCTCATGAGACCCTCGCAGACAGGTGCCCTCACACCTGCCGGCCGCGTTGCATTTTTCCCCGCCAGACTGGCCCCTCCGATGTCTATTTAAATTCTTCCAGTTTTCCGCGGTCTCGCTGAAATCCTGCCACGCGAAGCGGAAGCTCCCTTTTTCTCTCCCCTGTGCTGTCCCAGGGCCATTTGTTGGGTCTGCTACCTCGTCCCTCATCTAAGTCATATCACCTTGGGCCACAGGCTTGCCCTCCTGCAAGACACGTCGGCTCCTTGGGAGCAAGGGACAGACACGCTTGGAACTTTCCCGTCCCACGTCACCCCTGGACACGGCTCTTTGCATGGGGTGCTCAGTTCCCACTGATCGATGATGGAATTTATAAAAAATTCCGGATGGAGAGGATGCATAGCTGTACCGTCAGAGGCACGTTATAAACCTCACGTCCTAACTGTCAGCAAAGGGCCTTTGTGGTTCATGATTTTTATCTAACATGTAGAGGGGGATTTTAACATCTTTATTTTCAAACCGCGTCCAGTAGAAACGAGGTGTTCTTTATGCAGGTCTCCGAAACTGGTCAAAAGTCAGTGGGAATGGAAAAGCCGGTCGGAGTGCCCTAGCGGTGACATGTCCATCACCAAGTGCCAAAGTGCTTTACCAGGGACACCCAGCACAGAGCCGCGCCCATAAGTCCTGAGTTCTCTGAAATGCCTCCCCCCTAACGAGCACGAGGAAACCAGTCTGTTTTGTTTGTTTGTTTAAATAACAGCAGTAATGGCAGATAATGTAGAAACTTATCTATATTGTTAGAGATCCTCAAGTACTTGTTTCTTTTTCTTCTTTCTGCCTTTATGCTGATTTTTCCCCCCTAGGAAAACCTCTAACTCTTCGTATTTGTGTCTCCAGACTGTATTCAAAATAAAGACATCTGCGTCCTACCAGCATTAGAATGATGTTGAAGGAAGGAATTTCATCTAAAAATGATTATCTGTAATCATTGGGCCCCTTATGAGTGGTCTCTCTGTTAATATAAATTGTTGTATTTTGCTGTATTGTCACTTTTGTTGTATCATCTTGCCATGCAGGAATTTTACATTTTTTAAATTTATAATATTGAGATGATAATAACATAACATAACATAACATAACATAACATAACATAACATAACATAACATAATATAAATTAACTGGCAATCAGTTATTTTTATTTATAACCTCAGAAGCAATTATGTCTTTTTAACAATGTTTTATTTTTTTTCTGCCCAGCGTTGTAAAGTTAAAAACATTAAACAGACCTCATTGCTGGCAGAGATGGTTATCAATGCATTCGCCGTTTTCAGGTTTGACCCCGTGATCATATCAAGACAAAGTTCATTCTCAAGGTCAAATTTGCTTCTAAAACGGACTTCGGGGTTTTGTTCTCAAGGATATATTTTGTTTGATAAACTTTCTTAGAAGTACATAGTGTTCCTTTAATCTGCAGCCCGCTTGACAGTTGTCCGCTGTTATGAAATGACTAAATATTTATGTTTTTCCAGTCGGAGTTAGGGGGGGAAAAAAACCGTCTGGTAAATGTGTTTCCTTTCACAGAAGGCTCGGTGTAAAACGGGAGAGAAGTAGTATTTGTAGTTGTTTTCTCCTTTCTCGATGTCACCCGCTTTTCGAATGCAGCCCGTTCTCCTTCCGACGTCCCGTTTATAGTGGGGACCTCCAGGCACATCCTGGTCCCCGGGCTCTGGGGCCACGGGGCCATTCCCTGCAGTGCATTCTCTCCTGGGGGAAGCCGGCAGCGAAGGCCTCCGCTCTAAGATCAGCTGGAGCCTCTCACCCGCAAGTGACAAAGCCGAGAAGGAGCGAGACCCTGGGCGCTTCCCCGTGGCCTTCGCGGGTCCGCGTGGTGGCGTGTTAATGTCTGTAATTCATTGTGCGCTCTGGAGGAATGAGGGCGGGAAGAAGCGGAGGTCGATTTAGTGCTGTGCAGGCAAAAATTTAGACCCTCAAAACCAACATGAAACGGAAGCAAACGGCACAGCGGAGCACGACGGACGGGAAGCATCCGGTCGCGGCCATTGCGTGGCTCGGACGTGGCTCGCGGAGACTCTGGGCGGCCTCTTCCTGCAAAACCGCTCCCGTTTATTTATGCGACGTTCCTCTACGGCTGAGAGCAAAATGAGACCTTCTGGGGGACTCTACCAGATCCCAAGAACTGCCTCTCTGTGTTTTCTGCGTTATTGCGGATGGGGGCGGGGGGCACAGCGGCTCACACGGGGGAACGTGCCCACGCGGGCTCCGACCGCCCGTGAAGGAAGGTGACAGCAAACGGCGCACGTGTGGGGCCGCTCCCTGGGCCCCGGAAGCAGAGAGCTTGCGTGGATGTGACCGAAGAGCCTGTTTTCCAGTTTTCGCCTTCCCCAGCAGCGACGCGTCCCGGGGACTCGCCTGCAGCGGCCCTGTTGGGGCTGGCCCGCGCGGGCCTCCGCCCGCAGCTCCTCGTGGCCCCTTCGGGCCCCGTCTCCGTCCGGCGTCTGGAGCACAGGTGCGCTCCAGCGGACCCGAGCGTCTCTGCCCAGCTCCGCCGCGTTCAGGGACTCCTGCTGAGTCCCTGAAACTGGCCACGCTGAGAAAAGTTACTCCACGAAAGTTGCCGAAAGCCCCCCCCTCCGTCGGCTTTCCTGCGATGAGCTGGTGGTTAGATGCCCAGCGGCGGCCCTGGGGTCCCACCCAGCGGTCGCGCCTCGCCCTTCCTGTCTCTCCCGGACCGGACCATATCTGGTTCCTCTTTCTAGAATCTCCGTGTCTCCTCTTCCACCGGTTCCTGCCAGCCTACCTATAAACATACCTGCTTTTCTCATTCTTGACAAACAGACATGCTAAACAAGTAAGACAAACCTTCTGGAAACTGGATTGTAAACTTCTTAAGGTTGGAAGTGCCGATTGCACCCCTAGCTGCAGGCAGTTTCCGAGGCCGTAGCGCACGAGCTGGGCGGGTGGGTCCATTCGTGCTTTTCCCTCGAACGCTCTCCCCGCCCCTTTGCCGCCCAGCATCCTTCATGAACAGCCTGCATCGAGCTCCACACATCCTCCCAACCGAGTGCCGGTGAACCATTTGGACACCGGCTCCTCTGACCATTCTGCTGCAGCGTCGCGACTTGTCAGATCCCTTTCCTGTTTTCGATATGTGTGGTTGATCCTGGATGAATTTCTCATGCTCGTTCATCTCTCTGTAGATCGGATGCTGTTTTACTGAAGGTTCTTTCTTGGCTTCCAGGACTTGGATCTTTTCTAGCTTTCTTCTAATTCTCTTAACGCCCTTCCTCGTGTTCTTGGCTGTTTTATTTTTCTTCTTTGGTCTCCCATATAGTTCAGGTGATTTCCTCAGTTGCATCTGCCTGCATATGTCCCTTATGGGAATTATCTCGCAGATGGGGGTCAAACAAGTCATGGGGGTAGGGAGCTAGTATTGGTGATTATTTCTTTACAACCCTTTCTCTCCTATTATACTCTGAATTCATGGCAAAGCCTACCCCTAGTTACTGCTTAGCTTAGTAATTGGCACATGGAGAAGTCTCAGCCAGTTGTGTGTTGTATGGATGGTGGGTAGATGGATGGATGGTTGGATAGATGATGGATGGACAGATGATGGACGGATAAATGATGGATGGATGGATGGATGGATGGATGGATGATGGATGATGGATGAAGGATGGATGGATGATGGATGGATGGATGATGTATAAGTGAGAGAAATGATTGTATGGATAGATGGATGGCTAGATATATGGATAGATGGATGGATGATAGATAATGGATGATGGATGGATGGATGAAGGATGGATGATGGATGAAGGATGGGTGATGGATGGATGGATGGATGGGTGGGTGGATGGGTGGGTGGATGGGTGGGTGGATGGATTCGAAGGGCAGGTTGGGTTAAGATCATGAATGGAGACAAATACCAGTGAAGCCTCTCAGTTATAGAGACGAGTCATTCGACATTTCGGAGCGCATACTCTGCCCCGTCTGGGCTTAACGATGACAGACACCCCTCCTGTAGCATGCCTGTCCGGAGCGCACTCTCCCACCCCTGCACCTTTGCTGAGGTCTCCTCTGCCTCACATGCGGCCCTCCCCAGGGCCCCTTACCGAATACTAACTGCCCGTCACGCACCAGCTCCTCCGAGGGAGCGTGGCCGCTCCACAGGGCTCGGTGGAACCGCCACCCCTTTCCCGCCTCTCTGCGACCCTCGCTGCGTTCTGCCCCCTTTTCAGTTATTTAACTAAAAGTCCGATCCCCCGTCAAGCCCTTCGCTGATGGAGGGCATGTCCGACGTCACCTTGCGTGCTGGACACTCAGCACATGTATAGATCGAGACGGGTCACTTATCTGGATAACGGTTGTTTCCTGAGTCTTAAATATAGTGTTATAATAGGAAGATTTATGGGCTGAGCTAATTTTCTGCAGATCGTTTATTTTAAAATTAGAACCGAGGAGCACATTCGGCATATCCGAGTATGGATATAGGTGGTAAAAGAGCTGAAAGTGACTCTTTTGAATGTGGATACTGTCGTGTAGAGCAGTGGCCCCCGTGAGAACCTGACGATTTGAGGCGGGGCCGAGGCGGCGAGGCTAGCACTGGGGAGCGGCTGCAAATACAGGTGAAGCTTCGGTCACGCGCCTGCCGCTCACCTCCTGCTGTGCGGCCCGGTTCCTAACAGGCCACGGACCGGTACTGGTCTGCAGCCTGGGCATTGGGGACCTCTGGTGTAGAGGATTCTTCGTGCCTTCAGGGCTGGTTAATGCTGTTCTTCTTCCTCTCTAGGTAGAGGATTTCTTTCGTTTACTCCCAGACACCCACAGCATGTTGTCTTCCTCCGCAGGCTACGTCTTGTCATGGACCTGAGGTGGCTGTCACAGTTCTAAGTGTCACGCAGAGAGGACAATGTCATGTGACCTTCGTTTGTCAGCCAAGAGACTTTTCCCAGGGTCTTCTAGCTCACTTGCCCAAGTGTTGAATTGGCCAGGATCCTATCACATGCTCACCCCTAAACTAATCGGTGGCAAGAAAAAGGGTAATAAGATTTACTTGCCCCAGCGATAAGATTTACCCTGAGGTTGGGGCAGGGTCGAATTTCCAGGGGCATGCTGGTGGGGTGGGCTATCCACTTGAACAAAATTGGGGTTCCCTCAACTTGTAACAGGGAAGGGGGGAAGCAGTTGTGCCTGCTGCCTTTGCAGCCTGTGGGGGTCTATGAAGGAGTAGCCTGGCTCCCCCGTGACCGAGCTCACTGTGACTGCAGGCCGCGGCCGCCCCTCTGTCTGTTCCTGCTGGGAGGGGGCCGGCCGCCGCCGTTCGCCCATGGCCTGGTCTGGCTGCTGTTGCGCAGGCAGCTGGTCTGGACAGAGCCATCTTCCTAGCGGCTGACCTCGCTTACGAAATACTCGCTGTTGTTGGCACACAGTGGCCAGGAAACTCCGGGTGCAGGGCGTGGCTCCTCGTCCAGCGTGGGTAGGGGACGAGAAGGTCACATATCCCCGAGCGTAACAATGTCGTGCACCCGTCCACTTGGCATGGTCCTGAGCACCGTCTCACGGGACTTGGCTGCTGGCGGTCGGCATGGACCCGCGGCTCGGCTCGCAGGTCTCTCTGCCACACGGCGGCTGCTCTGGCAAATTCGGCTTGTCCTTCAGGGGCTCAGATGTGTTTGGGTTTGACCGTTTGCAGTGAGAGCTTTTGAACGATGGCATGCATTCGGCACCGTGCAGGGTGTGGGGCCTCGCCAGCTCCTGGGGCGACGCGGTCTGTGGCTGTCGGCTGTGGCAGGGCCGGGGGGCCTCGCGGGGGTCACTTGAGTTTTCGATCTCTGCCCTTGGCGGGACCAGGGCCTGCTGGGCTGGCTTGCGCAATTTGCTCTCATACTAGAGTTTTCAAGTGGCTGTGTTTTTTGAGTTTTTTGACTCCAGTTTGTATAACTTTCCGACTTTTTTGCTTTGGTTGGGCCAGCTGTCACCTCACACGGCTGGTTGGTAGCATTCCTTTTTCTGGTTAAAGCTCTCCTTGGAGTTTGTGACACTTTTTGGGGTCCTTTGTGACATCTCTGTGGCTTCTCAGCTGTGCTAGGGCTAATTTACGATGTCAGGTAAATGCCCTCTGGATAAATGGAATGTTAATAATACTATAATGCTGACTTAAATATACCCAATGCACCCAGTTAATAGAATCTTCTTTGGGCTTGACTTTTGTTTTTAAATCAGGTCCAACGATGCTGTCACAGATCATATATTTCTTCGGCACAGTCGAGGTGTTGGTACAGAAATGTCCCACAGGATGACACGGGCTGGGGAATCTTAGCCAACGCTTTTAAACTCTTATTCCCCGGCAGCAAATGGAAACTCAGTATTTTAACCACTTGTCCATGGCGAGCATTTTAACCACGTGGTAATCCATATTGGCTTTTGGACTTAGAGAAAAAGAAATGTGGAAACACCTTTATTAATTCTACATCTGGGCAGCCACACAAAGCGTGACCCAATTCGCCATCATCCTCTCCTACACCTGTCTCTGAACGTGGGAGGCCAGCATCGCTCCGTGAGGCCGGACAGTACAAGTCACACGTCGCTGTCAGGAAGACTTCGAAAATGTCGATGTATAATTGATATATAACGTTATAATACCCTCCACCTTTCTCCTGGGATACTCCCATGTGCCACAGGTGGTACCAAGCCCTGAATAGACTGTGTTTTCTTATACGTGCAAGCCTATGATCGTTTAATTTAATAAATGAGGCACAGTGCTAGATTAACAACAATAACTAATAATAAGGTAGAATGACGAGAACACGAGGTCTCTCTCGCGGCCACTGAGTAGTGATGGGTGAGGAGCGCGTACAGCCGGACAGGGGGATGATTCACGTCCTGGGCAGGACGCGGCAAGATGGTGAGAGCTTTCATCACGCTTCTCAGAATGGCGATCAATTTAAAATGTACGAGTTGTTTATTTCTGGAATTTTCCACTTGCTGTATCTGGACTTTGGTCGATCACGGATTCCCGGAACCTTGGACAGGGAACCGCAGATGGGGGGCGGGCATGACTGCGTGTTCGTTGCAGGTGAACAAAGTAGTCAATGCTTTGTATGTCGCTAAATGATCGTCACAGTAAGCCCAGTGAGCATCCATCACCGCAGATGGATACAGAATTTTCTTTTCTTGTGATGGGACTTTTAAGGTCTGCTCTCTTAGCAGCTTTCAAATTCGCAGCACAGCGTGCCACGCCGGACGTTACGGCCCCACGACTTACTCAGTTTACAGGGAAGTTTGTGCCTCCCGACCCACCCCGCCCACCCCCTGACTCCCACCTCTGGCAACCACTAGTCCGTTCTCGGCATCTATAAGGTTTTTAATTTTTTTTTTTCAGATTTCACTCATAAGGGAGATCATGAGGTATTGTCTTTGTGTGACTTATTTCACTCAGCATAATACCCTCCAGGCCCATCCATGTTGTGACAAATGGCAAGATTTCATCCCTTCTTATGGTTAAATAATGTTCCACACACATATATAGCATATATATATTATTATTTTTTTTTAATCAATTCTTGTGTCGGTGGACACCTCTTGTTCCCATGTCTTGGCTATTGCTTAGTTTTTTTTTCTTCTCATTATCGAGATGAATATTTTTGGTTCTTAAAATTTGGAAAGTGCCCAAAAACTATAAAGAAGAAAACAAAACCCTCCCGTCATTCTCCTCGGAAACCCGAAGACCACTTCCGCTGGTGACCTCACGTCTGGGTCCTCCTCCTCTTTTTTCTATCATCTCTCGTCTTTCATTATTTTTTTTTTTTTGACGATACTGGAATCATAGTATATATGGCTTCGTATCCCGATTTTTGTTCCCAAGAATTTACATTTTTCATATGATAAACCCTTGGCTGTGACAGTTGGACGATTTGGGCTAAACGTCTCTGGGCGCAGTCCCAGAGCCTTCAGGTGGAGTTGGCCGGGGACTCCCGGGTGCGGCAGGAGGCGCAGCCGGCTTGTGGACTCGTTTATAAATACTGTAATGTCGCCCATCGCAAATATTGATCTTGATGCAACGCTTAAGACGTTTTCTAGTTTGAAAATATTTTCAGCCGAAACAGTTGCCATTTGCAGTTGGTCGTGTTGTGAGGGTTCTGTTAAGTGTAATATTTTGGGACTGGATATTTTCCTTGGAAAGTTGTATAAGCACAGAATTCCCATCTCTCCAAAAAAAGAGATGGGATTTTAGATCTGTGCCAACAGGCCTGTTCTAAGAAAGATTTATTTCTTTTTTTTTTTCCCCAGTCTGGTAGAGTTCTAACCTTTTAAAATATATGAGTCTTCTTAGCATCTACAAATGAAAAGGACTGTTTCTTTCTTGGAACTAAAACAATTATTTAATTATAGTTCTCGGGATGCCTAATAAACCCCATTACTCTTTGTTTTGAGCCGAGCGAGGTGCTAAAGAAGCGATCTGGGGAAACCATTATTACCGAAGCTGGGGGTTGTACGGAAAGGAACACATTTTCAAAATATTTTCTTTGCGAAAGTATAAATGTGCTTCAGTGTGCCAGCCCGGGCTTGGCTCTTATTTCATTCTTAATTTTTGCTTCATAATGCTGAGCTTCCCTCAGTGGAATGTTACCCCCCCCCACACCCCCATTTTTTTAAGGGAGGGATTTTAACTTCATTCCCCTTTTAGGATATTTAAAAATAATGTTTAAAAATTAGTTGTGTCACTAAACGTCCATTGATCCTCGGTATTAACATTCGAGGGGAGAAAAAGTTTTCATATATTTAAATTCTCTTTCAGGCTGTTCCAAGATCTTCGAAGACCCAGGAAAAGCCTATTGACTAAAAGCAAGACAAATGACTCACAGAGAAAAAAGATGGTGCAGCCAAGGCCATTTAAAGGTAAAACAAACCCCCTCCCAGATAATCTTATCCCTCTTAGTTGATATATTTTTTTAAATGTGAATATTTTGTATCTTTTATATTTGATGCTCGTGGCCCCAAATCTCCAGAGACCTTTTCTTGGATCCTTCGGGGTACTAGAAAGGGTTATGCTAACCCGACTGACGCGCCCTCCCAAATAAGACGCCCCTCGCCTGACGATCACTACCTGTTCTCCTGCAGCCAGCACTGTAGGCGTTTTTAAATCACTGCTTCATACGTATTGCGGGCAACACGTAATCCTTCCCCGCTGCCTTCCCTTTCTTCCGCTCCTCCCAGAAGAAACGAGGGCCACAGGCAGCGTCTGCAGAGCTGGGCTTTTATCACAATTAGAGTGTGCTGACATATTGCTAAATTCGGTTCGTAGTTATTCTATGTGGTTATTTTGCCTGAATGCAATTGAAGTCTCACGTCAAGAGGCGCACACGGGGGACGGGTCTCTGCATTCATTAACTGTGCAAAAACGTTTGGGTGGAGGACGTGGGCACTTTACCTCCTTAGCGCCTCGGGACTGTTGGGGGCTCCTCGGAAAAGCATTCGAGGGGTCGGAGGAGGACACGATGGGCCCATTAAATGCTCCAGGCCACAGACCTCAGAAGAGTCCCCCCTCCGCCACCAATAAGCCAGGAGTAATTAGTGGATGGGGCACCAAGACGAGGCTCCTGGGGCATGCCTGGGACAGAGATGCGCATCCAGTAAGAAGCAGAGGATCCTGAGGCCACGCCCCCCAGGGCCTCTGATCTCCGCCAGTCAAAATACTGCAGCGGGCTCCTCCGCAAAGGTGCATCTGTTTGCCAGCGCTGCCGCTGCACACCGGGGGCTGAGGCAGCAGGTGTTTCTTCCCTCACAGGCCAGACACCTGAGATCGAGGTGTTGGCAGGCTCGGGTCTGCGGGAGAGAGGAAACTACCTCCCTCCCGCCTCTTAGTTCTTCCGGCCGGTCTAATCATCAGACTGACCCGAGACAGATTCACGGGAGAAAACGACCAAATTTCTGGCACATGCACACACAGGGGCTCCATAGGCACACGGGGCCTGAGGGCAAACGGGACAGGTGGGGCTTACGCGCCATCTGGAGCTAAGGAGAAAGGGCGGGGGGAGGGGCTCGGCCTTCAAAGGGAAGGTAGGCGATTTCCAGATAGATGCGAAGGAGCAAACATTGGGTGCGCAAATTCTTGCCGGGCCAGAAGCGGGTTTGTTCCCGTCGCCACACTGGGTGCATATGGTGCTAAGGTGATAAAGCTTCCTTCTTTAAGCACGTTCTTCTCCTTTAGGAAGATGGGGGAGAGGAGGTCAAAGGTTCTTCCTGAGCCTTCCTTAAAAATAACCAGCTTAGAATAATGAGTATCCCAAAGAGGCATAGTTTGGGGTGGGAAACTCTGCTCCCCCCCCACCCCAGTTCCCTCTGAGGCTGTGAGGGAGAATCTGGCCCAGGCCTCTCTCCCGGGCTCGTGGGTGGCCGCCCTCTCGTCAGGCCTGCACGTGGTCTGTCCTCCGTGTGCGCCTCTGACGCCAGACCTCCCTCTTCCTGTAAGGACACCAGTCACGTCGGATCGGGCCACTCCAGTGACCTCACTGGAACTCGATCACCTCTGCAAACACCTGACCTCCGCATGAGCTCGCACTCTGAGCCTCTGGGGGTTTGGGCTCTAGCACCTGAGGGGTTCAGGGATCGGTGCAGTCAGCCCACTGCGATAGGCATTTGGATTCATCTGGAAAGATAAGCCACACCCCTCCGAAGAAGTTTGATTTCTATTTTAAGATAAACGCAAAGGTACATTTGGCTTCTCATGCTTCTACCTCCCCTGGTCTCTCTCGGTTGCTTCCGGCTGCGTACGCCAGAGCTGGGATGGGATAAGCCAAGCAAGGCACAGGATTTAAGACCCCTCTAGGGCAAAGTGGCCTTTCCTGGGTTTCTGAGGAGGAAACCAGATCTGGCCTCCATCCTCCATCTGACTGCCCTCTGTGCAGGCCCGGCCCTGCCCCCACCCCCAGCCCGCAGCACACCTGGGCGGCTGGGAACCCAGAGCTCCTGCCCAAGCTGGCCCGGCAGCTTCTGGGCCGACACAGGTGTCCTTCCTGCAGTCCACTTCCTCGGACGGGTCCTGTGTGTAGTTTCCTAGGCCCGAAGGCCGGCCAGCGGGGCCGCAGTTGGACGGAGCATGGCCATGCACACTGGGATGGCCACATGACTGTCTGCGGGGCCCCCTGCATGCAAGACAGACCTGGGGTGGAAGAGGAGAGGGGTAGGGGACCTCTCTTTTCATTCTCACCCCAGCCCTGCAAACATTCAGGTCTTCTCTTCATCCTTTTGCAGTATTGCCCCACTAAGGACAGAGTAAAAATAATTACTTATTTTCCTCTTGGCACTCTGTGCCAGTCCACACTTTATGCAGTTACAGCTGAAGGAACCCAAATCACACGTTCCTTTCTGTTAAGTAAACATTTCGAAAATCAGAACAAAAGAAGGGAGACAAGTGGAATTCTGTCGAATGTCATGCATTTTATTTTTTTAAGATACTGAATAATAAAATGATGCTGGATCGTGAGACACTAAAGCATAAACACACACATTATCAAATGAATTTATCACCGGAAACAAATATTAAAAAGAGGGTTTTTAAGACAACGCAGATTTAGGCCGTGCCAGGCTTCAAAGGCAGGGGAAAGAAAATGAAGAGGCTCCCAGTGAAGTGAGACCATCGCGTCATTCATCGACTGCTAAATGTTAGCAGCACGATCATGAGAAACACGAAAGTAAATTAGAAGTGCCCTAAAACGGATCCATCGGATACCTCCCAGATGGCCGGAAACGCAGCCCAGAGGCTGCGTGGCGGGGGCGGGCCCGGGGAGCGTGGTGGAGCATCCGTCTCGCGTGGCTTCTTAGCTGATCTGGTTTGGAGGATGGTTAATAAGTCCTTTTGGTCGATGGGGACCTGGAGTAGTGTTAGGGTCAGGTACTCTGGCTCCCTAATCAGGGGGAGCGGGTAGGGGGGACTTTCGTTCCTGGCTTCCCTGCCTTCCTGCCAGTCCACAAGCCTGTTGTTCTTCAAGGCTCCTCGGTGGCACCTCCCTGGCCCTCGTGAGTCGGCCGTCCTCCTCCTCCCTGCTGCCCATCTCGGAAAGTACCCCAGACTTCCCCACAAAAGACAGGAGACATAAACCGTTTATTAAGTTTGTGTCTACAGACTGAATGGCCGTTGTGCCCCGGGCATCCAGAATGCTGATTCCATTTCATTAGGTTCGGAATCCGCAGGAGGCCGGCAGGGGCCCGTCGCGTGAAGTGTGAATTCAGCGGCTCCTGGCGAGGGCTCCGAGGATCTCACAGGGCTCCGGCAGACATTTCTTGGTTACCCTTTGGTTTCCAAGCTCATTTTGAGGATAGGACCGGGGTTTGAGATCTTGTCTCTTGGCCGGATGGAAATGGAATGTTTTGTGTGTTGGGGTGAAGTTAGCTTCGTTTCAGATTCCTGTTGAGCCTCCTTTTGTCTCTGTAGGTGGAACAGTTTTAGGGGGAGATCTTGATAGCCCGGTTATTCAGGGTTTATTGTGTATATTAGTAATTCCCTGTCACAAAAATGCTGTGTAACAAACCACCCCCCATCTCAGTGGTTTAAAGAGGCATTTATTTTGCTCACGAGCCTGTGGCTTGGCCTGTTGGTCTCGGCCGGGCAGGGTTGGTCTTGCAGTTTCCTCCCCGTGCCCGGGGTCTGGTGGTCTGGCTGGGGAGACCGGGTGACGTGGCTTGTCCCACGTGGCGCTCACTCCAGCCTGCTGGCCTGGGCTGTGGAAAGCTGCAGGTGGAAAACCTCGTGCCCTTCGAGACTTCCGCCGGGACCTGCACACTCTCTTTCTGCTGCATTCCTTTGGCGGGAGCCCGTCACACGGACAGCCCCGCAGCAGGGGTTGGGGAAGCAGCCTCCACCTTTGTGGTGAGAGGAACCAGTCACGTGGCCAACGGCGCGGACGCAGCGCCGCGTGGAGAATGGCAGCCGGCGCTGTAACCCGCCGCAGAGTGACAGGAAAACGGGCCATCGAGTCTCCGTCTTCGCCCTGTGTCTGGAACACGTACTGGGTGTTTCGGTCATACACGTAATAAACTATCCCAACCTAGTAGCTTAAAGCAACGGCCAGCGCATCACTCCTCAGGGTTCTGTGGGCCAGCTGGCCTCCGCCGGACGGTTCTGCTTCCCCAATGTGGGAAGGGGCCGTGATCACGTGAGACGTGACCGTTCTGGCATCCGGGCCGGCTCCCCCTCAGGCCTGGCTCGCGGCGCTGGCCTCCGCCGGGCACCCACCTCTGGCCTCGGCCAGGTCGCGATGCCGCCCGGGGGTGGGGCGTGGGGACGAGGTTCCTCGAGGCAGGAAGGGGAAACTTCTGGCTCTTTGAGGCCTGGGGCCGGAAGATCCCTCGCGCCGCGTTCTCTGGATCAAAGGCGGTTGTAAATCAGCCAGGGACTGAGGGGTGGGGACGAGCTTCAGCTGTGGTGTGAGCAGCAGCATGTGTGGGGGGAGGGACGGATTGTGTGGGGCGAGTTTTCCCGCAGAGACGCTGAAAGGTGCAGACAGGACCGTCTGTCCCTGAGCCTGGCGGCCGTGCACTGGGGGGCCTTCCTTCCAGCAGGACGGACCTCTGCTGCGCTGAGTGACCCCCAGAGCAGAGCTGTGTTCCCCTGGGCCGCCTGCTGCTGTCCTGAAGGGAGCTTCCCGTTCAGAGGAGCCCGCTCCCCGAGACCTTTGGCCAGGCCCCCATCCTCTTTCAGCCTCTCCTCTCGCTCATGTGCCCAGAGCATGGCTGACCTTCAGCAGCCACCAAGTTCAATTTCAATCAAGACAGCGCTTCATTCCTTTGCATTTTTTTTTTAGCAAATATGATCCTTCCAAAAAGGACTCATTTTCAACTTAAGAGAGAAAATTGCATACTTTCTCAACATCCAGATAGTAAAAAATAACATCTCCATTTTCCATCTTGGCTGGGACTCCATGGAGCCCTTTTAGGGGACAGACGCCCAGCTCACAGATACGGTGAAGGCTTCCCATGAGAAGTCCCTGTGATGGAGGCGGATGTGTTTGCTCCACGGGAGGGTCAGAAAGGGTGGGTACAGCGAGCCTCTGGCACGTCCCTGGAATAATGGGTTGAACTACAAACTCGAAAGGCACCTTTGGGCCCGTAACCCTGAAATCAAGATGTTTGTTTTTATTTTGGTTTGAACTACTTAGAGTCATGGGCCAGATTTATGAAGAAGAAAACAAAACAAAACAAAATGATACTGACCAAAAAAAAATATGATGGCGCCTAAGAGTATGAATTAGGAAAGGTGTTCTCGGTGCCAGCTGATGGCTAAGACCTGCAGAGAACCGAGGGCTGGCTGGGGACCAGCAGGGGCCTGGAGCCCTGGGGAAGGGTCTGAGGGTGGGAGAGACCACCACGGGATCCAGCTATGGCCAGAGCCCTGGCCACATATGGAGGGCCCCTCGCGTAGGCGATGGGAGGGTGTGGGGAAGAAACACCCCTACGCTTCTCTCCTGCCGCCCCGACCTCCGGACGGCGTCACTGTGACCAGGCTTGTCGGGGGCAGCCAGAAGGCAAGGGTGCCCCACTGGGGCAGTCTGTAGGGGTCGGTTCTGCGGGGCGGGGGCCAGGGCAGGAGTGGGGCTCGGAATGGGACGCAGCAGACAGACAATAACTAGAACACACTGGTTTATAATCTGAATAAAGGAAAATATGAATTAAAGTATCTTCAAAATGCAGGGCAAAACCTATTAATTGTGTCGGCTCCCCAATTTTTAAGAACCTTGGAGCCAGGCCACCCGGGTTGGGTCCTGGCTCTGTTGTTGATTAACCAGGTGATCCTGGACAACTCGGTGACCTCCCTGGACCTCTATGTCCCCACCTGGACAATGGGGGTCCTAACTCTCAGGGTCGAGGTCAGGATTAAATGACAAATGTGCACCCAACCCTCAGCCCGGGGGCTGCCACTTGTGCACCTAGGGAAATGCAGCTTTTTATAAAGCACTTAATCCAGAAGCTTAAAAAGATGTGTAGCCGGCATGAGTTTTGGTGGGAACTTCAAAAGCTCAAGTCTCTCAGTGTAATAGAAACTGTCTCATTTTTTCCCGTCTGATCTCTGCCTTCAGATGATCATTCACAGACACCACCCCAATGGAATGACGTGTGTGAACGGCACGTGATGTGGTTTTGGGGGGCTCGTCCTCCTGGGGTTTTTTGGAGGCTATGGTTGCTTCATTTACCTCCCAGGCATAAAGGAAGCTTTTGGGGCAAACACGGCTAATACAAAGCTGCGATTTTTTTTTTTTTAACCGTCGGTGTATTGTAGTCAATCCTACTGGAAAGTAAGACACAGCAGTGCGGTCGTTTATTATTATTTGTGCTGTCCCTTTTATCTCCTAGCTGACTCGGGTCCCGAATGCCTGGTGAACGAGCTGGCCTGCTGAAGGACATGATTCAGACTGTCCCAGACCCGGCAGCTCATATCCAGGTAGGTTTTCCCTGGGCCAGGAGGCGGCCCGGCTTCCTCCTCAGCGGGATTGTCGTGGACACCCGCCCACAGATCTGGTCACGCTGGGGTCAGCCAGCCGTGTCCCTGGGCCAGTGCGACCCTCCACCTGTTTTATACGGCCCGTGGGCTAAGAAAACAGTTGTCATGTTTTTAAATGGTTGAGAAAAATCAAAGGAAGAAGAATATTTTGTAACGTGTCAATTGCATGAAATTTAGACTTCGTTGTCCATGGGGACGGCTTTGCTGGGCCACACAGCCGTGCGCGGCTCATTTCCACACCATCAGTGGCTTTTTTCACGTTTCGATGGCCAGTCGAGTGGCTGCGGCAAAGGCCACGTGGCCCGCGGAGCTGAAAACGTTTACCGTCTGGCCCTTGGCAGAGCGGCTCGCTGACCCCAGAGTTCGCCTGGGAAACCACATCCACATTCTCCTAACTTCTGTTCCGATCCTGCCTCCTCCACGCCGCCCGGGGTGACCTGGAAGGAGACGAGGCCCGGGACGCCTGGGTTTCCCACGCTCAGGCGCGGCTTCGTCTGCGCGTGCCCGCACGGCCGCCGCTCGGCCCGCCGCACCTGCTCCGGCCGCTCGCTGACGGCCGCACCCTGCGGCCGGGGGCGTGAGCCGGAGGAAGCCAGGCTGGTGCCACGGCGGGTCCCGTTCATTTCAGTTCTCCACGTACATGTGGGTATAGCCACAGGGCAGGAAGGAAGCCATGGTTTTAATATACTTGACCCGAATAACAGTTACAGAGAAGAGGGCCGGAGCTGCATTATCCAGATAGGCTGTCTGCACCGTGCTGTTTAATTCAGCCGTCTACACTGGCCTGAATCATTCACTGCGTGGCTGGTTCCTCACGGGCCCCCTGCAATTCATTTTCTCTGAGTGGCCTAGTAAGTTTCATTGATTTATATTCTTTGCTTAAAACACTCACTGAAAAATGGAAAGTGGTGTAGAATTGAGAAGAAAGTGTATGGTGTCGAAAAATTTACCTTTTTTTTTTTTTTTTACCCTGAACTGTAAAATGCCCTCTGACATATCACACGCACACACGCACATTTTAGAAGCAGTGTATTTGGGAGCTCTGCGTTCCATGCATGAGTCATGTTCGCGCACGTCCGATTTCTTTGAAAATGGAATGAGAGGTGACAAGAGCTCCAGGGCACGCTTTGGGCTCTGTGGGTGCTCCTGACGTTTTAGACATGGGGGAGGCCCCAGGGGTATTGAGGGCTCTTAATTTTATCCAGGGACAGAGAGGAGCGGATCCGTATGGGGGATGCTGGAGTTTGATTTCCGTGTGATATTTTATCGGGACCTGGCAGTTATGTCTGCAGAAGGTGCAAGTGGAAAATCTCTCGTGGACGTGACAAACTTTTTCGGAAATATCTGGAACGTATCTGGTATGTCCGCGCTGCACACAGATGGGATGCAGTCAAGACTGTTTTCTTTTAGACTCTGTTGACCGTGAAGCTGCAGGGAGCAAATTAAAGCTCGCGGGGAAGGTGATGTTGGTATAAGAAACACCTTCTGCAGTTCAGAGTAGGCGGGTCAACAGCCAGAACCCATTTTGATTGGCACTTCGTTCCTAACCAACCAGAAGGAAAAGACGGAGTCAGCCAGAAATTATTACGAGTTTTTAAAAGTGAATTCATGGAGCACAAAACAGTCTTAGGTAGAGAAACGCGATCTCTGAACGTGTGTTTATTGGAAATGTCCTGGATTTGATCTCAGGAATGAGCTTCGTTTTCGGTTCTGATTTATCTTATTACCATCGGATTGGTTGATGTAAATATAAGTGAAGGGTGATTTTGAAAAAAATGGTAACCCCGAGAGTTTTTTAAAAAAATAAATTGCAACTCAAACCGCTTCTGTGTGTTTTGAAGATGAACTGGCTAATTAGAGCTGCAGTTACTAAGAGCTGATGTTGGCCCTGAGGTAGAAAGAATGGTATTAAAGACATGTGTTTCCTTTATAAGTCTACCAAATTCCACCTATTGGAATTTAAATAATTATCCCTGGACTTCCTTTATGTTGATAGATGAAATTAGCGTCCTTGACGACAGGGTTCGGTAAACAGATCACCTTCCTCCGTTTCTTTAAATTCCTGATTTGGGGAATGTGATCTATAAACATTAACGTGTTGAGAAGTCATTGCTCCTGGGAGGGGAGCATCTTCTAAACGGCAAGGGAATGGTTTCTAGGCGATGTGTTAACGTAAGTAGTGGATGACTTCGTCTTTGGCTCATTGCTACTGAAATGTGTTTTTCATCTGAAAAGGACTTGAGCTGTCCACAGAAGTGACCTAACTTCGCAGGTGGGCAGGGAGACAGCCATAAAGCCTTCCCGCATCTTTCACGTTCGTGCCATGGGCTGACCCAGAGGAAAGAAATGTTTCTTGTGTATTAAAGAAATGGATTCCACATTATTTACTACAGTTCTTTTCTGCTAGAGCAACTATTAAGTACTATAGCAATTGTATAATACATGGTTATGGCATTCATATGTAATGGTATATGGTAGCATACTCTTACATAATTGCACTAGAAAGGGAGAAAGGAGAAGAGGTAATGTTCTGGAAAGAATTGGACAGCTACAGGGCACTCGCCAAGAATGAAACTGCCGAGCCGACTTCTTTTCTGCGTGGTCCGTAGCTGTCAGAAACATTAAATATTTCTGACTGTAAAAGATGCTGAACTATTCAATGCTGTCTGTGTTACATGGAAGAAGGGTCTGAGGGAGTTTTAAGAAGTAGCAAGGATCAAATGCAAGGTCTCTGGGAAGCCCGAGAACCCAGCGGATGAGTGGGACTCTGGAAATAATGCGAAGCAGATGCAAACGGAAACGCATGGGGGCAGGTGCCCAGCCCGCGTCCCGAGTAAGGGCTCAGGTGTCCTCTCCCGGCTGAGCGTGATTTCTCCCATCTCCACGGAGAAGGGTGGACCTCACCACCCAGCCCCCACCTGGTTGACAAAAGGCCCACTGGGTTGCGAGCATTTCGTTCCTATTTGCGAATCTGATTTATAGTCACTTTGCTTCGGAGGAAGTTAGAAAGTTTATCCTTTGAGGATTTCCTCAGCAGACACCAGAATTTCCCCCCACACACTCTATGTACTGTGAAGATGACGTAAGCCTTTGATACGCCGCCTAATTTCTCCTTGATAAATCAGCTTTGATCAGATTTCAGCACAGCCCGACGAGCCTGGTGACTTCGTGGCTGTTCATAGCGGCACTTTCATAGATGAAATTAGCGTCATTGACGACAGGGTTCGGTAAACAGATTTTTCCGCGGGATCGTGGCACTTCATTAAACAGAAGAGCACATTTACTGAAATTTCTGCCGTGAGCGTGTGTTATTTTCATATCCAGAAAAATAACGTTGTTTTAAAATATCAAGGTATTTGATACGGCGAGGCGGTGGCCATTCGTGCTGTCGGACGGCCGCGCCTGCAGATACGTCACGTGGGGTTGGCTGGAGCCGGGCCGTTCTTCCCGTCTCCCCTCGCTGGCCTTCTGTGCCCCCTGGGCTGAGCTCGGTCCCCTGCCTCCGGGGGCTGTGCTCAGGGTGTGTGCTTCCTGGGCATGCTGCACAGCATCCCCAAACTGAAGTGTCCTGGTTAAGATTCGGTTATGTCGACATTCAGAGAGGGCATGAGCTTTACCAGGAGGCGCGGGCGGGAGTTACAGGGAGGAGAAAGGTTAGAAGTTGTGTGTGGTTGGTCTGGAAGCCCCCTGGGCAGTTTTCCTCCATGGGTGGTTCTTAAAGGCGTCCTTGAGGGCTACGCCAAATGCAGAGTCCTGGGCTCCCCCACAGCTGCTGCTTTAGTAAGTTTGGGCTGGATTCAAGGAACTGCGTTTTCACAAGCGCCTGAGGTGTTTCTGTGGATTCTAGTTAGATAATGAATAATTATTATCACCCTAGTCTGAGATAATCAGTAAATATTTGTCAAAGCAACAAATTTTTTTTTTCAGTCTTCACTGGAGGCCGCGCATCCTCGTCATACCTCTAAGGGTTTAGAGAACATTGTTTGAACTTGGGTTTCAAAACATCTGCTCGTATTTGGGATTCTATGATTGGGTATAGAAGTCTGGAAGAGAAGTTGCCATTGTTGCTTCTTCTGCCTCATGGGAGATTAATCAGGAATTTGAATCAAGACTATTCCAGGTCAGCAATTGAGTGTGCAAGAGATGTCAGCGTGCTGAGCCCACTGTTGCACGCACAGCTCGCTCTGTGCACTTGGAGTTTGAGCATCGTTATCCTTGTTGTGCAAGACTCGGCATTGGGACCACGGAGGAAGGTGGGGCCTGAGCCGGAGGGGTCTCTAGCTGTTCTTCCGTGGGCTGCCCCTCCCACCCACTGTTCCCTGTGTTCTTCTCACCTCAGGTGCCAGGTTAATGCTCCAGGAGGTCATCTCCTTCATCACAAACACTTTCAGGGCTTTCAACACCAGCATATCCTCACCCCACCATGCTCTTCAGTACTTCTCCGAGAGGGCCATTTTAGCACCTCCTAGTGCGATTTTTAACGTTTGCCGATTTGAAGAGTGGAAAGTAGAGCTTTACAAATGTTATTTCATTTACAAACTTGTGCAAATGACCACTGCCTTATATACTTACCAGCAAGTGATAGTATCTCTTTTGTAATTTTTCTGAGCCATTTCAGTGAAATCGCATAACATCGTTGGGGGCAGGGATAGCATGAGCCAAAAGGACGAGATCCCTGCTCACGTGAAGCTTATATTCTAGACTTTGAGATGAGATATGCTCAAATGTGTGTGTGTGTGTGTATGTGTGTGTCAGTGTTTATGTATTTAAAACTAGCATTATGACATGTGCGTGTATGTGTGTGTGTGTGTGTATATATATATTCATGTATTAATGCTGGTCATTATTCTCTAGAACAAAAAGTAAGGTGACCAAGAAGGATCAAGATCTGATTATGGGGGCGGAAATGCCGTTTTCCATGAGGGGTCAGGGAAGGTTGTTGGGAGGAGCCGAAATTCGAACAGGCCTGAGAGCACGAGCCACACGCTCATTTGGGGGAAGAGTGTCCCAGTGGAGGGGACCAGCACGTGCAAATGTGTCAGGCAGGAGCTGCCCGCCTCGTTCAGAGAAGGGCAAGGAGAGCGAGTGGGGTCGGAGCGGTGGTGGGGAGGCCATCTCTCAGAGTTCCGGTCTGCAAGGCTAAGGAGTTTTGCATTTTATTCGGGAAGCAGGGGTGGGGGGCGGGGCTCGGGAGACCATCGTTGGGTTTTACGCAGAATGGGTGATGCGGCCTGATCGAAATTTTTTTAACAGCTCCATTGAAGTATAATGCACATCGATTGCGTCATGGAGTCTGTGAGTCATTAGTGTGTGTTCGTGGCTGGATGAGGAGTCACCGAGGCCACAGAGACACCGAGGCCCAGAGCAGGCGTGGCGTCGAGCTCTGAGTCCCTCCAGCGCGTGCAGGTCGGGAGGAGGAGGAGCTGAGAGGGACAGCCGGCGGGTAACGGGGAACGAGAGGGCCAGGTCCGCAGAGGTGAGCACCGTCGGCCCTGGCAACGTGGGAGTCCTCGTGGCCTCGGCGAGCGTGACGGGAGGGGCCGAAGCCGCCTCGGCGTGGGGGTAGGGGACGGCTCACACAGGCGGCTCCTTCCCGGTCAGGGCTGCGAAGGTTTAGTGCTTTCCTCAACAACTCCTTTAAATTACATTTTGATGAGATCGGCCCCGAGCCACGTCATATCTGCCATACAGATTGTTTTCGATGTTTATCCTGCTTTTTAATTTTGATGATCACCCCCCATGAAGTAAGTGCTTGAGGGTTTCCTCTTCCTATTGGTACTTTCCTTTGCTGTCTCTCCCTCAACTTTTCAACTTAGGACGTCCTTACCTGTTTTCCGTGTTTTTACTACACGCCTTGTTTAAGAGGAGTGAGAGAGAACACAAAGCCATTCGGTGTCCACAGAAGACGTGCAGAAGAGCTCACAGCACCCGGTCCGGGTTCTTCTTTCTTTCTTTCTTTCTTTCTTTCTTTCTTTCTTCTTTCTTTCTTTCTTTCTTTCTTTCTTTCTTTCTTTCTTTCCTTTCTTTCCTTTCTTTCCTTTCTTTCCTTTCTTTCCTTTCTTTCCTTTCTTTCCTTTCTTTCCTTTCTTTCCTTTCTTTCCTTTCTTTCCTTTTCTTTCTTTCTTTTCCCAACAAAAAGTCGGATCATTGAAATATGTGGTGGTAACCACAACAATCAGACCGGGGCATGGACCGGCCGGAGGGGAGGGTGGCTGGAGAGGGCAGGTGTCGCAGTCAGGGTGCCCATACCTGTCCCATGTCCGGCCACCGGTGAATAGGTGTCTGGCACCGTGCTCTTGCAGCCTCTTGCTTTCATCTGGCACCGCCCTAAAAATCCTCCGAATCCCGACATCCGGCTCCTTGCCGTTTGGTGGTGGAGGGGACATGCACTGCGGGAAGGATGTCTGCTGGGGGGGAGGGGACACGCACTGCGGGAAGGATGTCTGCTGGGGGGGGAGGGGACACGCACTGCGGGAAGGATGTCTGCTGGGGGGGGAGGGGACACGCACTGCGGGAAGGATGTCTGCTGGGGGGGGAGGGGACACGCACTGCGGGAAGGATGCCTGCGCACCTGTTTTCGGCTCTTGCTGTGTCACGTGACCATTCTCGCGCCCTTCCCTGTTCCCTGTGCCGAGTGGATACCTGCCCAGTTATGAGTTGAATGAAATAAGTAAGCAGTGGTCACGATGGGGCAAGACTGACTCAGGCCCTTGGTTCTGCTCTGGGACGAGTGGCCCGTCCAGTCTTCGCCGGCGCCTTACGCGTCTCTCTTCCCTGCTAGTCGCGATCGCGACCACGGCCCGTTTGCGGCAGAGAGAATGTGTCACGCGCCCACGCCCACGCACATTTGTTACTTAGGGCAGTTTGCGGATCACGGCAAACCTGAGCAGTAGGGTGCGGAGCTCCCGCGTGCCCCCCGCTCCCACACGCCCGCAACCTTCCCCATCAGCGACTTCCCGCGGCACCGGGTGCTGAATTCGGTAACCATTGAGGAGCCTACGCTGACACATCATCGCCCTGAGTCTGCAGTTAGGCTTCCCTCCGAGTGCCGTCCATGCTGCGGTTTGGACAAATGTCTGACGACATGCGTCTCTCCCTGCGGTGGAGTCGCACTGCCCTTAAGACCCCCCGTGCTCCAACTAGCCATCCCCCCCTCCGACCCCCGCCCCGGCCCCCAGCAACCGCCGGTCCTGTCACTGGCTCCACGTTTTACCTTTTCCGGAATGTCGTAGAGTCGCAATCGTGCAGGGTTTAGCCTTTTCAGATCGGCGTCTTCCATTTACTCATATGTGTGTACGTTTTCTCTACATCTTTTCATAGCTTGAGAGCTCATCTTGACTTTTTTGAATCGTAGAACTTTTTTAAAATGTGATGCATGTCATATATTTTCTATCCAAAATAAGCCCATGCACACGCACACGCACACACACTCATACTCACAGACACACTCACATGCTCACAGACCCTTTGCGGCCACCCAGCACCCCTCACCATTTATCCCAGGACCCCTGAGGCCCAGGACCCAGGTAGCAACCCTGTCTGGTGATGGAAACTGCATCGGATGCAGTCGATGAAACCGAACATAAGTTTTCATTTGCACCAAAGCATCCTGCCGGAAACCCGCTG
Organism: Rousettus aegyptiacus; assembly: GCF_014176215.1. Taxonomy (NCBI): domain Eukaryota; kingdom Metazoa; phylum Chordata; class Mammalia; order Chiroptera; family Pteropodidae; genus Rousettus; species Rousettus aegyptiacus. Next base: position 2,535,465 of record NW_023416307.1, read on the forward strand.
CCTCTCGAAGACAGTGGAGCGATAGAGCTTCCTTCAACAGAGATGGTTTCGAGGCACATTCTTGATCCAAATTCAGTTCAGATGGCCGGTCCTTATTCTGCAGATGTGTATTCTAGAGCAAGTCTTCTGGAGCTTTAGCGTGCACCAGAGTCACCTGGGGACTAGGTGGCCTTGAGAGTTTGCACTTCAGAGAAGGCCCGGCTGATACTGGCTTGAGGACCAGCTTTACTGTAGCCAGGCCTTGAATCTCTGGTTTTCAAACTCTCGGTCAGGGCCCAGTGTGAAGGGCAGTCGAGGCCGTATTAACAGGAGGAAATGGAACGGGATGGGAAGCATCAGGGTGCATCTCACGTAGGAAGGAAAAGCGTTCTTTGGGAAGACTTCCGTTTTAGTTATCTATGTGCGTGTATACCAGGTTGTGAGATAGAATATGTGATTTTTTTTTCTACCCTGGGTACACTTAGGAAACACTTCTTGAGATTTCTGTGGAGGGAGAACTGAGAGGGGCAGCAGCATAGTGATTTTTACCCTAAAAAACAGTGGATTTGCAGGCATAAAATTGCACATGTGTCTCTGAGGACTTTGCTTTTCTGACTCTGGTATCCAGATGTTGGGATTTATCCAAAGCAGGAACTGTAAATAGCAGAGAAAGTTTTTTCTTCTTCTTTTTTAATTTTAAAGATCAAATTCCAGGGTTAAATTAAACTCTTCGTTGTGCTTTGCTTAATTGAGAGTCCATGTTACTTCTGAGAACGTACTTTAAAAAAAAAGTAAACAAATTTAATCGAAGCACGGCTATTAATTTTTGAGTGATTCTTTGTGGATCTTCTGGAAAGTACTGTTCATTTGCATTACACATTTACAAGTAATATGCTGCTATTATCAATATCCAAAAATAAACAATAACACCAATTTATATGGGCTTTCAAATTAGTCCCATAAAATTTTATGATAGTGGTATTATTGAGCCAACTGAGCTCGGGGCTGACAAAAATATATAACTCTAACCACGTGACTTTTATGTCCTTTGTTTAAAACCCAAGTTTTAAACAAAGATTTATATTTAAATCTTTGTATTTACGTTTAATCGTCACGTATCAAATGTGTGTGCCTAAAGTAACGGTCAAAAATAAGTCAAATTTTTCATAACTTAATGTTGTTTGAAAAAGCTGCTGATTCAAACACTTACTTTCCATTATCGTTTGAAAATAAGGTCATATAGATTTACCTATTTCATTGCATGTTACAGAAGGAATCTAGAGTTTGCAGGTGGGACTGGAGGTGATGGGCAGGTTTCCTAGTTGACCGTCAGGGAAGGTCATCCCGGAAGAATTCTACATCACATAGACAATGTCAGCAAAGAGCAAAGATACCAGGAAAGAAAACAGACCCAACGAGAGAAGATTATTTTTATCTCATGAATGATTGAAACAATATGCTACCGTTCTTATACCTTAGTCTTTAGGAATGGAAAATTCACGTACATCCGATAAGAAGACTTTAAAGAGGCCCGTTACTTGATTCCTCAAAACTGAAATTAAAAAAAAAAAACAAAACTAAATCTTATATGACATGAGTTACCTGGTGAAGAAACGTGGCCATGGATTGGAAGAAATGACAAGTGTTTGTTCCTCTGTTTTGTTTTGTGATTCCCACCCCAGGGTTATTGAGATAATTAGCATGTAATGCTGTGTAAGGTTAAAGTGGACAACAATTCGAAGCAGGTGTGTTTTGGGAAATGATGACCACGGTAGGGTTCGTTGACATCTCCATCACCTCACATTAATCAACGGTTGTTTTATGTGTTTGTGGTGAAAGCATTTAAGATTTACTCTTTTAGTAACTCTCAACTAAATACCGCAGGATTGCTAACTCTTGACCCTGTGCGGCACTTGGCGTCCCAGAACTGACTCTCTTCTCGCGGGAAGTTTGTGCTTCGGAGCCTAATGTTTGTTCGTTTAGAGTCCGCATACGAGTGAGATTATACAGTATTTGTCTTCACCCGTCTGACTTATTTCACGTAGCATTATGCTTTTACAGGTGCTCTTTTTACTTTTTAAACACTTTTTACAGTATTAAAAAGTGTGTGTCTTAGAAAACCTACTGATGAATATGGACACATGCTATAAATCAATTGAAGGATCTCTTATTTCTACATCAAATGAAAGTATGTAGGTCGACCCGAAAATGTAAAAAGAATGTTCCATGGAACCCATAAGGACGATAACAGCATTTTCATCATTGGTTCTCTCACTGAAAGAGTAAAGCTCGTTTTTGCTCGTTTCATTTGGAATGGCCTAATAACATCACAGGTAACTGGAATTATATGAAATTGTATTTTCCAGAAAGTCCGTCTTCATACGGGGGCGTGGAAAGTCACTTTTCACTAGTACTGGTTTCAGGAGCATCGTGTTAGTTGGGTCCCCTGGGAAGCAGATGTTGAGACAGAGTTAGGAATGCAAGAAGTTTGTTGGGGTGATGGTGAGGGCAGGGGTGCCAGCGAACGATGGCAAAACGAGGGTGCAGCAGCAAGGGGCAGAGAGAGCCTCAGAACTGATACAGAGCGGACGGCTTGACCGACCCCCCCGGGAGCTCGGGAGCAGAGTGCCTTGGGAGGGGCCCCGCGCCGGGCACAAATGTGTGCGTGCGTGTGCGTTCTTAACAGCAAACCACAGAAATGCACGTTGACCCTCTAGACTAAGGGAGCCACCGCTGGAGGAGGTGGAGAGACGTTTCGAGTTGTGGATTTTTGTAAGGCGGCTAAAAGTGGCTGCGTAGCTACGTCCCTGCCTCGGGGCGGAGCTGGTGGGTGTCAGGATGTGCGGCAGAGTAGGGTCTTGGTTCGGAACTTCTGCGACACTCAAAGGAGCGTCAGATGACGCTTTTTAACACACTGGGTTACGCCCTTGGATGCACAGCGATCATTCTAGCGAGTCTTAAAAAACGCCTATGTCCGAGCCCCTCTATCCCCAGAGATTTTCATTTAATTGGTCAGGGCTGGGCTTGGCCATGGCTGTTTTTTTTTAGATTTTAATATGCTGCCAAGAGTTTATAAATCGCGGTTCTAAATAATAATAATAGTAATTTACAAAATTTGCTCCGAAGTCATGCTCTATTGAGCGTCTAAAGATTATTGTTTAGTTTTCCTTTAAAGAACCGTGAGCATGCTCCCTGTTCAAGGGAAGCAAACTCGAAGAGCCATAGAACGGTTGCCTACGTGGGTGATGAGGCTCTATTTTGGGGATGCGATTTAAAAAAACTAGACTAATAATAAATAACCGTCGACTCACATATGGCGACACGATTTTAAAAAAGCCGTCGTGGATTTCCGGGTGGCGCGAGGTACGAAGCCACTTCCTTGGGGTGAGGAATTGTTCTCACTCTCAAGGAATCAGGGATCGCCCAGGGAGACCCAAGGGGGGACTTTTTGCAAGTTTTTCCTCTCGCTGAACTGCTAAGAGTTGAATTTTGCATCTTCGTGGCCATTCCGCTCTCTCTGACCTTAAGGGCTGGGAGAAGGACCCCAAGAGTGACATGGAGGCAAAACTTTTTGAAGAAAAATATCATCGTACATAACACCAGAGCGGTTCTGAGACAAAACAGTTATGATGTCATGGTTTTTAGTTGTTTCATGTATTTTCCTGCGTAGCGTCTATGTATTTCTATTTAATCAGGTGAGAAGTACAGGCTTATCTAATACCTTGTGCACCTTGTGGCTTCTGCTATACCTGACTAGACCTTGCTAATGAGGAACTGCCTCAGAAATTAGCATGTCGCTCTCTCCCACGGTCTGGCCGTGGGGACAGAGGTGCCAATGCTGGAACGTTCTCGGCCTCTTAGCTCCAGGGAAATAGTTCAGTGGCCGAGAGTGTAGCCGAAAAGGCTAAGGGCATCATCTTCTCTCTCTTTTCTCTATAGAAGGCAAATCGGTTTCCACACAGCAAAACACGGCAAAGGGCATCCTCGAGCCGGCAGAATTTGAAGAGGAATTTTAATGCTAATAGCGGATGTCGCCTAAGATCTCGTTGCCATCTTTAATGGCCAAAAACTCAAGGCTTTTCTCGAGCTTTCTTGAGGCAGCGTTCCCTGCTGTCTCGTGGGAATGAGTCTGACGTCCTCGTCATTTCGGTGACTGGATGGGCCGGGGACTGTACTAGTATACACAGTCGAACATGCGTTGATCATCAGTCTCGCAAATCTTGTGCAGTGCGGAGTGCAGCCTCTTCCATCACTAACCCGATTCCCATTTCTTTTCGGTAAGAATAAACCCACAGCCGCATACACAGGAAGCTGGATATTAATGCCAAATCAGGACGTTTGAGGTCCAGAGATGGCAGAAGACCCATCTCTTCCTCGCGTGCTGTGAACCGACTCAGAAGTCGTCTAATCCAATCCGGGCTAGGCTGGTGGTGGCGGGAAATGCCCTACGAGCCACGTCTTAGACTCGTTCTTCTCCTAATACCCTAGGAACACGGAGGAAATGATAAGAAGCAATTCTGCAGACAGGCCAAAAGATGGACGTTATTTCGAATGGTTGTCAGCCGGGTTGAGGACGTCTTCACATAGCCGCCCACGAACAAGAAATAAGTCCTCATCGATTCGTTTGCCAGGCACTAGAAGTATCTGGACTGGGGCGTGATTCCTATTCCCAGGGAAGGGCGTGCTCGAGTGGGATCGAAGTGTACCCTGTTCCTGCCCGGTGCGTGCGGCTCAGTGCGGGGCAGAGGAAGGAATAGAACAGGGTGTCCCTAACTGGAGAACTGCTGTGTGGTGAGAAGGTCAGACATAGCATTAGGAGTTCTGAGTAAATGTAGTAACAGAAAAAAAAAAATCTTCTGTGGGATTTTAAGGTGGGAGAGGGGAATTGCCATTCATAGCTGGGGTAAAAGAAAGGCTTTTCGGACAAAGGGACAAGGGTGGGCGTGGATGATGGAGTGGACCAGTGGCGATAAAGAATAACAGAAGTGCCTTGGAAAAGGACTGAGTGCGGGAGGTCGGGGTCAGCGAGGGGTTAAAGGTGACTCAGGCCCGCACCTGGAAGCCTGGAACAGCGGGGCGTCCTTTCTAGGAATAAGCAGGTTCACGAGAAAGGGGACGATGGCATCGGGCACGAAAGTCGAGGGAGGAGCAGTCTGGGACATCTGGTTTCTGACCGTGGGCTTCGAAGAGTTGAGGCGAGATGCTGGGCAGGACGTGGGCCCGAGCCGGGGCGACGGCGCGGAGATGGGGCTTTTGAGGCTCGCGGGCCAAGGGGGACTTTCACTCGTGTGGGTGCGGTCACCGCAAAAGCTCTGTCACTGGAGCTCACGAGAAGACACCTTGCCAGTCGTTAAAGTGCGGGCAGTAGCCGTCGGCAAGATGTGTTGACTATTCTTTGGAGAAATGTGGAGGTGGAGGACAGGCTGCATTATATTTATTTTTGCGTCTGATAATTCTAGCGCCTTCCTGGCTGGATCAGCCTCGGTCGAAGCAAGGGAAAGTGAGACGTTGGAGGTTGGCTACGTGGAGTCGAGAGATGTTTCGGATTATTTATTCTAGGATAGGAGAAACTTCTCCTGCATGGGAGAGAGGGCCGTTACAGAAGGAAACATGGAGGACGTGAAGGGGAAAGGCCCTGAGCGGGCACCGTGTGGGCACAAGCGGCGTCTGTGTCACGGGCACAGGCGGAGGAGCTAAACTGGGAAAGGCACGAGGGCGGTTCTTCCGCCTGCACGAGGAAAGGGGGCGCGTGTGGGTGAAGCTGCTGAGATGCCTCCAACGCGGAGGGTTCCTGTCGGCAGGGCTTGAATCTCGTGGGTCTGTTCTTCTCGACGACATAAAAAATAAGGTCGTCCTCCCTGAGCGACGCGAGAGTGGGTTTGGGGTAAGAGGCGGGAAAACAGAAGGTTTCCCACGGCTGCGTCGGGGGCGACTCACGTAGGACAGGCGTTGGAGATGAGTAAAGTAAACGAGTAGAAATAAATTTCAAGCGAGTTTTAAGAATCACGGGATTCGTGGGAGAGCCGACCAGGGCCGTTGGAGGAACTTCTCCGGCAGTGCTTAGCTCCTGGGGTTGGGGTGCAGAAAACCTGATCGGGAGCACCCCGCCTTCCGGAGAGCGCGGCGATGGCAGATTTCGGGGTGCCCGCAGGTGGATGAAGCGCTGACCACAGGAGGCGGGGGGAATGACGAGCTGGGAGAGGGTCGGGGGGACGGAGACAGGCCGGGGAAGAGCGGCCTTGGCGAGGCCCCGGGGGGTTCCGGAAGCGTGGGGGCCAGAGCGGGGTGAAGGGAGAGGCGGCGGCTCGCGGGAGGCATTTCGGTCAGAGACTCGTGTCGCCCTCGTCGGGTCAGATCCCGCGTGCGCTGTGCACCTCACTTTAATCATTTTCGTCGCGTCGGGCGGCTCGTCGCTAGGATTTCTGCGTTTGTGAGGATGGAACAGCCGGGAAAGGAAGCGTGAGCGGTTCCCTCTCCTGCGTGGCAAGACCACGTTCGGGGGGCTGTGTTCGGTCTCAGAACCTTGTTTCCACTGTTTTCTCCGTGAATCTTGTTGGCCGCAACTTGGCGGTCCAGAAAGTGACTTCTCTGCCGCCACCTCTCCGGCCCGGGCCGCCGTCATCTCGCGCGTGGGTCGCGACTCTGCTGTCCTTTTGTTCCCCCTTCTTCTGCTCTAACCTGTTTTCCACAGGCGACGGAAGGTCAACCAGTAGGTCAGACCACGTCCCCCGCTGCCGTACACCGTCCCGCGCCCCCCGGCCACCGCGAGGAAAGGCTCCGGCCCCCGCGCGCCCGGCCCTGGTCCGTCTTCGCCCTCACGTGCCGTTGCCGAGCACCCCGCCCCCCCACCCCGCCCGCCTCCCCACCCGTCCCGGGCGTTTCCCCAGCCTTCCCGGCGGGCCCGGCCCCAGGCCCTTGCGGCTGCGGCTCTCCTGCCCGGAACGTCCTGCTCCGCATCCGTGTGGCTCTTCCCTCAGACCCGCCATTAGGTCTTTACCACGTTCGGAGGAAGGCCGTCCCCGTGCATCCTGGCTAGCAGTGACCCCCGCCCCCCGCCACCCCATTCCCCTTCTCAGTTTCATTTCACCTTCTAGCATGTTCTTAATTTTAGTTTCCTTTTCTTTTTTTCTTCTTAATTTGCTGCGTGTCTCCTCCAGTGAAAAGGTGAGTTCATACAGAGTCAGGGGTTTCCATTTCATTTACCCGTGGCTGCCACCGCACCTCACACAGAGCTCCCGGGCGCTCCAGTAACGGTCCTTTGCATGCATGAATGAACAAATGAATGAATGAATGAATATTGCATTACCTGGCTGGAAAAGTCCTGTTACTCCCATTGTAGAAAATTGAGAAAACACAGAAGAGCGTAAAGAAGAAAACAGAAAGCGGTCTATAATCCTGTCTAGAAACAGTCTCCACCGGGGTTTCCGTGAAGGCCCCGCGTTTCTTCGCCGAGGCTCGCATCATGCAGGCATCAGTGGGGCCACAGGTGACTAGGACGTGACTGCAGGGCTCTGCCCGGGCTTGGGGGCAAGACTCTGGCGTCGCACCCTTCAAAGGACATGGTGAGGGGTGTTCGGCTGGGAGATTAGAAGGCATCCGGGGAGGATGATAACATTTTAGACACGATCGTGTCGAAGACGAATTATTATTGTTCTGTATAAACATAGACAGCGACGAGGAGAGCTCCAGAAAGGCCGATGCCAGCTTGGGTCTCTCCCACCGGCCGCCTCCCAGCGGGACGGCGTTTTAAAGGACAGAATTCCTATCGCCGCGAGTTCAGATGCAAACTCGACAGCTACATGTTCGGTGTGTCCTTGAGGACTTCTGTCTGAAGACTCTCGGGTAGCAGGAGCACATTTAAACTGATAACAGTAAATTTGCTAACATGGGAAACTTCTTACGCACCTGTGGATTTTTTTTCTTTCCTATCCAGTATTCTTTTATTTCTGAACAGCGATGGCTTGTGTGGAATATCTACTTGCTGTTTTCTTTTTCGTTTTTCTGTTTTATCGCCCCATTGGAACTCGCATGTTAAGTATCACATTGCCTCAGAAGAATGTGAATCAGTCATTGCATATGATAGATCAGGCAAGCAGTGCACTCTCTTTTAGCGAAACGATTTGCCTATTTTTAGACATGTGTTACCCCAGAAACATCAGGGACACATTAAGCTACATAATAGCTGAGATTTTAAAGCTACGTTTTGAAGACCCTCTAAAGCCAATCGGTATAAACACAGCCGAGCCTGTCACGGCAATGAAGTCGCATGTCCTGTAAACATCTTTGAGCCTTCGGAAAGTCGTCGCAGACCGATCAGGGGAATTTATAAACAAGTCATTACAAAGTGCATACAAAGAAACGTCGGTAATTTGAGTAATTTATGTTGAAAAATCACAGGGCGTCTTGATGGATTTAAAATGAAGTTTAGGACTAACCGTTTATAGTATTTTTTTGACTGACGCTATTGATAGTTTGAGATTACCCATTTGAAAAGAAAAGCGACATGAATTCTACTTGAATTGTTAAAGTTTTGTTGTTACGTATGCTACAAGTTAAATTTTATTTAATCTAGATTCCAAATCGGTTTGAAGGAAAACTATTTTGAGGGGGAATACATTTGATGGTGTTTTAATCTCGATCATTCACAAAATAAATTTTAATTTGTTCCACATTCTACTTAAGCCTGACTTAATTGCTTTAAAACTCGTGTCGTGATTGCGTTTCCAGATAATATTCATGCCCTGTCAACCCTTTAAGGCTTGTTTTGTACTAAGCAAATAGCGGTACACGGCGCGAAACAAGATCCTCCCGTTATTACAGACGAGGCACAATTACGCGGCTCACGGCAGTGGAAGGCGAAATGGGAAACCAAGCATTTTTAGGCAGAACTGTGCGGGCAACCCACCTTTCTTTTTCTGATTCCGAATTTATTTGGATTACCAGAATGACGGAGGGGATTTTTACTCAGGTCATTGTGGTTGGGTAATCTGGGCTTTTCTTCCAATTCGATTTGAATGAAGCGCCTTAAGCAGAAACATGTGGGCGTGTGAAAGCCAGCGTCAGAACTCTTACGAGGCCATAAAAGGAGCAATAAGAATTTATAATTGGACGGCATCGCCCAGATGGGGTCGGCAGCGTTTTAAAGCTTTGACTGGAAAGGCCAGGTAGACGGCCGCGGGATGCTTTGTACACACGGTTGTGGTCCAGTTTCGTGAAACGGGACATGCGTGAAGCCTGCCTACCCCCCCCCCCCACACCCACCCCCGGTCCCCTGCCTGCTGAAGGGTGAGCGAAAGAAAGGGGCCGGGCGCAGAGCCTGGGGGGCCGGTGCTCTCCTCAGGAACCGTGCCGCCCCGGGGCGATGGGTCCGTGCTTGGGCCTCCTGGCCCGGCCCCCCTCGGCCACCTCCTTCTTCCTCCCCAATGTGCCGCACACCATTGTCTTTGAAACTCGTCACCAAAACGTCTTTGCACTTACAGCTTAGGAGTCCGTTAGTCGGCTGACACGCGGCAAATATTTTCTGGATGCAGACCGAAAAGTTTCCCGCTCAGGAGAGCCTAGTTTCTAGTAAGGATGAGATCGAGATAAGAAGGGACAGGAGAAGGCTCCGGAAGGCAGGGTCGCCGTGTGTGTTTGCCGTATGGGGGCCAGCCGAGCCTCACTGGTGATCAGGGGACCTGACACGGGGCTGGGCCTCGCTCCGTGGGGGTGTCTCATCCCATGCAGGGGGATGGAGGTGACTGTGGGGGGCGTCTCATCCCATCCAGGGGGAGAGAGGTGGCTGTGGGGGTGTCTCCTCCCGTCCAGGGGGACAGAGGTGACTGTGGGGCATCTCATCCCGTCCAGGGGGGCAGAGGTGGCTGTGGGACGTCTCCTCCCGTCCGGGGGGACAGAGGTGGCTGTGGGGGGCGTCTCCTCCCATCCAGGGGACCGAGGTGGCACAGCTTCTTGTCACTGTCCTTCATTGTGCTGCAGACACGTTATTCTGTGTCAGGAGATTGAGGGATTAAGGAATTGCCTCACCACGGGCTCATGGTTTACAGTAATTTGATTTAAATTTCACTTATCGCGAAGGGCAGCTCAGTTGTGCACAAAACATAGGCTTGTGGGGAGGGAAATGGGGAGAAACTGCTTAGGGGGCACGGGTTGCCCTTTGGGGTGATGAGAAGAGGGGGTGCAGACAGAGGTGGCGGCTGCGCAATGCCGTGAACATGCTGAATGCCGCTCACTGGTTCCCTTTAAAACGGGTTATTCCAATTAAAACACGGCAGTAGAGAACTAAAAGTTTTGAATGACGTTAAGAAGTCAGGCGATCAAGCCGTCGTTTCTGCCCATCAGACCTGGAGCCAGCAAAGAGCTGGAGCGAGGCGGCCGCCTGGCGCCCGGACGGGGGTGGGGTGCGCGTCCACGTCCCGGCGCCCCGGCGCGCGCCCCGTGCCTACAGTGGGCTCCCCAGGACGGCTCCCACCCGAGCGGGCGCCGCGGCGGGTCCCGCTGGCAAAAACGGGCCGCGAGGAGGGCGGGAGCCGAGCAGCCGGCGGCTCCGGCGGTCAGAAACGTGCTTGAAAACCACCTTCCCGGAAGGCGCGCTGATGATTTCGTCTCCGGTGTTTCGCTGTTGGGCTCTGTTCTTTGCTTTCTTTTTTTTCTCTCCTGCTCAGCGACAACTCAAAAGCGATTTCTAGAGCAGCACTGTCTAACAGAAACAGAACGTGAGCCACGTTTGTAATTTTGCATTTTCTAGTAGCCACGTTAAAAAAAAAAAGTAAAAGCAAAGAAAAATAGGCGAATTTAATTTTAATCGCCTTTTCTTTAAATGCTTTTCTGGATTGTCTCTCAGTGTCTACCTGGAAAGTCTTTGATGTCCAAAATAGAATCTTTTCAACATGTAACCAATAGAAAAATGACTAATGAGCTATTTTACTGAATTTGCAGTAAGTCTTCAAAACCCGGTGTGCATTTGACGTTTACGGCGCATCTCAGTTTGGATCGGCCGCCCTTCAAGTGGTCAATAGCCACACATGGCCAGTGGCTGCCATGGGAACAGTACGGGTCTAGAAGTCCCTGTTTTTGTTCTCTGTGGGCTCAGGAGAGGCTCAGTGAGCTGCAGTGTGGATGGGGAATGAGAATCATCCTGATGGCACTTGAGTGTGGAGCTTCAAGGTCGTCACCTTTAAAGCGACTGTTCAAATAGGTCCCCTGACCTTACGACATGGGTGAAGTAAGAGAACCGTCATCCTTCTCCATGTCATAGGTGGGAACTCTGAGGTTCTGACGGCTTGAGGAAGCTCATTTACTCCCGCCCCGGCAGGCGGAACTGCGTCTGGCTTCTCCGTCGTCCCGGGTAGAATCTGGGCCGTCTCGTCCCTGGGGGAAAGGGTTTGTGCACTGTGGAGGGCACACATCCTTGTTTTATGGACTGGAACATGAATGTCAGGACTGTGGGAGCCATCCTAGCGGTCACGTGAGTCCACGGTGGCGCTTGGACGAGAGCCACACCAGAGCTCCTTCAACTTTTAGGCGACAACCATGATCCCAGGACATCTCTGTCTCCCCATCTTCCAGCCAGGACCAGACACGCCTGGCCACGTGGCTGAATGCAGAGGGCCGTGGTACGTGGTGAATGCGCATGACTCCATTGAAACCACAGATACCACTGACAGATACCGCCTTAGCCAGTTGGTCCTAGGGCGAGCCCAGACCAGACACCAATTCTAGAAGATCGGGAATTGCCCCAGAGACTGTCTCTTCCACGGCAGCCCAAGGGTAAAGTGACCAGTGACTGGATTAGAGCTCCTTTCTCATTAGACCACTCGGTCGCTGTGGACACATTTCTATCTCCATGGTCTGAGGCCTGGGAAGTGAAGAGGACTGACCACCTGGACCCAGGAATATTCAAAGATACACTTAATTTTATTTTGCCCCCAAATCTTGAGATTTTTATTGACCAAATAAAAAAGAAGTGCATGTGTTAAATTTTTCAATGCATTTTTTTTTGTTCTGTTGTGGTGGTGATTACGTGAAGACTTAACCGGCAAAAAGAAATTTCAGGACTGAAATAATTGAAATAATTCCAACCAAATCAATCTCGCGTTTTAAGGAACAGATTGATCATGGCTAATTGCACAGTTTTCATCTAGCATTTTGAAATGTGAGTCCCAGTGAGCCCCCCCCCCCCAATATCCTGGTCTGCTCACGCATTCTTCCATCCAGCGTGCATGAAGCCTCAGGCTCTGTGCCGGGTTCTGAGCATTCAGAACTGTGGCGTGTTCCTCCAAGTGTAACGGCGGATGCAGCCACGCAAACACGTTGCCCGACAGAGGATGGACAAATCAGAAGAGGGGGTTACATCCTAGGGGAAAGCTTCACCTGGGAGGTGAGGCCGGACCTGGTGCACAGGGACGGAGGAGCCTTCTGAAGATAGCTAAGAAGAGGGAAGAGTGTTTCAGGCCTGAGAGAGAGTGACTGTTCTGGAAACCCCAATTATTTTCATGTGGGATACTTCCCCAGGTGGCTCACCCTTGGTGTGATCTGATCAACTTCCCAGCTTACCCCGGATATGGAGCTTCTGCTGTGTGGCTCTGGTGGCTCCCAGGGCCCCTCTGTGTAGCTTAGGTTTGGTTGGTGACAACCTCGCCATCTCCCTTGGAGAGTCCGTGTTCAGGGCTAATAAACCAGCAAGGTCTTCGGCCTGAGTCTGATGAAAGTCCTCGTGTGAGCTCCATGCCTAGGGCTGCCCAGGGAGCTCATGGCTCAGGACCCATGCAATGCTTGCCATCAGATAGGATATCCTAGGATCGGGACCAGGGACAGCTTGCTTAGGCAGGGCAGAGGGGCAGAGACATGAAAAAGCACTGTGAAGAGAGTGTGCATTAAAAAAAAATGGTGTTTTTTTAACGGTTGGAGATGTGGCTTTAACAGGAAGTTGCTTCTACCCTGAAATTCCATAGCATTTGATCTGTACCCCTCTTGTGAAAACAGAGACTACCCCGAAACAAAGCACTTTAACTTGTAAACAGAAGTGAATTTATGGGGCCAAGAATATTTGAAATTGTGATCGAATTGGAAATCTAGAACATGGCAGCTTTCGGCAGCAGGAACACGTCCGACTTGTATAGCATTTATGTCCCTGCAGGGTCTTTAAATGTAGGGTACGCCCCTGATTCTTATTGGAGTCTTTCAGGTTGCCCGACTCATAGCTTCAAACATTGTAGGTTATCTATAAATACCTGCTAACTGAAGGAATGAGGGACAGGATGAGGGAAGGTGCTTTGAAAAAAGAAAAAGAAAATCATGAAATAGTCACTAGTGTACGATATCAAATGTTGTTTGTATGCAATAGGTACTAAACAATTCTTTAAACAAATTTTTGTTTTTAATTACGGTAAGATACACATGACATAAACTATGCCATTTTAACCATTGTAAACGTAAATGCAGTAACGTTACGTGTATTCACCTTGTTGTGAAACCAATCTCCAGAACGGTTTCATCTTGCCAAACTGAGTCAGTAGTCATCCATCGGCAATGGTACATCCTCTCCTTTTTCCGTCCCTTGGGACCCCACCGACCTGCTTTCCATCTCTATGGCGTTGGCGATTCTAGATGCCTCGAATGAGCAGAAGCATGACCGTATTTGTCTTTTGCTCCTGGCCTGTTTCGCGTAGCCGAATGTCCCCAGGTTCATCCGTGCTGTAGTCTAGGTCAGGGTTCTCTTCCTCTCTAAGGCTAAATAGCATTCGAGTGTATGACTGAACCACAGTTTACTTACTAGTCATCAGCCGGTGGACGCTTGGGTTTCTTCGACCTTTGGCTGTTGTGAGGAGTGCCGCTGTGGACACGGGCGTGCACAGATCTCTTCAAGACCCTGCGTTCAGTGATTTGAGTTAGAAGTGCTGGGTAATAAGTGAGTTTTACCTTTTAGTGTTTTGAGGAGCAGCGGCTGCGCTGTTTGACCGTCTCACCAACAGTGCACGAGGGCTCCATTCTCTCCACATCCTCTCCAACACTTGCCGTTGTCTGTTTCTGTGTTTACAGCAGCCGCCTTTTACGCGTCCAAGGTGCAAAACTCTTTGTGAGATTAATGAATGAAGCTGTCGAGGTCCACTTGCTTGCCTTCAGGTGCTGCCTTTTACGCAATCATTCTTCACAGCAGACTAGACCGTATTTTGAAGTTGGAGCCTTCTTAGGAGAACTCTTCGAATCAGTGCTGTTTTGGCGATAGCGACTTGGAGGAGGCACCCCAAACTACCTCCTCTCCCAAACCGTAAAAGAAAAGTAATAGAAATTGTCTTAAAAAAAAAAAACCAAAACAACCCATAGATTGGTCTTCTATTAACCATGACACACAGGCCCCTGCAGAGGTTGAGATTTGTATATAAGTCACCCAAAGATGGTATGCGGAGAAAAAAGATTAGAAGGGACCCTATGGTATTGTCTGTCTTGGGAAATCTTTGAGTAAAGGAGCTATCCACAAGAGTGTGTGTGGGTGGGTGGAGGTAGGGGCGCAGGATAATGTTTCTCGTGTAGGAAAAAATGTCTCTGTTTACTACTGAGAGTCCCCTGGCTTACTGCATGAGAGAAAGCAGGCAATTTTAAGAGCAGGGACACTGTGACATCACCCAGCAGAGTTAAATATCGGTCGAGCAGCTGGTCCAAGAGCAGTTTGCAATGAGTTATGAGGCTCTGAAACTTTCTGAGTGAGTTTACGCCCTTTGTGGCGCGATACGAAGACTTTCGTTTAGCCTGCTTGTTTTAATGAGGTATTTGCAATGTAGCGCACTCAAATGAAAACCACATGATGCACCCCAGGCGGGAGAGAGCAATAACGCCACAGATTTTTGAAGAAGACTAGTCATACCACAGGCTACCATTATAACAGAAAAAATAACAAGAATTTTAATACAGTCGTCTGGCCGAATATATTAATTTAAACTGAATACCTTTAAAAAAAAATATATTATAGCTGTGAGGCAGGACGTTCCCCTGGCAAGCATCTTCAAAACCTTCGTTTCAGAGGATCCACTGACAAGTACTGCAACGCGGCAGCCTCGCCGGTATGTGCGTCTGTGCGTTTGGAAGGACCGCGGGGAAGGCTTTGATCATTTATGTGAGGCTTCTCTGAGTCTGCACAAAGAAGCTCCACAGGGAGAGATGCACTCTGAAACGGGGCGACTTCTTTGTGTTTGCCCAAGAGCGTGGCTCATCTACCGACGGCAGAGACACACTGGAGAATTCTAGATCAGGAATCCCAGACGGGGCCTTCCGGGTCAGCCTTGCCCTCGCTCGGACCACGTGACGATTCGAGTTCAAGATACTGAGTCCGATTCCCAACTGACAGCTGTGGGAGGCCTACGGGGACAATGACGTCATCGTCTTGTTTGATTTCTTTATATTTCTTTTGAGTGCACCTCATGAGTAAATCGCAATGAGACCCTCAGCTGCAAGTTACCTTTCTTCCCGTAGAGATGATGGACATCGGGGTCTGTGGAGTGGGGAGGGAGCTGAGAGCGTGTGCCCTCGAGGCCCCCCGTCCCTTGCAAAATGCCTCAGCTGACTGGGGTGACCTGTTCTCAGTCTGAACACACGCAGCACGGGACTGAGATCGGAAACCTTTGCTCATAGCTGCTTTCCCCACCCCACTTCCCAGAAGCTTCTCTTGACACCGCAGCCCTTGCGATCCCTCTAGGGAGAGTCACCTGTTTCAGATGACACAAGGTGTCGGAGGCATCTTTCGGTTTCACGAATGAACCCTTAGTAGCAACTTCAGAAATTCTCTTCCGTCAGTCGAAACGGAAGCCCGCAAACACATTTTCCCCCTAAACCACTCTCATCTCTAGCTGTTGTGTCTTTACTGTGCGAAAAAAAAAGTCGGTGTTTTTTTCCTGCAGCTCAAACAGAGCCAGAAATGAGCACCTTTGACGCGTACGTGAACAGTTTGCCTTGTCGGAACTTGCGCGTGCCCAGTTACCATTGGTTTCCATCTGTAAGTGTGCGTCATTTCAGACTGTCTGGACAAAGGTCGAGCTCGCTCTCTCTCTCTCAATCTCTCTCTCTCTCTCTTCTCCTTGCAAACTACTCTTGTTCTAAAAGCAACCAAGAAAATACAAAAATATTGGTTCTACGCAGTTGTTTCGGTTGAAGGAAAGACTCCGTGAAGCTTTTTCTGGGCCGGGTTCCGTTTCGCACCCTGTGTGCTGGTTCCGTGGGCCGCGTCTCCGGGAGCTCACCGAGCCGTAATGGGTAGTTGTCACCCTCCAGTCACAGAGGCCCAGGAGGGTGCGACGGCCCCTTTTCCCGCCTTTGTTCCTTCTTGTTTTGTGTATGTACTGCAATTTTTAAAATTAGATTCAAATTCGCAGCTTCTAAGGAAAAAAAACCGCAAGAACATGATTTTTAATCTTTTGAGATTTGTTCGCCCCGTTAACATATAAAAAGAGCAATTGACTTAATATATCCAAGCTGCATTTATAAAACAATTAAAAATGGCAGCTCTTCCTACAGTTAGGTGTTTTGAAAAGTCTTTACCAGGTACGGAACCGTGTGTTCTAGCAAAGCAAAGCAGAGGTTTTTACCTCTGGCAAGTCCGGGGGTCGGGGCTGCTATTTACAGGGACCCTCCTTCGAAATGTCAAGGAAGGGTCGACCCCTGTTTTCAGTGGTAATGTTGGCCTTCGGCCAGGTTCCAATCGTGGAAAAAATAATCCCTGGAAAAACGGTGTTGCCGCGTGGGGCGTGGGAGGTGGCCCGAGGGGGAGACGGAGGCCCTTGCAGCTCACTGCGCAGCTCGTCCCGGCCGCGGGAGCACCGCTCTGAGTGACGACGCCTTGACATCTCTTTCATGCGGCGTCTGCGGCTCTGGTCACCAGATGCGGCACGGCAGGCGCTTCGGGCGGCCCCGTGGGCTCCGCACGGCTCCCGTGCTCGGGCCTGTTCTGCAGGAAGGCGGGCAAGCCCGAAGCCCACCCTCCCTGCCCGCCGCCCCGGCGACGCAAAGCCGCGGTCCGTGTTCGCTTCTACGCTCGTGCTCTGTGAGCGAGCGTCTGCCGTGGGCGTTTGGCCGCTGCCCCGAAGGAGCTCTGCTGGTCCTTTTGAGCTAAGTATCAAGTTACTACGAGCGTTTTCCGAGGTGGGAATTTTCACGCTTAGGCCTCACTGCGCAGTCCTAGGGTAGAAGCCTCGGAGGGACGCTGCAGGTCACTCGCTCGTGCCGATGTTCGGCTTCCCCTTTAGACTCGTGAGTTCTGCGGAAGTCAAGGTCGCTGGCGCGGGAAGCCTTGCCTCCTGGCCTCCTGCCGCTGTCCTCGGCGACGGCCAGGCACCGGCCGAGCGCGTGGCCACCGTGTGTCCCAGCCTCAGGGAGACGAAGGTGTCCGCTCCCCTCCCGGAACCTGGCAGGGTGGGCGGTGGGGGTGCCCGCCAGCACCCCTCCCGGGCGGTGGGGGTGCCCCCCCCTCGCCGCCTCCTTCCGCTGTTTCCCTCACCCCTGACCCGGCCTCCAGAGCACCCCGAGGTGCCACCCCTCACCTCCGCCACCGCCCGCGCTTCGTTCGGGTCACTGGGCCATCTCCTTGGGTACTGAAACAACCCCTCCCCCCTCCCCTCGCGTCCGGTCTGGACCCCCGCTGAGCGCTTTCCTCAGAAAGCAAATCAGACGAGGCCACGGCCCATGACACGTTACCCCATGCATCCCCTCGGCGATCTGAATACAACCGAAGCCCTTCTCAGGTTCCCAAGGCCCCGCAGGATCCGGCCTGCCTCCCAGCACCACTAGCTAGCTCACTCTGCTGCAGCCATACCGGCTCTTGCACATTCTAGAATATTCCAAGCTCATTTTCACCTCAGGGCCCTGGGCTCCCTGCTCCCCTTGCCCAGAACGCTCTTCCCATAAATCGTAAAGGCTTTCTCCTGCACATCCGCCAGCTCTCTGCCCAAGAGTCACCCCAGAGAGCCCAGCCCTGACCACGCTATCCAAAGAAAAAAACAAGGCTATTTCTCATCTCCCGGCTGTTCCCTCACCACCCCCCCGCCCCCCCAATATGTCCGTGCAACATCAGAGGCCTGTTGATCTTAACTCTACTGTGTCTTCATCTGTGACGTTAATCTTCTCCCTTATGCGCCTTCTGGGGACAGCATTATGCACTTGGTCCGTGAGCTTGTCCCCACTGAAGGTGGCGAGTGAGTGACAAGGTCTAGGTGTGTGAGAAGGTGCAAGAGCCACTCAGGCTCCGTAAGCAGCTTTTTGCGGTTCGAGAGCTTTCCTTCTTGTTCTGGTCGCTGGACGGGCACACCTGAGCCCACAAGTTGTAATCGAATTGGGAAGGCTTCGTGTTCCGGCCCCGAAGGGTGAGAACAAGGCGGCCGGGGTCCCGGTTCGCTCCGTCCTGTCAGGAATGCACGGACGTCTCTGCACGGCCCCGAGGACATGCGCCGTCTCAGCCCTGCTCTGTGAGCAGATCAGTCCTGGACGCCAGCAGCTCGCCCTCACGAGGCCTGGTTCCAGGGACGCCACCTGCCACTCAGGCTGATGGATGTTTCGTGGTGTCAGCGCTGGGCTTCTGGGGACACCTGAGCAAGGGAAGAGGAGCATCTAGAGCTCGTCCCCGTACACGGTACCCAGGACCTCGGGGACAGCCTTTACTTTTTTCACAGGCCGGCGGCCAGCGCCTACAACGTGGTCTCGTGTGACTGCACGGGCTGGAAGGAGGGTACTAAGAAGTTCATTGCGTTTAAACACTTTTCCCAAAGGTAATAGAAAGAAATAAGCAGTTTAAAAATTATGAATGAGTTCGTTAAGCTTAAAATGTTTTTAAAATAACAAAGATAAATATAAATAAAGGTTACTTAGAAATTCATTAAAAATTTTAAGCATAATGAATTTTTTAGTAACTTCCTGCCAGTAGCTTATTTCCTTAACAAACAAACAATCAAACAACTTGAGCTACTGAAGATGTTAGTCATCCTTGAAAGTTTTAAAAGCGCGTACGAGGGCCCTTAGTCAGACCCTGAGATCTGATTGCCAGCCATCTACCCTGGTCTGCTGTTGGCAGAGGATAAACAAAGGCCCCCAACCTCAGGATTCTAACTGTGACCAAGTCACACCTCCACGTGACCTGTGAATAAGTGTATTAAGCCCAATGGAAGAATCCTGAAAAGACTTTTTTTAAAAAAAATTCATAATTTTAAACCATATCGTAGTTGCTTGGCCCCAAGTCTCATAAAAAAGAGCTTAATTCCTTGGAAACCATCCCTACAGGATAGGTCGAAAATGCACTATTAAGTTGCTTCCGAGAACCTAATTTCAAGCCCATCCGTCTGTTAGATCAAAACTCAACATCTGATTTCTCCCCGGTGAACTTCAGATGTTTTAATTGACTGCTGTTCGGTTGTAGGGGTGATTTAAACGTGGCAATGTGTCTGAGAACAGTTTATAAACTGTAAGCTCGGTAACACGCTGGGAGGCACAAATTTGACATCATTAATTAGAAACTTAAAACTTTTGCATCTTTTGACTTAATAATGTTTCTAGGAGTTTTTCCTAAGTAACCGATTGGACAGGTTTAAGAAGAACTTTGTTCTTAATGTTAGAATATCAGAAGTGACCTAATTTTCTACTAATGAGAAGGTGGTTCAATCCTTGAACAGTTTTCATTGGAATGTGTGCTGTATGCTGAGCCGCGTTCTCCACTGGGTGAAAACTGCATCAGGTGGGGGACACAGTTACCGGCCTCGGTAAGCAAAATGCAGACGCCAGGTGATAAGTGAGGAGGAGAAAAATCAAGCAGAGAACAGGGGTCCTGGGGAAGGGGAGGTGAGTGCTTCATCAGGTGGGAAGCAAGGCCGCTGAGAAGGTGACCTCCGAGCAGGCGCTTGGGGAAGGTGAGGGAGCCTGTGGAGAAACGGGGGGTCAGAAGGGACATGGACAAAGGCGCAGAGGTGGGGTGTGCCTGGCACGTTAGAAGAACCAATAAGGAATAAACTCTGACCCAGCCATGCAAGGGCGTTTTAGGCAGCCATTAAAATAACGATGTAAAACTATACATATTTGCGTGGAAAGACTACCATGCTGTGATTGGTGAAAATAACAAAGCTAATTTTTAAATATTCTGCATAGAAGATCTCATTATTTTTCGATGAAAAATTTTAGACATAGCTATTTGTAAACATTACTTAGAAAAATATTTGAAAGGATATAACTCAAAAGGTTGACAGTGATTTTCTTGTTTATACTTAAAATAATCTGCATTTTAATTGTAATGCAGACATAGTATCTTTTTATAATTAAGAGATCATTCTATTATTAATGCTAATATCATGATACTCTAAATGAAGCTAAATATTTTAGCTAAATCTTATCAGGAAAGGTGTTTAAATATTAATTATACCGAACTCAATGAGCAATCGTTTTTGTAGTTTGCTATAGCTTCCTGGCACATGATACTAACCAACCTGTGTGGGTTGAATTGTGTCCCCATGACATTTGTACATTAAAATTCTAACCCTCAGTCCCTCAGAATGTGTCCTTGTTTAGAAATAGAGTCATTGCAGAGGTAATTAGTTCAGATGGAGTCATACCAAGGCGGGATGAGTCCAGGTTCAGTATAATTGGTGTGCTTACTGAATGAGGAAATTTGGGGAGAGAGACAGAGAGAGAGAGAGAGAGTGAGTGAGTGAGTCAGACGGACAGAGACAGAGACAGAGAAATGGAGACAGAGAGAGACAGAGATAGAGAGACAGAAAACAGAGAGAGAAAAACAGAGAGAGAGAGAGTCAGACAGGGACAGACACACACAGAGAGAGACAGAGAGACAGAGAGAGACAGAGAGAGAGAGAGAGAGAGAGAGAGAGAGAGAGAGAGAGAGAGAATATGCCATGTAAAGGTGAGGGCAGAGTCCTGGGTCCCAGGAGCACCAGCGGTGGCCAGCAGACCTCCAGTGGCCGGGAGGGAGGGTGGCCTGGCTTCTCCCTCGCAGCCTCAGAGGGAACCAGCCCCACCAACACTGTGACCCTGGACTTCCGGCCTCCAGAGCTGCACGCTGACGGCCCTCTGATGTCGCCGGCCCCCAGCCTCAGGGACTCTGTTATGGCCCTGAGGACACTGATACTCACCTTGTTGGAAGCGAAGTCACTCAATGATCTGGGGATTCATGGAGTGCCTGACTCGCGGGCGTACTGAAGACAGTTCCACAAAACGACATGTTATTGTGTCGCGGGAAGGTTTTACCCAGGCGGTGGCCTCTGACCTCAGAGCTTGTTCCAGGCAAGACTCAGCCACCCCTTGGCCCCGCGCAGACTCCGCCGTCTGCGGCAGGTTCCACGGCTTCCCTGGTCCCCCTCTGAGAAAGGGGGGAGTTGGGCTCGATTAGTGAGCAGAAGCAGAAATCGTGGACGGTCGCCTTTTGGTCCACCGCGATCGACGCGTCCTGTCCTCTTCAGACTGCCGCTTGCGACCCCGGTGCTGTCGCCATCAGCTGCCGCCGGCACCCCGGCTGGGAAACGGATGTTCTAAGGAACGGCTCTGGGTGGCTGAGCCGGTCCCACCCCAGCATTCACGAAGCGCTGTCCTGCCCTGAGCGAGCAGGAAGGTACTTCCCCAAGCGTTTCAAACCGGAGGGCGGGTTACAACGTGGTTTCCTGGCCCGCCTCAGAAAGTCTGGTGCGGGGGGCTGGCGAGCGGGGCCCCCGCATTCATTTCCAGCCGGCGCCTAGCCGCGCACATGCCGTTGGCCTGGGGACCTCGCCGTAAGCAGCTCTGGCCTTCCGGGACGTCCTCGTCCCCGGGCCGGGTGGAATGTCCTTCTCCCGCCTCCAGCGTGACGCCGTGGCCTTGAGTTTCGCCCCGGGCCACCGCGGGGTGGGCCCTGTCTGTCGCGCCTGTGGCCACGTCACAGAAATCCTCCCCGGGGGGCTGTGCTCGTCACGCCTGCTGTTGCTCTGCGTCCCTCGGGCACAGTCACTCTGGGGTCTGACGATGCAGGTCGGTGGACCCGTCCTGTGGACTGGTGGCTTCCAGCAGGTGGCGGGGATTCCGGAGGTCGTTGTCTTTCCGTCGTGACTCTGTCCCGTAAGATGCTCAGGGCTAGGACTTCTCAGTCGCTACGGCCTTGCTCGGGCAGGATTCTTTACGTGCCTTTCCAATTCTTAGTATCTTTTTTTTTTTTTTTTTTTTGCTGCCCGATTTTGTACTTCCGTATGTTCTAATAATATTTGTATACCTTTACTTTAATTTTTTTATTTTTTACAAAACAACATTATTATTACAAAGGTAATAATGGTGGGCATTTTAGTAAATAAAAGTTAGCGGAAAAGAAACACAAAACCCTCCTTAGCTCCGTCACGCAGAAATAACACTTATTCATACGTTTAGGTATTCGCCTTCCAATTACTACAAATTCATTTTAATCAAGTTATATATAACCATTTATATATAAATATAACGTATACACTCACAATGAAAATGATCTAAGTTACTAAAACCGAAAATATTTTACTTAGCGTTTTACTAACCGCTCCGTTCGGCAGTGTAATCACGAGCATCTCCCGTCATGACGGCCTCCGAAGACGTAGTATAGACCGCAATACCGTCTCGCGGTCCGGTTTGGACTCTAAAGTTTAGGCGGCTTCCAGTTTTGCACTGTCACAGACAAACTTGTAATTACTATCATAGCAGATACACCGCATTTATCTCGTATAAAATTCTAGAAACGGGCCCCTCGGCTGAGAGGAAAGGGTGACAGGTGCGGAATGGGGCTTCGGTTCGCCCCGCACCGCCCCGGGCTCTGGGTTCTTGCGCCCGGGAGTGTGGTCCGTCCGTGGATTGTGTCGCTCTCCTCGTGCCCCTCAAACACAGCATCCGCGTGGGCAGCAGGCCACGTCCTCCTATTTCTCTGGCCCCCTCGTTAAAGACGCCCTTTACCACTCCGCACGTCTTTGCATCTGTGCCCTGGAGTTCCTGCTCCCCCCACACCCCGAAAGTCGAAACAATGTTATGTTCAAAAAATGGATTCTCAGTGTGTCCCTGTGAACCTCACTGCCTTGAGCACATGACCTCGGCGCTTTGCTCTGGCCGCTCACGGGCTCAGACGTCCACCTTCCCCGTCCGGAGGCCCGCACCTTGGCCACGGGCGTGGTGGCTTGAAGGACCAGCCGGGACTGAGAGTTTAGGCTTTCGCCAGTTCCAGGAGGCCGAGGGGAGAGGCAGAGGCCGGTTTCCTCCCTGACATAAGTGTGCCAATATGGTGAGGTCTGCAGGATCCGGGGGGTAGGCTGGACGAGTTTGCTCACAAACACCTGTATCGTTACTCAGACGACCGAGGGGGAGAGAGGAGCATGGGGCGGGGGGTGGGGGAAGCGTCGAGGACAGCTCTGCCTTGGTTCGGATCGCGTTTGAGTGAAGAGCTGGTGTCCGCCCGGGGGAGGCGTCTGGCGGGCGTTTGGGAGTACGTGGCAGGCGCGTGTCTGTGCAGGTGGCCGTGGGAGGCCTCGGCCCACGGCCACGAACTTGGCCTCTCGTGGAGAGCGCAGACGGGGCCCCGAGAGGACTCACGCCTCACGGGAGGTGGTGGGAGAGATGCCGGGGGGTGCGAGCGGCCTCACCCCCCGCCATGGTCTCCACATCGCCCCAGCAGAGACGGCCTTGCGAATCCCCTTAGGTTACCTCTTCACGTCATCTCAGAATGCCTGATATGACTGGTTTTTTTGGTTTGTTTTTTTGTTTTTACAATTTTCTGACCTCTTTCTATAATTACGAAGTGCTATTAATTCCGCATCAACCTCGACCCCTCCCAACAGTGGCCTACGTATCGGGAGCGGCACGCGGGCCTTGTGCGCTGGGTTCTCGGTTTGCGAGTCCTGGCCTCCAGGTGTGGAATTCGCACAAATACTTGAGTTTTGCACCATTTCTGTACTTTCGTGAGGAAGATTTTCCCAGCAGAGGAGGCTGGAGAACTCTCCTGGAAGAGCATTCCAGAATTTATTTCCAGAAGCGCTCAGGTCCAACTGGGAGATGGCTCCTTACAGACTTTGAAATGTCTCCAAAATAAAGGATACTCCTCCTGGCCCTAAGACTCCTCGCTTTGGGGACTTCCACAGCCAGGCCGTCCCTGTCTTTACCTCGCTAACGAAAACCTGACCGCTTACTGCCTCTCCTGTCTTTGGGAGTTTTGCGCGACAGAACGTTTTGTTATCAGGGATCTTTTTTGATGAATATGTTTTAACATGCAATGACATTTCTACAAATGCTCGGAAACGGAGCAGGGAGAGTCGGCGACAGTTTCGTTCAGGCTCTGATGGTCCCGGTGACTGAGGCTTAGGGGTTTGGGGACAGGGAGCCAATTGGTCCTGTAGGCGAATCGTTTGGAGTGAGCAGCAGAGTCACGTGTATGAAGACACCGACCTTTCTCCCAGAGGGCACATGCCGCCCGACGCCTCCTGGTCCAGTGGTCGACCAGTTGCCGCCACTTTGTGACATACTTGAATTTATTCTTTGTTTATAGAAATTCAAGCCAGAAAGACTCATAGTTCTGGCAGTTGATGAAAGCCATTTAAGTTAGATTTTTGACACTGTAATTACATGTGAGCACAAGTCAGTAGTGCATGGCATATTCCTTCCAGCGGGGTAGGCCCCAGAGCTGGCAGAGGGTCACTGTCTAGCTCGGGCTAGGTCCGCGGGACTCCAGAGAGAGCTTTGATTTGTAAATGGTTGGGTTGAACGGTGCCTTCCAAAATATATCTTTGAGAGGTATGAGCTAACAAAATAAATGAAAGAAAATTGGATTAATTTTAATAATTCTGCTGCTTTGATTCTAAATCCTTGAACACCTACAAAAACAAAGTGCCTCTTACAGCACGGCCTGGCCCGTGGACACTGGGTCCCTCTGTTTCTGTTTATGAGCAGGAGGAACCAGACGGGTGTTTTAAGATGGAAGGAGGCGTCCAGGGGCACGGGAAGGTGCCTTCCACGGTACCGGTCCGAGATCTCTGGGCCGCTTGGACCTTTCAGAGTGAATGCCTTTCAGATTATGCCTTTGAAACCAGATCCAGGCCCTTTCTGTGACTGATTGTTTTCCCATGAACTAACATGGAAATCCAGTAGCAAATTGGGCTCAGCACAGACGAGCATTCCACAGGGGTAACTGGGATTTTACCAGAATGAGCGGAGTGAGAATCAGACTCAGAACATGGATGGGGGGTGTGAGCTCAGAGAAGTGGTTTGGTCCGAACCCCCACTTCACGGTCACAGCGCTGGCCCTGCCTCTTAACCTCCGACCTCAGATCAAGGCCTTAGCCAGCTTCGGCCTCAACCTCTTCCTCCGTAAAATGGGAAGGGTGGCGTGTAATTCCTAGCATTGTGGTCAGTATTAACTCGGACGATTAAGACACGTAAGACATCTACTGTGATTCCTGGCACGTGATACATTAGTGGTGCGTGTTATTGTCATAATAACCAGCACCACTCCGTAGATGAAGTTGAAAAGACAAAGTGTGTTCTTAGAAATTGTTTTCCCGAGTATTTTTGGGGGAGATGTCAGTGACAGACACTCACCGGAATGTTTATTATGAATACAGGCTCGGTGTTTTACAAGAGCAACACTACTCTCTGGAGTCAGTGAAAAGGTCCAAGGCTAATAACGGGTTGTGGATCTGCACTAGACAACCAGCCATCTGAGAGCTCACTGACAAATGTCGAATGCTTCGATAGGCGTACTTGGAAAAAAAACATGGGCGGATAGAAACATCCAGCCGCGTTATTTTTAGCATGCCCTCCCTGCCACCTATGTGAGTTTTTTAAGAACTGGAGGCCATATTTCAGGGAGGGAACCTGGAAGCGTGC
The DNA here is from genome assembly GCF_014176215.1 of Rousettus aegyptiacus. NCBI lineage: Eukaryota > Metazoa > Chordata > Mammalia > Chiroptera > Pteropodidae > Rousettus > Rousettus aegyptiacus. The sequence goes on from NW_023416307.1 coordinate 2,561,274, forward strand.
GATCCAATGGCATTTAATGAAATGATTTTGAGTGGAAAACTGGTCTCACATGGCCACAAAGCCTCCTTTGATAAACCACGCTGCAGAGCCAAAGTTGCTCCCACGTAAGAAATAGCTACCCTAGCTCATATGGAACAGCTCATTTCTTCCCCAAACATATGCTGTGTCCAAGAGAAATAGTCTATTAGGGCTCATACCTTCTCTTTTTTTTTTTTTTTTTTGTTTTCTTTCCATCGCATCGTATCTGAAAAGATTGTCGGAGTAAGATTACTCGGTTTTCTTCAGAAAATGCACAGGAATAACTGCTTTGTGTTAGGGATTGGGTTGGAAAAGACTGGAATAAATAAGAATTCGCTTAGTCCTTTGGTCTAGTCTGAGCTTGATTTATGAGACGGGACCTGTGTTGAACTTAGATAAATACCTTGGAAATATTTCACTGGACTTTACAATTATAATATGAAGTCACCCAGAGGCAATTGCTCGATTAAAATGAAATATTCTGACATGCTTGATCTGTGTACTATACACCGATAATTAAAAATGGGTGGAGCATTTTAACATTGCTTAGTAGAGCCGTTATGGCCAAATACATTTAATGACTTTCAAACAGCTTTTATTGATTGTGAGTTTACACAATCATCTGTCATGTTGTGAATACGAGAATACAGTTCATGTATGGATTTTTAATTCATAATATCCCCTCCTCCCAATACCACTATAATCCATCTTTTCAAAGGTTAGTAAATCAAGACAAAACCTTTTTTAGTAAATTTATAGATACAGTAAGAAAAAGGAAACCAAAAATGCATATTTTGTAAAGACCATTACTTCAGAAGTCTTTCCTTACATTTGAGAAAAAGTACAGATCCTATTTTATATATTTTAATTTAACTGTATTTTGCCAAAATTTATATATGAAACAGGCCATGCTTATGGCACTTCTTGAAAGCAAACCCTTTTCCCCCCCAAGTTTATTAATGGAGAGGAGACCACATATTATGAAAAATTATTAATGCTGCTCTAGGTTTAAATTTAAGCAATTCCGTCATAGAAAACTCTCCATTTTCATCTGGTACGGTTTGTCGTTATTTTATGTAACAAGAATTATAGCCCTATGTACTGAGAACTTTAGCTGATGACAGGAGTAATTATCACATTTACCCACAGATAATCTGAATTTCCTTCACGTCACATTTTTAATATTCAAACTGAAAATTGCAAATGTGTCCGGGAATGTCACACTTAAGGGTGTCTGGAGCTCCTTTAATGCTTATCTGATCAAACGGGATCGCAGTCGTGAGGCTGGCCCCTTGCGGTTCAGAGATCCTGCCTCTGCGCTCCTTGTCGTGTGTAATTTAGGCTGCAGATTTCTAAAACGCCTCTTAACTTGTTTACTATTTTATTTTGGTTTCCAAAGCGCAACACTGGAATTGTGGTGCCTTGCACACGTAATCAAAGAGCTTCATTTTTAACCTTTTCCTCTCTCATCTTATTCATCACTCCGTGATGAATCGTGTCATATTTATATGGAGGATATAGTTTAAGTTCCGCACTTCGTCTCTTTTTGTAAGTCTCCTTTGTCCCAGAGTACACCCCCGCCCCTGCCCGCCCGCCCATCCCCCGGTTTGGAGGTGTGTTCGTGTTTAAGGATGTGAAATACGGAGTTAGAAGACTTTGCTTCAAAGTCGATGATTCCTGTTCTTACCTCCCCGATTTTAACTGTCTCCTCATGGATACCTCAGCTCGCTGCCGCTGTGGGCAAGTTACTCAACTTCTCTGGGCCTTTGCGCCGTCGGCCATAAAGTTTGGCTAATAATAGACACACCTGGGAGGGTTTTGTGATGATTGGCCCAGGGCTCGGCTCCATATATAGTAGCTGCACTTTGAGCTGCCGAATGCTGCCTGAGAAAACACACAGGACGCGGCCGGCCGGGCTCACTCTGCGTTTTGACCACAAACCTCCGATGGGCTGGGCTCTCGGCACTGCGAGGAAGCCCTGCCCTGCCCTGCCCTGCGGCCTAGGCCGGCCCTTCTTTGCTCTGCTTCTAAATGACAGACATTCTCAAAGGCCAGTGTTAGCCACCTTTTCTTAGTTATCTACACTCGCTTCTCCCCCGAAAATCACGTGGCTTAAAATCCACCCCAATGCCGGCGACTCTCAGTCTCTCCTCCCTGTTTGTAAGCATCTCTGAACCGATCTCTCAAGACGTGCATCTGTGAGCGCCTTTGACTTTAAGCACAAATCCTGACCTGTCCTCCCAAACTCGCATTCTTCCAAGTGTCCCCCACTTCAGCGAAGTGGAAACACTGTCTTTCCCGTTGCTAAGGCCGTGCCGCGCAGCGACGCAAAACCGCCAGAACCCACGAGTCATCTCTGATGTGTTTTTCTTTACTCCGTACCTCCCATGTATCGGCAGGTCCTTTCGGCATTTCCTCCAAGAGCTCCTGGTCCGTCATCGCCCACCTGGACCGATGCTATAGTGTCCTAGCCGGGTTCTCTTGTGCCTGTTGACACACCTTTCCTTTACGCCGCAGCCGGAGAGCCCTTAGGGCATGTCCATCAGACCGTACAGTCTGTGTAACCTCCAGCCCCCGTGGCTTCCTGCCGTATTGGAGATAAGTCTAAAGTTCTCAGTGTGACGTGGCCCTTGCCCACCTTGCCAATGCCAGATGAAATTGCCCAGCACAGGGTGCTCCAGTGCTCCGTCGGTTTCTCTAATGAGCCACGCATACGCCTGGCTCCGGAAGATCGAACGCACTGGTCCTTTGCCTGGATGGCTGCTTCTCTGCCTCTGTAAATGGCTCCTATGTGTTGCATAGGTTTTAACTTAATGCCACTGCCGGGTGATGGCCACTCCTGGGTGAGGGCCACTTGTCACTGAGGGTCACTCCCTCCAGGTCCTAGCCCTCCCCCCGCCACCCCTCGAGGATCTAACCCTCATTGAGGATAAGCGAGGGCCGTGAGAGGTATTCGTGATGTTTGATATTAGCGCTCTGCACTTCCTCTCACCTGGACGAAGGGGGATTGACACATTACCTGAGGCAAAACGATTCCTTTTCCACCACTGTTTCCCCATTGGCCTGTGGGTCGTCTTATTGATTTACAAGGGGCCTTTACATATTCTGGATATGTAATATCCATGTGTTGCCTTTTATGCTCTTAACGGTGCTATTTGATGAAAAGAAGTTCCTAAATTTTTTTTCTAAATTATAATGTCGTTCACTTTTCCAGTCTTTCCCTTTATGGTTCGTGTTTTGCGCCTTATTTACAAGCTCTTCCCCATCCCAGAGTCATGAAGATATTCTTCTGTGTTATGTCCCAGAAACTTTATTGATTTTGTGATGGTCTGAGTTAGTTGTCAAGTTTCTTTTATCCCATTTCCCAGCACCATTTTTTCCCAAGATTTTCTTTCTTTCTTCACTGCTTTGCTTGCCACCTTTGCCAAGCATTGTGTGCCCACGTATGCATGAATTTGCTTCTGGGCTCTCTTTTCTTTTCTGTCGTTTCGATCGTTGATCTTTATGTCTGCGTGAAGACCACTCTGACCTAACCAGTTTTTGAAAAGTTTGGTAGACCGAGTTGTCTGATCATCTCACGCTTCCTTAAGAGTATTCTAATCCTCCCTGTTTTTGACTCTGCATTTCCATATAAGTTTTAGAATCAATTTGTCAGGTTGTACAAAAGTCATGTTGTAATTTTGGCAGGGTCTACCTTGAATTTGCTGATCAATTTGAAGAGAATCGACATCCTTACTATATTGTCTTTCAATCCATGAATATGGTATAACTATTCATTTATGTAGGTCTTCTTTCAATAATATTTTGTAGTTTTCTGTATAAAGATCCTGCACATCTTATATTAGATTTATTCTCATATTTTAAGATATTTTGATGTTAATGAAAGTTGTATCATTTTAAAGTTTTGTTTCCTACCGATGCTGATATACACAAATAAAACTGAGTTCTCTATATCTACCTGTAGCTAGCAAATTTTCTAAACTCATTAATTCTAATGATTCATTTCTAAATTTTCTTGGATTTTCTATATAAAAAAAATATTATCTGCTAATAGTCAACGTTTTTTCTGTTTTCCCTCAATTCCTCAGCATTTCATTTCTTTTTTCTTTTTTTTTCTTTTTTTTGCCTTATGTACTGACTAAGACCTCCTCTACAATTTGTGACAGATGTGGTAATAGTGAGTCTGTCTTTTCTCTCAACTTCAAAGGATTAGATCTTAGTGTTTCACCATTAAAGTATGTGGTTTTCTGTAGGGTTTGGTAGATGTCCTTTATGAAACTGATGCAGTCTCTTTTCTTTTCTAATTTACTAATTTATCATGAATTAGTATTGAATTTTTTCAAATGCCTTTTCTTCGTCAAGATTATTATGATTTTTTCTTTTTTTAACAATATAAATTAGATAATTTACATTGATTGAAATAACCTTGCATTCTTAGAATAAATCCAACTTGATCGTAGTCTATATTATTATGTTATATATACTGTCGAATTTGGTTTTCTGGAATTTTTTCCCAGGTATTTTGCATCAGCATTTATGTATAAAAGCAGCCTATGATTTTTCTTTCTCATAATGTGCTAGTATCATTTTGATATCAAGCATTTCTCTTTTTCTGTTATCTAGAAAAATTTGTATATGTTGGCATTAATTCTTCTTGAAAGGCTGACGAATCAATCTGGACCTGGAACTTTCCATTTTTGTTGTTGTTGTTGTTCTAGAGTTTTCTTTTAAGAAGGATTTAGATGATTTTATCGAAGTCTTTAATAGTTATAGATTATTTCTAGAATAGAAATTATTGAGTCAAAGGATAAATTATCTTCTGATAAGGTGTTAATCTATATTCCTAATCAACATGAATGAGAATTCTCTTTCTTCCACATTCGTGCCAATGCTGCAAAAATTAAACTTTTTATTTTTGTCATATTGACAGGCCCAAAATATGCTGTTTCGGCTTCTTTATTTTGATTTTTAAAAATTTCATTTTATATTTATCGTGTGGTTTAGAAATTGTGAAACCTTGCGATAGTGACTTGCCCTCATCCAAGTGCTTTTATTTTTTATTGAGATAGAATTGACACATAAGGTTGTGTTAATTTTAGGCATACGACATGATGTTCTGATAGAAGTTTATATTATGAAATGATCACCGCGATAAGTTTAGTTAAATCCGTCACCACACATAGTTATACATTTTATTTCCAGCGATGAGAACTTTTAAGATTTCCTCTTTTGGTAACTTTCAAATATGAAATACAGTGTTGTTAACTACAGTCGCCATGCTGTACCTGACATCTCCAGACTTATTTGTCTTGTGGCTGGAAGTTTGTACCCTTCGATCACCTTCACTCGCTTTATCCACCCTTCCTTTCCTGTCCCTGGCAACTACCAGTTTGTTTTCTGTACCTATGAATTATTATTTTTTAAAATGTTCCACATATACATGAGATCATACAATGTTTATCTTTCTCTCTTTGACATATTTCACTTATCATAATGCCCTCAAGGTCCATCCATGTTGTTGCAAGTGGTAGGATTTCCTCCTTTTTATGGCTAAATACTATTCCACTGGATGCACACACCACATTTTCTGTATCTGTTCATCTGTCGGTGGGCACGTGGGTTGTTTTCGCGTCTTGGCTATTGTGAGAAATGCCGTGGTGGATATGGGAGTGCAGACATCTTTTCAAGATAGTGCGCTTGCTTCCTTGGAACCCAGGAGTCGAATCACTGCATCATATGGTGGTTCTGCATCATATGGTGGTTTTGGGGAAACTCCATACTGGTTTTCACAGTGGCTGTGCCAATTTCTATTCCCACCAGCACCGCAGAGGGGTCCCTATGCTCCACATCCTCACCAACGCTTGCTACCTCTTTTTGAAAACAGCAATTCCAAGAGGCGTGAGGCGACAGCTCGTTGTCGTTTTGATTTGCCTTTTCCTAGCAATGTTGAATCCTCTTCCAAATTCTTGTCCATCCTGTTGGTTGGGAAGGCCAACGCACCCTCCAGTAAGCACACCAACACACGCTCTAGTAAGTGCAGTCTTTTAAGTACTGTGTATGCAACGTTTTTAAGTTCAATACGTCTCATCCAACAATATAATTTCTAGTTCAAAGACAGTCTGTCATTTATTCATAGACTAAATTGTATCGTGAGCTGATGAACGGAATCGCTCTGTTCCAGCGTTTCTCCATGGAGGCGATTTTGTTTCCACGGTTAGGGACATTAGGCGATGTCTGAAGACCATTTTGATTGTCGTAACTGGAGGTAGGGGAGGTATTACTGGCTTCTAGTGGGGCGAAGCCAGGGATGCTAGCAAGTGCACTACAGTGCACAGGACAGCCCCCAGCCCCAGCCCCACCAAAGAGTTATCCAGCCCGACATGTCGATACTGCCAAGGCTGAGGAACCCTGCGGTCTTTTCCAAATAACATTTAGCGCATTCATGATTCCTTCTTCTGTAAGTAAAGCACATTACAGCTATTCCAAGGTGCATGTTTGTTTTCAAAAATTCGATGTGTCTTACAATAGGTGGAAAAGAATGTATTATGACCGATTTTGTTTGGCAGAATTATTTTTTTCCTTCTTAGCGATGTGTTAAATCATGGCGTGCTTTACATCTTACCATCTGCAGCCTTACAGTGATGAAATGTGGTAAAGTGACTGTCCTCATCCTTTCTCTTACCTGTACCTATGTGTCAGTCTAATGGCCGTGCAGCATGACAGTGTAACTGTCATATTTAGAAATGCTGGCCGTCAGTCGGTGTCTGGCCCTGCATCGAAAGGCATTCCGCCTCGTGGCTGCCGTAAGGTAAAAGACAATTATTCGATGTATGAAACAATTTTATGTTTGATTTTATGTTAAAACAGTTCCTCTTAGATCTAGCAAGGAGACATAATTTTGATAGAACATTCAAATGTAGTGCGGAACGATTTCTTCATTTGGGAGGCTGCGAATCATTTGTGTATCTATTGATTTTTCCTCGTCACTGAAATTCATCCAGGAAAGTGACTGGAAATTAAAATGGTTTCCATCTCCGGGACATGTTTTGGGGTGCTAGATCCTTCGCCCTCAACCTCTATGTTTTCTGACGTTTACAAGCATCGTGGGAAAAGGCGGCCACGGGAACGTGTGATTTTCAGGGCGATCTCTCTCCTCTCAGGTATCGTTTCGTTCCAGGCATGATCATCGAGACTAAAACGCAGGTGGGCGCGGCACGGTGTAGTGGGGAAAGTTGTTGTTCCCGGTCTTATCGGGGAAAACCTGTGTGTGTTCAGAGGGAAATGGGTTTTAATGCGTTCTGTCAATTCTCTTTTGCATTTATTAGTGAGAAAAAAAAATTAGATAGTTGAAGGGTGGCGGTTTTGAGTTATTAAGAACGACCTGGATTAGCCGCGGCTCCGTGGGTCAGGGAAGGGTAGCCGCTGCGTCGCATCTGGTTTTGGTTTGCGGAAACTCACAGAGGCACAAGGCATGTGTAGCCTCATTGTTAGCCTTCTCCCCGCCCTGCTGAAGACAAAGAGCCCCCCGCTCCAAAGGCCCTGAAATACTTTTAACTCCAATTTACAGATTAGGCAAAACCTGTTAGGTTAAGGGTCACTTAAGGCAGTTGAAAAATTTCTTTGTGAACTTCCCAGTTTCCTGGCTGTTAAAGAAAATAATAAAATAAAAAAGAGCTCCCCGGTGCAAGAATTCCATAAAACAGAGAGTGGCGTGTGAGGGAGACGCTTTAATGGTTTCCGTGCCCGATGCAAAGCCCGCGGCAGCTCTGAGTAACGCGGAGTCGAATGTCGCAGATGCGAGCCGAGTCTGGGAGCCGAGGGCCGGGCGCGGGGCGATCCGGGACCAGAGCAGGACGCTTCGTCCCTCGGGGCTCGGGATGCGCGTTTCTAAGCGGGGCAAGGGGCCTGCTTTCCGGAAGCCTCGGAGAGGTCCCGGGAGAACTCCATGGGACGTGCTGTCAGCCTCTTACTCTCTTGCGGGCGATATGCAGGACCGGTGTTTCCTGGAGTCAGAGACCTACTGTGTGAGCCCGCGTCCCCCGGGAGAGCTCTGGTCCCCTGGCTGGCCGGCCCCTCCGCCGTCATCTTCCAGGGGGCACCTGTTATAGTCAGAATTGACTGTGGAAGCCCCCATGGCTTCCTGCGAGCCTTAGCGACTGACCACACTGGGGACAGAGGCCCCCGGTCAAGGAGCTCGTGTTTCAGAGAGAATCACACCTTTGAACACTCAGGCTTCCCTGTCAGTAACTTGGAGTAGTAAAGCCTCCACCTCCCCCCTCCGCCCCATTTCTGTGGAAGTCAGGTGGGGGGTGAAAGTTCTCCCATGCCTCCTCGGAAAGTAATCTGGCCTGACGGGCAGAGATGTTTCTAGAAAACAGGAATGTGGCACCAGCAGCGTGGTCCCTGGGGTGCTGCCTGCGGCGTTGGGTGTGGGCTGAGGAGTGAGCAGAGGGGGCGAGGAGGGGAGTTCTACCCTGGGGAGGGGGGTCAGGTGACCCCGAGACACATGAACAGTTAAGGAAGCGGGGCAGATAGGGGAGGGAAGAGCCTTGGTGGTCACGACCTTCGTCCTTCCTCTGGACTCAAAATGATGCTGTGATTTTGGCATGTTTTTTCTCCACCTGATCTGCGAGTCTGAGTTTTCCACTTGTCTGTCGGTTTCTTTGCTGCTCTGTCTGCGCATGAGCCTGCGCATTCGCTCCTTGATTGACACGTGGAAAGTTGGCACAGGTGACGTGAGAGCCTCCTGGAGTCGCTGAGCAGATGAGGCCTCGCCGCCCCGAGCGAGGCCCCTGCGAGCAGGACGCCGCCCTGCGCTCGTCCTCCGAGGACGTCGCCGGCCTTCCCCGCCGGCGAGTCTGTGCCCTCCGCCTGCTCACACAGCCGGTGGCTCCATGTCACGTTCCTCGGCTCCCGCCTGAGTCAGTGCTGCGGGCGCTGGGCGCGAGCCTGGAGCCGCCTCCCTCCTCCGCCAGCATCTTTCACCTGCAGCTGCGTCGTGGTCAGGCCGGGGGCGGCGTCCACCGCGGCTCGGCTTTGAGTGCCGTCGACGGGCAAAAGTCAAGTTCATGTCCCTTTAAAAATCGCACACTAACCGCTGGATCAGTGCCTTAATCACCCTTCTGCAGAGCGCAGCGAAGACGGACCTCCGCTGTGCCGGCAGCGCCGCTAGCCACGGTGGCTGGTACCTCTCCAGGTGCCGGCCGGGGCCCGAGCCCCACGGCCCGCCTCCGACAGCCAGGGACACAGACAGTGGCCGCCACTGACCTCTCGACCTCTTGCTAAATGAACTCGAGGCCAAGGGGGACAAAGGAAATGCTACGGATATTTTTTAAGTGCAAGTGAAGACAAAAAAAGAAAAGAGTTGCAAAGTCTTTTAACTTCTTCGTTTTGCAAATATTTCCTAGGCACTGCACGCTAAGGGCCTGAGGCTTTGCCGACATAAAAGTCAGCAGCAGGATGGCTTTCAGTAGTAATAGGATTTATTTTAATAATGGGATCATTTTCAAGAAATAGAGTTTTAAAGCTTCTTTTATTTCATATGTGCATGAAATTGAACACCGTTTTTATGAGTGATGCACTGTAAGCATATCCCCAAATCCCAAAATACAACCTTTTTTTAAAAAAAAAAAAGAAAGAAAGAAAGAAAGACACTACAAAACGTCTCTCACATAGGACAGCATAATCCGTGTTCTTCCCACAATTCTCATCTTTTGAAAAGACTTCCCTGAACCTGAGTTCAGGCAAGCTGCTAGCGCCGAGACCAGTATTTTTTTCCAGGAAAACAAACACACGCAAAATTTATCTGTCGATTTGACGGACCTTGCACTGGGGACGTCGCGAACTGTCTAGAATTATGGTGACGCGGAACAAGTGTCAGGTTCTGAAATTTCTCACGGCCGCGTAGGACAGTCCCGCAATTCCCGGGGCCGGACCTCCCGCGAACGAAGACGCCCCCAGCCGCCTCTGCGGAGCCGCGTGGTCTCTCGTTACTCCTCACACACGCGTGTGTCCTTAACGTCCCGTCAGAGTGCACTATGGCAAAGGCTCAAAAACGACGTCCACGTTAGGAATGTCCGACGTTAATTTTAATGGATAGAAATGAGACAACTTTGCGGAATGATAGTTATCAGTTCGAAGAAGGCGAAGTCAAGAACGAGGCCGGCTCACGGGCCCTCCATCGGGCCTTTTCGGGGACGTCTGGCACCCTCTAGTGACGACAGTTCGAGCCGTTCAGAGGGAAATTCTCTGCCGGGTGGCCTTCTGCCCTCTAGCTGGCGAGTAAACGGAGCAGTGAGCTTCAGGCCCCTTCCTGAAATTCTTGAGGCAGGATGATTTCTGTAGCTGTTGATAAAGGATAAAGTAGTATCCACTAGGCAAACTGCCGCTCGTCTTCCGGCCTGTCATCAACGGTCCGTTCAGAGAGAACTCTTCCGCTTACCCCGATCACCCGCAGCTTTTCCCCAGAATATGTGTCGAGATTTGCGATGGGGTCGGATGAAAACTGTGAATTAATCTGCACCAGGGTTTTGATTCGATTTGGCGAATTTAAACAGAATTAACAAATTTCCATAAAGAACCGGTCTGCCTTGATTTGAACTGCACTTTGTACCCCCAAGAGGGCTGCCTCACTTTGCAGATGAGGGGACAAACAGAGGGGACCATGCAGAGAGGGCACAGAGCAGAGCAGCCGCTTGCAGAGGGGGGAGTGGGCAGAGGGGCAGCAGGCAGAGGGGCAGCGGGCAGAGGGGCAGCGGGCAGAGGGGGTGCACCCGAGCCGCTGCCACGGCAAGCCAGACTCCGGCACTATCACACGTCTGACCGCCCCGGTGGGCATAGGACCCAGTCGGTCTGCAGGTTGCCTGACGACACTTACGCAAACGTAAATGCATTGACGACAAACGTTTTCTTCCTCGGCCTCATTTCTGACTTCATTTGTGATAAACAAGTTGGCAGACACAGAACACACACACATAAACTAATGCAGAGAGGCAGAAAGAAGGGTCACCTCAGTCTAGGACTAAATGCAGCCTTCATAAAGTGTGGGGGAGGGGGCGGGGGGCAGGCAGCACGTGTTTAATCCAGGCCTCTCTGCAGATTTCCATTAATTGGGTGATATCGTCATGCACTTCATTAAATACCTTTAAGAAGCAGTGTGTGTATGTGTGTGCGTGCGTGTGTGTGTGTGTGTGTGTTTAAAAACTGATTTACAAAATAAGTACGGATCCAGACAAAAATAAATGCTGATGTCCAGTATCTTAGAAACGAGACCAATGCACTTAAAAATCACATTTAAAAGTCCGACTAGTAACTTCTCTGAGGGGCCAGGAAGCATGGCTGAGGGCAGCAAGTGAGACCCAACACCTGAGACCTGAGCAGGGGACAGAGCAGCAGGACGGCCTCTAGGCAGGGTGGCCACATGCCCTTGTGCACCCGCACGTCATGTGGCGTGGGAGCTAGACCTGGGCTCGTGGCGCCCGGTGGCACCTGGTGGCCATGGCATCTCTTCTCCTACATGCCCAGTTATGTGGATAAAGACCGTGACATGCATTGAATGGTTCACAAACTAGAGCTAAATGTGATCGTCGAAACAGCAAAGGAATCAGTACCTTTCTTTACACTAAGTTATTGTATCGAAATAATAACGCTTAGGGTTTTGTAGTTGTTGTTTTAATGCTGCTGCAGTTTTAGAGGCATATGGAATTGAGCAAGAGCAAATTTGGCAAAATTTGAGAATAAACGCGCGCTTATGAAATTTGAGAATATGTGTGGCACTTAGGAAATCGCGTTCATCGAAATCATTGCTTCATTCGAGCCGACAGAGCCGAACTGACGCGGGCTTCGGAATGAAGGAAATTGCGACTTGGTGTTGAGAAGTCGAGAATTTAGTATGTGATAATTTCCTCGGTTTAGATTAGCTTGAATCGGCCAAGACTGCTGCAGACTCTCTTAACCACCCAGAGAAAGTGTTGAAACAATAGTTATTTAAATTGTAATTGGATTATTTCTTAACGTGCTGCTGGAGGACGCACGCACCCACGGCCTGACCCAGTGGCGAAACCGTGCTCGCGAAGTTTGAATAGGAAAACGGCCCTTCGCCAGTGCAGAGCGGGTGACCTCGGGGGCGAGGAGTGGCTCGCGCTGCACGTGGCCCCAGGCAAAGCCTCCGCCTGGCGTGAGTGGAAAAGCCCCACCGGATGGTGTAGTTTTCCACTGCGGGGGTGGGCCCAGATGTGCGACCCTTCTCTGCGGCCTCAGGCATGTTCCCTGGCACACATCCTTGGGACATCCTCCTCACAGGCGCTCCTGAAAAAGCCAAGCGCTCGCTAGACACTGTAAGGTTCGGCCGTCATTTTTAGGGGCCATCACCAGCACTTTGTCTTATTGTTTGGCCCTTAAAAAGCCAGCGTGTCTCGGCTCAGTCCCGGGCTCTGCAGTTTTATGTGTGTGGAATCTGAGTTGCGTAACACAGACTTCCTGAACGCCGAGACCCCCAGCGGCTGGACAGCGCCCTGTCACCCCTCTTTCCGAGCACTGACCAGGGTGCCTGGCAGGAAGCGGAGGGCACGTCGTCCACGTTGGCTGGACGGGTCAATGCTGGGTAGATGACGGTCACAAAATGCGGGAGCGGCTGCCAGGTTTCCTCGCGAACATTCGTCGGAAAGAGCTACTCTATTCTCGCTGTAGACATTTAAAAGGCCGTGTGGATTTTGGCCGTGTGTGTGCCAAAATAGTACTGTGTGCTGCATGTTATAGAGATAGTGACAAAAAACATCGCCCGTTGCATGTTACTTATGGAACTTTGACGTTAAAATGTAATTTATGTTTACTGAGAATGTTTTGAAAATACAGATGAACCCGATGGGAATGGGGAAAACAAAAAAGAAAGATGCTCTATCAATTCTGTACAATATCCAGCCCACGAGTATTTGTACTTTGCCTTTTTATTTTTAACAAGCGGGTCTGTGGCCCTAGTTCTCCTTTATAATGTGATTTTTAACTCACCAGAACAGTTTTGCACCTCACTAAGTACTCATCTACTGGATCATTTTCCTGCAATTTTTTCAGTGACAAGCATTTCATTCGACAGGTGTTTAATATGGGGATCCATCAGTCCATCAAGAGCGAATCTTCTGTTCTGTCCCAAAGGAGACTATGACCTAGTATCTCTTCGCTGTGCTCTTAGATCATTTCTAGAACTATGTCACCCTCATCTAAAGCATTGTCAACTCTTGACCTTACTCCGTGGATCCCACATGGGGAAGTTAGCAAAAGAGTAAGGATGAGAGTCCATTGACTTGAGAAAATGGGAAGGCATGCTTTTAGAATGCATAGACGGTAGTGCTCCTTTTATACTTACAGGAAATGTATGATCTATCATACGTTATTTCCTTCTTTCCGTTTGGAGTAAGATACAATCAGGCATCTGCAGGGCTTTGGTAAATTAATGAGTAATGGGTCCATAATGGGTCCATGTAAAATGGAAATGTACGATTTATTCTCGCCGACGGTGGGAGGACCATGCTGTCCGCTACGTCCCAGGAGGGCGGAAAAGGACTCTGTCCTGATGGCGTCAAGGCAGGATGGCTCCCAGGTGGAGGCCATCGGGGACCGCCCCCGAAGTGGGGCTGCCTGGCGACCTGAAGGGTGGCTTCCCAAAAGGGGGCGGGGTGGCCTGTAATGGACGGGCAGCCAGCTCTTCTGCCGCTGAGTGCCTGGGAGCTGACTCGGCGGTGAGGGAAGGGCAGCGTGTTATCTGTATCCTCAGATGATTTCCTCCTGGGGCAATGTTTGGGCAGTGGTTTCTGCACTGCTCTATTCGAATGAAGAGGCATGCCTCCTCTGACAATAACCAATCACAGCCTTTTTTGTTTTTGTTTTGTTTTGTTATTTAAAAAAACTTTGCATTAAATATTCAGAGAGTACTGGGCTTGGATGCTATTATGCCAGTCTAGACGTCAGAAATTATTCTCTCTGAAGATGATAGGAATCAGTCAAACACTGTGTCATTAGAAATGAGGAAGATTTGCTTTTGTGAAATTAGCTTTTCATTAGATCGCTTTATATTTATCTGTATTTTCAAAATTAGGTCCAGTGAAACTTATGGATAGACTCTTCGGGAAATAGATTGAATAGGTCAAATAATAGAATCAGGTTTTCTGTCTTTATTCTTTATTCTTTGTAAAGAATAAAAACGCATACGGATGTCCACATCTACACTCATTTTACCTGAGAGAGAGAGAGAGAGAGAGAGAGAGAGAGACAGAAAGAAAGAAAGAAAGAAAGAAAGAAAGAAAGAAAGAAAGAAAGAAAGAAAGAAGAAAGAGAAAGAACAGATTATGTAAATTACCACCAGTTGGGGTGACCAGACGAAGGAGATGAGCACTTCTTTGTATTATCTTGTAACTTTTCTGTAAGTTTGACGCTCTTTCCAGATGGAGAGTTAAAACATTTCACCCCGTTCACTTGAACCGACTTGAGAAAAAGTTCGACTTGAATCAGGGAGCGAAAGGCCAGCCTCGAAGGAGAATTAGATCCCGCCAGAGCTGCTGCTTCCGGTGCCGCGAGATCAAGGGCTGAGAAGCCAGGAGTCACGGTGGCACGGGACCGTGAGGGATGTTTTCTCCCTGGCGACTTTGTTAGTTAGCCGAGGGGATCACCCTCTTTAAGGCCGCTTTGTGAGATGTCCCTCACAACACGCTGCTGCTGCTCAGTAGGGGACCACACTTAGTGTTTACAATCCATGCTTCTGGGAGGAGCACAACCCCGGGACTGGGGGAGGAGGGCAGAGCGTTTTCCTCGGCCTCCTGAATCCGAGTGGAAGCCGCCCGGGTACAATGAAGCAACTCGGTCCTTTGACGTTTTAAGGGAAGCCAAATTTTAATCACCCCGCCCCATCTCATTCATTGTTTGAAGATGAAAAGTGAGGAAACCAGCATTCCTTCAAAATATGGGTGCTGAGCGTTGGTCCAGGTCAGGTTTTTATGCAGAATAAGATTTCTTGTATTTTCTCTTTCTTTTGTTTTTCTTTGTTTCTTTCTCTCAGTCTTCCTTTCTTTTCTTTTTCTTCCTTTTCTTTCTTTCTTTCTCTTTCTTTCTTTCTTTCTTTCTTTCTTTCTTTCTTTCTTTCTTTCTTTCTCTCTCTCTCTCTCTCTCTCTCTCTCTCTCTCTCTCTCTCTCTCTCTCCTTCCCTCCCTCCCTCCCTCTCTCTCTCTGTTTATTTCTCCTTCTTCTCCTTCCTTTTTTCCTTCTCCTCTTCCCCTTCCTCCTCCCCACTTTTCTCCCCCTGTTCTCCTCCTTCTGTCCGGGACACAGGGCACTGTTATCGCTGGCCAGCTGATGGAACCTCCACACAGGCAGGCCTGGCATCTGAGTGAAGTCACTTCACAGAACACCCACCTCTGAAACAGAGTGGCCGAGTGACTCAGGGGCTTGGTCCATTGTGTGTTTGGCGTGTCTCCTGTGGAGACCACACCTCAGTCCTGATGCGGCTTTCATGTGGCTGCATTCAGAGCAAAATGTTTCTCACAGAGAACAAGTAATTTCCTGAAAATGAGTAATAAAAGGCCTGTAACCCTCCGAGGAATGCTCAGGCCTCCGTGAGCCGAACTTCCTTTGCTCGGGCCCTGAGCTGACAGGGCGGGTTCTGGGGACTGCGTGAGGCCTTCACGTGGCACCTCTGTGTGGCCAGGAGTTCGGGCGGATGCCGTGCCCGGCTGTGCTGATGTGCGTCTGAGTGGGACCCGCGTGCGGACATGATAAAGTACTTGTAGTCATTTCAGTTATTTGGATCGTAAATAAATAATTGCAAACAAGGATTTGACAGATCTATTTTCGTCTTTGTTTTTCTCGGTTACTTTCATTCTCAAGTCTTTCGTGTTTTCCACAGGTTGATTGGGGAGCAAATAAACGTGACGTGTTTGGAAAATAAAAATAAAACGGTTCGGGAACACTTGCTTGAGATGTAGGTTGTTCAAAACAGCAAGCCCGTGGCTATTATTAAACATCATCGTTTGGTCACCTGAAAAAAGTTCCACGTGCAAAGCGTCCTTTCAGGAGAAAGGCACAGGGAGGAGGCTCCTGGTGTGTGGCAGACCCGAGCGGAGGGGGCCCCGGAAGGCCGGGCGCCCGGCCGCCCCCAGCGCCTTGGTCCCCGAGGTGCTGGCGGCCCACGTGAGGCCCTGCAGAGCCCCCCACATCTGCATCCTGCTCCGGCGCAGCGAGTCACACGGTGGCACGCGGGGTCACACCTGCTGTGGCCGTCCTGGTCCCAGGCAGTGGATGCTTTTTCTTTCTTCTTTTTTTTTTTTTAATTAAAAAAAAAAATCTCCTGGCTGCATATCATCAAGAAAAACAACATTGTTTTCAGGGGCTCTTATCTCTCCACTCCCAAATATCCTGTTTCTTCGGGCTGGGCGGCCAGGACCAATAGAAACCTCTTCCTGCCATTGGCTGACTTCATTTCCCAGAGTTAGCACAATCTCATCCGCTCTAAACAACCTCATCAAAACTACTTTCTGGTCAGAGAGAAGCAATAATTATTAGTAACATTTATTAACGATCAATAAACTTGATCGCATTATGGCCAGCACCATTAAGGTAAGGAAAGGGTTCCTTCTTGTTCGGCGGAATCTCGCGCCTGTTACTCTTTTCTCTGGTTTCCTTTATCGACGCAGATAAGTTAGGATTGGGCAACACCCCCACTACCACAATAGAGGACAACAAGATTTCCTTTGCGCTGCCTAGTAAATTTCCTTTTTCCTACTCCAACCATCCGCAAGGCTTAAAAACTTCAAACTCAGAAAAAAATTGGGGTTTCTAAATTCGCTGTTGAGGGCCGTGGATGACTTTTGTGAAGGCTTTTTGGAGCGCGTCTAAATTTTCATTTTCTTTAACGGTGCCCGTCGGCGCCTGGAGGTGTATCTCTATCTCTCTGCCAGCCGGTGACAGACTTGGAGAGGTTGGAGGGCAGGGTCGAAGACAAGGATGGGCTTGTAGATGTTGAACTTTTGGAGGCTCTGGAGTGACTTTAGCATCGGGGATGCCAGCCAGTCCTGGTGGAAGCGAAGAGGCACCTGGCCAGTGGCCGTGGTTCATGGGACGTGCAAATGTTGACTTGATTTTCGGATCCTCATGCCGAGAACGGAGAGTTCTCATGACTCAAATGGTGGTAATTCGGTTTGTTCGGTCATGTGTCTGTCGCCTTTAATAAAATGCCTACTTCTCTGCACGCTGTGAGTAAACTTTCTTCTTGGTGATGTTTGGTTTGTGGCCGTTGGAGGGGAACGGTCTTTCAGTTGTCTGTGCTCCGGGCTGTGAGGTCCGATGTGTTTTTCTGACAAGTGTGTCTCGTAGGTAGTATATGGAGATGAAGGTAGAGATAAATCCATGTAGGTGGAGACCAAAATGCGGCCTCGTTCCGGGAAGCGAAACCAATTTAATGGTGGGTGCAGGTGAGCAGCGTAGAGCGTATGAAGTCGTGGTCCGTTACAGTGTTTTCAAGGCCACTGTGCCTTGGTGACATTTGTAGAAAAGAGAAACATCGGCAGTAAAAACAGATCCTGAAAAAGGTGGGTTTAGTAGCCGCTTGCCTTGAGTTCAGCTGCATTTGGGTGAGAAGCGTTTGGCTGTGTTTTCATCAAGGGTTTTAGTTCATTTGAAAAGTCATGAAAATGGAACTTAGCCCAGAACCGGGCCAAAGCATTTTCAAAAATCCTCCATGGTTTAGTATTTTTGTCATTTGAAATTTTTCTTATTAGAGGGTTTGATTTACACCTACCAGATAAACTGTATTTCAGAAGTTCTGTCCAGTTATTTCTCAAGGTATGTTCTATTTTTTCAAAGTATGTTCAATAATCTACAAAAAAAAATTCATATATCAAAGGTTTTCACCCCATAGATTTTATTTTATTTTATTTTATTTTATTTTGGTTTCAAGGATTAAAGTCTGCTGAAATACAACTATCATAGAAAGGAATTTTAAAATTAGAGGTTTGTTTCAGTTACAAGAGCTGAGTTATTTGATTTCATAACCCCACATGCTACTCTTTTTATCCTTATTTTCGCCCTTAATTATGTCCATAGTTCATAGTAATAAATATTCCTTGTATATCTCAAATAGCTTGAGTATGATTTTATGTATGTGTGTTTCAAAAAAAGCAACGTATCGACAGACATTAAAATAACTGATTGGCCTTCAGAATGTGGGAAACGTTTGGCAAAACATGCTAGCGTGTTACACATTTCTGCACAGACGAAGACGTCCTCGAAGCTCGAACGCTTTGTGACTCCCAGAATCAATGCTGGGAAACAGTTTACACTTGTCTAGGGCGCTACGCTTGCCCTATGTAACGTTCCGTCACGCGGCATATTGTATGCATCTCGAGTGAACTTTTAAGTGACTTCAAGTGAATTCTTTTTTAATCCTCTGTTAAAACGAAATAGCTCCTCTTTATAAGTCACTTCCTTTGGGACAGAAACATGTCTTCCTGGGTAAAGTCATGGGATGAATTTACTGATGTGTTTATAGAAAAAAAAGAGACCTGAGTCTGTCGTCAACAGTTTTAATTTTGTGAGTGCAAAGCTCAAATTAGCATCGGGGACGTTCGGGCTGTCTGTCCGTTGGAATTAGGAAACAGTCTCACTCACAGGGCAGTTCCCAGTCTCAGATGCACACTGTTTTGTTATTTAAGTAAATAAACCGATTAGTCGATTAAGTGTCAGATGTGCTGAGTTTGTGAAGCGGGTATTCCACAACTGAGTGTTTTGTTTGTTTGTTTGTTTGTTTTTTGCATTAGTATAAGACCCTATGAGGTTCTGTGAAAAGCTAAATGTTTTTATCCCCTTTTTTTTTTTTTTTTTTTGTGATTCTCGCCATTGTTTTCCCTTGGTAATTTGAAACGTTCAAGTGGGAGGAGTGAAGGAATTCTGGGGTCTTAGGAGAGAGTGCCCCTTTATCTCAAAGTGTGTGGATTTTAAGATAAGATTACGAATGGTAATAAAATGCATAGACCTCAAGAGTGACGGCCCCGCATGGGATGCAGGGATCTGACCGGCTTTGAGGCTTCCACCTGCTCTGATGAGACCGAGGGGTGCTTAACACCCCCTCCCCTCCTCCCCCACAAACCCCGCTGTGTTTGTCTATAGCTTGTTAGCCTTGGAGCTACGTTGTGCTTCCATTAGGATTTTTAACCCAATCCCCCCAAGACTTCGCTGGTCCTTTTGTTATGCCAGGGGCCCCTTGGGAAGTCTCAGGAAGCCTACTGGCCCCTTCTCAGAATAATGCTTTTTAAATGCGCACAGTGAAATCCATAGAATGACAAGGGAGGCTAATTCCAGTGCAATTCAGTTCTCTCCTCGGGTGGTCCAGGAACCCTGGGTTGCAGCCCCTGATTCTAGAGTTTAAAGACCTCAAGTCTTTCAAATGGGAATGTGAGGCTTTTTACTTTGCCCCAGAGCTGAGGAGGAAGGGCCTGGAGAGAGCAAGGCACACACAGCACCTGAGAATCTGGCAGGACGTGGGAAGTCGCAGACAAGGCTTGAGGGGGGCTCGGCTGTTAATTCCTCCTCCCAGCAGTTATTTAGAAAAGTCGCTTTCTCTGATGTCACGGTGGTTAGAGGGTATAAGGATAACCGAAAGATGAAAGGTCGGTTTAAACACATCTAGCGCGTTCTCTTTTTCCTGCGGTGGCGCTGAATCTTTGCTGTCCTGTGTGAACAGAGAAACTTGACTTAAAAACCAAGCGATTTGGAGACCGTTCACCTCGCAGGATGCTGGTGGGCGTGCCGAAGGGGTGTAATAGTTCTGGGTGTTTGAGTTTCCATGCACCCGCCGGTTTACATGGAACAAGAATGGCCTCATCCCCCGTTCCTCGGGGGGACTCTGACCGCGAAAGGGCTGTGACGTGTGAAAAGCCGGGGTCCCGCCACGCCAGGGTCGCTCACCAGAGCAGGCCCTGGTCTCCTGTCACTGCCGGAGAGTAACGTTACAGCCCATCGTCTTAACGTGGATTGCGGGTGGCGCTTGTGGGTAGCCCAGGGGTGGGGGGGGCACGGTTTGCCTTCTGCACATGCAGCAGCAGCTTCTCCCGGCTCTGTGTGTGTGCGCGTGTGTGTGTGTGTGCACGTGTGTGTGCACGTGCGTGTGTCCCTACCAGGCACCCTGTCTCCGTGCCCCTGGGAGGAGATTGGGAGCCACCGAATTTGCGATATTCTTTCCCGTTCAACGCACTCCTGTGGGACTGCAAAGCGCTCAGAGGTCTGGGAGTCTGCACCATTTCTTAATTACCTATATTTCCCTTAAAGTGGTTATTTGATTAATTTTTTTTTGAAAACAGACTTCTGTTTAAAAAAGAAAAAAAAGCTACAAACACACTCGTACAGATACTTGTTAACGTGACTTGAAAAAAACGCACATACAAATAAATGCGTGAAACAGCCATTACTGATGCCTTCAGGAACATATCGCTTCTGCGTTTAGGACCAGAGAATAAGGTTCCCTCTGGGGACATGGGCTCACGGCGCAAAGGTCCCCATAACTTGGCGGATCCTTTGCTTTGACGAGGCCGACGCACAAGGGGGATCACGGTACTCGAGGCCGTGGGAAAGCCGGGCCGGCGGGGCCTCCCTGAGCCCTTCGAGAGGAGTGACAGGCAGTGACAGGGTCCCGGCCCACCAGTGCTGGCTGTGCGCTGGGCGGGGCAGGCTCTTTTCTTCAGGGCTGGGGACACTTCGGATGCTGTGGGGGCCCCTCCCCTCCGTTCGTCCCGGGATGGAGGGCGGCTGTTCTTTGCCCCCGAGATTTCTCTTCTGATATTACATGGCCACAGACACACCTGCGTTTGGATCCCTAGAAGTCACGTGACCCTGGACTAGGGACCTGTCCTGCCTGACCTCTGTTTCCTCGCCGGTGAATCAGGACGGTAACAGCTAGCCCGTCAGGCCGGTGTGGGCTGAGGCTGGCGGGGCCTCCCCTGGGTGCTCGATAATGGCACACGCCCCCAGACAGCCGCCCCTGGGACATCGCACTGTCTTTTTGGCCCTGCTCTGAATTCTCCCCGTTTGCCATCACCTGGCTTCGGTTGTGAGGCCCAGAGCCACGCGGTTTTTGTTCTAACAGTTTCCAAGAAAGGGGGAATAACGGGGTCACTTCTCCACGTCACGGCTGCGGCCTCGCCGCCAGGGCCAGCGGTGGTCAGGAGGAGGGAGTCTGGGGGGACACTTGGTGAGGGTGTGTGTGGCAAACACATGGGCAGGCGGAGCGGCCCGGGGCCCCTCAGGCGCGGCGGGTCAGGGGGCTGGCCGAGTCCTGCTCTGGGAGCGGTGGCTGCCGGCTGGGCCGCTGGAGGAGGACAGGCCTGCAGGGCGCCCCGCTCAGAATGAGGGCAGGAAGCGGGGTGCTGGACCACCCCCACTTCCCTCTGTTCCCATTAGCTTTGAAAAATGCACCGGGTCATTTTAAACACAGTATAGTAATAAAACATTCTCACTGTGGAGGATGTGAAAAAAAATTTTTTTAATTAATGCAAATTGCATCTAATCCCAGCCAGCCAGAGAAATTACCCATGTCCGGTGTGCGTCTTCCTGCCGTGCGTATCGGCCGGCCCTGCACCTGCCCAGCCCTGCACCTGTCCGCCTGTCTCGCTTTTCTCCGCTTTCCTCGGTTGACATTGTTTTACGAGCATTTCCCCACGTCGCCAAGAACTTTCGATAAGCAGATTTTTTATGCTTAATTGTATTTCATCTAAAATAAGCATTAGAGTTGACATAACTGCTACCTTGTAGGAAATACTGTTGCTTTCGGTTTTTCGCTGACTGCACTGCAATGCACCCTCTAAATCTTTTTAATTTACATTATTAGTACGGGTGCTCAGGAACGGAATTATTGTTCCAATGGGTGTACATATTTTTCAAGTTTTTGCCAAATTTAAATATTTGCCAATTTAAAAAAAAATAACCCATTTACTCTCCTGACAGATCGTGCCAGTTCCCACTTCTAGCCGTAGACGAGGCTAGTTATGCACGCGTGACGACTCCGAATACTCCACTCTTTGAATCTTTGTCATTCGGACAGACAAGAGTGGAATCTCATTTTTGTTTGTATTTCCCTAATTGTAATATTCCGTTACACTTTTTGACTGTGAACCGGTGTCAGCGCGCGGCCACTGTGACCTCCGGATCTTTTTCGTGTTCATATTTCCATTCCCCGTTTGAGCAGCCTCATCCTCCACGTAGTTCGCCTGCCGGACTTGGCCGAGGCATGTGGGATGAGGTTTAAGATCTTTCCTCACTCTGTCCGCTCTCTCCTGCTTAATTTTCTCTCCGGCCAGCACATGCCCCTGGCTTCACGCATGCTCGTCACTGCTCTGCGTGGGCTGCGTGCACACCTGTGCCAGCCGTGGCGCCTGCATTCAGGGATGGTCTGTCCACCTCTGTGTCCTCATCGGGGACCGGGCACATGGGAGGGGGTTCAATAAGAATTTGTTAAAAAAAAAATTTTTTTTAAACTAAGACCCTTGGAAGTCCTAAAGAGAAAACGAAGATCCCAGAGTAATATCATCATCACTGCAGATTTTAAAAAGGAATCGTATTTCTTTGGAGATTCTCCTCCCAGTTAAGCAGAAATGAATTTAATGCAATTGCATCGGTGTTTAAAAGAACACAGAAAGACATTTTTAAAGGTAGCTGTTGGACCTTGGATTCATAATGCAGATGAGCGTCACCCTCGGAGCCGTCTGTCACACGCCAGGCTCTGTCCTGTAACGCTCACCCCTACCTGGGGGCCGCTCCCTTCCGTACAGATAAGAACAGAGGGTTAGAAAGGCTAAGAAAGTCGCTCGTGTCACACAGAGCTATCTGCTGCCTTTTAATTTATCATCACATGATCTCTTTTTTTTTCCCTATTTGCCCTAGCCCCAAACATTAAATGACTATGCAGAAAAGAAAAAAAAAAGAAAAAGATATATTGAAGGCTAGAGTGATACAGTAAATCATTGAGTAATGAAAATGATTGCATCTGTCTAATTTGTCTGCTTTTGTGTAAAAAAACCCTACGGGTAACAGTTATTGTCCTCTCTGTGGCTAATCAAGATAAAGCACTCGAAAAATTCAGGGGCTGAAACTGTAGCACCAGGTTCTATATTTGCTTGGCGACCAGAATTCTTGCCATATTTGGCCATGTCCAGGGGGCAGCGGCTCTAGATTCCAGAGCAGTTGCTGATTTAAATTTCCTCATCCCGTGTATCAACTTCCTCGCTCTCGTCTTGGCGTCAAAACTGAAAACGCAGCTCCGAGTGAGTTTTCCGGCGGGTCTCACCCGGCCTCTCCGCAGGGGTGTTTGCGGAGCTGCCCTCTGGGGGGAATGGCAGTCTGCTGTCGTGCTCAGATAAGTGCTGAGACGTTTAGACAATAAGCGCCACGGCCAAGCAAAACCGTTTATTTCTGAAAGCCGCGTCCTCGTCCAGTCATAACACTGACCCCGGGGCCGCTGCTCCGCGCGCACGTCGCATTCCGGAGGCCGGCAGCGGGAGCACCGGTTAGGGCGCACTGTCCTGCGGAGCCGCACGGCCACCTCCGCGCCGCCGTGACCAAGCAGCTCCCCTCCCATCGCCAGACGATTCCTCTTCTTCTTCTGACAATTACCGACACAGAGTCAGTCAGCGCGTGAGACTCTCCACCCCCCCCTCGCCCCCATTCCTGGTCCCCGGGAGCCCCGGATTCCAGTCATCAGCTAGTAGCGAGTTTATCATCTCTGTCCCTGTGGGCCCCATGGGGTCTGGTGGAGTTTTAGCTTTTAGAGTTAACTGTATGCGTGTGATGCCCACCTTTGAGGAAGAGGAAGCTGTTGAAACGACACTTGGGAATTTGTCAACACGATGAGTCCGTGTCTCAATGTGAGGTAGATTTCCCAAGATGTTGCTCCAAGTTAAAAAAAAAAAAACAAAAAACCAAGTATGTGGTTTTATATTGCGAAGTCCTCTGTGGATCGATGTTGAGCGTAGGTATCACCTGATGGGCCGAGAGTGTCCAAAACATGGAGGTTTGGCGGGGCGGGCGCGGCCCGTATCTGTCTTATGCCCAGGGAGGCGCTTGATACTCTATTTCTTCACAGCATCCTTAAAATAACCTCTGTGGGGACAGGATTGCTGTTATCTTGCTTACGAGGAAAGGGGTGTCAATGCAGAGCTGGCGAGGGGAAGTGGAGAGAGGCCGGCGGGGGAGCTGGGGGCGGAAGCCTCGGTTGGATGCTGTGTGACCTCGGCAGGTGACTCCACCTCTCCTGGCCTGAGTTCCTCCTCGGGAGACAGGGATGGTCTCCATGGAGCTCATCCTCGACGGGCCGCTCGGCTCACACTCTCCATCTGGGTATTTCCATCTGGAGCTGTAGTTTCTGCTTCACGGGAGGGTGAGGGTGAGCTGCTCAGGATTCCTGCTGAGCACCTGCAGAGTCCTCAAGTCCACGTTAGCTCATTCGATTATTCATTCGAGCCAAGTAAATGTTCCTTCTAGGACTCAAATCGGGAAATCTTAAAAGCTTTCTTTTTCTTTTCTATTTATTTTTTTAATTTCTAGAACAGTGGGTGAATACGAATTTTGTTCCAAGTAGCCAGTTTCCCTCTGACCGACATGTTCTTTTCTGTTTATTACGAAATGGAAAACTCCGCAGACCGGGGAGCGCTCGCTCGCTCCTACGCGTTATCCGCGTTGGCGGTGCCGGCAGCCGGCTCAGGGAGGCGTTGGTGCCGGGCTCGCCGCGGCCTCTGCAGGGCCGGAGCCTGGGGCGGCCTTCGGGGCCTGAGTCCCTCCGCGTCTCCCTCCCCGTCTTCCCCCATCTCAGTGTCACCCTCTTTCCTCCTCGTTCACTCTCCTCGCAACAGCCGACAACGCGCAGGCGGTGTTTGAGACACGGAGGGCAGCACTCCTGACTCCCACGAGGGCCTTTCGGACCGTCGCACACGCTCGGGGGCCCCCCCTGAACTCGCACCCACCCGCGCCACGCTGCCCCTCACTGGTACTGGGTCACCCCCCTCCTCTGGGGACGGTGAGGCTGGCGAGTCCTTTAACCTGGGATGAGGCCACAGAGCTTGGTCGGGAGGCTCTGCCTGTGCGAGGTTCAAGTCTCCAGAAGCAGCAGCTTCCCCTCTACGTTTGCCTTCTCCCTTTTAACTTCGTCTTGTGGGAATGGCTAGAATTAGAAGCACATTTATGTTCGCATATAAAATACGAGTATTGCTCGCGGTCAAGTACGAGTGTCGCCGTGAACTGCTTGACTTCTGAACTATCCAGCCCGCCAACCTGAGTTAAGTGGATAGTCTCGTTGGCATTCTCTGTTAAGCCCAAGACAGCGAACGCTGTCGAGCATGGAAGGAGAGAAACACGATTTATTTAGCTAGGGTAGTGTCCCAGCGAAGAAAGCCACCTTTCGTTTCTTGGGCACCCGAGGGAGTTCTATCTATCCCACCCAAAAAGCCGATCCCACTGGCTCACTGTTGGAAGCCCACCAGGCTGCAAACAGTCTTGATAAGAAGCTGGCTATGAACTAAGGGCATGCAGGGCTTTTTTGTTTTTTTTTTTTAAAGCCTTGTTCTTTGAGATGGAAAACATCTTTTTTTAGACCCCATGTTTACTGCTTCGGTAAACAGTAAAATGCTGCTGTAGCAATTACCTTGAGGAAAAAGGGTTTGTAGACAGATACTTCCTGTGTCCACTTCCTACACAGATAGCCAGCCCGACCAGGGACGCACCGGTGCACGGAAAGGCTCCCAGCGGACACGTCCCCTGTGGAGGCCGCCTGGTTAGTCATTATCTGCTCTCCAAGGGGAAGAGCTTGTTGCTACAGATTTTCTGGCAAAATTCTGTCCCAAAGTAGGTAAAAAAAAAAAAAGAATGTTTCCAAAGGAACGGCTTCAGGCCACTGTTCTCAGCTTTGGTCTGATGTGCTTGCTTGCTTTCATGGGGACACGTGTAACCAGACTAGACATGCCTGTGAGTAAGAGATGTGCCCCGCAGGCCTCTGGGAATCCTTTGAGTCACAGAGGATGGTGCATGCGTCCGCTTCTGGATTCGTTGAGAAATCAGCCACTTTCAAATTCAACTAAAGGTTTTTTTCCTATGGTTGTTTAGTGTAAAGGTCACCTCAGTGTTTGCTTCCTTTGCTCGAGCAGAGATCACCAGATTTGGGTATGAAAATCTCAGTGCGGACTGCTCTCTGTGCTGATTTCACACCACTTATTAGATGTGGACGAATGCATTGTTAGGTCCTTTGAACCAAAGCAAGTAAAACCACAACACACAAACACTGAACAATAGAGAGTCATCAATTATCCATCCACAGGATGTGTCCTTACCCAATGGCCCCTTTGTAGGGGAAAGAAAAATCAAGTCAACAAACAGTAACCCTGAACAATAAGCTAAATAAAATAAATAGCACCTGAAAGCCACAGCTCTCAAGCATGGGCAAAAGGCCAGGATGATGTTTACCTTCTCTAAGCATGGAAACCTAACAGCTCCACCCAGATCTCCTTGGGGTCCCTGAAATCATCAGAAAACAGAGCGGCCATTAATCGTTGGCTCACTACACAGTAAGGCACTTCCTTTGATGATCAGAAAGCGCCTGTGAGCTTCGCATTGCAAGGACAAGTGGGCTGTCCCGTAGAGATTGTCCCTCCAACGCGCATTCCGTAGGCGTTGATGACTGACAGGTGGGGAAGCAGGGGATACATTTGACCTTGAGAAGCTGCCATCCATACTTAAATGTAGTCACGTCCTGTGAATATGCGCTAACGATTTTATCTACACACTCAGCACACCTGCTTTGGTTGACTCGATGAGGAATTACCCAGAGATATTTTCTTTGGGAGACACATCTGTTTGTCTACTTTTGCTCATCTCGTTGGAAGATCTATAAAAATCTCAGGACCCTCCTGTTTGAAGGAAGACTCTGTCCCCTGCCTCTGTTTCCCCTCTGCCTTCACCGTGTACCTTTGTTAGCTTTTGGCGGAATTCTGAGGCATCTTCCGAATCTCCCGACGTGCCTCCAGAGGCTACCTTCCGCTGCTTCTTCTGTTTCTTTGCAAAATGATGCCCCCGGTCTTCCGGGTCTGCACTGGCTCCAGTGCCCCTGGAATCACGGCTGTGCGATGCTGGTGCTGGACCGTACGGTGGACAGACTCATCTCTGATGCCAGAGCAATTGACTCCCTGTCACCTTCCTCCCCCTGAATAACCGCTGTGCGCCTGAGGGGCCGTGGTTTTCTCCTTCGTTTCGTTCTCTTTCGCCTGAAGTGAATACAGTCCTGACATACTCAACGAACAACATGTCGTTCAAACAACAACCTTCACATAAACTTTGTTCTTTGCCCCCATTTCAAGTATAATTATTGCAGGAGTTTAGAACATAAAAAGTTAGGATAGGAAATTAAAATAATTGATATTACACCATCGAGAGTCTGTTAAGACTTTATTCTTTTGGATTTCCCCCCCACCCCAGCTCTTTTTCCATGGACACATTTAAAAAGAATAATAATATTTGAGAAATTAAACTCAATGTTGATTGTCCTTTTCTACTCATTTCCTTTTTCTAGGATAGTAAAGAAAAAAGGAATACAGGCCAAATTTTCTATAATGTTCTTTAGAGATTAAGGCGCCATATTCCTTCCTAAGGACCCAGTTTCTTGTTATGGAGCAGAACCCGACTTCCACAGGCCGGACCCTTGTTCCGCTGTGCCCTGGCAAGGTGACTTCACCTTTCTGCACCTCAGTTTCTTCACCTGCAGAATAGATTCCGTAATGATGATGGCATCTACTTCCTGGTGGTGGTTACAAGGGTTAAACAGGTTAACACATGGAAGTACTTTGAGCAGTAAAGTGCTTTAGTGTGCAAAAAAAAATTGCTTTTGAGCTCTTTTGGGCTACTTATCCTAGTTTTATTCCTATTATTTCATTCACTCTCATATCTCGTTTGCTCTTTCCGAAGTAACGTATTCTTGCCTGTGTTTGTTTCCAATGTTTGTCCTTTGAAAAGGCTCCAATATGCGTCGGGTATTTATAGCTTCATCTAAAGAGACAGAAGTATTTCCCCGTCTGTTACTTGCTTTTTCCTTGTAGAGAAGACATGGCAGAGTCACCACTGTGACTCCGTTTACTTGTTCCAGCAGCGTGTTAACCAGACTTTCAGCAGCTGAACTCAGCCGCATTTTTATGAACCCGGGAAACCAATGGTTTTGAGGGGTCCCGTGAAAAACCAAGATGGAAGACTGCAAGGTGTTCATTTCTTACTCTCTAGCCTTTTCTCTGGGCTGTGCCAACGAATGAATGAATGAATGAATGAATGCGTTCCTGCAACAGGGGGCAACAGCTGGTCTCCAGCATGGTCCTGGAGTGGAAGGGGTCAAGTGCTATTCTGACTAGAGCAGGCACATTCTTCAGAGGAGGAGGACAGGTATACACTGGACGATCACGTTGCCAGTCAGGGTTCCTCACTCTGAGTCCGTGGAACCTTCCTGAACACCAGCCAGAAGCTCTCAAAACACCAGTTATGCACATTTAGCACCCTGCGCCTTAAGTTACATGGCGGCCGCCGTGCGACCTTCTGCCTGTGCCGTCGTGCCGGGTGAGAAGCCACACGCGCCTGTTCCATGCACGCTGCGCGCGGCTGCCCGCCCGGATGAGAAACGCGTGAGCGAGGGAGCCAGTGCGCGAGGCGGCGCCCGGAAACTCGTGGCGGGACGTGAACGCGTTCGATCCGGTGAGCGACGGGCGCCTGCTCACATCTGCGAAGCTTCATGCTCGTGGTCCCCGGAGATCATCGGAGGAGTTCGTGCTCCTTGCTCAGACGACGGAATTATTACCGTGTCTCGGGCCCAACATCTGTCACGTTCCTGCGGCCACATTCGAGCGTCTCACGTGAGATGTAAGTTGTGTGTGCGTGTGCGCACGTGTGTATGCGTGTGCGTGTGTGTGTGTGACCCAGCGAGCCTGCCCGTGGCTGAGAACGTGGCGTGGTCGTGCAGCCTCCTGGAGTCGAGCGGGTTGGGAACATCCGTGAGCCCGTGGCCAGCGCGTACTGTCTCTCCTGGGTCGTGAGGATGATTTCCCCTGGGGAACTCAGAGCAGAAACAGGTCCGGGCGCCTGCGCGCCGTTACACGACCCTCGTCTGGAGGAGGCAGAACCGGACGGCATTTTTGCTTTTACTGAGAGGCAGCACTCATTGGGGTTCACGTATACAAGGTTTGCATCAGGTCACCCCAATATCCCCCGGTTACAAACCCCTGTGCAAAAGTCCTCTAGTCACCAAGGGGCGGAAAGTCGTGTGCAATGGACTATCCCAGGACTGTTCGTTTCTCTTCTTCTCTTACCATAGTCCCTCTGTGGACACCTCAGTGAAGCTGTAACTGAGTTTCGCCAACACCTGCTCCGCCACCAACGTGCAGGTGTGCGCCGAGGGTTTCTGCGTCACGGGCGAGCCGGGCAGCGCTTACTGTCATTTTTATATAAATGACATCCAAACAGACGCGATGTGCTAGAACATTCATAAATAAGGCCTTTGCATTCAATGATCAGATGATCTGCTTTGTAATAAATGTTAACTTTAATAGCAGTTAACAACCAATTTACCTAAGTCAGATAATAAAATTGGATTCCCTACTAAAATTTTAAGCTTAGCAAACGTGTTATTTAACTTAACGAGTCTTACTCATCCTCATACTTATATGTAAGCCGAAGAAAATACGATCTTTCATAAAACCTAAAGTATTGTGATATCTTGGTGAGTTTTTTTTTCAATGAGTTAACTTTCAATCTAATAATTTAAGAATTTGCCTCACCGTTGCTCCTCTATAAATATTTGCTGAATGAATGAACACACAATCGAATGACCTAACGTGTATCAGAATCTTTCCCTGAGTGGAGCATGTCTTTGGCAGTGTGTGTGATTAAAAGAAATCTGAGTGGGTCCCTCTCCTAGCAAAAACTAGAATCTAGTTAGTAAGGAGGCAAAGAAAAAGGTAACAGCTTTTATTCGAGAGTCAAAAAGATGGAAGAACCTTGGTAGGTCCTCTTGGATTCCAGGGTTTCTCAACCCAATTATACTTTGGATCAGTACACTCTCGTTTTTAGGAAGATTAAAAGGAACTTCTAAGAGAACTAAGATTTTGTTGACGAGTGGAACAATCGTCATTTGACTAATTTGCCCACAAATGTTGGTTGGAAAAACATACTAAAGAAATTAGATTTTAGTTTCCATTTTTTTTTTTATAAAAAAACTTCTAACCTTATTTTCAAACAAAACTTTGAGAGATTTAAAGATATTTGTCAAAACATGTCCCCACATGACTCTCATTAGAATGTGAACTAGACATTTTCTCCCCAGCGGTACAAGAGCTATATTTTCCTAAACAGAAAAATCAAGACATAGGCAGGCAAAGGAGTTTATATGACAAATGTTTGCAAAACTAGTAGTATTCCGACAAACTCAGGCTATCTGGTCGCTGTAACCAGGAAGTTACTTAATTCTTGGCGTAGTCTGGAGGACTTTTGAAAGCTGTGCTAACTCTACAAATCAAACAGTGGGCCATAGGATGCCCTAAAATGGCAAAAATTTTGTTAAAAACAGTATCTCTGGTAGCATATCAGTTCCTTAGGCCTGCCATGACGAATGACCACAACTGGGCGGCTTAAAGCCATGGAAATTTATTATTCTCCTGCCATGTAGGAGGCCAGAAGTCCAAAATCAAGGCGGCGGCAGGGCTGGTTCCTTCTGGAGGCGCCGAGGGAGGGGGGACCCCAGGCCTCCCCCCCGGCCTCCGGCGTGGCCTCAGCCCGTGCGCGCCGTGGCCCAGAGCCGCGTCCCCCCGGCCCGGCTTCTCAGCGCCCTCTTCTCTGACTCTCGGTCCTCCTTTCTCCCTTCCTACCATGCCCTCGTCGGGTTTAGGGCCTCCCGTAATCCGGGACGGCCTCATCTCAGTCCTTACCTGACTTTCACCTGCAAAGGTTCTGGGGTTCTAGGTGGACGTGGGGGGAAGGGACACTATCCAGCCAGCTACAGGTAGGAAGGAGACAGAGCGGTTTTCCAAGGGGGCAGCTTGTCCGGCGTGTCTCTCGCCCATCGGCAGACAGGGCGCCAGCCTCTGGCACTACCCGGCAGGCGGGGTGCTGATGCTGTGTTACATCTTACTTCCCTGCATCCGAATCACGCACGTGTAAACGCCATTTCGGAATACGTCAACGCAGTGAGCTTCATGGAAAGCATACACGTTCGCCGTCATGGCACCAACGTCAGCCGTCCCGCCGTCGAACCCGGCGGCGTGAGGATCCAGGCAGGAAGCACTGTGGGGCAGGGCGTCGCCGAGCAGCCGTCTCGGCCTCACGAGATTCTGGGTCGGACGCTGTGGTTTCCCTTGTCTCGTACTTTTCCTTGGTGAACGACCAGGAGGGCAGCGAGGTTCCGGTGGTGCGCACCGCCCGTCGGGGGCCCGCGGGGCGTCTGCGCGTCCTCCGGCTCTCCGCCGGGTTCAGACGCACAGACGAGAGCTGTTTGCATCGTATAAGAACACGATTCACGTGGCCGTCTTCCCTGAGAACACGCGGTTCTCAGGCTGGCCCCAGGGCGTGGTGCCGCGCTCCGCGGGACGGCCGGGCGCTACGATTCCTCCTCTGTCTTCGGTCTCCGCTCTTTGCTAAAGTGATGATACACAGGGAGGATTCGAGCCCAGACACGTGACGGGGCCCCCAAACATTCCGGCGCGGGCCCCTGCGAAGTGCGTGGATCCGACTCCAGGCCCCCAAACTGGGCTTCACCTAACCACTGGCGAGGAAGGCTCGGTGAGATTTCCCGGGGAAAGAAATGTGAGTTTGAATTAAGAACCAGATCGGGACCTTTGTCACATTGTTTGTGTGTGCCCTTGTCTTCTCTGGGAAGACGGGGTCACTCGGGAATAAGAGGTTGGCCAGCTCAAGGGCCCGATGCCCGTCCCCACCTCGCCCCAGGCTAAGGCACCGCCAGCTGCCGCCGTGGCCGGGGGAGTTGCATTGGGACCCTGTGCTTGCGTCTGACCGGGCCGCCCGTGCGGAGGTGGTGTAAACCCCTGGGACGAAGGGGTCCGTCCCCCTTTCCCTCCCTCCGCTCTGGAGGTTGAGGATTGTCCTACCCGCTGACGGCGGGAAAAGGCACGGTGTTGCCGACAGATGCAGGCCGCGCCCGCAAGACCCCGAGAGCCGGGCAGCGTGTCCGAGGTGCGGAGGACATCCTCGTGGGACGCACACCTCCACCTCATCGCTCTCTCGGACTGTCCTTAGAGGCCAGCACGGAGGCCGGCACGGGGGAGCTCTGCCATGGACACGCAGGCCCGACTCGTCCCCTGGGAAAAAAGAAACGGGGTTCGAAGGAGAGCTAAGATCTAATGTTGGGACGGACAGTTCGAGAGACGTCTTCGGCCACCACGAAGACCGGATTAAAACCCTGAGCGAGATACATTTGTCTAGAAATAGTCTCCATGAACATTTCTGTTTTTCCCTTTGATTCGACTCTGATCATTTTTTTAAAAATCCGAGTGCGGTCCGGGCAGCACACACTCGCGCTGCTGCTCCTGTGGACTCTCCGTCCCTCGCGCTGCGTTGCCATGCCCGTCAGTACCCTCGTTTACGCGCTCCGTGCGGTGTGGCGCGTGCCCCCCTCGGAGGTACGCGGGCCTCATCCTCCACCTCTCGTCACTGTCACGGACGTAAACACGGCCGGGCGGCCCGGCAGCAGCAGGCCGTCGCCTGCATGGTTCCTCGGCAGCGCCGTAAAAAGCTATTTTTAACTGTAGGGTCCCTCACTGTTTCACATGGGCCGGCTTGTTGAGCTCCGTGGGCTGCAGCGTAGCCTGATAAAGGCACGATCACAGGTTTGCTCCCCAGGAAAGCTCCTAACTTCTTAAAGATAAAAAAAAAAAAAAGAAAGAAATCTCCCCTCTGTGACCACGAGCTGCCTCACTCGTGCAAACACCTGCGGGGCCTGGAAGGGACGGCCCGAGCCAAGTGCGAGGTTGGCTCCGAGCAGTGTTCCTACTTTCGGACGAGAGAAAAAGAAAGGGGTGGGGGACCCTCAGGTTGCGTCGTCATCAGCGGGCGGGAGGTCCCGCGTGGAGGCCGCCCGGCCCAGCCGCACGCCGTGTCACTTGAAAACGCCACGGTCGGGGCGCAGGAGGGACCAGGGCTCGCTGGGCCCACGGCCCCGCTCACCGGCGTCACGGAGCCCCGCCCCGACCCGGCCCCGGACGCCGCCCAGCGCTGCGCACCTGCAGAAAGAGGCCGTTTGCGTGGCATTCAAATCTGGCTGTTTAGTCTGCGAGGAGCGGGCAGGATTCTGTCTCTTTAATGTTTGTAACGGTTGGACGGAGCTTGTCGGGTGAAGGTTAATTGCTCTCCAGTTGGAGCAGTTGTGTGCCCAGATGGGTTATCAGGGCTGAACACTCGTTACAAGATTAATCTCGCTTCCGACAAGACTTCCCTTTCCTTCAACTGATTTTCGCCCAGCCATTGGAGCTGTCATCGGCCGTTAAAAGCAGGGTGGATTACTCTGGGATATCGATGCCGGTATGCGGCGAAACAATGCCGAGCGGTGTCATATCTCAGGGGACAGCTTTGGGAGAACACATTTCAGGGTTGTTACGAAGCCTGGGGCCCGCGAGCAGCAAGGACAATCGGGCCGCTTGCACCGGAGCAGCCCGCAGAGGCGCGGGGCACACGCGGCCGCCTCCTGCGTGCAGGGCGATGCCGGGGCCTGCGCTGGCTCCTGAACCTTTAACTGCAACTGTGCTCGGGTCCGTTGTCCCTTCTCGGACCCCTCCCCTCCTCACCCTGGCAGGAGGGGCTTGGCGTGCAGGGTCCACGCCAGATTCCACGGCAGGTGGCGCTTGGGGCGAGGCCCCTTCGTGGAATTCCTGAGCCCACGTCAAGCTTCTGTTCGGGGTCAGGGATTTCTGAAACACCATCGTCACGTGTTTGCTGAGAAACAGGGGACGGGCTTTTCTTTATCTGGTAACGAGGAGCTTCGTTTCTTTGCTTTGCCTCACGACATTCTCCTGCCAGCATGGCCACAGGCCGCGGCATTTACCCCTGTGGGATTCCGACGCTCCTTTACTCACTCGCAGTGTCTCGGGCACCCGCCAGGGTCCTGGGTGCAGGGGGCAGGCGCAAGGGGCACTCTCAGTCCAGTGGGGATCGGGAGGGCGTGACAGATAGAACACAGTGGTCAGCGAGGGGACACACAGGACAGAGGGTGGCGGCGGGGGAACGGGGACCCCGGCGGGGACTAGGTGACCGGGGAGGGGCTGTCGGGCAGCGACCCCAAGGACGTGCGACGAGGAGGCGTGGTGTCTGGGGGACACCGTGTGGGCTGAGAGAGCTGCACAGGTCCCGGGACAGGGCCGGGCCGGGCCGGGGGCCCCGAGGACAGCGGCTGCGCTTGTGCTGCTGGAGGGGACAGATGATGTGTACAGGGGGTGGGCCCCGTGGCCTCCTGGAGCCTGATGTCTCAGGGGAAGCTGGCAGGACAACCCTGCTCCGATTACGGGGTCATCTCCTTCCCTTGTCAGGGGCGGATTTGCACCAGGTGAGAAAAGACGGAGGCGCCTGGCCGCGGGGGATCAGTGAAAAGGGGGTTCCCTTTTTGAGAGCCGAGTTAAAGGCACGGAGAAGAACTTGACCTATTATTTAGGTCGCCTTCCCTTCCTTCACCCCGTCTCCTTACACCGCCTCTTCTCAGGGGCCGGGCTGGTTTTCAGGGGTCTCCAGTTGCCTCTGTTTCTAAGTGCCGTTTCCGGTGTAGGCAGCGTGCTTGGAGCAGTGTGTTCGGCGGCTAAGCCACACCCTTTGGGATCAGCGGCGTCAGGATGCCGATGGGAGATGCCGTAGGCCACTTGCTGAACGAGCCGAGCCTCCGTGTGTCCCCACCCTCAGAATGGGCTCCTGATGGCGGCTCCTCCCATAGGCGGCTGGTGTGCAGGTCAGATGTGCACATGCGCCCAGGCACGGACCCGCGGGCCCGCCACCCCGTGACCGCGCCATTAGCCTCTCTGACTGTTACAAAGATCCTGCGTTGCCCATGTGCCCCGTCCTTACAGCCGTCCGTTTCCCTGGGAAAGAAAGGATAAATTACCATTAAGCCCGGAGACATCGCTGGTGGTGAGAGACTTCTTACCACAGTGTTTTCTCCGAGAGAGAGAGAGAGAGAGAGAGAGAGAGAGAGAGAGAGAGAGAGAGAGAGAGAGAGAGATGATGGAGCTGAGCCTT
This sequence comes from Rousettus aegyptiacus, assembly GCF_014176215.1. NCBI lineage: Eukaryota > Metazoa > Chordata > Mammalia > Chiroptera > Pteropodidae > Rousettus > Rousettus aegyptiacus. The sequence continues at coordinate 2,596,563 of NW_023416307.1, forward strand.
CCGTTTTGCCCTATTTCTGTGTTGTGAAAACAAGGGATAAATACTCATCACCTTCCACACAGGCAGGAATCTTATTGTTTTTCTAGGGCCTTGTAAGGGCAAGCGCTTTATCTGTCCCATAAGCCATCACGTGACTTCATGAGTTTTTTGTTTTGTTTTTTTAAATCCACACGGAGTCCATGGTTTTCAGGGCGAAAAGCCGGGGAAGAGAAGAGAGACAGGTTGGAAGTTTGTGGTGTTGGCGCGGGGTCTCCTCTGGGCCTCCGATGGGCTGTGACACAGCCCCCCGCTTCCCCCTCGGGGACCCATCAGGGCTCTGCTGCCCGAGGTCACCCGAGACAGATGGAAGACAGACAGCATAGTGCAAGGCCCTCTCCGGCACGCAGACAGGCGGCGTCTCCAAACACCTGCACAGGTGCGCCGACTGGGGCCCCACCTGCACGTGCCGGCCGGCCGTCTCCTTTCTCGGCCTTCCTTCCGAGAAACTCGTTTCCCATGGGAGAGGTCTTCTGCAGAATGCACAGGCTGCGGGCACCTCGGGAGTGTGGGGCCCGGAGCACCAGCAGGAAGTTCTCGACCTTGACCATCTCTGTCCGCGGCTTCCAGGACCAACAATGTGCCTTACCTCTTACGGTTACTGCAGGGGTGACTCACATGTCAGCAGAACGGCCCCTCCTGATTTCACTGCAGTTTGTGGGAAGGAAACACTCCTTTAAAGATAGATTTACTGGCGAGTGAACTCTGAACCATTCTTCTTTAGCCCTGATCTCATGCCATTTGAGGGAAAAAAAAAATCACTGAGCTCATTTTTTTAAAAGTTCTGTATATATAATACATTTATTGTACATTATAAATTATATTAGATGCATTTAAATATTCATTATATATTATATTTATTATATATTTATTATATGTTTGTTACATATTTATTATGTATGAAATTTTTTTAAAATTTATACCTGGTTAGTTCCAAACTCACCCGTTTTACATAGGTAGAACTTAAATGAACTTTAAAATAATATCTCCATTTTATAAAACAGCACCCCCACACTGTACCTCCCCCGCCCCCCCCCCCATCTCGTCTATAATGAAGGCTGTTTCCTCCTAGGCATTTGTGATGCCTCTTGATTGTTTGACACTCCCAAATTTGAGTCAATTTCCCATACGTCAAGATAAGATTAAGTTTGAGTCATAATTATTCACCACTCTCTGGTATCTAAAAGAGTTGTCTTATTTAAAGGATTATTAAAGAGAGAGGGAGGGGGAGAGAGAGAGAGAGAGAGAGAGATAGAGAGAGAGAAAGAGAGAGAGAAACAGAAAGAAAGAAAGAAAGAAAGAAAGAAAGAAAGAAAGAAAGAAAGAAAGAAAGAAAGAAAGAAAGAAAGAAGAAAGAAAAAATGGGCTCAGTGTCCCAAAGAACAATGAGCCAAACGAGACAAAGGAAGGGGTTCGCTAAGCGTAACCGACTTCATCGAACCGCCTGGGTCTGGGCAGAGTGAGTGACGTCAAGATGGGCCGAAGTGATTGGAAATCAAATCCAGGAAATGGCTCGACGTGGCTCAGCTCAGGACGGCGCGTACTTGTGGTGCTGTGCCCCTGACGTACGGGTCATCTTCAGCTTCCATTCCCAAGGGAACTGGCACCTCCTTACTCAACCTGAGCAGCCTGGGGTGGACACCAAGGGAGAACCCCGCCCCCCACAAAAGAGCCACAGCTAACGCCCTGGGGTCAAGACCTTGGTCCTTCCCGCGCAGAAGGTCCAAAGCCTCGCTCTCCCCTCACTGTCAAGAAAGGAGCTGCATCCTCCTTGGCCAGACACCTGCTCCTGGAGTCGCGGGCTGCAGGGCCGTCCAGCCCACAGGGTCCGGCCAGCTCGTCCTTTGGGTTCATGGGCATGTTAGCCTCTGTCCAGCGATCCACCTCCACCTGGGGGCTCGTCTTTCTGACACACAGACTTGGCCACGCTGCCCAGCTGTGCCTCGCACGCAACGAAGGCCAGCCGCTCCACGCAGCAGAGAGGTCCACGCAGGTGTCAGAGCAAAGCCCCTCCGCGTCCTACCCGCCGCAGCTCCGGGGGCCACACGTCGGGGTGGTTCGTGGGCTGGCAAAGCCCGACTCGCCCTTTAAGGCCCGGCCCCACTGTCACATCTAGGAATGCGCTTGGCGTACGGGGCGCCAGAAGGGTTGGCTGCTGTTAACCCCGTCGTGACGGAAGCGTGCGAGCCCCAGGCTTTCAATCCCGGTCCAGGTCATTGTCCTCCTCGGTGGTGGCCAAGCGGCTCTCAACGCTATCAGGAGGGGTTTGGAGCTGAAGGCGCGGGGCGCTTCCCATTGGGCTATTCTGGGCTCCCGGACACGGCGCCACGACCTAGGTCTCGGCGGCATCTGTTCTGGCATTTTCATGAGCAGAGGCGCCGTGGGGCCACCACTGTTCAAAGTCCCCTCCACCCCCCATTGGAGCCTTTCGGGAATCCACGCCGAGGCTCAGGACCCCTCGTTCTCAGGACGAGCGAGCTCTCACCGCTTGCAACACTCACGCGATACAACGAACCCGCCCCCTCTCATTCTGTGCAGGATAGACAGAAAGCCGTTCACGGCACCGGCCGTGTTTGCGGGGCGCGCCCCGTACGTATGGTCGCCGAGGGGAAGGAGGCGCAGGGCAGCGCTGACCAAGACCGCTCGAAGACGGCACGCGGTCCCCACGTCACGTCTCCCTCGATCAAAAAACGTCTCTTGAAATAATTCTCTATTTACAGGAGAGTCGTAATGGCACAGAGAGTTCCCGAGCCCCCTGTATTACCATCTTTCATAATCAGGGTACAACGATCAAAGCTGAGAAATTAACGCTGGGACAATATTATTGTCCAGGGGTCAGGAAGCTTGGCTCGCAGGCCCTAGCCGCGCACGGCCTGTTTTCGTGTTTGAGGCTTTGTTGGAATGCGGCCACACCCCATTCATTTACTTACCGTCTTTCTTTCCAGTTCCAATGGCGGGGTCAAGTGGTTTCAAAGGAGACCACATGGCTTACAAAGCCAAAAATATTTACTACTAAATATTGGCTCTTTATAGGGAAAAAAAAAAAAAGCCGCCACTTCCTCTTTTTAAGGAAACTACACACTTTCTTCAAATTCCCCCAATTTTCCACCGATGCCCTTTTCCCGCTGCAGGATGCCGCACGGCATTAGCCTCCGGTCTGCGACAGGGTCATGTTCTTGCCTTGTCTTCCGTGACCTTGACAGTTTTGAAGAGCGCTGCTCAGGTCTTTTCTAGAACGTCTCTCATTTGGGGTTTGTCACATTTAGGCAGAGGGTGTAGATTCTTAGGAAGAGGACCCCTCCGACATGACGTGTCCATGTCATGGTGTCTGATCAGGGGCAGGTGATAGGGGTCTGACTTCTTGCTGGTGGTGTTGCTCTGGCTTAGGGGGTGCCTGCCCGTCTTCTCCACCACTGAGTTACCGCTTTCCCCCTTCCGAGCCTTATTCCTTAGAAGCAAGTTACGACACACAGCCCCCACTCGAGGGGAGGGGCGTCAAACTCCGTCTCCCGGCGGGGGAGGTAGCGAAGGTTTTGTGGGTATATGGTAATGTAGCAACAGAAATTAATCAATGCTTTGAGGGTGTTCAGATATCCTCTTTCTCCGTACAGCGTCACCCACTAATTCGAGCACTGTCCGTGCATGATTATATGGGGTCCTTCAGTAAAGAGGAGCTGTCTCTTCTCCCCCATTTATTTTATTTAATTCCATCATTTATTTCTATCAACGTCGGCATTTGGATATTTGTCTTATTCTTTGGGTTATAATCCCACACTCTCATTGTGTGTGGCCCACCTTGTCCCGGCTTTGGCCGTCAGGTGATCTCTCCCGTTCAGGTTGATTTCTGTGTCCTTTGGACATGTCTCTGCCTCTTTTTCTCTCTTTTTTTTCTTCTGTGAGCATTCCCTCCGTTTCTTTTTGAAGGGTATTTTCGCAGACTGTTCTGTACTCAGAAAGCGCGCTACACTTCTAAATCCCGACTCAGAAAGAAGGAGGCAGGTCTTCGGGTCCTTGGCGGCCCCCTGCTGCTGTGGCTGCTGTCTGCCTCACACAAGGTCTGCAGGCGGGGAGCTGAGGTCCGCCCCAGGAGCCAAGTTCAAGTGTGACGACGGGGCTGCAGAAAGAATGCCTTTCCTTTGGGCCCTACTGGGGCTCCTCGAAATGGAAACACGTTAGAGGTGGGCACCAAGACGTGGCAGACAGACAGTCAGGGCTCAGAGCCATGGGCTCAGAGGTCATGGGAAAGAGCAAGCTAACTTGGTAGCTGTGACTTCTTTCTTCCCCCAAGCCCGTGATTCGGAACAATGTTCAAAACGTTCATTTCCTTTCCTTTCCCCCCTGACTCTCGGGGCTCCATCTCCCATGTCTGAGGACCCAGGGTCTCTGAGAAGCCCTGCATGGTAGTGGGTGGTACTCGTGGCTTCTGTCCAGGGCACCCCACCACCCATGCCACTAACACGACGTGGGTCTAGGGGAGAGTCGGAGCATCAGACTTCACAAATAACGGACTCACAAGCAAACTTAGAACATAACCCATGTCTTTATCTATAAACTGGGGAGCCTAAAATCTATCCTGTGTCTATATGGAGTGGTTAGAAGGATCATATGGGATAATGACAAACAGGTGTTTATTGAACCATAAAGTATTCACTGTATAATCCAGTAGATGACTTTGCACAATGGCTAATCTAACATCCATTTCGTAGAGCCCCAGAACGTAATATATATTATATTATCACTGCAGGCGTCACGTGATAGGACATTGTTTCATTCATTCTTCGGTCTACAAATACGCAGTGCCTAGTACATGCTGGGAGTCGCTCGCCTCCTGGGAAAACCATCTCTGCCCTCATGGGATTTACATTCTGGTGTAGCTAACATTTCAGGAAGGAATCAAATAAGCAAATGTACATATGCGTTAATCTCGCGTGCTATGATTAATGGGTATGTACATCCCTGTGAATGCACTGTGAGCCAGAGAAGGTCAAGGTCACTCTGTGCTGCGGGCACCCTGCACAAGTCGTTGCTGGGATTCCCTGTGCACCAGGCGGTGGTGCCATGCTGGCTGTGTGCTTTATGGGTCTGTTAGCGTTAGTTCGCCGGAGCTGGTGCCCGTGAATGATAAACGAGCATTGATTTTTAAAAGTATGTTCATTTGTATGAAGACCAGCATTACAGTCTGGAGTTCACTGATGAAAGTGGGTAAATAGTTCTGTTGCTTGGTTTAAATATTAAAATAAGGAAAGACAAGGGAAGCTCTGAAAGGGTGCCTATATCTCGGTTCTCAACTCGATGTACATGTCTCTTGCCCCCCGTGCAGGAGGGTATCTGGGGACATGTAGGCAGGCGTTCGGGGTCGTCATTGTCACGGAGGCAGCTCTCTGGCAATGGATGGGTGGGACCAGGGACACCTTCAAAATGTGGTCTAGTTCCATATAAGTATGGAAGACGGTCCACCTCAATTCCTCCTGTGGGAAGGGCGATGCTCCAGAGGAGGGTCAGGTCACCAGGGGAGTCGGAGAGTTCCATTCTTTCTGGATTTATCCAACCACGTTAAACACGGATGTTTCATCCCATCTCCACTTCTCCACACGTTCACAGCGAGTGTTAAACCTAATTAAAGATCCCAGTCAGATCACAAAATTGCTCAATGGCCAAACTAGAATTGGCTTTCTACAAGTGAAACGATTAGTTTGACGTCGCTGCTTCGCTTTATTTGTTTAATTTCCCTCCTTCCTGAACTTGAACATGAAGACTAAAAGTGTGAGAATTCCTCAGCCAAAAAAAAGAGAACATGATTCAAAATCCCATCAATCTATTAATGATGGAACGCGATTCTAATTGCACTTGGAAGCGTTAGTATTCAGTAAGCCTACTATGGAAAAGAGGGTTGGGCCGGGCGCAGGTGGGAGGGGCGGGTGAACTGCTTTCAGTTTTTTCAACATCTGTCTGAAAAGCACCTCTGACCTAAAAGGCTCATAACGGACCACTCAATCCTTCCTCCAAACCCAGCCCCTATACGAGGTGCTTTTACGGTATTATTGACTGTATTCCCCGCACTGTAATTCACATACCTGGGACCGTTGTTTGTTTTTGTCAAGCCAGACGTTTTATTTATAGATGAGACTTTTTGGATTTTGCGGACTCGTGACTTTCTATCACAGGAAATGTGTGCTTCTTCACCCCTTAACCTTTTTCATCCATCCCTCGGACCTCCTTCCCATCCGTTGGCCACCAGTTTGCTCTCTGTGTCTATGACTTTGTTTCTGTTTCGTTCGTTCGTTGATTTTGTTTCTTAGATTCCACGTACAGGTGATATCACATGGTATTCGTCTTTCTCTGGTTGTTTCTCGTTAGTACCGGATGCGGACTCAGCAAGCACATCACTTTAAATCTTCTGCGCTTACTCGATGGTGGTTTTCGTAGACTCTTACAAAAAAAAAGAAAAATAGAATGTAATGGTGCCAGGGTCGGTCGTACTTCTAGTTTTTCTCTTCGTGTCCTGAAAGCTGTGGCAGTTTCATTGGTCCCCGGGAGAGGGCTTTGCTTAAAGCAGTTGGACGAATGGAATCGGGACATGGAACAGAGGGAGAAGGGAGGTCCCAGCACATGGGGGGCGCGGGCTCCGCTACCCTCTGCCCGTTGGCCATCTGGTGTGTTCGTGCCTCGTGTGTATTTGGCAAGAAAAGAAGCATTTCTGAGCCCCTTACATGTAAACAATTTTTTTTATTATTATTTATTATTTCCATTATGTTAATGGAAGCCATTTTGAAAAAAAATCCTACGGCTTTGGTTGATCAGACAACGCTATGGACCAGGATACAGAATCCCCCACAGCCCCTTCTTTCTGCCGGCCGTTGGCCGCGTTCACTCGTCTCCGTTAGCTCCGTTAGCTCCCTCTGGAACTGGAATTTAATCAAGTGTAAGTGGCAAAAGCAGCAGTAAAAATGGAGAACACTCGCCGAGTACTTGCTCCATGCCCGACGCCGAACTACGTGCCATATAAATAGGGCAGATAAGACAGACGGGGCAGTGATTACCCCATTTCACAGACGAGGACACAGAGCCACCAAGAGGTTACGTTGCCAAGTCAGTGGCCTTCGTGGACTGGCCATGAGCTCGGCCCCGGAGGTTCACACCCACGTCTGACACGTCCCTGCCCGCCCCCCCGCCCCCCGCAGGGGCTTACGCTTTCGTGGCGGTGGTGTGGTCATGCTGTGCACAGCTGTAAACATCTGCATGCAAAATAAAGACATAATGACCTAGACAAAGACATAATGGTGGGGAAGTCATTCTAGCAAATACGACTGTTAGTGCTGGTGATGTATAATGATTATATTAGGCCCGAATGAGACTGTGTCTGTAGACATACTCTGAACTATCTGGTCTGTAGACACACTCTGTGAGCTGTCCGGTCTGTAGACACACTCCGTGAGCTGTCCAGTCTGTAGACACACTCTGTGAGCTGTCCGGTCTGTAGACATACTCTGAACTATCCGGTCTGTAGACACTCTGTGAGCTAGCTGTCCAGGAGGGGCTCAGAGGGGCTGTGCCTCCTACTCCAACATCAGCTCGTTAACACAGAGGAAGATCCGCAGAACAGATCACTTCCCAGGTAATGGCAAGACGTGCTTATGAGCATCTATAAGATCTGTTTTTACACTCCTCACTTTTTTGCAAATAAATATGAAAATAATTATGTCATAAAATGTCTTTCTTACAAATTAATATGACCTAAAAGGAAATACTTCACCATATTTTCTAAAAAGAAAAGAAAAAAGAATAGCCCAACGCAAGAAATAAAATGATTCCAGGGGAAAAACATACAGTTAACTATATCTGTATGTCCTCATTTATTTTTCTAAGAAAGCAGGACCTTCTGAAGCGTTAGAGCCCAGCTCACAGAGATGATGTTTGTGAGTGTTTGTGGCTGAACTTCTATGAAACCCTTGTCCAGAGACAAGGGGATTCTTAAGACCACGGCGTGTCAAGGGCCGGCAGGTAGAACTTCGGGTCGTCTTATGAGAGGCATTGACATTGTATTGCAGTGCACGGCACAGAGTGACTGGTCGGTAAACACTGGGTGCGTGGATCGGGATGTCCGGAGCCCGAAGGAGAGAGGGAACATGCTACTTGGACTCTCTGACCGAAACCATTTTTCTCAAGAAATGAGAAACTAGTCAGGTGACCCCAGGGGCACCTTCAGCTCTGTTGGTGACCGTGGGTTGGACGAGGGGCCGGAAGTTGGGTCTTCAAGTCCCGTCGCCACGTTGAGTGCACACCGCTTTCGCCGAGATGGCATTTTGATTGGGAGTGGCTCGATGGCAGGTTTGTTTGGGGTGGCTTTGGGGCGGCTTGATGGGGTGAACCGAAGGTCCTCCAAGGCTTCCTTTGGGTTGCGGTTGCTGAAGGGGAAATTGGATGTTCTCACCTCTGCCGTGATGTAGTTTTCATGTCATCGACTGTGCCGTCCGGGACAGCCGGGCCTTCAAAGTCATCCCGTTACTCTTGGCAAGGAAAACCAGCTTTAGAAACTGAAGCCGGTGGTGTGGGAAATTTCAGAATCCTTGCTTATCTTAAGTTTAACGTGTGCCGTTAGAAAACAGTGAACGTCACGGTTTCCATGCCGCGTTCACCCCTCCGGAGAAGCACACGTTTTTCTCCCATCGCTCAGAACTTCGGGAAGCGTCGCGGGCCAGCGGGAGAGAGTCGGAAGTCGGCAGGCCGTGCCCATGGGTGGACGGGCCTCCTGGGGGGCGAGGGCGGGGTGAGGAAGGTGCACATCCTCGGAGCCCCGAGCCCGTCTCCCCGGCTCTCCACCACGCCTTCCACCTGAAGCGCTAATAAGTCACCACGTGGGCCGAGTGGAGTATCACCGTTCCTCCCTTTCTGTACCCGCTTCCGACCACTGGCCGGTGGCCAGTGGAATGTTTTAAGAAGGCAGGAAGCAGGAAGGAGAAAGACAAAGCCTTGACCAACTCTCGGAGTGGGTAACAGGTCACAGCGTGAGTGACCATGACCTGGGTGCTCTCGTATGTGGCCCATGTTCATGGATGACACACGCACACACACGCACCACAAGGGTCCATGCTCATTTGTTAACTAGGCCGATTTCTACCTCGTATGCCAGGAAAGGATACTTTTTTTTGTAGTATGTGGGCTTCACTTAGAATTAACCAATTGACTGTGTGACTTGAATCCTCATAGCTTTTCTGCTGTTCAGGCCCTGAGATGTAACTTCTGACGAATTCTTAGAAGTGTTTTGGTGGGTCCCAATCTGGCTCCGTTCTGGGGGAGTGGCGTAGCACAGAGGTGATGCGGGCCGGCCAGGAGGAACGCGGTCTGTCGGCGGCTTCAGTGCGAAACTCTGGCTCGCGCCCCCTCCCCGGGGCACGCTTTGGAGCGTGCGTTTTTTGGGGGGAGCCTTTGCAGCCCAAGAATTTCACACCGATGTACCTCTTGCCTTTTGTCTTCGTGGTGTATCCTCTCTGCTTTTATTTGATGGCTCTTGCTCTGAGCTACGAGATGGGACCGCGTCCAGATTCAGAACGAGCTCCTTAGCTCAGCGACTCGAGCCCCAAGCTCGGGTCTCGATTCTCAGCGGCACATCCGCGAGGTCCGGAGGTGGGAGCACCGGGGGGTTTTCCCACGGTGTCGTGTTACGTGTTCCCTCCCTCGCCAAGTCAGCCCGCCTTTTCTCAGCGTCGCTGGGACGTTGTCTTCGCTGCTCAGGCCACTGACGAGCGAGTGCAGGAGCAGGTAAGAAAAATAACGAGGTGGAGACCCCCTCTCTGCAGGCCGTACGTGTTTCTGGGGCCCAGGGCACCCTAGGAAGATGGGTTTTATTTGGGCGCAGAAGGGCGACACGGTGGGATTATCATTCCCGTAACGAAGCCCTGTTTTTCAGTTCACGTGTGAGCTCACATGATCCCCCCTTCTGTTGTAAGTCGTCCCGCTTCCAGAAAGGACCACAGTCCCAACACCGTGAAATCAATTATCTGTGACGTGAGCAATACGAATCGTGGCCTGTCACGTGAGGCTCGATTCTCCGTAGACACTTCGCCTGTTTCGGTTGTCAGTGCCATCGTATCGTCTGGAGAATTGACCGTTCGTAGGTAGAATTTCTCAGATTTGGCGTTCTTTAAAGCGCTAACTTTTATTTTCACTTCCAACACATACCCCGTCCCGTTGGCCAGTGGGTCTTCCGGGCCTGTGGGCCCGCGAGAGGCCACCTCGGGTACACTGAGCGGGAAATCAAAGCGCTCCTGCCAACACGAAGACGTGAGTCACGTCTTCAGATTAATCTAGATCACCTCCAAGTGTGTGCCTTCCCCGAGGAAGAGTGACGTGCCCCTAAACCCAATGAGATGATCAGCATCTTGGATGGGGAGGACAGTGGGGAGACCGTGGAGACCAGGAACAAGAGGACACGGGAAAACAGAAACCACAGGCCCAGGCTTTGTGCAGAATGAAGGACAAGCTCTGGATGGGGCGTCAAGGCCTCAGGGACCAGGACTGGACTATGGACCCCATCTGAGCTGCCACAGCTTGCCCACGCCTTGCTCTGGGTCCTCCCTGGCTCCCCAGCTCCCAGGCGGTCCTCCTCGCGTGCCTTTCCCCTCAGGTTCTCCCTCCGAAAATGATCGTCATCATGTCACCTTGCTCAGTTCATCTCGTTCTTCAAGGTCAATGTGCACCAGGTCCGTCCTTCCTTCCTTTCTCCCTCCGTCCTTCCCTGCCTCCTTCCCTCGCTCCCTTATCTAAGTGCTTGACAAACTCAGCGCCCCACTTGACATGTACACACCAGGAATTCACGCGATGAGTAGTCACCGCGTGCATCACGTGAGGCGGCTCTTCCAGGCAGTCATGAAGCCTCTCGAGAAAACAAGGCCCTGCGCTCACGGAGCCTGCATTCGCCCCCAGACCCCCCAAACTCCTCTTCCTTTCTCCCCGTGTATTCTGTCCCCCTGGTGAGGTCGTTACGGTCTGTCTGGAATCACAGACTTTGAGAACAAGCCGCCTTCGCATACCTCCCACAGTGCCCGCCGGGGTCGCTTTGCACGTAGCAGGGGCCCAGCTACTTGCTGTTTGAATCAAACGCCTTTGAGAATTATTTTAAAATGAGACACCATCCTGCACTCCCCTAGCTAGGATGTTAACAGGGAGGATCTTCCAAGTCCAAGTCTAAGGGACAAGTTTAAAAATTAAAACAACCTGGGCCTTTAAAAAATAGAATGGTCCTTACTGTTAATTAGAGAGTGCCACCTGCCAATCCAGAGGTGTACCTGGCACCCCAAGGGGAGATGGGCAGGAAGTCACACTTTGCTCTGCAGCCCCTGGGCCCCGGCTCTGACCCGAAGCGCAGGCAGCCGGGCCGTGGGTGGGTGGTCGGCAGCCGCTGCTGGTCCCTGCTGGTCTGTGGTCCCTCGCAGACCTCCTCCCATTTTGCTACTGACACAGGTCTTTGAGGAAGGCTCGGCTGGAGACAGAGGTATGCAGCAGGTGGTTTGTGGCCAGGAGGCGGGGAGCAGCCTGCTTCTCCAGGGGGTTCTGTCCAGGCTTAGAATCTGGGGGCAGCCCTCAGCAGTTTGGAAGCATAAAAGTGCCAGCCCCAACTCTCAGTCTTTTAAGTAGGTAAGTTCTGGAGTTAACAACACATCGCTAAGTGCTATCTCCGGAGACTTGAGATTGGCTTTTTTTTTTTTTTTTTTTTTTAATGAGAACTTGCTGTTGTCAACTTAAGGGGTTGGGCAACAAACTTCCCTTTTTGTGGCACTTAGCTACTAAAAATAAGTTCTTCATAAAACCTCTTATCAACATGAGACTGTGGGCTGCTTCAGGGAAGACAGACTGTGTCCAAGCCGACTTGTCCCTACAGCAAGGGTCCTCAAACTTTTCGTCCTGGGACCCTTTACACTCCGAAAAGTTACTGAAGATGCTAAAGGGTGGTCGCTTAGATGGTTCTATCGATGGATATTCGCTGGATTAGAAATAAAAACGGAAGACGTTATCGAAACACGTATTTATGAATTTATTTGTAGACAATAGTAGACCCCATTCTGTGTTCATTTAGCTAACGTACGTCTATGAAAAATAACTGTATTTTCCAAATAGACGCATAGTGGGAGGAGTCCCACGGTCCCACGAGCTCCCATGGCGGGTGCAGGAGCCGGACTCCCGCGCCGCACCCGTGGGGTCTGCCCCGGGCCCCTGCCGACCATGCGGCCTGCCCCTGGGGCCCGCTTCGAGAACTACCGACCTGGGCTGCGTGGCTGGCACCCGGCCCTCCGCTGGGGGCCGGGGGCCGGGGGCCGGCGACCCCTGGGAACCGGATGCACGTCGTCTCTGCCGCCCAGGCGCTGGCTGGCCGTTATGTGTGGAATTGTGTCCCCCATGTGCGTCGGCTGGAGTCCTGACCCCGAGCACTGTAGCACGTGACCTTACTCGGGAGTCGGGTCTTCACAGAGGGGATCAGGTTAAAGTCAGGCCATCGGGGTGACCCTAAGGCGGGTGTCCTTACACAAGGGGACCCGAGACACAGATGTGCAGAGAGGGAGATGATGGGAAGGCACCGGGCAGGACGGCCGTGCTCGGCCCGAGGCGGGGGACAGCGCCTCTCCCCGTCACGGCCTCGGGAGGAGCCCCCTCCGCCCACCCCCGGTTTGGGACTCCTGGCCTCCAGGGCTGCGGGAGATCACGTCCATGGTCGGCGGTGTTCGGTTTCGAAGCCCCCAGAAGCAAAGGCACAGGCTGAGCGCCGGGCACCGGCATAGCGGGGGGGGGGGGCCTCCTTCAGGGAGGACACGTGCTCCCCGCAGAGCTCCGGGACGGGGCTTGTCCGCAGGCGGGCAGAGCGGAGAGCGGGATGTCTGGACGGAAGTAGACACAGACCGGACTGACGGTCGGTCGCCAGAGCGGGCTCTGGGGAGGGCGGGTGGAGTCGGCGGCGGGACCCCAGGCGGTAATAGCGCGACCACCGCACGGTGACAGACGTTCTGACGCTCAGTGCGGGGACCACGTCGTAGGTCATATAAATGTTGCATCGCCGTCTCGCATGCCTGACATTAACCTAATCCCGTATGCCAGCTGTAAGTTAAATGTTAAAGAAAAAGGCCTCCTTCAAGCAAGTGTCTCGTTTTGTCAAAAGGGGAAATGGCTGGTCATTGGCCTCGCTGCCCAAGCTGTGAAACTCGCCCCCAGCGCGAGGCGCGCAGAGGAGGTGACGTCACACAGCCGGCCGTTGGCCCCCGGCGGGCCTCAGAGCTCGCAGGCCTCACCCCTTGGCTGCTCCGAGGGTTCGCGGGGACACCCTGGTGCTGTCGTTCCCCTCGGGTCGTCTTCTCCGGGGGCTGCGCTTCGTAAGGATGGGGAGCCCCGGCGAGGCGTTCCCGGCGCGCGCAAGACCCTTAGAGGGTGGCCGTGGCCCTCGACAGCCTCTCCGAACGAGTAGCACAGATTCCGGCTTCCCGGAGTCCGTCCGTGTGGTGACCTGGAGGTCCCCACCGCACGGGGGCGGAGGAAGGCGCTGACAATTTATCGTTTTAGATGTGGCTTTTGGAGTACACGTGGCCTGTGTCGTACGTGTGTTCCGATCACATTTCATTCTGAAAGCAATAAAATTGGAAAGGTAGACGTTCGTTCGCAGAGCCCGTCCGAGGCGGGAAGCATCTGTCCATCTCAGGGAAGGAGACAGACAGCTCCTGGGCGGGGGGCCAGGGCGTCAGCGGGGTGCGCGCTTCACTCCCAGGAAAACCCAGGTCCCGCCAGCGGCCTGCCAGGCCCACCCGCCCCAGCCTCACCTGGCTCCGCCACCTCGTCCAGCCCGCGCTCTCTCTGCCTCTGCAGTAAATTGGAGACAGTTCTCCGGCTGTTCCTGAACCCAGCATCCCACCCCTGAACTTCAGAGTCTGTTTCTGGTCTCGTTCTGGTTATTACTGTGGCTTCCTCCCTTCAAGTGTGCTCGGGCCTCGCCTCCGCCGTGAGGTCCTCCCTGACTACCACTCCAAATTAAAGGTGTCAGTCTGCCCCTCTCCTCCCGGCCCTCCTCAGTCGGCTCTGCCTCTCCTTTCCTTCCAGGCACTTCCTGCCTTCTAACTCAGTTCTCAGAACTTCACGTGTGTTCAGTTCGCCTTGTCGGTTGGTCGAATCCGGATTCTGACTTAGTGGTTCTGGGCCGGGGCCCGAGATTCTGCACCTTGGTTTGACAAAGTCCCAGGGGCTGCCGGGCCCAGCATCAGACTTTGAACAAGAAGGTTCGGATTCACTCTAGGCTTTACGTATTTATTTTGAATTTGCAAGGCCATCCGCCGCCTGCCCTTGAGTGGGTAACGGAGGGCAGTGCTGGGAGGGCGGGGCCCCCCAGCGGTGCTGCGGGGAGCTCGGAGCTGATCTCGACAAGGCCGCATCCGGCCGGACCGCGGGGCGGGCGGAGCAGTGGGAGATGCAGAGAGTTCATCCGCGGCCTAAGACGTTTAGGGAGGTAAGGCCGTGCTCCGTCCCATTCATCACCGGCCGCCGCCCCCACCTGCTGGCGGCGAGATGGACAGACTCACAGACACACAGTCTTTTGCTCGAAGGCAGAGCGTGACAGTTGGGGACGTTGACATGAGTGGTCAGGCAGGGGACGTCAGCGTGCCGTGTGCAGGAGCGGCTGCCGTGGACGTGCGTCGTGGTAGTGGAGATGCCGCTCTGGGGTCAAACGCTTTGCTGGAACCCCTGCCGCGGGCGGCGGGGCTCCATGTGACCCCGTGGGGCTGGCCCTTTGGGTCTCCGGTCTGCTCGGGTTTGGGATCGGGAGTCCCGGGCTTCAGCGGCTACCCGACCTGCCGTGGCCCTGTCCGTCCCTCGCACCTCGTGTGGATCGGAAGTTGGTTTGAAGGGCGTCTGGTGTGCTCACACACCGCGGTCAGCGTCAGCCCACTGGGCAGGACGATGGGGAGGGTCGTCCTCTTTGGTTCCAAATACGTTGCCCTTTAAGTAGGCGTGGTCACACGGGCCACCCTCGTTAGCCTCAGCATGCAAGTTACACGGGTGGGTGCCTCAGAACGCCCCGCGCCTCTGGAGGGAGGGCTGGCGGGCCGCGGTCCACCCCCGCGTGTCCGGTAAGTGTCTCCGTGCAGCGCGGGGCCTGTGCAGTGGTGCCCGTGGCCTTGGACGTCGGAAACTCCTGCTTTCCCACAGGGGCGTCGTTCAGAGTCTCGGGCCCCTGCGGCATTCTGCAGGTTACGGCGGGGCTGGCGCGAGCGGAGCCGCAGGTGCCCAGTGATTCTGGCTTTCGGAGCAGACCGGCTGCAGAGGGCTGCGGCTGCATGCCAAGGGGCCCCGTTGGGGGCGACGTAGGCGGGCGTAGTCAGAAATTGTTGGACACATCGACGATTAATAACTCAGCTGTATTGGGTTTTGAGGTCGACACTCCCAGACTCATAAACAAACGAAGTCTTGCCAGCACCCAGCTCATTGGTGCACGAAGAGCCTTCCGATGATGGGGTCCTCTCTGGAGCCCCGTGTGACATCACGGGAGAGGAATGAGCTGGGCGCAGGGTGTGAGCGAAGTTTATGACACCCTGGCTCCTCGGTCCCCTTCCCGTGCAGTGGCCAGAGCAGACGCACGTGCTGGGAAGTATGCAGAGCACCACGTGGCCCCGGGGCGGGGGCGCCATCACCCCCAGAGCTGACGCGGGGGCTCGGCGAGGACGGGCCCCTCCCAGCACCTCAGCATTCAGCTCTTGCCACAGCACGTACGGGGGGCATCTAAGAGAAAGAAGCTGTGTTCCTGCCTGCTTCAGACAGTGCACAGCCTGTGCCGACAGTTATCTGCGGACAGGGATGGAAAGGAAAGAAAGGGGGGGTCCCTGGGACACCTCGAGAACAGTGGGGACCGTACGTGCTTTCCTCTCCCGACCTGAGAGCCCCGTCTCAGTTAGTAGAACCACATTATCTGATACTCGTGAGGGTTCGATGCGCAGGAGAGCCCGGAGCCCCACGCAGGGCGTCGGTCCTAACCGCGCTCGTGGACGTGACGTGGGCTCCCAGGGTCCCGACTGCCTCCTCGCCACCAGGAGGGAGGAGGAGAACCGCAGGACGTGGGAAGTGAAAATCCAGGGGCGTCGTGGGAAGAGCCCACACTTACCTTCCAAGCTTCTTGGCAGCTCCGCGGGCGACGGGTTCCCACCTTATCCACGCAGCCGCTCGGAGGCGGGGAAGGCGGGGCTGTGGTTTGGGCATTGGCAGCACGAGAATGGCCCCAGTTAAGTCCGGCAGGCTTTGTGTTATTGTAAGGAGGAGCCGCGGGGAGCACCGGAGAACCAGACCCGCCTTCCGCTGCGAGGAGACGCCGATTGGCTGAGGGGCGCGAGCAGGTGGATCTCAAACCCGGGGCCCTGTGTCCCTGCCGCCCCGTTTAAATCCACACGTGCCCGTCCTGGCACTCACATGGGGAATCTGGCGGGGCACCCATTTTGGGGTGACTGCATCATTTTTTTTTTTAAATTCAGGCTGTGATAACAACCCCCTCTCCTGGGAAATTGTGGATTCAGCGTTCGCAGGCAGGAGACAGACACCTGATAAAAACGAGCTGACCCCGCGGCAGACAGAGGGTGGGCGGAGGCCGGGACATCTGCTTCTCGCGGGTGCTCGCCAGGGTCTCCCATTGTGCCAGAACTTTCTCATGAATAAAATTCTTGGGATTTTATCGAAAACAATGAATCCGCTGAGACGCATTCCAGATGTGCGGCAGCCTGTATTTTTAGCAGAGGGATGCGGGTGTTGAAAAAGGCTAAGCAGGAGCTGCCTGTTTTCCCCCGAGCACCTTCTGAAGGCGCGAGGGATGGGCATTGCCTCTCCCTCGGGGTTCAGAGAAGGGCTGTTCTAGTAGAGGGAAAATGCCAGTGACACGTCACCCTGTGCTCCTGGGGGCTCTGTTCTCCTGAGGATCCTCTTTGCCGCTTGAAACCTGAGTCACCTGTATCGCCCCGGACGAGTCAGCTTCGAAAGTCAGAAGGGCGAGTTAGTCCCACGAGCTCCTTAGCGAGGCTGCCGTAGAAACACCTCCGTGTACAAGTTTATTAAAAACCTCGCGAGATTTTAGGGAAAGTTAAAATGAAAAGCATCGCGGATCCCACACCCCGGTGGAGTTTGAGGAACATCAGCCGTGTGCCCCGTACTGTTTTAGGGGTAGAAGTGGGGTTATGCGGGAAGAACAAGGTCCCTTCTTCCCTTCCCTCCCTCCCTCTCTCCCTCCCTCTCTCCCTCCCTCTCTCCGTCCCTCCCTCCCTCCCTCCCTTAACTCCCTACAAGAGAGTGGCAACAACATGCCAGGGAATATAGCAGCAGTTTTGAGCAGGGGATCCAGACCTTTTCCTTCACAAAGCTGATGTTTAGTTGACATCAAACAAACTTATATGAAATTAACAACCGAAAAGCCCTGTAGAACTGGACCGTGGACACAAAGGCTGTATCGCAGGGAGCTCAGGTGACACATGCGCTCTTAACAACGAAAGATGCTCGTCCACCCTTCTCCCCGGGTTAGATAAAGACATGTGATTTTTAAATTTTAGTGCTGACAAAGAATGTGACCGCATGCCTTTTCCTGGCGTCTGGCTTGTTAGAACATGATTAATAATGGACGGTCCAAACCACAGCCTGGAACCTCGGGGAGAATTTGGCCAGTCACCTCAACGTTCTTAGAAAGCGATCATGATTAAAATGCGATTTTAAGGTTTATAAAAACCTTTTATATACGCTAGCCCAGCGGTCCCCAACCTTTGTGGCACCGGGGACCGGAGCTCCCATGAGAATCTAACGCCCGAGGATCTGAGGTGGAGCTGAGGCGGCGATGCTGGCGCTGGGGCCGGCTGCAGATGCAGGTGAAGCTTCGCTCGCGCACCTGCCGCTCACCTCCTGCTGCGCGGCCCAGTTTCTACCAGGCCACCAGTACTGGTCCCTGTCCCGGGGGGATTGGGGACCACTCCACTAGCTCATTTCATCCACCTAGCACCCCTGGACCCCTAGTTAGGGGCTCAGCAGCTGTTATCAACACTACTTTTATAGTTGAAGAAACTGAGACTCTAACAAGAATAAGGCAGCTCTACTGAAACTCGAATGTGCAAGTGTGCATGACCCCTCCCCCACGCACATACGCACATACATACACACGCACATACCCATACACATACACATGCACACACACACGCACATACCCACACACATACACATGCACATACACACGCACATACGCACACACATACACATGCACATGCACACGCACATGCACATACCCGGGAATGTTGTTATAAAGTGCGTTCAGAGGTTGGGGAAGTTCCGGGTTGTCCAGAGAGCCGGGGCAGAATCCAGCTTCACACTCAGGTTTTTTGACCCCAAATCCAGGGCCACTCGCTGCGCTCTGCCTGGCCGTCACCTGCATTTCGGTGCGTCTTCATTTTTTTTTATCCTAAATTTGGTTATAAAAAGTGAAACGAAAATGATCTTTGCCTCTCAAGTGAATTGCTGAAAACTGGATTAACATAAAATGGAGGCTTTTGATGACCAGTCTCCAAGTGTTAAGTAGTGACAATTAGAAAACAGAACCGAGTGCCGGATGTCAGACACTGGCAAACCCAGGCGGGCGCAGAAGGGCCTAAGGGAGCAGCGGTGGCACCCTCCGCTCTCGCCCCGACTTAAAACGTACAAACAGGAAGTCTCCACACATGTTCCTACACTCTCTGTTCTTATCTAAAGAAGGACAGAGGCCTGTGGGAAAAAAGTGTGTGTGGGTTTTGTTTTTCTTTCTTTTTTTTTTTTTTGGCAGGAAAACAAAGCAGCCATTAGCATCACTTATGCACTGTTTCTTGTGTGGTTGTTGTTTTGAACGGCTTTATTCAGGCTCGATGGACATACACAGAGCCAGGCATACTTAATGCGTGCAACTTGGTGAGTGTGGAGATGAGTATTCGCCCACGAAACCGCCACAATCCATGCCGTAAACACATCCGTCACCTCTGGAAGTTTTCCTCCTCCCTCTTTCTCTATCTATCTATCTATCTATCTATCTATCTATCTATCTATCTATCTATCTCTTGATAAGAACGCTAAACATAAGATCCAACCTCTTAGCAAAGTTTCAGGTGTTCGGCACCGGGCCGTGATCCCGCAGCAGCCCATGCTATGCCGCCCCGCGCCGGGACTTGCTCACCTCGCGCATCTGCAACCTGGCGCCTCGGATGCCGGGCTCACCGGCCCCATCTCGCTCTCCCTTCAGATCTTTCAAAGAACATCCCGCACAGCCTGAGAGCATGAACACGAGTCGCTTTGCGATTCCGTTTCCCAGGCTTCCAGTTCCTCAAGGCTCACGTAAATCTCGTTTTCATCGCGAGGAGCGTAACTATTCTCTGACTATTTCCCACGAAGCTCCACTTTCCGCCGTATTCCAGCATTTTCGCTTCCCGGGCGCATGGTTCTCTCCTCGCTTTGGGAAAGTGGACTTCCTGGTCGGCTTTATTTTTCTTTCATACGTTCCCTAGCGACGTCGCGTTTAAGCCCACGTACATGTAAGGTGAAGCCTGCAGTAGTGTGCTCCATGATGATGGGAATGCAGACCATGGCCAGTGGCCGCTGGCTTCTGAATTCCTGCTCGCCGGCTGCGCGACCTGCCTGTCTCTCAAGTATGCGGCCCCTTGATTCGGTTCTGTGGTTAATACGGTTGTCGGCACACACGTGATCGTGAGAAGCTATTGCGATGCTAGGAACACACACATGAAGGACCCTGCCTTGAAAATGCTTATTTTTTCATAAAACTGGGAGAAGTATGTGAACAAGGAAAATTCCAGGGGCAGCCACTGGAGAGGTCAAGGAAAGGCAGAGAGCTCAGAGGGTGGGGTCAGTCGGAGGTCACAAGGGGCACATCTCCAACTCAGTCCCTTTTGAAGGGATAAGCTGAGGGCAGGGAGCACACCTTCTAGAATGAGAACGGAAGAAACAGGTAAGGTGAAAAGAGAGGAAGTCAGGTCCTCTGTGTCATGCTGACAACATCTGCCCTGGTGAACACGTTAAAAGAGAAGGAGTATAGAAAAGTCCTATACTGTGCCGTGTTAATAAAGATGACAAGGACAGACAGGTAGGCAAGCGTGTCTATTTATGCATGGATGTGTATGTATGTGTGCACATGTCTGCACATGTATATAGGTATATGCATGTATATGTATCATGGATATGCTTGTGCACACATGTTTATATATGTATGTATAGATAGGCGCATGTACATGTAGGCATGTACGGATGCACACATCTATATGTGTGCATTCATGTACACGTGTATGCATGCGCGTACATGCACGCACATGTACATATGCATATACTCATGTGTGCATGTATTGCGTGCATGCATGTATAGGTATATATTTATAGATCAGTACATGCATATATGTGTGTATGCACAGGTATGTATATATGTGAATGTGTACACACGTGTGTATATGTGTACGCACATGTGCATATGTATGCATGCATGTGTGTTTGTGTGTGTGCATGCACACATGTGCATGTGTGTGTATTTATAGATAGGTGCATGTATGTGTGCATGCAGAGGCATGTATATGTGCATATATGAACACATACATGCAAGTGTGTTCGTGTGTATGCATGTGCACACATATGCATGTGTATTACAGATAGGTGTACCTGTGTGCATGCACACAAGTATATATGTACGTGCACCCACATGCACCCGCATGTATGTATGTGTGTTGCGTGCCTCCACGCCAGTCCGGGGTCTCATTCTCTTAGCGCTGGGCTGGTGTCGTGAGTTGTAAACTTGTCTGATACTGAAGTGATACCACATTGGAGAAATACGCTCTTTAGATGGGCTTGATTTGCCTATGTGCATTTTTCCTTTGAGGTTCCTCCAAGATTTTTTATATTTCTGAAGGACTAAAATAGCAACGTGTTAAATGAGAAAAACATGAGCACAAAGCTAGACGCCGCATTTATCGTATCATTTTCATGTCTCCTCCGCTGGAGAATTAAGAGGAAAAGAGAACGATGCCGAGAAGGGGCGAAAGCGAGTCACATCCAGCCCGACGCGGCACCTGGGCCGCGCGGGGGCTAGCGGTTGTGGTGTTCTAGCGAAATGGCACACTGGTCACATGCGACGCGGCCGTGTCTGCAGATTCGGCGTGAAAACCCCCGAGGGACCGGCACGTCGCTGGCCGCATGGTGGCGGGTGGGGGGGGGCGTCTTCTCTAGGTGTGTTGTCAGGTTCGTGCGTTTTTCTCTTCTTCAGCCGTAGACTTTCCAGAAGCCTCTCCTGTACGCACGCCACCTTGAAGAGAAGCTATAAGCAATTGGGCTTGAGACAACCTAATCAATAGTTTTCCAATATCGTGAGAGCTGCAGACATCCATTAAAGGCCACCAAGTGGCACTGGCGTTTGCACGTTTATAAATAGTGTTCCTACCTGCCCTAGTTTTCCTGTGTATTATTATTTGCTAAGAGAAGTCAGGTGTTCACCCACAATGAATGCACCCCAGTACATGGCCATAAGTTTGGGTCTGAATAATCTGATTAACCAAAGAAAAAAAATAGCTTTGTTCATTTAGATTGTTATGTGAGAAATAATGAGATGTATCTGGGACCTATCGCTGCACGCTTTTAGGCTCCTAGGAGAGCCCGTGGTGCTCAGGAAGTCCCTAACTGCTTTCCAAAGGACTTTCCGCTTCCTCTCCTGGTTCTGTGCATCCATCCTAAGTCCCGTGACCTTGGGTACTTACTCCCTCACCTTCCCCCGGCCCGTCCCTCCACCAGCCTCTTTTTCTAGGTGACTCCACCTCTTATCCGTGATAACGGGTCTGCTCTCTCCAGAGCAAAGAAGCCCAGGCAGAGACACTCTCCGACTGGGACCTCCACTAGCCCAGCCTCCTCCTCCTCCCCGCCTCACGACACACCGATGCCGTGCGTGAGCAGGCTCCGGGCGCCACGCCACTCGGGAACACCGACCCCGCGTCCGTCATGTCCTCGCTGTTCCTTTCCTTTCTCTGTCCCGTGGGCAGGGACGACGACCGGCCTTACGGGCTGTTGTCAGGACGGCATGACCGTCGTTCACAGAGTATCAGATGCCGTCGTTTATAAAACGCAAAATGACCTGTCCTCAAGGCAGATGAAAAGCCGCCAATAAATGTGACACGCCACTGACTGTAGGTTCCAGAGGTGGTAAAATGTGGGAAATGGGGGCGTCTTAAAGTCAGTGAAATAGGCTTTGAAAAGATACTGCATGCAAAGCCCTTACCAAGGTAATCGGGAGCATTACATGATGGATCATCCGTTTGAGTGGAGGGAAAAGTGTCTGAAGGATGGCTTAGTCATCGCAGTGGAAGGAGCTACGAGGTAGCAAATTCTGCTTGCTCAGGCATAAGAGAAGTTTAAGGAAGAGTTTTGCATCGGGTTGGAGCGGGCGAGAACCCCGACGAGAGCGGGCGGGCTCTGGGTTCAAGACAACATTGGCTTTCTGAAGCGGACACCGTATTGCCACAGCAAAGGCTGCTGCTAGAGTCTGTCTCCGAAGCGTGCCCATCATCCCAGCAAGCTTGTTCCGTTTTGTTCTCCCATGCGCTTTCCGTAACCGTGCGAGACGCGTGGGCTTGAGGAAGCGGAAGACCACTCTGGGAATCCAGGGCTCCGGACGTCGAGCCCTGGCCGTCGGCTGAAATTGTGAAACCCGCGTAAGGAACACGTCCCCCTGAGTGCGCCCCCTTGCTCCCGCCGCAAAGGCGAGCTCATCATTCTGTAAGATGTTCCCCGTTTCCACTCTTCTACCACACCCGGATTTTCATGAAAATTTAAGTACGTTGGATTCTCTGTGTCAGCATGACAGGCTTTTTATGAATCATCGGGCCCACGTCAGAAGCAACGCTGAGCCCGGACACTTATTTTCTGATTCTTTCACTTGAAATAAAGGAGCCTCTCAAAATATCCGTCTGGGTCTTTGCTGAAAATGGCAGTTTGCAGGTGACTTTTTTTATTTTTCATTTTTTGGTTTTTAATCTAAGCCCTTTGGACCCTTTGTTGTACCCAAATCTAGTTACTTAAAAATAGAAGCATATTTTAGTCTTATCGTTTGGGACATAATGTAGTTGAGTCCGCTCCACTTTCTGGAACTATCTATTGGTCAACGGTTCTCCCATGATCGACATGCGAAGGAATGGTCCTCATACGTTCCTGGTACGTTCAGTATTCACACGAAACAGTGCACACTGCACACGAGCACAGTGGGCCCTTTCGTTTTGGAGCAATTTGCTGAGGATTTATGTGTTTCTCCTAAGTTCATAAAAAATGGCATTGGGAGCATGCCACCTGCCACATCAGAATCTCCCAGCTCTCCTGAGGCCCTGCGCACGGGCACACACCAATCTAAAGTTCAGTTCTTTTTATAGTAACACAGAGGCGGGCATATTAAATTATTATGCCCCGTTTCTGCCAGGTTTTGACTCTTTCAGTTACAAAGCAACCAGAGCCGTCCCCAAGTTCTGCAGCTGGGTGAAGCTTCTGGGAGATGGTCCCGTACATGCTAACTAAGGCTCCTGCAGACACCTTGGCGGGCAGGCAGGCAGGTAGGTGGGACGGCCTCGGCCGCGGAGGGGGCCACGTGGCAGGCAGGGAGGCAGGGTCAGCGTCAGCCGAGGCCAGGGGGTCTCCCCGCTTTGAAGTCCCAGGGCTCAGGCAGGAGGAGCCTCTGCATCAGCCTTTGTCGTCCACGCGGAACCGAAGAGGCGATGAGACCTGCGTATCGCGTAGCGAGGTCAGGCGGGCGCGCGGAGGGGGGCCGTGGGCCAGAGTGTGCTTTCTGTGTTCCCGTGAAGAACAGCACTTTGTGCGAGCGATCGGCCCGCTGCACAGGCCTCCAGAAACCACCCGCCCGTCATCAGAACGTGCGAGCCATGGCAGCCACGTGTGTGCGAAGGAGTGCCTGTCTGCGTGTCCCTTGCCCTGACGAGGCCTTCATTCCCGGCGTTGGGCAGGCCCGGTTTAGTTAGAACCATTTTGGGGCCAGCTTCTCACTCGCTCTGCGTGTCCAGGATGTGGACTGTGTTTCACTCCTTCTGAAATGTTTATCCTGAAGCTTCCTCCTCTTCGGACTATTTCTCCTCTGGTGAACAAAAGCAACTGTTGCTATTCTGAATCGTAGCACCTTTCTCATCTTTTATGGAATATTAACTTTGAGGAGAATTTTTAAGATGTGAGGAAAAGATGTGTGTCTCTCTTCTCTCCAGCGTTTGTAATTTTTTCCCCCCCTAAATCGATCTCAATTAACTTTGATTCCTTTCTTTAGAAAACCATGTGCTGAAATAATGCTTTGCCAGATGTGAGGACGGGTCCCCCCCCCGCCCAACTCCAAACACACACTGCCGCCTTGTCTTGGTTCTGTTTCAGTCCTCTTAAAAAATCTCGCGCGGCCTTTATAATAAGGTCACTGGATATGTTTGCAGGAATATCCTACTTTATCTTGGAGATGTGTGACTATTGTAACGTTGTTACTCTGTGTTGGAAAAGCCATTTTTTGTTTTTTGATGGTAATTTAAACAGCCTTTGCCTTACGTCTGACCCGCGTGTGCCAATCCCTGACACAAAGTGCGCACTTGGTCCGGCTTCTCTGCTCGGTGAGCGCTGAGCCAACGCTAACATGACGTAGGAAGTTATTCCCCCCGGAGCCTGGCGAGTCTGCAGAGCCGGGCGGGGGCGGGCGGCAGCCATGGCATGTTTCCCGCTCTGAGCGAGTACGACCATCCTCTCCGGCATGGCAGCTCCCGGGAAGGGGTCCTCCGCGCCGCGGCGTTCGTTAAGAAGCTACCGTGTCGGTCTTCGTTGGCGCAACGATGCCGAGTCCGTGGTGCCAGTGTAAACCCACCTCGGCGAGTTTCGAGGCCTTCGCGTGCCTCCTGCCATCCGTGACGGGAAGAGAGCGCCACGTCGCCCGGGCGCCCCGACACCGACCACGCCCGTTTCCGCACCCCGCACGCCCGGGCACTGCCCCGTGCCGCCGCCGCCGCTCGGGGACATGTCGGCCGTTGCCGAGTGTTCGGGAGGCCTTCCTCTCCCCTTTCCTCCTTTCTCGTGCCTCATTCAGGCTCTCCGGTGGGCACGATGCATTCTTTTACACATTTCGCGTTGCTGTTTAACCTCCCCACATGCAATTACTCTTTCTTAAAGCATCGCAGGCCTGTGATTCTGGGGATTTTAAAGCAGTCAGAGGTGGTGGTGGGGTGTTCCATCTGCACAGACACCCGGCCACCACTCTGAGAGCTGAGGCATCGAGTTTGTCCTTTGTCACGCTCCCTACTCACTGGTTCACCGCACGGTGCATCTGGCAATGAAGTTCAAGTGCTTGGGAAACTATGAAAGAAGCTGGTCCTTGGGTAGGCGGGGGGTAGAGTGGCCAAGCACACCGAGGGTTGGGCTCGTAAAATTGCATGGGTTCCCTAACAATTTGCTACTTTCTGGGTAGGGAAAGAGACCTCTCTACCTTAGAAAGGCTGCTCGTCAGTCTCTGTAACTAGTGGGAAGCATCCTTATTTATTTAAATATCAACTCAGAGAATAAGAAGGGAATGTGAACGTAAACTTATATATCCCAAACCAGGGACTGTGAGCGGGGCGTTGCAGGCCGTGGGGGAAGGGGGAGCAGGTGACCAAACCAAAGCACTTCTGATTCGCTGTTGACCTTGGGCAGCTCATGTCAGGTCTGGACCTTTCTGGGTCTCAGATTTTCTTACTTGGGGATGAGAAGTTTGGATTAGACAGTCTCCGCAGTGGCCCCAGCTCCAAAATTCCCATTTTTTTTTTTTTAAAAAAAAGTGTGACCAAATCAGCATTAGCATCTTCGTCGATAGCGATACTGCGGGCGCCCAAGGGCCACCATGAAAAAGAGCTTCGCGTGGATTTCTTTCTGGTACAGGAACCACAGTTGGGTTGTCTTGTAGTTATTCTGTATAATCACTGCATGGCATATCATTCACGTAGTCGAAATTTTCAGATCAAATCTGCCTTCGCTGAATTGAAGGGAGGGCGTAGCCCTAGGCTAGCCGTTTGTTCGGCTTCAACGCGGAGAAG
The DNA here is from genome assembly GCF_014176215.1 of Rousettus aegyptiacus. NCBI lineage: Eukaryota > Metazoa > Chordata > Mammalia > Chiroptera > Pteropodidae > Rousettus > Rousettus aegyptiacus. The sequence goes on from NW_023416307.1 coordinate 2,622,692, forward strand.
AGCGCCCTGCCGGTGGCAAACTTGCGTTTCTTCTCACCAAATCGTGCGAAAGAGCAAAGATGTCCGCAGACAGTCAGGGGGAGGAAGAAAGCGCTAGTAAGCGGTCCAGGCACTTTAAACATCCTGGCATTTGGAGACATCTGGATAACTCGCAGCCCTTTGTGAGTGTGCGTTCCATTTATCATCCAGATGTTCACCATCACGGAAACGCCACGCGGAACTCTATTTGGGCTAATCACGTGGAGGTGGGGAGGCGCGCATCTTCGTGTGCTCGTCCCCCGGGGCCCCGTTCTGCCCTCGCTCCTCTGAGCGCCTCTCCCCCAAACTCCTCTGGGAACGTGGCCGTCTCGCCAGACGCTTAGGTGCGAGCCGTCGCCTGTCTTTTTTTAATCTTCGTGGCCATTCTGTACCCTGTCTGCTTGGATTATAGATTGCATTTGTCAAGTAGTGACACATGCAATTGGATGTCTCCAAAAGACCTTTGAAATCCCGCTTCCTCGCGTTGAGATTAAAGTGGGCGTTATCCGCACCACTGCAGTCCAGCCTGGGGTGTTTGGTGACCGGCGTAAAAGTTTCCCTAGGCCGGCCGGTTCCGACATTTGTGGTCTAGAGGGAAGAAAAAACAGCTACTTTTTTTCCTTTTGCAAGGTAGAAATGGAGGCCATAAAACTACCTAAAATGTGGTCCCAGTTAGAAATGACTCAGAAGTCAGCAACGTTTTGAGGCATGCCTGTCCTTCGGAGTGTCCTGAATTGTGTTTCTTTGGGCGTCCAGGAAGCCTTATCAGTTGTGAGCGAGGACCAGTCGTTGTTTGAGTGTGCCTACGGAACGCCACACCTCGCCAAGACGGACATGACCGCGTCCTCCTCCGGCGACTATGGACAGACATCCAAGATGAGCCCACGCGTCCCTCAGCAGGACTGGCTGTCGCAACCCCCGGCCAGGGTCACCATCAAGATGGAATGTAACCCGAACCAGGTGAACGGCTCAAGGTAAGGAGACCGCCGGCTCTCACCCTTCTGCTTTTCCTGTCCCTTGCAGAGGGCCTGTGGAATTCTCCACGCTTCTCCGAAGACCCTTTCGTAAAGCACGAGTAACGCGGGCCAGTCGGAGAAAATGTGCTCTCCGACGGCCCGCGCCGGGGGTAGGGGTTGTAAAGCCGGCAGTATATTTAGCGAGGCCCTTTGAAGATGCGGTATTCAATTCAATTTTCCAGGCGTGAGGGTGCTGCGGGAGGGGGGGGGTGCCGTGCACACATGTGGCAGGATTCATCGTGGAGGTTTTTATTGTCTGGAAAATAGTGGCGTCTTCCGTTTTGATGGAGGGAGAGTGTCGGCTAGTGGCCAGGCGGCGTAGCAGACGTCCCGGCCTCGGGCCTCAGCCGCCGGGCCCACTTAGTCTCCTGTCTCCCACCCCTCTTCCCTCCTCCGTCCGCTCGTCTTCGCGCACGGTGCCTTTCACCTGGAACCAGGCTCCGATGTCCCCCACAGTCGTTAACGTGTCCGGGTCCGTCGCGATGCTGCTGCCGCCGCGTAGAATGCATTCGCGAAGGGGGAAGGAGCCCTGGCCCTCAAAGGCGTGTCCTTGGACGTAGGTTTGAAAAGTAAAGTTGGTTCCCATTACGAGATATTACCCCGTATGGATCCAGGGAGAGGAATAGAAGATCTCGGGGCGGAGAAAGGGTCGCCTCTCCTCAGCGCTGGGTGAGCCGGCACCACGGGGTGGGAGCCGCTCACGCTTCCCGGCGCACGGCACATCTCTCCTGGGAAGCGAAATCATTTCTGGAGCAACCGCGCAGTGTCCTTGCGAGCAAACAGTGCGGCTTCACTGTCTTCCTCTCGCAGGCCCTCCCAGAATGCTAAGAGGGCCCAGGAAGCTCCCCCACCCCCGTAGGATGTTTACGGGCAATCCCAGCTTTTGAAGCAAACTGGTGTGTTTTGGTGGTGGATGCTGAGGGGGCTCAGTCACCCATGCTTGTTTCCATGTCGGTCTGGGGACCTGGGGGACCCGCCGGTGAAGAGAGCTCAGCTGACTCCACCTGCCTCTGACCAAGGTCCGACCCTCTGCCTCTGTGATGGAGGACGGTGGGCGTGGCAGGAGACAGGGACCGAGGGGGGCGGGGACAAAGGGGGACAGGGACCGAGGGGGGCGGGGACAAAGGGGTACAGGGACCGAGGGGGACAGGGACCGAGGGGTGCGGGGACCGAGGAGGCCCCGTCGCTCGAGGCGGCCCCCAGGCGTCTGTGGAGCTGAGCTGTGACACAGATGTCAACAGGTCACCAAGTGTCATCATCCCTCCGCCGAAAACGCCGGGGAGGCGGGAGCCCGTGCGTCCCCGAGTCCCGCCCGCCTGCTGGAGCGGAGCGGGGGCCCGGCCCACGAGGTCCTGCAGAGACGCAGCCACGGGGCCGCGCGAGGTCCGCCTTAAGGACGTGGCTCCCACAGGCGTGAGGACGCGGTGTCTGGGCCGTGCCGGGCTCGGGCAGCAGGCCCCTCCGTGGGCTCAGCGCAGAGTCCCCTCTTCCTCAGTGCTGGTCTTGGGCCCTCCGCTGAGTGGGGGCGGCTCACGCACGTTGACGGGGCCGTCCCCCACATTGAGAGTCAGCGGCGCAGACCCCAGCCACGCCTGGGAAACGCCGTCACAGCGACAGCTCGAGGGTGGGTGGACGCGGGAGCCTGGCCCCACCTGCTCCGGCCCGTGTGGCGGGGCCGTTCCTTTCAGACCTCCCTCCAAACCAGCGCCTCTGGGCTGGTCAGTCCCAGGAACGGAAGGGGCTCAGCCTGCAGGGCTCACGCAGCAGGCCCCTGGGACTCCTTGGGCTGTGACCTTGAAGTGCCCTGAAAAGGGGGCGGCGAGGCGGAGCCTGCTCGTTGGAGCCCCCCGGGCTGCCGGAAGGCCGGAAGGGCGAGGATGAAGGGGACGCACAGAAGTCACCGGCGGGGCCAGGGCGTGGTCCCTGGAGGGCCGTCAGAGGCCCGGAGGCGGGCGGAGAGCCGCCGGGGATCGGACCCGCCTGTTTTGCCAACTCTGCATGCTCTCGCCCATGTCGGGAGCAGCTCCATAACGAGGGGCACGGACTTGCACCCACTCTTTCACCCTGGGGACCTTGACTGGGCACCTGGCTGTACTGACCCTGCCCGAGGTGCTGGGGACAGAAGCAGGGGTCGCGGACATGGGGATCCTGCCCTGGGGGGTTCAGAACAGACACCGCAGGGTTGGGGGTGCCTCACCCCCCATGAGGACGAGCACAGGGGTGTGGCTCCTGAGCGCCCCACCTCCCTGTGCCCTGCCGAGCCGGCAGTCACCTCGTCCTGCACCCAGAGGCCCCAGGCCAGGTGTGCCAGGGGGTTGGGGATGTCCAGCTCCTGGTCCCCAACCTGGCGGTCTCTGCTAATCGTCCTCGCTGAGCTTATGCATGGCGGGCTTTCATGCAGCGCACACGCCTCCTGCAGTCAAGTTCAAGGGGGCGTCACGTAAGTCAGAAAGTGGGCTGCGGCTGGAACCGTGGGCCCCCCTCATCGCTCCGTTGCAGACGCCCCGGGGGTGACGCAGGCCGGGCCGGAACACGGCCCCGCTCCTCCTGCACAGAACGTGGCCCGCGCGAACGGTCGTTTGTCTGCCCCTACCTGTCCACTCGCCTCGCAGGAAAAGGCCAGGTGCTATGGGAGGTGGGAAGAACGCAGTTCCCAGCCCGGCGGTGGAATTCTGCAAACCCTCGGCCCTGACGTGCCCGCAGGCTCCTGCGGTGACATGCCACAGGCCGTTGTCCCCACAACATCACTCTGTGCAAAACCAGTGGCGGGGACACCGGAGAGGAAGCGGCCAAAGCCTCGCGAGCCGCCGGCGGGGTCGCCCAGGGCTCGGCGCGGTTCTCGCCGCCGACGCTAACCTGACCGTGCGCGGTGTGGACAGGGGACGGCGGTTCTCGGCCTCGGCGGGCCACGGCCGCCCTGCCTTTTTCCTTTCTTCACTCCAGCCTCACGCACACGAAACCGCCAGTGTGCACACGGTGAGCGGCGTCGGCGTGCAGCCAAACGGGGCCCAGCTGCGCCCCGGGGCAGACACAGGACGGGCCGCGGGCCGCTCAGCGGCTGCCTGGCCTCTGGCGAGGCCCCTGCTGACGTCTGAACCCGATCTGGGGCTCCTAAGGCTCCAGCCGCTGTAGACTGGCAGCGTAGGCCAAGAAACGCACACACGCACGCACACGTACACGCTCACACGCGTGCACAGAACTGCCTCCCAGCAGCCGGTGGGCAGCACTGCGTGCAAAGCGGGGGGCTCCCCCCCCTGTTCTGCAGACTCAGCCTCAGTTTAGGCAGGTTGCACTGGGCCTCACCGTCACCCTTTTACAGGTGAGGCAGAGCCTCCTACAGAATGGAACGTTGGCCGAAGGTCTTTTGCCATCTGGGTCTCTAATTTTATGTACAATGCTCAGTATCTGCTGTTTGAAAGGGGCCCCCTGGCCCCGGTCTGTTCACTTCGACTCATTGAGGTTTGACTTCATGTGTGTCTTCCTTACGTTTCCTGTAAGACTTTATGTATCAGTTTGGGACAGGGAATTTTGTGCCTGTGACCGTATTTGCTCTTTTCGGCTCCCGGGGTTCTGACTCGGACCGGCATGAGTGCCGTCTCCTGGTTCATTTCGGCCACCTTCTAAGCCGAGGGTGGCGCAGTGCTGGAGGCTTGGAACCCGCGGTTTCTCTGGAGTGTGGCAGTGGGGCCAGCCAGAGCACGTCCTGCTTCTGAGGGGCCCGTGGCTTTGTGGACGTCGGTCCCTCGGGCCGCAGCTCTGAGACGTGGCTTGACAGGGCCTTGCTCGGGGAAGTTAGGACGGCGGGTGGACGCTCCGCGGCTGCCTCTCTGTCTGTCTGTCTGTCGGTCAGTCTTTGTCGTCTCTCGGAATGTTGAATGGCGGGCGCCATTTTGCGGCAAGAGAGACCCCAGGACCTGCGCAAGTGACCCCCATCGGGTCACTGTGGGCACTGACAGAGGCACAGGGGACGGCTTTGGCATTTTCTGTCTCGAAAGTGAGATTATTTTTGGTTAACCGGACTTTCCATAGCCTGTTAACGAAAATAAAAACCCAAAGCACTGTGGTGGCAGCTGGGCTTGAGTCTTTCCTCTCTGAGAAATGAAAGTGTTTCAAGCTAAAGAGAGAAATTTAAAAAATAATAATAATTCGACAGAAAAGACAGCACATCTCGTCTTCGTCATCTAACTACGTGTAGAAATCTTATTCCATAGACTATTTTATTTCCAAATGACGAACCCCAAAGGAATGCGTTTACCCCAAGTTTTTAAGATTAAAGGTGAGGCGGTCCCAAAGATAAAACCGCCGTCAGCTGTAAAGAGAAGTAAATACTTAAATATGAAACTTTCCTGGAGAATCTTCCCTGTCCCTTTCGGGGACAAAGAACTCCCTGTCGGTGAGTCGGTGGTGACTTTTTAATTAGCTTAGCCTTCAGCCCATCGGAGCAGGGGGAAGGGGACAGGGCTGGTGGGGAGAGGGAAGATTTTAGTGGCGGTGAGAGTCACACGCAGCTGTGCCCACGAACGTCTCCAGCTGCAGCGTGCGCCCGGCGAGCTCTGTGAATCACCGCCGAGCCCCGCCCGCGCTCTGCCCTGGGGCCTGAAGCCGCTTTCCACTGCCTCTGATTCAGAAGTAAAACAGACCCACGCATCCCCTCGGAGCCCTCTAGACAATCCCTTCCTTGTCTGGGGACCTGAAATTACCTTGCGCAGCGGCTCACCTCAGTACACGCTGTGAAACTCGATTAGGAGTTTATTCGCTCAATTAGAGCTAAGGATGTGTGTTTAGGATTCTTAGGAAGAAAACCGCATGAGACGTGATTGTGAGGGGCTGGAATGCCTGCCTGCCGGCCTCCCGGGGGGGCCCCCCTCCCAGACCTGGCCTCTCCGGGGGGTCTTCGGGTGGAGCTGCCGAACAAGCCCTTTGTACTTCTCCCCTGCAGCTTTGTCTCCCAAGCCCTCTTCACTGAAACTTCCCAGTGATCTAACGAATGTCTGGAAAGACAGTGACCTTCTCGTTAGCGATAACGAGCTAAGACTGCGTGGGCACCATCGTCAGCATGCTCACCCGGGGTGGTGCGGGTCGGGGTTTGGGGTAGGGCGTGTGGGGTCAGGGACAGAAGCTTTAGCCCCTCGGCTGCACGCACGAGGACGATAGGGACATCGATGTATGCCCGGCCCCGGGGACAGCGCCTGGCGTAGGGACTTGCCCCGTGCATGTTACCCGGATGCGTGAATTGAGGAGGTCCAGGGACGGATGGCCGAGGAGGGTCTAGAGAGTATGGAGTTAGCCGAAGACGCCCGGGCCCAGGGACGGCTTCGGCTGCACAAGGCCAGCGTGGTCTGAATTTGGGGGTGTTCACTCCGGTAGCAGGAGAAGCAAAGCTGGGGAACACTGGCCCCCACCCCGGCCTGTGATGGAGAGCGAGGCATGGGAGTCTCCCCCCGCCCCGCCCAGGGTACAGGCAGAACCCAGACAGGAGGGCGGGGGCGGGTAGGTTTGCCGGAGGGTGAGCAGCTTCGCCTCGACCCGCCGGAAGCACCCGGGTTTCCCAGATTGGGTTTCGCCCTGCCTTGGGCTTTCTCTAAGGCCCGGTGCCTGTGCTGACGGTTCTGAGCTGTGGGTGACCCACGGGTTTACTGTGGCTCACGCGCTCAGTGCTGTCGCTCGCGGCCGCCTTCGGCGACGTTCCGGGACGTTCCAGGATAAACGAGGTTCGTCCGCACCCAGCACAGACGGCAGCGCAGGGCCCGGCCTCTGTCCTGGTCGAGCTGATGGCCGCCTCTGTGCCTCTTCGCGGCCTGCTCTTTCCGTGATGTAATCCGCCCTGGTCTATACAGACTCTGATGTCAGAAAAACCAACGTCAGATGCCAAGTTTATTTTGCTTTTCGAAAACCGAAGACCTGATTTTAATTTCTCGGCACCTTTTTACAGGCCCATTACTCCTTTTCAAAAAAAAAAAAGAAAAGGTGTTATGTGCGGAAACAGCTAAAGGAAGCCTGTGTCATGGGCTGTGTCCGACGGAACCTTCCACACTCAGGTTGGCTCCTTTCCCAAGGGCCCGGCTTCCGTCCTGGGCCTCAGCCCTCTCCTCTCAGGCCCACGATCTGGCTCAGATTCATTCCCACGGGAACGTCCCCTCTGGGTCCTCCTCACGCGTGGACGGCGGCCCACGCGCCCTGCACGACGCGCACCACGGTGAACACCTCGAGGGCGTTTCGGGGAGAAGCACGTGCCATGCACCTGCAGATCAAGGCGACCGACTTTTATTTTTCAAACCAGACTTATCACAGTCCACACGTTCGTCCACAGGAGCATTGCCATCTTTGGTCCCCCCCCCCGCCCCCCGCCGACTCCGCCTTGGCCCGCGGCTGCCCCGTCCGCTCCCCCCTCCATCACTGTCCTCGGGTTATGCTTTCGCAAATTCCCCGCAGCAATGAACCTGAGTCTCCTGCGGGTCCAATCCATCACGGTTTTATGTCAGCGAAAGAGGCTGCTGCCGGGGAGTTAGTTATCAGGTGGGGTCTTGGGGTGCAGCGGTCAGGTCCTTGGAGCCAGGACCCCAGGGACGTAGGTTCAAATCCCAGCCCCTCCACTGCTGGTCGTGTGACCTTGGGCACGACCTGTATCCATCCTCTCTGCACTTCGCCTGTAACGTTGACCTTGGGGAGCTACATGGACGAGATGAATAATGACAGCTAATTCTCAGCATTTATCATATGCTGGCGGCATCTTAAAAGCTTTGCTCACGTATTTACTGTAATGTAAATACACAGAAAGAGTTTTGACTGTTTACTTCAGCGTGAACAAACAGTCGAATACTGGATAGAAAATGAACCCCGTAAGGTCTGCGAACGTGTGTTTGCCCACAATGCATTGGGTACCCTCTGAGGCGAAGTTGAATTTGAAACGGAGCAATTAGAAGGTCGTGGAAACCTGAGTATATAGCATGCCATCTCTTGAGGTCTTTTCATTTTATTAATTATTCATTCATTCATTTATTTATTTATTTTCACATGTCTTCACTGATTTCTCTGGCTGGCTAGTCCTTTCCAAAAGCAAGAAATGGCAAGGATGGAGGGCCGGCTGAGGACACACATCCCTGGCTTCCGCGGCTGAGGGCTGTGGGCCTGGAGCAGCTTCCTTTGTCGCCAGCCCCTCCTGGCACTGTGTGGGGTGGTCTTAGGTCCTGTACGGGGTGCTGGGCAGGATAGTGCTCCACGCATCAACAAGCTCTTTTTAGGAGAAGCCACGAGAGGATCTTCCGTCGAGTCTCAGCCCAGGAAAAGCTTCGCTTCTGCTGAATAATGGGTTTTTAATCTTTGTGGCCCCGTGCGTTGTAACAGGATGTTGTTCCCTCTTTGCTCTGGCTCTGAGGAAGCTCAGAGATAACATGATGTCCTACCTCCAGCAACTGTGAATAGTAAGCTTATTCGATGTGCTGAGTTTTACCTCTCGACTAATTGCTTTTCTGCCCTTATGTTCCATTCACGTCTATTCCTTTGATTACTTAAGTTATCGTCAGGGCTTGTGTGCATTTTTATAATTCATCTCAAATGTTACATAGTTCGAGGAAGGGTAAGGGAGTAAGATATATTGAAAACGACCACACATGCACATAAATATAACCCTGGGGCTGCAGAGGAAAATGATGAAATCTCCTTCTTAGGAAAAAACCCTTTAACACAGCTAAACACTGGTTCATTCATCAAGAAGCTTCTGGAGAGTTGTCCTGGGGGCTTAGGAACGGAGTTTCTTCACGCCCTGCTTCTGCGACCCTACGAGAACCCAGCTGGGTTGGTTAACGCGTCTGACTTCTCGCCCGGCTTTAAATGTGGTCCGACAGTTTATTTGCTGTTCCCTGCCATGCCCTTTGCCCATGGATCCCCAATACCAGCATGTTTTAGGAGGCCGGTGCTCATGTTCTCAAGTTCCCTGAACTTAATTCTCCGGATGACATTGAAGAGTGACGAGTTCACTGAAATTCGACAGGACACCTTAATTAGGCATGCGTCACCAGTAACCAGGGCACGGGCACCCACACCCCATCGTTGTCACCATGAAGGTCGAGGGGTCTTTCTACGCTGTATGTGTATTCCCTGGGGTGTCCGTAGCAATGCCCAAATGCCACGGGAACTTGCAAGATGGCCGCAGAGGCTGAAATGCTAGAGCCGTGTGGCCCCGAGGCCGTTGCAAGCGACACACCCAAGTCCCGCACGCCAGGTGCCCGGTGCCTTTGCGAAATTCTTCGTTCCAAACCAGCCTTCCCTTTCGGGGCAACCCCAGCTTGTGGTGCGATTTCTCCTCCTGTTTCAGAGACAGGCAGCTGCGTTCCCAGCTCTGGTCCCTCTTACGGATGCCTTGCAGTGTACGGACCGGTCAAGGCCAGCGTTTTGTGGGTTACGAATAGAACCCAGACCTGAAAACTCAAATCTGAGAATGTGATTAAGACACCATAATTTTTTATCCATTTTATTTTATCGTGGCGAGAGCGCTTAACGTGAGATCGACCCTTTGTCTAACGAAAGTGTGAGTGCATGATACATTATGGGTCACTGAAGGGTCACAGTATTTTACGACGGACCCTCCAAAGCTACTGCGTCTTGCTGGACTGAAACGCGATGCTCGTTGGTTAGAAAACCCCCCACGCCCCCTCCCCCAGCCCGGCCGCAGCCACCATCCCCTCTCCCTGATCCTCTGAACTTGACTGCTTTGGATACATCAGCGGAAGCATGAAGTGTATTTGTCTTTCTGTAACCGGCTCATGTCACTCAGTACAATGTCCCCAGAGTTCACCGATATTGCCACACATTACAGAATTTCCTTCTTTTTAAGGAGAATGGTGTTCCGTTGTGTGCGTACCCCACGTTTCCTCTACCCGTTCACCCATCAGTGGACATTCGGGCTGTTTCCACGTCTCGACCACTCTGAAGAGGCCATAATGAACGCGGGAGTGCTGATACTCTCAAGGGTCCTGATTTCGGTTCTTTTGGATAAATATGCACGGGAACCGCCATACCATTCTCCACTGCAGGGAGGCGATAGCTCATGGCGGTTTCGATCTACATGATAACTTTCGTGTGCCCTTAGAAGAATCTTTGAGAGAAACACCTCAAACCATGCTTTATTTGCAATAAAGAAATTTATGCCCCAAACAGGAAAGCAGAGACATTTCATATTCACCAAATGATTATCCACTTAGCAAGCACCTGATGAATTACCTTAGAATTTTCACGGAAACTGCCAGAAATCACCTATGCGACTATGAAGAATACAGTAATTAAAAGGATGCTGTTTGCGGTGTGCATTTCAAAAGCAATGCGTTGAACACCCAAGTTCAATAGGGAACACGTGACCCTCACTTTCAGGTAGGGCTGGGTGCAGGTGGGACACCTCGCTGTCTGCAGGAGGTCTTCCCTGCTGACTCGTGTGCCTCTGAACACGATGACAGCATGGCCACAGGGCAGTCAGCGAGCAGGCCGACGTCCAGAGCATGCATCTTTTCTTATCACACCTGGGCAAGGAGCTGAAAATGTATTTATTGCGAGGCTTTTAAGTATACGCTTTGCAGTTCTCTGAATCACGTTAGGATTTCATTGTCTTAGAGCAGCGTCTAAATGGACGCCCTTGAGAAAACGTTCTCCAGGAATTGCCTCTGTTTCTTACATCTTTGTATACATGTCCTGGCTGCGTCTCACATCTGCATCCTGGGGACAAAGAGCCCCCGGGGCTAGGATGGCGTCCTAGAATAGGAATGCTCGTGTATACTGCAGTGCCTAACTTAACCCAGAGGGACATGTGGGTCGGGAGTTCTCAATGCCTTTCCAGAATTCAGGCCGACTTTACGTTCTAGAGGGCCGCGTCTTCCCCTGGCTCGGCGCGGGCGCTCCAGGCGGGGGCTGGGAGCACGGGCAGTGAGTTCAGGGTGTGCGGCTTGCAGCCTCAGGTCTGCCTCCTCCCAGGTCTTTGCTGCTGTGTGCACCTCCGGGAAACCCAGGCGACGTCGGCCCCGGCTGCACAGGGCTGTTGGGAGCACTGGCGGCTGCTGAGTTCCCAGGACAGGGCCCACACGAACCTGCTGCTCTTCTGCTGTGAGCATTTCCAAGAGGAAGACCAAGGGGAAATGACCGAAAAGCGAGACTGGAACACTTGGGTCCCTTCAACCAGCATCCGTGGGACGCCCGCTGTGTCCAGCCTGTGGCCTGGCGGGGCGGTGCCCTTCCCTCTCCCAGGCTGGAGGCCTCTTAGATTTACTATAAAAACCATTCGGAATGACCAAAACATGGTTCCAGTCTGTCTTCCTCTGAAACTAAAACAAAATGCGATGGAAGAAAAGACCATTTCATTGTTTTTAAGGTGCAAATTTGGAAATAGGGTCAGAGGTCTCATGTGGCTGTTTCTTACCATGAAGGCTGAGGCAGAAAAGATGAACGAGATGCGTTATGTCCTCTGGTTGCAAGATGAAAACAAAGGAAACGTATGGAAAATTGCTACTATTTTAAATATTTACATGTAGTTTTGGAAAGGTCTGGTAACAATGTAACTGAATAGCTCATCACGTCTCTGGATTTGATGACAGATCTATTTTAAGACCATAGGAAAATGGTCGTGATCCATGCCTAGAACGCTTGTCCTCAGATATGGAAATAAAACTGTTAAGAATTAGAAGAAAAAGAAGGAGTTTCTTTAGAAGGATGCATAACTCCTAGTGTCCCCTGGTTCTATAATTCTGTGCCTCTCTGGGACCGTTACCTTTTTAGACAGTTAACTGCTCTGCGGGGGAAGGAAGAATCGAGGCGCGTGGTATACAGCAGGCACTCAGGAGAAACGGTCTGGGTGGACAGGTGCGTGGCCGCATGTGGACATTGCTTATCCTAGACCTTACAGTCCTCACTGGAGATATGCTCGTCACCTAACTCACACGTGAAGTCTTTCTTTTAAAGTCCCTTGAACTCTCTTCTCTTGTAACGTCTGTCCTTGAGACAAACAGGCCAAAACACGCACTCCGCTCAACTGACGGACTTTTCCAGAGGGCTAGGAAGCTCAGTCTCAAGCGAAGGCATTCCGTGTTTCGATATTAGGACGGGTCCTTTAGCGAACAATGCTCGAAGCCAGGAAAACCAGAGGAAATAACGCGTGCGTGGGCCGCGCCGGAAACCGAGGGGCGGCGCTAGTGTTTCGAAGGCTCCTCCGTGTTTGCGCAGCTGCGGGGGTGCCGCAGGCAGGCCTGTGCGTCTCCAGGCCCTGGGCGGCCCCAGCCGTCACGTCCGTCCACGGCAAGACTGCTCCTTCCCCGCCATCGGCTCCCCGCCTCAGCGGCAGACGTGGGGCCAGGTGGCGCCGAGAGCGAACCTGTGTGTGCTCACAGCCCCCAGCCGCCGAAGGGATGTTTTCCAGGGCCCTGCAGCCCCAGCCGGCCCTTCCTGTCCACACCCCTGCTGTGGCCTTCGGGTCTGGAATAGCCTTGCCCGTCCCGCCCCAGAGAGTGCCCCCCACCCCGCCTCGGGTGCTTGTGACCTTCTCAGACCCGGAGGTCAAGTCCAGGCCGTGATTCTGCGAGGCGCCCCGCCCCGCCCCCCACATCCCCTACCCCTACCCCCCAGGCCTCCGCTGTTGGGGTGGAAAGCTAAAGTCCCGTGGGGCTTCGTCGATTCCTGAGAAAATGAAAACTCAGCTGCCGGGTAGAGCTGGAGAGGCAGTTTCTAGAAATCCACCTTAGGGGATGGACCCGAACATTAGGACCTCCCTGCCGGAGCAGCCCCGGGCCAGCCACCTAGAAAGCCGACGACATGTTTTTGTTTCCCGGTTAAGCTGAATTTTCTATTTGAAGTTTCTTCATTAGATAGAATTTCACCATGTCCTGTAACTTTCAAATCTCAAAAAAAAATCTTTTTTTTTCCCCCTTCTAGAAAGGAAGCTTTGTCTTTATCCAAACAGCCATGGCTGCCTTACTGACAGCAGTTCTGGGGACAGTTGCCCAGGGGCCAGCAGCTGAGCCCTTTTTTTCATCTGCACAGCTAGCTGCACGCACCCATCCCAGGGTCCTGGGGGGCCACTGGAGTCCTGGGGTGCCTCCCGGGATGCCAGGCCCGATCCTCCTCCGCCTTCCTGTAGGCACCCGAGCTTGGGACTTTGTGCGTCTCAAAGCTCCGTATCTAAGGATCAGCCGCAGGAATGGGGCTTTCTTCCCGAGGTTCTGACAAAGAGGGCGCTGTTCTAGGGTAAACCTCGCTGAGCGCCCAGCGCCGCCTGCGCGGCCCGCTCACTGCCGCGCAGCGAGAACAAACCGCCGTTCCCCGTTCCAGCATGTTTCCCATTCGTTGTTGCAGGCGGGGATCGGACGTGAGTTTCAGGGGGAGCTGGCTGGGCAAGCAGAAGCCGGGTGGCAGCTTTGCCCCCCACGTGCCTGCTCGGGGCTTCGACCGAGCCTGGACTCGGTCATAGTCAGCTCGGCAGCCAGGAACAGATGCTGGAGTCCGGGCGGAGCCAACGACGCTACTTCTCACAGTTCTGGAGGCGCGAAGTCCAAGGCCAAGGTTGCCAGCAGGGCCGGGTGTCTGGCGAGCGCTGTCTCCTGGGGGACAGAGGGCCACCTTCTCACTGCGTCCTCACAGGACGGGGAAGGGGAGCTGCCTGGTCTCTTCTTAGGAAAACACACTCACCCACTAGGTTGGCCTCATCCTCGTAACTTCACCTAAACGGAATTATCTGCCCAGGGCGTCGCCTGCAGAGGCTGTCACATACGGATTGGGACTTCAACAGAGGGGTCTGCGGAGGACACGGACACTCAGTCCCCAGCCGGCCCTGCGTTTGCTTCTTCTCTGTCCTCCTGTCCCCCTCGGTCTCCGCCCTCTCCCTTCCTTGGTTCTCTGTGTCACAAGGAGCCCGGGGCGGCGTGTTTTCCACTGGGCACAATGACGGAAGAATTTCCCTTCTTCTCCTCCAGGAACTCCCCCGACGAATGCAGCGTGGCCAAGGGCGGGAAGATGGTGGGCAGCCCGGACTCGGTCGGGATGAGCTACGGCGGCTACCTGGAGGAGAAGCACGCGCCGCCCCCGAACATGACCACGAACGAGCGCAGAGTCATCGTCCCAGCAGGTCAGGTGCTCACGGCCCCCCCCCCCCGCTCCGCCCCCAGACCCCGCCTTCTAGAGCAGCCTGGAACTTTCTCTTCCCGCTGGTGGCGTCGGCCGCCCTCAGCGGTCTAGAGTGGTGATTGTAAATGTCAATCGGTGCCGAAATGTCACCAATGTGTGTGTGTGCATGCACACCTGAGAGAGACAGAGAGACAGAGACAGACAGACACAGAGACAGACAGACACAGAGACAGACACAGAGAGGGAGACAGAGAGAGAGATTGAGAGAAAGATTGAGAGAGAAGCAGAGAGACAAAGACAGAGAGAGGGAGAGAACCGTCCATAGAAAGTGACCTTTCTAGGGAGGAATTGCCCTTTCCCTGAGATTGTTGGGTGTTAAATGTCCTTTCTTTTGTGAGGCACTGTTTGTAATCAACGGTAGCCTCGTTGGTGTTTTAGCCACATTTTTATCTGCCAGAATAATAGGTTAGAAGCTGTATATTACTTGTTCTTAGAATCTAACATTCCAGCTGTCGCTGGCCTGTGACAGAGTCTGAGACCCAGAGCAGTTTTTACCAGAGCATGAGTTCTCGACGCAACCTCAAGCAGTAACTCTGCATTTAGGAAAACGCCAGGAACTCATTTCTTTAGCAAAGCGAAAGGTAACGGGAAGAATGACTTAAAAGCTCCTTGGAGAAAATGCGTGACGTAAAACTGAAAACGCATAGGGGCAGCTACGTGGTCCCCGCCCCGCGAGCCCTCGCTCGTGCCGTGCGGTCTGGGGGAACAGGCGCCCCCGAGGCCTCGTGACCGCCCTGACGAGGAAGCCGAGGCTCCCAGAGGCCGACTGCCTTTTCCAGGGGCGAATGGTGAGGCAGAGGCCGCCTCGCATCTGAACGGGTCCGTCCAGATCCTGCTTCCTCTGCCTTTAGGTGTCAGACTAAATCTCAGCAACTTACAGTGACCCCTTGTGGGTGCTCATTCCGGACATCTGGTCACCCTGCCGTTCTGCGTCAGGGCTTGAACTTGCCGTCACCTGAGCCTGCACCCCTTGATTCCAGGTAGCCCCATCCTTCAGGCTCCGTGCGGGCATCTCAGGGAGGACCTCCCTAACCGCGCCCTGTAGGGTCTGTCCCCACTCTGCCCATGACTCTTGGTCCCTCGTCTGCCTTAGTTCCCTTTACTGCATCCCTTCCCGTCCGTCAATAGAGTGAGCGTTTACATCAAAGGTCACTTGTTACCTTCCCCCCTCACGGAGCGGGAGCCCCACAAAGGCCCTGGCCCTGTGGGAAGTGCAGCGCCTGGCAGGGGGCCGGCACTCGGGGAGCATTCCCCAAGGGGAGGATGATGACAGGGTGTCCGCCATGGGCTGCACACCCTGAGTTATCTTTATTGCCAGAGCAATAACAGGCGTGCGTGGCCGAAGTCCGCGCCAACCCGATCCTCCCCTGCTCCGGGGGATCGTGAGGGCGAGCAGGTGCAAGGCCCCTCCGTGCCCTTACGCTGCATGAGCTCGTGTCCAGCATGATTCTGTCACCTTCCAAACAGGAGAGTTCAGAGTGGGTTCGCGGACTGAGCTCCCCATTAAGACCGTCCCGCGTGACTTTCAGGAAACCACATGAAGCTGATTCGATACAGTTAGGTTTGAGGAGGACCATCCTTTGGGGCCGTCTCTCACCTGGAGGCGCCTCAGAAGGCTCAAGTGTGCCTCATGAGAGGGATAAAACTGGCTTCGATGTTTATTGAAAGGCCATCGACATGGCAACTGAGTCATATACCCGGGGGCGGGGGGAGGAGGTCACCTGTTACTGTGTCTTAGAACAAGGGGCAGCGCCCGTTGAATTGGGGAAAATATAACAATTAAAAATCCAAAGAAAATATAGAAATGAACATCCTCGGTGTGTGGCACCTAACAAAGACTTGGGGACAGGGACGTGCCCGGGGACACCTGGGAGGGCAAGGCTGCTGCGCCTCAGACGCCGGCCAGGTAGAAACAGGGTGAGTTAGACACCCAGAGGGTGCCCACCCGGCCCGCCTCACCCTTTGCCTTCCTCCTCAAAAGAATGTGATGTCTTCAATTTAGGCAAAACAAGTTTTTGGTTCTTTGAGACGAGAGCATCTACCCGAGGAGAGGCCTGCCTTGAAAATTCTCGACTTGGTTCCCCGTAGGATCGCAGACCCACGAAGTAATGACTTGGCGCCATCGACGCCCTTTAAGCAGTGAGGCCACATTTCTGTCACACTATCAGGCTGCTTCGATGTCGCTCATGGCCGCCCCGAGAGGGCCAGCCTTGAGGCTTTCTGCGTTAACCGAAATGTTCAGAAGAGACAGGGGAGGTGTTTACCGGGGGACGAGGCGGAGAGCCAGTCTACCCAAGCCCGAGCATGCCGGGTCCCTGCCGTGTGCGAGGCGCTCCCGAGACGCCCGTTGGGCGGGTGGAAGGCTGGGCACGCCGATTGGCTCACATCGAGCGTTTGTGTAAAGGCCGGTTTCACCTCCTGAGGAAAGTCCTCTTTCAGCCTTCCCCTCCCGCGGTTGCTTCACGCCGGTGCCGGCAATTATTATTCAGTTAGCAGCGTTGGTAAGCGAGCTGGGGGGTGGCAGATTTTGCAAGTCGTGAGTGTTTCGGTTATTAGTCAAGGCTTCATGTGTGTGCGCTCAGGCGCAGACGCGCAGACGGACATGCACACACACAGCCTCATTGCACAACCCAGAGAATTCCCCGACGTGGCCCCGAGGTCCCAGGACCCGTGGCCGCTCCGTCGGCTGCTGCCCCAGCGCCTCGGCCCTGGCTCCAGCACCCACACACCTTCCTCAGGCACGTTTTAGGCACAGAGTGCTCTGGGACAGAGAGAGAGACTTCTCCAGACCGGTTCTGATTGATGGTTCCCATGATTCCTATGAGTTAGCTGCATGGATTGACACTCAGGGTGTAAATCGTAAAGGTAGCTAAGAAAACGCGAGTCGTTCCTAAGCATTCGCACCATCAGTCCACTGTGTACTGGTGTTCAGGTGTCAGGCCTAGAACTGGTCGTGAAACACAGTGACCAGAAAACCGGTGTGCAGACTCGGAGGCGAAAACACAGGACCCGGGCCCCGTCTGCTCTCGGCAGGGCGGGTTCTCACGCGGGGATTCCTCACTCTCTAAGCCTCCGGTCTTGAGACTTGCTCTCTTCAACTCGAAAACTGTAAAGAAACTCATAAAATATCCCTAACGAGTGGATGTATACCTTCGTTGAAAATATTTTCGCCGCATCATCATTTCAGAATGGACCTAGGACACGCTCACACAAATACATACAAAGGAGCGAGGTAGAATTGATTTAAAAAATAAATGGATAGAGGTCATGGGCTACAGTGAGAACAGCGTGAAACCAGGAGTGAGGGGTGTGTGTGTGTGTGTGTGTGTGTGTGTGTGTGTGTGTGTGTGTAGCTGAGCCTCCAAATATATATACATATATATATATATATATATAATAAATAGATATTCTCATGCAAATTTTTAAACCCTGCACAGTCGCACAAGCTGAGTGTTATTTGGCTCCAAGGTGCACAAATAGAATCCCTCAGTCATGATTCAGTGCTCACAGGGTAACAGGAAGACTAACAGCTATTGGGTAAGTCACAGAAGAGTGTGTTCCTTGGTTTGTAATAGGAAGACAATAGAGAAATCGCGAGAAAAGCCCTCGGCCAGTTGGGCCACCAGACATTCTAGAAAGCCCTGGCTTACCCCTGTTGTCTGGCAAAACTGTCGATTGTGCCTCTCAAAGTATACTAGTTAGACAATAAATCATCCCTATACTTTTTATCTATCGTCTGTCTATCTATCTATCTATCTATCTATCTATCTATCTATCTATCTATCATCTATCATCTGTCTATCTTAGTATGCTATATGTGCATCTGAGTCTACACCCCATAGGGTTGGGCAGTTTCTTTCATGGTTGTAGATCAAAGTGTCATTCGGTGACATCATTCTTAGAGAGACTCGAGACGTGTGACCTCGCTAAATGGCGCTTTGATAGCTCAGTTGAATCTGGAGGCTGACTAGAAAATATGTCTCGAAGTGTGATCAGAACCACTGCCATCAGGATTACCTGGGAAAGTTATGATTTTCAAAAATGCGTATTTCCAGATTTTCTGCATCCGGGTGTGGGGTTGAGGATTTTACATCGTTTACACATTCCTTGGAGGGTTTTCATGCATAATAAGATGTGAGAAGCTCTAATCTAGATAGAAGACGCTAAATAAATTTTACTTAGTTTATCCTAATTATTCTCAATTAAGGCAGTATGTGTCACTTTTAGAAGTGAGAATGGCAAAAAAAAAATAGAAAATAAGTTTCATATTGACAGTCCAAAAAAAAAAAAATGAAGAATCACTCATTTGGTAGGAAGGAACTTCTTCTGTAAGATATATTTTGGGAGCCTGCCATTGGTTGGCCCAAAAAATGTAGTAAAGGCCACATGTCAGGAAATTCGCAGGGAAATTCGGAATCATTAAAGACACAAAATACAGCGCGAGAGCCGAGGACGCCCAGTCGGATCCAGTGCCGTCCTAGGCCCGTATGCACTTCACTGGGTCCTTATCAGCAGCCGAAGCAGCCCGCGCACAGTGCTGGGATCTGACTTCCAGATGTTTCCAACTCTGCCTCCCCGAGGCCGTGAACACACAGCAGCGGGTCCCCCTCGCACGGTGGAACTAACGTGTTCCAAAGAACATGCATTCCAGGTCCCACGGGGCAGCTGCCATTGGCGGGCGATGGGGGGGGCGGGGAGGGGGGGAGGGGCGGCTGCCCCTCCGCGTGCCAGGCGAGCCTCTGGCGGTCACCGTTACTTCTTAGGCATCGACAGTGCCCTTGGCCGTGAGCTGACTGAGAGGCCGGCACAGTCTTCTGCTTTTCTTAAAAGTTGCAAAATGCTGACCAGAATGCAAGGGAACCTCTGTTTTAGCGGCTTGTCCTGAAAGATAACTTTGTTTTGAAAGATTATCTTTTTCTCTCTTTTTGTTCCCTAAAATGGGTGGCGACGCCTCAGGCTTTTCAAACATTTCTACTTTTATTTCCTAAACGTCCGCCTTGAGCACATGCGCTTGTGGTGATCGGGAGTCTTGGAGATAAGAGTTGCCACATCAATCTCTTCACTGGTTTAGCTCTCTTCATATATTCGGTTGTTCGTTCATTCATTCATTCACTCATTCATTCATTCACCGTGCACTTACTGTGTTCCGGTCACCATGGTGAAAGCTTTTATGTGACTTAAAAGCCCCTCTCCTTGGCCCCCGGACACACACAGCGGAAACCACTCGCATTGTGTCCTCCTCAGGCCCTGCACGCTGGGCAACTTCGACTCAGCTCGAGAAGTATTCATTGAGTACTTGTGACTCACGCTGGTCACAGAGGAAGCCACCAAAGCCTGTCAGGAGTAGATAAGACCCGTCCACATGAAGGAAGCCGTCCGTGACAGACGGGCATGTGATTAAGAGTGTCGCTAAGTGATTCAGACAGACGTCTCGAAACAGCTGAGGGACCAGATGGCAGTGAACGTGACTGGCTGGAGAAGGTTCCTTCATCCCCATCGGGATCTGGTTCCTAAACCCCCGTGCGGCCTCCGCCTTCGGGTCCTTCGGTTTCATGCGGCGGCGGCGGGGTCGCAGTCCGGGGTCGCAGTCCGGGGTCTCCGCCTCTGCTGTTCCCGCAGGCGGAGCGCCTTTCCCCCGCCTTCCCAGCAAACCCTCCGCATTTCGCCTTCGACATCGCCCTGTGTAGGACGCCGCCCTTGACCTTTCTGACACACTGACCGCTTCTCTTACTTCTTACCGGCTCTTTGGTCACCGTGCTTTATTTTGTTTGAAGTTACGTTCGCGATGCATCGATATGCTTCCTCAAAGGTGGGGATGTCCCACTGAACTCCGTGAAGGCTTTGAGACGCCCCGTGAACGAAATTACTGATGAGCGCGTGAACGGAACTACCGTCCACGTGGAAATTAGGGATCAGCACCGAGGTAATAAAACACGTAAATGGAAAACGAATGCGGCCGTTTTGACCGCGGGCTTGGCCAGGGTGCCGGAGCTAGGTGTCCAGTGTGGCTCTGAGTTTCCTGGCAGCCCAAATAAAAAGTCGTTTGGAGGAAAAAATATATATAAATCCCTGTTTTCAAAGAGGCATTTCACGGCAGCGCTTTACCCAGGGCAGAATCCTGGAAGCAGGCTCTCTGGGCTTTATGCTCGGAGCCCAGAGGGGCTGCAGGGGCGGCCACCTTCCTGCCACAGTTGCAGCACCATGTTTCACCAGTCTCTTGCTTGTGACACCCTCCGCGAACAGAGCGAATTGCATTAGAGGACGGCTCAGTGCAGACAGACGACACCCGCCCCGTGCATCTGCAGGTCCGGTTATCGTGCGGCCTGTGAACTCAGGACTTTGAGTTCTCACCCTGGCAGAGGGCTCACGTCGCTTTCGTGTGTCTCTTTCTAAGTATGACATCTCTAGGCTGGGCTTCGAAGGCCGATGAATGACAAGTAATGGGAGAACATGCTCTCTGAGCAAGCCCAGGTAGCCAGCGCATTACGTCTTAATCTTGTTAGAGTTAATGATTCATAAGCCTGCGTCTTCGATCGCAAGCTTCACGCGTAGATCATTCTGCCTTCTGCATTCTTCTTAATCACCAGACAAAGCAGTAAGCAGAGGTCAGTAAATGTGCATTTGTCGAGCTGATTCAGATTGGGTTAGTGAGAATCGTAAACACAGGAGTTGGAGTTGCAAGATTCTCAATGCTGTTAGTTCAAGTTCATATTCGTCAGGGCTCACAGGTTGACAGAAAGGGGTTCGAGGAAAGAACCAATCTCTCTCTCTCTCTCTCTCTCTCTCTCTCTCTCTCTCTCTCTCTCTCTCTGTATTTGATAGACATAGATATTTATATATGTATACATAAATATCTACCTATTATGAGGAATTGGTTTACTTGATTATGGAGGCTGAGAGGTCCCACAGTCCACACACTGCCATCTGCAAACTGGAGCCCCAAGGGAGCCGATGGTGGAGATTTCAGTCTGAGTCTTAAGGCCTGGAAGCCAGAGACCTCAAGACAGGAGAGACTGGCGTCCCAGCTCAACACACAGGGAGGATGGTGTGAAGATGTATGGGAAGAAGGCGAAGATGCAGGCAGAGACCGGACCGCACAGCTGCAAGCCCGGGCGCGCTGGGGACCGATGACTGGACCGCACAGCTGCAAGCCCGGGCGCGCTGAGGACCGATGCCCAGACCGCACAGCTGCAGGCCCGGGGGCGCTGGGGACCGATGCCCACCAGGAGCTGCAAGAGGCGAGGAAGGATTCTATCCGGAGTCTCGGAAGGAGCATGGTCCTGCTGGCACCTTGATTTCAGTCCTCTGGGATAACAAAATTTCTGTTGTTTGAAGCCACTTAGTTTGTGGTGCTCTGTTATGGCAGCCCTCGGAAACTAACCCAGCGAGCATGTTGCAGTTAGTACCTGTGAGCAGACAGACTGCCCAGGGTTATCTGTGGAGGGAAGAGGGGCAGGGAAAGAAAACTGAGGCAGGGAGCAACTTCGAAGCGGAGCAAGCCATTCTGCTCCCGAAACGTGATCATCCTAAGCAGCGTGGTCACGAATAACCAAGGGAAAATGAAGAAAAGCAAAATCCGGAAACCAGACGATCCACTTAAGAAGGGCTGAGAATGGCTCCATCCAGTGAAATACTTTGGTGCGTCAGGATGTCAAAGTTATGTTTGGAGTCCAACAAATATAATTTAGTCGTGTATTTTTTTTTTAAAATAAAGTACATAATGGAATTGTTGATTCTCAAGGCAGTGGAAGATAGGCAGACGTGCGTACAGTTTTTGACCCTTCCGGAGGGTATTACACAATCCATATGTACAATTACCTTTTCGATGATTGATTAAGAAATGAATAGAGCGTAGCATGGCCTAGGTTGATGGCCGCAATGAGAATGGAAAGTTTTAAAATAAACAGGTTAAAAAAACAGACTCTTCATGCTAGTAAAACACTGAACTTAACAGGAACTAAGGCATTCCTGTTTCAGAGCACCTGGGAACACTGCATCGCCTCTAACGTCCTTGTGATGCACAGCTGAGCCAGGAAGGAAGTCAGAGCCCTGAGAGACCAGCAGCAAGGAGGAAACAGAACAGAGCAGCCTCCTGTCCTCATCTTGGCACCTGGCCGTCTTAGGTCACAGGAACGGGGCGGGGGTACCACTTTCTACAATATAGAGACTGGGGGTTTGAAGGTCAGTTAGGGGCAAGACATGAGGTCTCGGGCTTGCACAAAGCAGGGAGTTGGACCTGAGTCCCCCCTCCCCCCACCCCCCGCACTAACCCCTACGCACACACACGCACACAACTGTGTGTCCTAGCAACCGCCAGGCTGAGATAGTAACCACTGAAAAGTGCATGGCTCGTGATAACCTTGGACCACCGGCGGAAGTAAATACAAACTCTTTCTGGAGAGACATGTCTTCAGTCCAAGCTTTACAGAATTCCTACAGGTAAAGACCCACTGAAGATGACTCTGCAACCTCAAATTACAAAAACTAAGAAGAAACAATCCACCTAGACCAGGATTTGGCAGGAAAAAAAAAAAAAAGCAGACAACCTGATTAATTGATTAATCCCTCAAGAATATTAGATAATTGAAGTATGAGGTAGGAAATATAAATAGATTTTAAAATAATGAAATAATAAACAAGGAATTGAAAAAGTAGCGAAACAAGACAGTATGGAAAAGATCATCCTGAAGAAGAAATAGGACTCCTAGAAACACTAAAAAGGATTCAAAAAGTATCCAAAACTCAGTAGATACATCAAACAGTTGATTCGAAAAAGCCTAAAAGTGAATTAAAGAAAGTAGATTTGAGGTCGTCCCCAGAATATAGCACAGTGATGACAGATGGGAAATATGAGAAAAGGTCAAGAGTTCAGAAGGACTCAGGGCAATGTCCTAGGCACATTCAACAGAAGTTCCAGAAAGGAGGAAATGGAGGGAAAGGAAGAGATGAAATATCTGAAAAGATAAAAGCTGGCTCTTCCAAAACTGATGAACAAGACGATTTTCTGAATACAGGAAGCACCTGTCCAAGAAGGATAAATAAGAATTAGTCCACAGTAATCACATTCTGGTAAGACTACGGAACGCCAGAGACAAAGTACCGTAAAGGCAACTAAAGAAAAAAGACAAGACTCTGAAAATAGTGGACAGCAAACTTCTCAGCAACCTACCAGGACAGAGAGGGCAGCGGAAGAAGATCTCTGGTCACCTGGGAGAAGGTGACACAATTCAAGCTATCTTTCGGGCTCTTAACTTTTGTTTTTTTCCCTGTCACAGACTTGGTGGAGCCAATGGGTTCTTTCGAATAATGGCTTTGTGTGGATGAAATAAACTTCAGAAGAATACGAAGGCAATGAGTTTATTAAGAGTATATTCTAATCTATTAGTGAAATTGAGGGTGAAATAAAGATTCTTTCAAACAAAGCTGTAAGAGTTTGTTGCTAGCTTACCTTCATTTTGGGAAGTGTCAAAAGATTTAATAAGGAATGAAAATGGATCCTAGAGGAAAGAAGTAATGTACAAGAAGGAAGTGGGAGCAATAAAATTGCTTAATATGGGAGTAGATTAAAGAGAAATGACTAAAATGATAACTACAGCCTCCCGAACGGGAAGTACAATCATAACATTTAGTTCCACTAAACAGGAATAAAAATATAGCACAACATAATTATATAAAATTAGGAATGAATGACTGGAGTTCAAGATATCTAAATTTTTTTTTGCATTCTTTAGGAAAAAAAGAAAGATCGACTTAAAGATTAAGTTTAGGCTTTCTTTAAAGATAACAAGAAGTAGAACTAGAATGTTAAACAGCCAAACCAGTAGAGAAAGAAAAAAAGGATTGAAGAACAACAGATTGATCCAATAAGACATGTGGAAAGGAGAAATGAAAGACAGACAAAGCAAGGTAAATAGCACAGAATAAGGTGGTAGAAATCAGATCGGTAACAATAAGTGTAAGTAGACCAAACTCGCTGTTAAAGACAGAAAGCGATAGATCAGATTTTTAAAAAATACATCAAAGTCAGTTGCGTATTGTTGATAAAAACACCTAACACAAAGAAAGAGTAACGGTAAACATGGAATAAGGTATACTAGTCAAATACCACTTGAAATAAAGCTGGCAAAAGTGGCTATAAAAAACAGAAAGCATCACTGGAAACAGGATTATTACATAATGACAAAGGCTTGCACTCAAAAAAATATAGAACAGTGATAAGCGAGTATATACCCAATAACGTAGCCTCAGGATACATAAAACCGTGTAAGGAGAAAGAGACAAATCCACTTTAGTGAGAAATTTCAATTTTCCTTTCTCGGTGATTGATAGATCAGTGACATAAAAATTATATCTACATTGCCAGTGTCGATCCAATGGGTATTTATAGAAAGCTGTGCCCAACAATTAGAGAAGCTGCATTTTTAAGCACTCAGTGGGTGTATGCAGAATTTGACCAGGCCATAGGACACCAGACAAGAAATAACCAGTATAAAAGGAAATCCGTGTCATACAGACCTCAGTAAAATTAGAAATCAATAATTATCAGAACGATAAACCCATCCTCAAGTCTGAAAATTAAAAGCTTCAGAAACAGCCTAGAGTGTGGGCTTCTGACGTGAGATCAAATGTCAATTTCTGGCGAAGGGAAAGCTCAAATTCAAGCCAGTTCTCTCTGTTGGGCCTGCTTTATAAACATAAAGTCTGCCCCTAGGAGGAGGCAAAAGGTTAAACCTTATTTCTACAGACTTCTGAGTGTCATAGACAGCAGATTGACAGAACTTGCCCAGGGCCACTCTTACAAAGACGGCCCGGGGTTGTGATATGGCTTAGTGGTGCATTGCATTTTTTTTTTTTTTTGGTATTTTTTTTATTATCAAGAGTGTTATATCTATCTGGAGGCCAATATTTTACATTGATATTTCTCAAGAAAAATGACACTCAGGGCTTGTATCATCACCATTTTAGCTTTTGTTTGGCTCTTGTTTACTGTTATTTATTCCTCTAGAGGGGTGGTCTCCGAAACAGGAAGTTAGCCTGCAGGAGGCATTTTGTTTTGCGAAGGTATTCTACAGTATGTCTCCAGCAATGCAACATCCTTCGGCTAATTTAAGTATCGGCTTGATATTTTCCTGGCAGCAGCAGAACGCTACTACGTCAGAGTCCAGTTTTAGGGAAATTTTAAAAAATTTCAACCCTCCTCTCAGCCACCCTCCCCCTAACCCCCGTACTTTAAACAGTGTAACTCCAGAAATCTGTGTTTCGCTTTTATTTATTTATTTTTAAACTCCCGTTTCCCGAAATAGCATTCGTAAAACGTTTAGATATTAACCACGTAATCTAAGATCATGAGTAAGAGGCTCCAGAGAGAGATGGCTCCATTTTCCCCATTTTACCCTGTACCGTGGGGATTTGCTGTTTTGATGTCCGTGAAATATGGGAGGATGGCCCAGATGTTTTCCAAACAATTGGACTGGGGGGCAGAAAGCAAAACAATTTATTTTCAGCGGCTCATGATTCATAGGACAGAAGCACCTCCGCAAGCTTCTTAAAATAAAGCGATACATCAGGCTTCTGTCTTTAAAGGAAGAGGCTGCCCCCGAGATAACAGACTGTTTATTTCGTGGTAGCCAAGCCCGCAGCGTGCGGATGCGTGATTTCCCTCCAACGTGTTACGCTGGCCCAGCGCTTTCACACACGTGTCTCATTTACTTTTCTGTCCTCCTGACATTTCGCTTAATTACCCACCAAAAAAAAAAAAGTAAACGAATTCCAGAGAGGCGAACATTTACACCTAGTAACCGGTTGAATCAGACCCAAATATAGGTGTTCTGGCGCCCCATACAGCGTTTTTGTTTGTTTGTTTGTTCTATTTTGTTTTGCTTTTCCCCCATCCAAGTTTGTGGTGTTCGATGAAAGTCAAAACATTCTGTGATTCCTCGGACACGTTCAATGACTCTGAAAATCCTAGAGCATGAAGTCCAGCTTCCTAGAGAGATGCTCGAGGCTCCCCTTGATGGGATCCTGGGTTTCACCTCCATCCGTGCGTCCGGCCGTGATCCCTCTTCAGCGCCCACTCCAGCCTCACCGAATTTCTCACTTCCCCCTCGGCGTGGCTGCTTCTCCCGGTGCTGGGCATTTAGGCTGTTCTGCTGCTCTAAGCAACACCACAAAGAACGTCCTCGAAGGTAAACCCGTGTGCACATCCTCTGTTTTTCCCTTAGGAGTGGAATTTTTAGTCCAGAGAATGGGCATGTATGTTTTGAAAAAGACACCTGAGACATATTGCCGAATCATTCCCTAGAAAGGTGGTAGCAATTTACACTCCCGCTGGCCGTACCGGAGAATGGCCGTTCCACCGATCCGAGGTGAGAATTTTAGAGCCGGGAGAGGACAGGTTGAGGAATTGGTCCCTGGGGTCTTGCCCATGGTCCCCTTAAGGAAAAAATTAAATGAGCCGTGACAACCCTGGGTGTGGCAAGAGAACCATATTAACAGGTGCACCAAGGGACGGTGCAGAGCTCGGACGTCTTTTGTTGGCTGCCTTCCCAAGATGTCATTTTGCCATTTTAACGTGAACCTAGTGACTTTCTGGAGGATGTTTATGTGTCATTTTTAGAATGTCTGGTTCCACCATTAAGAGAAGAAAATGCATTTCCAGAGTGAATTCATTTCTAGGAAGTAGCTACACCAAAAAAAATAGCCCTCTGGTGTTGTTAAAGGCAAAGCAAACAAAACAACCAGAAGCAACACTTGGCTAATGGGTGTCCAGCGGTGGGGTTTATGGGACCTGCCTTGGGATTTGGGGTGGGGGGTGCTCTGTCCGAGAGGTGTCCAGCTGTCCTCTGCACAGAATCGGGCACAAAGAGGGCTTGACCTGCGGATGTCCTGAGACCACCGGACGCTGTGTGTCTGTGTGATGAGGAATCCTGACCTGCCATGAGAAAAAGTAGAGAAAAGGCCCGTGATAGACAGTCTGGGGTTTGGAACATTTTATCCCTGAAAGCAGAAAAGAGCCGTAAACGTCAGTGAGCGGGACGAAGCGAACCGTCCCACAAACACAGACCAGCGAAACGGTCCCTGCGTGTGGGCCGCGAGGCGCAGGCACCCCTCTCTGCCCACGCCGCCGTCTGCATGTCTGCAGACATCCGTGTCTTACAGCAGAGCCGGAGCCCTCTGCCGCGTGCAGGTTTGCGCTGTAACCGCCGACCGAGCGTGCGAGGGTGACGCTGTCGGTTCAAGTCCAGGATGATGGTGAAGTGGGCGATGCATGTGCCATGTGACTCAGCAATGCCACCTCTAGGCAGGCACCCTGGGGCAGCATGTGCCCAAGCTCAGTGTGCGCCGGGTCCCCGAGGAGCTTGCGGAAATGCAGACTGACTCTGCAGGTCCGGGGTGGCTTCCAGGCAGGTCCCAGGTCACAGTCTGTGTGGCGAGGCCCAGAGGGGGCCGGTCCGAATCTCGGCCATGCTTCAGAATTACCCGGGGAGCTCATATGCCCATATGCACCCCAGCAGAGCTAAATCGGGGTGTCTATGGCTCAGAGTAGGTAAATCTGGGTGTCCGCAGCTGGGAGCAGGTACATCGGGGTGTCCGCGACTGGGAGGGGGCAGCAGTAGCTCCTCCGTCTCCCTGTGACCCCAGCATGGAACTCGGGCCTGAAGCGATGCAGACCGTCACATGCGCACACGTGGACATAGAGACGCCCCCTGGATAAGTAAATTGGCTGTTTTCACGTGGGGGGAGGGCGGGGAGGCCAAGAGCTGCTTAAACAGCCGGCGGTCGCTTCGTGGGTGGACTTTCACCTGTCTCGAGAACACAGTGCTGAGCGCCCAAAGCAAATAAGATACCGTCGACGTTAACCTTAAGAACATAAAATCATATATGTATCTATTTGATATGGTGAATGTATTCAAATCTGATAAGCGGAGGCAGGTATCAACTTTAGTGGTTATTTCTGGAGGCCACGGTGAGGGGGCAGGGCACGGGGTGGATGTGGATTCTATTGGGTTTGAAATAATTCCTGTTAGAAAAGATATAAAACAAGAACCATATGATTCCGCTCGCCTGTGGGATGTTAAACGAAGCAACAAACGAATGAAGCGAACTCATAGATACAACAGTTTGGTGGTTTCTAGAAGGGAGGGGAGGTCGGGGGTGGACCAAGAAGGTCAAGGGGCTCAAACACGGGGCGTCGGGAGGAGACGAGGCGTCGGGTGGTGAGCGCACCGTGCAAGGTGCAGGCGATGAGCCTCAGAACTGTGCACCCGAAACTTACGTGACGTCGTTAATGTTACCCTAATAAATTTAAGTTCTAAAAAGATGAAAGAAGGTAAGGAAAGAGGAGGAAAGAGAGACGGGCAGGAGAGGGGAGGAGAGGGGAGGGGAGGGCCGGAGGGGAGAGGGGAGGACTTTGGTAGCATAACTGTCTTGTTCTTTCTCACTGTTATTGGCATTCGCGTCCGTAAACTTAAAACAGCACATGACGCGCCTCGTTCATGAATAGCCTGAAACAAGACCCGACAAAGCGCTAAAGCGATCCGCTAAAAGGCGATTTGAAAGGATGATCGATTCCCATACCGGCATTCTCCTTCACTCCCTGTGAGCGGGGCATCTTGGCCCCTGACCCCTCAGGGCCTGTCCGGAGACCAAGGTCAAGGCTCTCCTTCTGCATGTAAGACAGACACACAGAAAGGGGAAGTAGGCTCTGCAGGCTGGCGTCACCACTCTGGGCTCCTGCCCCCTGCCCAGGTGTCTGTCTCTGTGTCCAAGGACCCCGGGGGGGGGGGGACCCCGTCTGCCAGCGGAGTGCCCTGCATAGCCCCCGGCTTGTGTTTCTGTTGGGGGTCGCCTGCTCCCTCTCCCCAGGGCCCTGCCCGCCTCGTCCCGCTGGGGCCCCTCCACACGTGCGGCGGAGCGTGGCGACGTGCCTGCATCCTGTGGGGCGCTTGTGCGCCCCGGCCGAGATGCGACTCCCGCAGCCCGCCTCGCTCCTGCAGGTGTGAGGGAGGGGGTTGCGACACCAAGCTCCCGGCAGGAAGGGCTCGTAACGTTCGGCCCGCTCAGAAATGCGGGTGCGCGCCAGGAGCTAGCGTTGTGCCTTTGTGTGTGCTTTTTCCCCCAGTTCTCTGGTCAGTACTTTTCAGCACTTTGTAGGAATACTATTTTTTTTGTGTGGTAACACGTAACTAGCCCCTTCCTGATGTGCGTTGCTCCTAATTTCACGTAAAGATACCAGTAGTTTCCTAAAGAACGTTTCCATTTATTTGTATTTGTTTTTAAGTGAATAAATTAAAATCTAAAAAAATGGAGGGGGGGGAGGGAAAGAATACCCTCCCCACCTCATCCTTATAGGCAGTTTGAGTGACAGAAGGGTCAGCGGGGTGAATAATCTTGAACTTCCAGAACAATTCAGCGGAGAGCCGAGGCTCCGTGTGCGAGAGTCGGTGGTGTCGGCTGCTGAGTCCGGCCCGAGGCTGTGCTCCTGCAAGGTGGGGCTGGCCGGAAGTCCCCCCAGGTCTGCCTGCGCCCTGGGACTCGTGTCTCGAGGAGCTGACGGAGTCTGTTCCCCTCTCGCCTTTCAGACCCCACGCTGTGGAGCACGGACCACGTCCGGCAGTGGCTGGAGTGGGCGGTGAAGGAATACGGCCTCCCGGACGTCGACGTCTTGCTGTTCCAGAACATCGACGGGAAGGAGCTGTGCAAGATGAGCAAAGACGACTTCCAGAGGCTCACGCCAAGCTACAACGCTGACATCCTGCTCTCGCACCTCCACTACCTCAGAGAGAGTAAGACGGGCCCCGCTCCGCACCCGGGTCCCTGCCCCACGGTTCGCGGCGACCCCGGCTGCGGAGGGCTCGGCCCCGCTGGCCGACGGCCTCGCTCTGCCCTGCCCTGGTCCCCACTTCAGACCCGCGAGAACCAGACACTTCGAAGGTGGCACTTTCGGTGAACGCGCGTGTGAGAAGGAGCGCTTTTACGAGACGCCGGAGTCACTTTAGCTTTCAGCTGCCTCCTCCAGGGAGGGTCCCCCTCGGCCTCTGAGCTGGTCCCACATCCAAGGGAAAGGAAGCCTGATCTGGTCACACGGTGTCTCGTCTCCGTGGTGCCCCAGATGGAACAGGATCACCACGGAGAGGCTGCCACCGGGGCGGGGGAGAGGGGAGGACGGGTGTGTCTTCCCCCGGCTCGAGCACGGAGCGAGGGACCTCTTCGCCTGCTCTCATGGCTTGGGGCCTAACCGGGCAGAGGGGGCATGGCACACCGGCGGTTAGAGGCATGAGTCCATGGAGTCTGCTGCATGCCTTCATTTTTCAAACGTCGAGCATGGTCAGAAGGAGCAAGGGGAGATGGTGTGAGCGGGGGGTGGCGGAGACTCTGGTGTAAACGCTTTGCCTGGCATCCCGGCCGCTGACCCCCCGAATTAAACACGGGCCAGTCCCGGCCTTAACACGCTAACACGCGGCAGGGCCACGGAGAGGGTCCCCAGCAGCCCCGTGAGGTTAGGGTGGGGGCGGGGGGCGTTTCTCTCTCTTCCCTTCTTTTTTTTTTTTTTTTTTTTAAGAAAGGTAATTCTCTCTCTCTCTCTTTTTTTTCATTTCGATGTTGCTGTTCGTTTTGTTTTGTAGCTCCTCTTCCACATTTGACTTCAGATGATGTTGATAAAGCCTTACAAAACTCTCCGCGGTTAATGCATGCTAGAAACACAGGTAATGCTGGCCCCGCCCCCTCCCCCAGGACGAGCAGGCGCCGGGCGCGGGCTGCATGTGTCAGAGGTGGAATGCGGGATGCTCGGTGCATTGGTGCATCGGGAAGGCAGGAGACAGAGCGGGACGGCCGAGGGCCGGCCACGTGTAGGTGGCTCTGCGCCGAGGTCCCACGGCCCAAAGGCGGGGGGCGCCCTTCGGCGTCTGCCCCCCCTCCCGCCCCCCCGCTTCCCCCCTCACCACCGTCCACCCGACAGAGGATCCCTTTTAGGCAGATGTGCAGACTTACCTTTAGCCACGTCCTCAGCTCGCGTCTGCTGGGTCCCGGCCGGCTGGTGCTCGTCCCTGGGGACGCGGCGTGCTGACCGCTGACCGTACGATCTGGAAGCACATTCGCGATAGGGGGACCCCGCACATGCTCCTCTTTTCTTTTTCTTTTCCTATTTCTCTCCGCCCCGCCCTCCTGCCCCCCATTTTTATTCTTAAAGGAACGTTGACTAGAACAGCAGGAGTGTTTTTGTTTTTTTTTGTTTTGTTTTCTCTTTCTGGCGAAGCCCTAGGCCACTCGACTGGTCTTGACGTTAATCCTCTCGCAGGCTGTACGTTTGCAAAAGGCAGCGGAGGGTGACGGACGTCCTGCCAGTCACTCCGCGAGCTCTAGTCAAAGAGGGGGTCACGCTGCAGTTCTGGAGGATGCGACATGAGTTACTAACCAAATCCCGCTGTGCCACCTCTAACCATGAGTCTACGACGCGTGTGTTTATTTATTTATTTATTTATTTATTTATTTATTTATTTATTTATTTATTTATTTATTTGCCTGAGCCTCGTAGTCTAACACAGCGCTTCGTCCTGCCTAACCTCCGGCCCTCCCCTCACAGTCGAGGCTGAGGGTAGAGGCCGGGCTCCCTGCGGAAGAATGTGCTCGCGGTTGGCGTCCCCTTTGTCCCTCCCGGCATGGCCACAGGCTGCTCGCCCTCCCCCTCGGCCTGCGGGGGACCCTCCGCCACTGCTCAGGCTAGGGATCCAGCGTCGCGTGCCGGCGAGGCCGAGGCTACCCCCTGGCAAGCCAGCCAGCCAGCCGGCCCATGGCCCGCCTCACGCAGAAACACAGCGGCGTTCCCCGTGTGTGCCGTTAGATGTCCAAAGGCATGATGTGAGGGCCTCCGGGCGTGAGGATTACAGTGACATTCCTAGTTGCTCTTGATCCTCGGTCTTCAGACCCTTGTGCGTTTAAAGTTTAAAAAGAAAGAAAGAGAGGCGCTTTGAGTTGGTAGTGTATTATTTTTTTTTCCCAGCGTAGGTTTACACGCATTCGCTTATTGATGACCTTGTGTCCAGAAAATAACAAATGACTGAGACAAAGTAATTTCCCCCTCTTAGGAAACACCTTTAGGCTACACGTATTTTCTGGTAATTTCATGGTTGTTTAAAACCCTTTTAACAGTGAGCGAAAGTTTCAAGAAAGCTGTGATCTCACGACTTTTGTTGTTGTTGAACATAGACACAATCGGAGGACAGGACGATCCGTCCCAGATGGGCTGAACGGCTCAAAGGGAGCGCGTTTCTGCTGACGCACGAGCAGGGTTTGACGGAGGAAGGGAAACCCGTGTGCGAATAGAGTCGCGAATGAGCTTTCCATAGCATCCATGTCGTCTTTGGCAAAATACTGATAATTCTTCGCTCCTGCCTTCCGAGGGCTCTGTCAAATGTTTTACGGGTTTTTCGTGCAACTTCAAAACTAAAGCCCACAACCATAGAATTTTTTTTCGTTTTTGTTTTTTAATAAAATGAGATTGCTGGGCATATGGTAAGGGACAGAAAGACGGGCTCTAGCCGGAAGGTGTGCCGGCAAGACACAGGGCCCCTTTAACAGGCGGGGCTCAGCCGGGCTTCCGGCCTGCTCCCTGGTCCAGAACCTGTTCCGACCCGCGTTGTCCATTCCTCCTGGGCTCCGGCCGGCGGGTTCGAGCAGGTCACCTCCCTGTGTCGTCGTGGGCGGCCTAGACCGGGCGGCATTGCTGAGCTGGGCCAACCACCACGACCGAAGACCTTCACTTGTTTTGTCTTTCCTTTTGTCTGCAGGGGGTGCAGCTTTTATTTTCCCAAACACTTCAGTATATCCCGAAGCTACGCAAAGAATTACAACTAGGCCAGGTACGAAAACACCCCTGCGTGATCTGTTCACTGAGAGACACCTCAGGACGCCCCGTGAGAGCTGTGACCTAAGTCACGTGATACCGAGAGAGCCGGTCCTGGAGCCGAAGCGAGTCCTAAACGGTCTTATTTCTGCCTCTGGGTTTGGAGCCTAAATTCAGTCAGACTGTTCTGTTAGAGATCCCACTCACGGGCCCAGAACTGCGGGATGCCAAGCGGTCAGCCCCTCGGCTAGCTGCTCCGGAAGTCAGGCGGGCAGGGCGGCGTCCTGGATGCCTGGCGATCAGGGCTGTCTGTTCACTTTTGAGTCAGTCGAAGGACTGGCGTGTAACCTGTCCCTCCTCGGGGGACAGGCACGAAAACGAGAGGCGCCCCCAAACACGAGCGCCCCATTCCCCGCGGCTCAGAGCAGAAGCACGTGCTAGACAGCTCTTCCCTCTGACCCTTACTTTACGTCTTTCCCAGGGACCAAAGCAGGTGATCCGTATGCATGTCGTTCACGAAAAAATAAATAAGTATTTGTCAAGTGCCTGTTAGTGCCAAGCACGGCGCTGGGTTCTGCTAATGCAAAGATGAACCAGGCTTCGGAAGCCCGGCCGGTGCACTCCTCAGGTGTGCGTGGGGTGTCCCCCACCCCGCCCCCGAGCTGGGCCTGTCACAGCGGGTGATAGGGACACGAGCTCGCAGGCCCACGTGCAGGGTGAGCCAGGTGCTCCGGTGGAAGCAGGCGGAGCAGAGGCCACACGGCAGGGCGCCCCCTGCAGGCTGCAGGGGGGCAGCCGCACACCCCGGGGCCTGGGCCCAGACATGCGGGTCTGACGCTCGGCGCGTGGTTAGAGGCTGGGCCTCCAGCCGCAGACGCCGAAGCATCAGGAGGACAAGTTCGCCCTCCGCGGAAGGAGGGAGGACCGGACTCACGCCCGGGGAGGGGTGCGCGTCTGCCAGGTGGGGGCGCGGAGGCCCTCCCAGACAGGGGGCAGCAGGCCTGAGCCGTGCGCCCCCTCGCCAGCCCCCGAGCCTGGGCGCGTTACGCCAGCTCACCGCGGAGCAGACATGATTCGCGGCCGCGGGCCGGTTCTTCCATGTCCAAGCATTGTCTGGAGCTCACGTCTCCTCACGCCCAGGCTGCTGCCCTTGACCTGCGCACAGGTCCGGGCTCTGTGAGTCTCGGGTGGAACGGGTCCGAGGCCCTCAGCTTGTTGCTTTCCAGTGAGAAAGACGAGGGGGGGTGGCTGGTGAGCTAAACGGCCAGAGCGAACACACTGCCCGGCGTCGTTCTCACCCGGCCCCTGCCCTGGGTCTGCCGTGGCGACTTTGGCCAGGCGATGTTCTCTCCTCTAACCCCAGAGAAAATACTCACTGCCCTGTTCCTAAGAAGCGCGGAGGAATGCTCAGCCAACGTGCTTCCTTAACTGTCACGCGGCAGACGTCACGGGCCAGTGAATCTTGGACAAGACCCAGGGTCCGGAGTCAGCTAGACTGGCCCTGCAGGAACCCACCATGTGTGCTGAGGATGGAAGCTAGAAATGCACGTTTTTCTCAAGCTCTAGAGAGTTCTGAATTGGCCACTAGAAACTGCATCCTGGGGAACACCTAGGGAGTGTAGGAAAATCACAAAGTCATTTTTGAGAGCATTTTGAAAAACGTTTCCATCCGTCCTTAAAAAAGTAAAAGCCGTCTGTACAACATTTGGCCAGGGTTCATTTGTTTGCTCGCTTGCGTGAGGCCATCTCATAGATGCCTCTGACTGAGTTATAAGCGCCAGGAATTGTGAGCGCGTGTTGAGCTGCGTCAAAACACCACGACGCTGGCCCAGCGAGCTGGCGTTGTGCAGTGGTCAGGGCAGCCGGGGGCCCTGCCTGCGGCTACAGAGACAGAACAGTGGATCCCGGAGCTGCTTTGTTTTTTTTGTGTTTTTTTTTTGGTTGTATCTTAGGATACGGTGGATTTGGAAGACATGGCCCGTCCAGGTTTTTGAGAGGAGTGTGGCTGGGAGGGCACAGGCTCGGACACCATCTCTGTGTGTCAGCGGAGAGTCAAGGGCGGCGACCTCCGAGGCGCCTGACGTGGCTCTGATCATGTCCTTCCTTGGGCCGCTGTTTGTGTGTGACCTGGAAGAGATCACGCCTCCATCTTTCCGTTGTCAGTAAAGTGTGTTTCTGGGACTCGATTTGTGTCAAAAAAAATAACCCGTTTTGACGGCTGCCACTATGATTACGAAAGGAGACGCCGATAGTGGTGTCTGAGCTATAAAGAACTTAGAGTAGGCGAGACAAGCCAGAAAACGATCTGCTGTAAGCGAGGTTCAGGGCTTTGACCCTGGAGAAGAGAATTACTTACAGGCGTTGGATAGAGCAGCGATCAGCCTCGAAACGATGGTCTTGCGAGTGCGTCGGCCTATAACAGCGAACCTTGCGATGGCGTGGAGGGCATGGTCTTGCCGCGCTGATTCCCGAGGCTGCTGAGTCACTGGGGCGGGTGGGAGGGGGGTCACTGTGAATCCGACTGTCGCTGTGATCAGTGGGCATCTGACCGCTCTCCGGAGAGGTGACTGTGGACTCTTTCTTTGGGAGAGGTCCGAGAGCCCTTGGGGATGGCAGAGGCCCACGCTCATGTCCCCTGCAGCCCGGTCAGCTGCGTCGGGGCCTTCCCGTCCACTCTGTTTCTCCGCCCCCACGTTTATGGGAGCAGGACTCCTCCCACCGACCTGCATCTCCCGCCGAGTCCTGCTGCCTGGCTCCCTCGCCATGCTTCCCGCCCCATTCCCGCCCTTCCTGCCTGCCTCGAGCAACCCCGCCCCGTCCGCCGCCCCCAAGACGCCTCTTCCTCTCTGTCGTGGATGGACTTCCCAAGAGCGTCGATGAGCCCAGAGTCCCCTGGATGCTTGCCTGGTCAGGTCGCTGTGCCATTTCGGTTTTGCCCCGTAACTGGCGGAGGCTGCGTAGTGGGCTCACAGATAGCCACGTTCACCCCCTGGTTCATGCTCACCCCTTCTCTTCCCACCCTCGTTCTTATTTGCTTTTCCTGTGTGTCCCTGATTCCCAACGTACCCTCTTTCATGATCCCTTTGTTATAAATTCGCATGTAGGCCGATCTCTCCTCTGCTTTTATGAAGTGTTAGCAAATGGGCATATCTCGCTTCGCGTTCCGTTAGTTATGATCACTATTTTTATGGTGTTTCACGTGGTCCTCGTGCTGTTGGTTATTTATTACTGTCAGAAACCCTTTCTCCATGTTCCTTGTAAGCACCCTCCTCCTCTGCCAAACACGTGCCCAGAGCCCTCGAGGTCTCAAGGGGCACAAACGGAGATGAGTCCACCCCACCTCGCCTGCCCTCTTGGGGACGGTTTATGCGAAAGCTCCGGTGTGTGCCAAAGAGGACACTGGGCAGCCCCATCCTCCCCTCCTCCATCGCCATGGCAACCCATGCATCATGCTGCGCATCTAGATATTAACAAGAGAATGGAGAATTGCGCCCGAAAGGGTAGCCTCGACTTTGAATTTTCGGGTGCTGCTCTTCCAAGCGTTTCTGGGAATCGAGTTTGCAACTCGGTGCCATTTAGCCTCGCCCGTGCTAGTGACACAGAGAGGCTAATGCACTTACCCCTCAGGGAGGCGCTGTCTAAAGCCTCTCTTTTGACAAAACAAGCATTCCTTGCTTTCCCCCGACTATAATATAACCACAGAGATCTGCAGACCGAGGTGAGAAGGGGCCCCCAGACCTTAGAAAGAGCCGTAGAAAAACAGGGGAGAGCTTCTCAATTGTGTTAGTTGTCGACTCTTAAACTCTCTTCCACTGAGCAGTGGTTTGCGGACTGGTTCTGGGCAACCCCTCGTGGCCCTACCGTCTTTGCCACTAGCATCCGAGTTCATGGAGAGCAGGCGAGACTCATCCTTTCCCAGTCAGCCCAGCCAGGGACCTCCGGAGCTGCTTTATAAATGGGACGTGGACCCTGCAGAGTGAGCGTGACTCTCTCACGATTTAAGTTCTGGCCCTTCAGAAAGTAAAGTGGGTTGGCAGACGTCGAGAGGGCTCAAGGGATTTTCTTCGGTAAGCTCGAGAAAGGAGAATATAAACCTCGGTGACCTTCGTTCTGCAGGAAGGGCAGTGAGGATGTCACCTCGATTCGCTGCTGTCTCGGGAGGGGGCCGGTGTGGGGAGGAGTCCCGTTCGGATTCAGGGACTGATCCCAGCTCCCTGTCAGTGAATGAAGGTACCGATGTGGAGGAGACGATGCCAGTCAAACTCTATTTGTAGCTTCATGTTTTGGGGTCTGGATCATTGGCACATAGATCTGCCTATGTAACCCTCAGCTGCCTATTAAAATGGCTTTTATGAAGTCCCGTTTTTAAACACAGTGTTTTACAGAAAAGACAATAGCAAGACCTATGCCAGAAATCCACCTTCCCCAATATAGGACCTTCTGCCCAGCGTATGAGTTACTCACCTTGAGGATGAAGGAGGAAGAGAAATGGAGAGGGTGTGGAAATGGCCACTAAAAGTTAGATGTGAAATATATCCTTATGAAGAGTCCTCTGATCTATCAGGAAGAGACAAATAGCAAACAGATGTGGAGCAATACTTGTTCGAGCAGCCCATAGGGGGAATTACGCCGGCTCTGTTTTGAGGTCGGGGAGCTGCCCATGGGGTCCCTGCTGGTTGTCTCCCGTCTCAGCGAGGCTGAGCTTGGCAGCTCCTACGTCACCTCCCACGGGAGGGGGCTCGGTGCCCGCGGCATGTGATCGGCAGCTGATAAGGAAGCATTGGACCAGAATTTTATGAACGAAAACAAACGCCCGCTTATCTTCCCTGGCAATATGTTTGTGAACATGTTAGTCATTGTTCATGTTACATCTCAGGTTTTGGCTAAAAATCAGACTCGGCGTTATTTAGGTTCTGACTTATTTTCAGAGAAGGATGGGACGTGACTCTACACCCTGAGAAGGATTTTATGAGAGGAGAGTTTCAAAATATTTTTCTATTAGTAGTTTGGCGTTAAATTTTTTCCAGTCCCGTTTTATGAGCAATACTTTTTTTGTGTCTAAAATAGTAGCGGACTAACATACTGACACTTGCTGTTAATTCCACTCGTGGTGCCGCAGGTAAAACCTTCAGTCTGGAACTCTTTCGCACATGTCTTTCTATTGACACACTCAGTATTTCTTAACTCATTATCTATAGGAACAGAGATTTCTAGAAAAGAGCAGTG
Organism: Rousettus aegyptiacus; assembly: GCF_014176215.1. Classification (NCBI taxonomy): domain Eukaryota; kingdom Metazoa; phylum Chordata; class Mammalia; order Chiroptera; family Pteropodidae; genus Rousettus; species Rousettus aegyptiacus. Next base: position 2,660,951 of record NW_023416307.1, read on the forward strand.
GAAATTGTCTCGAAGGTCAGCGTCCACCCAAGGCACCTGGCATCTCATTAAAATGCAAATTCTGCTTTGGCACATTGGGGTGAGATTCTGAGTCTCTGGCAAGCTCCCAGACGTTCCCAGGACTGCGGGTCTGTGCCCCACGCATTGAGAAACAAGAATCTAGAATGTACTGCTGTATTATCTTGCTTTTCCATTTGGTAAATAGAAATCCCTTGTTGATGGGCCCGTCAGCTCCCGAATTGGGCTTGATGCTGTTATGATCGCCCTGCTGGTAGATTTTTCATTCTGCGACAGTTCTCAAACTGAACCTCTGGCTGACCATTTTCAGACAAAATGCAACTGGATGAGAATCCATATGCAGAGTGCTCCCAGAAACCTAAATCGAAATTAGTCAGACAGAGAAAGATAAATAGCATATGATTTCACTTACATACGGAATCTAAGAAACGAAAAGAACAAACCAATCAAAAACAGATTCATAAATATAGAGGCCAGTCCAGGGACGGCCAGAGGGGAGGGGGGCTGGGGGGCTGGGAGAATGGGGTGAAGGGTTAAAGAAGTACAAATTAGTAGTTGATAGATGGTCACGGGGATGGGGAGCACGGCGTAGGGAATGCAGTCAGCATTAAGGTAATGGCTGAGTGGAGAGCCAGAGGAGAGAAAGAGCAATCGGGGGGATCGTTTCATAAACTATATGAATGTCTAACCGGTGTACTGTATGCTTGAAACTAATAATAAAATAAGATTTAAAAAAATTAAAAGAAATACCAAAATGTAGACCTAAAAAAATTTTTTCGTTGTAAATCGACAGCGGCCACCAATTTTCAGCCCACGCACAGCCCCAGCACCAGAAAAGCGAGACTTTGAAGAGCGGGGTGGGAAAGGCGGGCGGCCCCCAAATGCAAAAATGCCAGCCAACGGGGAGTGGTGAGCAGCAGCAGAGTTTAAAAAGAAAAACGATCTGACTCAGCTAAAGCTCTGGGCGGTGGGGTTTCACCGACCACACTGGGCGACAGACTCGTAGCCAAACACCAAATAAATCACGGCAATGCTGCGTCGAATTTCATGTTGCGTCTCATTGCTCTTCTCTTGGGGATATGAAAATGAGGGGAGACGGATCTTCTGCAGTGCAGTCCAGCTTTTTGAAGACTGAGCCACCAAATGGCCAATTTTAAATAAGGTTAAACGATATCTTCAAAGAGAGCTTCAGACGAATTACATCGCCCTCCAGGCGTGGGTTTGAGGTCATCTCCAGGTGTCTGGTAGCAGAATACCTGTGAAGTATCTGGCTGTGGGTTTCAGATGGCCCAGAACTGAGCTGGTATCCATCGCTCCAAGAAGACACAGTTCGGAAATGGTTCTGTAACGAGATTGCAGGTAGAAATAGCTTTATGTATGCAGTTCAAGCACGCATAAAATGTTTCTGGAAATACATATTTGGAAGAAACTTGAAGTGACTTAGAGTGTTCATAACCAATAGAACTCACACCGAGGATGCAGACGTGGCTATTAAATTTGCATATGTGAAGTGCATAGAGATTTATGGGACGGACAATAATACATTATGAACACGGAAAAAAATCATCGGCATATACTGAAGCTTTTACGATTATTGCTGGCATGTTGCGGAGGCACTCCTATTTCAGTCTTGCGATTTATTTAATGCAATTATTTTAGAGAAATTCTGAATTCATTCGGAGAAGAAGAAAGCGTGCATATTTGCATAGAAAGATGAGATTTGCATAGAAAAGATAAGATTATAAAGGGAGGGTGAGGAGTGGCCAAGAGAGGCAGCTGGCAAATCCCAGGATCAGAATTCAGGACTTGTTTTCAAGGAAGAAAAAGGAACAGGAAAGTCATTCGGTGGCTCAAAGGGCAGACCTCAAGCAAGAATTTGTCGATTCATTGAAGGTTTTGTTCTGGGTGGGTCATCACCATAATGAAGGGATGGATACAGGTCGATCCTGGGGGAACACAGGAGAAATTAGATTGTAAGAAACTGTCAGTGTGGCCATAGCCTCTGATGATAGGAAATCCCCTTAGAAGAGGCAGCAAGCCCTGGGAGAATCTGTCAGTCAGTGGAGGTTTTCGGATTAATGGGTAAAAATGTTAGATCAGTAAAATGTACAAAAATTATAATTCGAAAATAAAGCCCAAGTCTAGTGGCATCCAGGTTGAAAATTTCTTTGGCTTACTGGATTTCCTTGCACAGTATTCTAATAAACACAAAACTGAAAACGTAGAGAAAATACCTATTATACAAAACACATTATTGGTCTTTTAGTTGATTTGTTTGTCTTTACAGATTTACCTTATGAACCACCCAGGAGATCAGCCTGGACCGGTCACGGCCACCCCACGCCCCAGTCGAAAGGTATAACGGTGACTCCCGCTGCCTTGAATCTGCATGTCACGAGGCAGGGGACAACTCTGGCTGGAGTAAATAATAATTTCTGTAGCTAATCTGTGCCTTTTCACCACGTAAAGGGGCCCATTGGCAACAAAGCGCGACTGATCTTTAAAGGCAATAACCCTTTCTCTATTGGGGTTATACCTCCGTCCATAACAAAAAGAAGTAGCTGACGTAATGTATCTCAACAAGCACGAAGGCATGCCTCATGGGGGAATGTGAGGGCAGACTCAGTCCCGGGGGGGTTCCTACCCTTCGCCACGTTTAAAAGCATCCCTTGCTTGATTTCATTTTTCTAGTAGTGTCTCTATTAATTTTAGACTGTGATTCATTTTAATCCGTGTTGTAAGTCATCACAATTTTTTTTTTTTTTTTTTTAGTTTTGGGGAAAGTAGGGTCCAAATAAATTTCTAAAATAACTTAAAGTGCTCTCTTGTTGCTTCGGTGTTTGTGTTTGGTTACGAGTGTTATGTAATTGATGGAATGATGATGAGACAGCATCAAAGACTATATCAAACATATCAAATATAGCTAATTCCCTTTTATTTCCGGATTTCCAGGGACTCAGCCATCTCCTTCCACAGTGCCCAAGACCGAAGACCAGCGTCCTCAGCTAGGTATGTTTCAGGATTGTCTCGATGTCCGTTGGCGAAGGAACAGGTTTAGCAGCTTATTTCTCAAAAGTGTCATTTTTCTGAACGAAATTCATGTTCCTCTGCCTTCTTTACGACTGCTTCATAGATCAAATGGGGACGAGATTATCGGTCTAGTCGATTAGGATGACTCGAGGTTTTGTTCAAATGTTCCCAACATCTATACAAGAAATAGGCAAAGAAACATTCCACTTGGACGCGGGCTGCTTTTTGGTGACCTATGAACTCTTTTAATGTCACCTTACAGGCCACGTGCAGCAAAATCGGCCAAGGCCAGTGCAAAACACAGTGGCCAGTTGCCATTGCCCGTGCTCTGAGCGGTGCGGCCAGCGCGGCACTGTGGCCGACCGAGGACTTAACACACGTTGGCCCTATTTATATCCCGGGATGGAGTGGGCACCGGGCTGGGCGTCAGGAGTCCCAGGCCAAATCTGAGCGTGGCCACCAACAGAAACGGCTCTCAGATCCCATGTGACATCTAATACAGGAAGTGGTGTTAGTGACTTTGGTGTGGGGGACGTTTTCAGTCCAGAAATCTGAAAACACAAGGGGGTCGGCCCTGCGCCTGCAGGGACGGCACACCGGTCACGACTATGTCTTTGGAATTTGACACTTTTCTCTTTGCCGTAGACCCTTATCAGATTCTTGGACCCACGAGTAGCCGCCTCGCGAATCCAGGTGAGATACTGCTGATGATTTTGCTCTTGCAAAGTTACCTTTTGGGCGTGTGTGGTTGTTTTTGAAAGATCAACTTGCAATGGTGAGAAATCCCTTCAACTGAACAGATTTCAGTTTTAGGTCTCACTGGATTATGTGCCTAAATGGGGGAGAAAAAAAATGGGTCGGGTTATGAATTAAAATTCTAGCTTCAGCAAAAGGCATTAGTACCTGATCCAAGCTGTGTACGTTTCCTGGGGTAGCTGTAACAAAGTACCACGGACGAGGGCCTTACACAACAAACATTTTCTTGTCTCCGAGTTCTGGAGGACAGTTCAAAATCAAGGTGTCAGATGCCAGTACAGTTAGTTTCTTCTGAGAGCCGTGGGGGAAGGACCTGTTCTAGAAGGTGGCTTGTGGACGCCCACCTTCTGCCTGTGTCTTATCACGAACCTTCCCTCCATGAGTCTGTGTGTGTGTGTGTGAGCATCCACCCTAATAACCTCACTTTCATTCGATTACCTCCATAAAGACCCCATTTCCAAATAAGGAAATAGTCCACATTCTCAAGTTCCAGGGGGCCACCACTCCAACGTGTGAATTTGGGGACGACACGATTCGACCCATCACACGAGCAGATAAAATAACATTTTGAAGAGGAGAACAGTAACTACAACCGTAAGACATCAAATTTAGCATCGTCTTCATTGAATGGTCTGTCTCTGAGATGCTGGAAGAGAGTGCAGGTTCTTCATCGGCCCATTGGTAACTCGTGCCTTGCCAAGGATTGTCACCTGCCGTCCCATTTCGGGGCCCGCCAAATCGTTTTATTTGTTTGTCTTCAGATCCGAGCCAGCCGTGCTGGCTTCCACTTGAGAAATTCACAGCGCACGCTGCAGATTCTCAGCAGTAAATTCAAACGCCAAGATGTCCCAGGCATCTTGCAAGTATAAGCTGGAATGCGTGTTTCCTAAACATTGAGGCCAAAATAGGGTTGGAAATGGAAAAATTCAGATTCAATCAGGCTTCCTCCCCATGGGGACTCTATACTGCTATTGAGCGTCTGCCATCTTTGACATTATATTTTGGTGAATGTTAACTAATTCAGAAAATATCCTTTAAGCATCCGAGCCATAAGAAGGGGTTGTTTTGTTTACCCTGGGGCCTAGACCAGGCGCTCTATAATTATTTGTTGAATAAGTAAATGCAAGAAATAACAAGACACCACCCATGACTCTCAAGTAACTTATATTTTGGTGGACAAAGGAGGCAGGTAATTCCAACACTGTCTAAACAACGCAGCCAGTTCCTTCTCTCTCACGTGAGCTCCACCTGGTGACTACGTCTCCGGGGTCTGTGGTCTCTCCTCACGCCTGTGGTCAGCCTTCCATGTGCAGCGGCCTCCACGGCCATTCAAATAAAAGTGTTGACTGTGTTTCGAGATGATGGTCATCAGCCCCACTTCAGGAAGACGGGTGTGGCAGTGACGTTGAGGACAGGTTAGAAAGAGGAGCAGAGGCTGAGATGCTCTGGGAACGTCAGAGCGGTCGCGCGAGCTCACGCCCAGGTAGCTCCCGCCCCACGTAATGCCTGGCCAAGCGCCATGTCCGTGGTCCTGTGGCATAGCGGCCCCAGGAGGCCATGATCCTACACAAGAGGAATCAGAGGTCCCGAGAAATTAGATAGCTTTTCCTGGGCCACACAGCCAATAAGAAGGGAGGCCGGGTGTTAACCCTGCCTCTCTGTCTGCAAAATCTGTTTTCATTCACTTTCCCTAAACTGCCCCTGCGGGGACATGGGGGAAGAGGGTGGTCCTGGAGGAAGGGGCCCAAGGGGAAAGAAAGGAAGGCTTGCTGTTCATTCGAACAACTGTTCAGGTGTGTGGGCTGGGTCTGAGGGCAGGGGAGGAAGGTGTCAGGTGTGCCAAACAAGACCACACTGGCCTCTGCACTCACGCAAGCCAGCTAATGAAATACATGTCACAGCTCGAAGGTGTGGCTTGGTTGGACAGTGGGGCCGAAGAGAGCGGCCGGGCCCGAGGCAGAGAGTGGTTGTGCCCAGCAGCTGGGGATGCCCGCCGTGGGTAGAGGGGCCGGGGTGGAGCCCAATGAGACTGTAAACCATCGGCGGCCTGCGAGAACGTCTCGGCCACCCTGTGTCTTTTGATTGGAGAATTTAGTTTATTTACATGTAAAGTAATTATTGATAGGTCTACGGCTATTGCCATTTTGTCATTTATACTTTTTATCTTTTTTCCCCCTCCTCCTCCTTCCCTTTCTTCATTCAGTATTTCTCGTGATTCTGGCTTGCCGGTGATGAACTCCTTTATTTTTTTTCTGTCTGGGAGGTTGTTTACTTGTCCCTCGATTCTAAACGACACCTTTGCTGGGTAGAGTAATCTTGGATGTAGGTCCTTGTTTTTCATCACTTTGAGTATTTTCTGCCGATCCCGTCTGGCCCGCAAAATTTCTGTCGAGAAATCTGCTGATGGTTTATGGAAGCTCGCTGTGGGTGACTAACTCGCTGCCTTTCTCTTGCTGCTTTTAAGACTCGCTCTTTGTCTTTAAACTCTGGCATTTAGATTATGACGTGTCTTGGGGCGGGCTTCTTGGCGTTCATCTCGTTTGGGACTCTCTGCGCGTCCTAGACTTGTATGTCTGTTGCCTTTGCCGGGTTAGAGAAGTTTTCTGTCATTATTTCTTCCAATAGATTCTCGATTCCTTGCCCTCTCTGTCCTCGTCCAGCACCCCTGTGATCTGAGTGTCGGTACGCTTGATGCGACCTCACGGGCGCCTTAGACTGACCTCATTTCGAGGGGATCCTTTATCCTTTTTGCTGCTCTGATTGAGTATTTCCTGCTAGCTTTTCTTCCAAGTCTTTGGTTCGATCCTCTGCCTCAGCCGATCTGCTGGTGATCCCATCGAGCGCAGTCTTTATTTCAGTCGACGCACTCCCCGTTTCCGGCTGATTCTTCTTCATGGTTTCCGTCTCCATGCTTGTGTTTCCTGCCGCTTGGGCGAAGTTCTCGCTGAGACCATCGAGCATCCCTATGACCAGTGTTTTAGACGCTGCGCCCGGGAGGCTGCGTGTCTCCATTTTGCTTAGTTCTTTTTCTGGAGCTCTCTTCTGCTCTTTCATGTGGGACATGTTCCTTTGTCCCCCGTCTCGGCTGCCTCCCTGTGTTTGTTTCTGTGTGTTCGGTAGGGCTGCTGTGTCTCCCGGTCTTGGTAGAGTGCCCTTCTGTAGCAGGTGTCCTTTGGGGCCCAGCGGCATCGTCTACCTGGTTACCTGAGCTCCAGGAGTGTCCCTTGTGTGGGTTGTGTGCACCCCCTGTTGTATTTGATCCTTGATTAATGTTGGCATGGCAGTGGGAAGGACTGACCCTCAGCTGATTGGCCGTGAGGACCGGCCGTGACTACAGTGGAGTTTCTTCTGGAGGGCTGAGCCCACAGACATAATGTTGTATTTTATCAACAATTCATTGATTTTGCATTTACGATTTGCCCTCAGATTTAGAAGCTGATGAATTTCGTTTACAGATCTCTTATGCCCAGAGACGCTGTGAACACTCAGCGGCCTGAGCCCCGTGTCTCACAGGCTAGTGGATAAAACGGTCTAGTGAGAAACCGTTCATTCGTTCTTTGAGCTTTGAGTTTCCAGCCATGGATTTCGGTCCCTGACTTCTTAGTTCTTCAGAAGCAGGAGAGAGACGAGGCCACCGTTGTCCACATTTTCTCTGCTACACACGTTTATAAAGGAAATGGCCAAGGGACAAATTCTTGAGACGATGCCAGGGTTTGAGTATTATTTTGGCTGTTTAGGAAGGTCTATGTATTTATACAAAATCTGTGAAATTGCTCTCTCTATGGGAGGAAAGCGACAATGAATATTTTCAAACAATTCTACGTGTTTATATTGAAGCATATGTCTGACTGATAAATCAAAAATCCATGTTTTTCTCTATTCCCAGGTCATATGTGGAATTTTTTTTCAAGTATTTATTCTTCGGTTACAATATATATACTAAAACCATATGGCTTTCTCATACCATTCCTTGTATTTTTTTAAAATGCATATTAATGAAACATTGGGGGGGAAACAAATATTGATTGAGAACAGTTTGAATATGTAGTTCCGAAAAGCGAAGGCTTCCATCGTGATGAACTACAAGCTGTTAATACATTTCAAATGTGTTGCTAGACAGAAAATGGTAATTTTCCAGAGCATATTCGGCAAAGGCTGACCTTTCTCACGGTGCTGTTGTATGGATGAATTCACAAACACACTCATTTCCATGTAGCCAACGTGGAAACGAGGATTCAGGAGTTAGACAGTTTATCATTTATATACTAGGGAGCTAGCGGTGAGGATTTAGTGAAAAACACATTGATCATTGATTTTTCCATTACCTCAGTCCCCTGAACAGCTGCAGCTAAGGTTACTTTAATCATTTTATCACATCTGTTGATTCTAACTGATAGTATAATAAAAGGCCATCTCTTTGGTAATGAGCCCGAGGCCGTGCCGTGGCTGAAATCCAGGCGGCGAGACCCTCCTGTTGCCCGTTTTGAAAGCGCCCGAGGTCTGCTGGACACAGCTTAGCCTCTCCTGGGGCTCACCGTTCCCACTATTTACACGCTTCTCCCCTCGAGGGAGCCGCGTGTCACTTTCGAGTGCTGTAGCAGAGTGGCCGGAACGATGCGCCTGGATTTGGCTCTGAATTTAATAAAACGTAAAAGCCACGTCTTCGTGCCTCTGATGGGATCAGGGAAATTCTGACGGTGCACACCCAGCTCAACGAGCTCCCCTGGATGGAGCCGGGCTGTTTTCCGCCCCCCACGGGGCCTCGCAGCCGCTCATTGTTACACGTTTTCTTCTGGAAACTTCCGAACGCAGTTGGCATTGTGACTCAGGGGCAAGACAGGGATTTCCCTAACGATGCGTTTGCCCAGATACTGGAAATGGGAGATCTGGTTTGAAAGAGAGCCAACTTTTTTTCTGGACTTCCTCATTCGGAGGGGGTTGATTCTGTTCTAGGAAAAGTTTTGACAGGATCGCCGTCTGAGTGCCAGAGAAATGTTATGTTAGAAATAACGGTGTTTACTTCCATTCCCTATTTTTTTCCATTAACTTTTTAGAAGTTCACTTCCTAAATCTGACTTTTATTATTTCGCTTGACCTAGCCAACATAAATGGTATTAAGTCATTGTTGCCATCAAAATAATGGCACACTTTGCCTCGCAAAATAGGAAAAATAAGCCCTTCCATCCCCCCAAAATACAAAGGCAACCTGGCCGTTCTTCTGAGGAAGTCAGAAATGAACGGAAGCAAAGGCCCCCCGACCCCATATGAATTCTTTGCATTTTGTAAAGGGCTTGAGTCTGTGCATCAGCCTAGGAGGTACCAAGGATCATCGTCTTAGATCAGGTCCCTAAGACACAGAGTTTGGGACAACGGTGCTTGTGCGAGTGGGCAGCTAAGGGTATGCTCTCGGGAGGGAGGGCAGGAGGAAGCAGGACAGCCTGACCCCGAGGGCACAGCATCATGGAGCTGGTACCTGCTTGAAGCAAGGGGGCCAGTCACTGGTACCCTCTGTCAGTCCATCTGGCCGCGGGCCGCTTGGGGTGCGTGAGGCAGCTCCTGTCCAGCCAAGGGCGGGTCCCTGGAGAACCGGGGGGACGCTGAGGGACAAGAGCAGCCGAGAGGCAGCTGGGGGGCAGGCGCTCAGGCTGGCAAAGGGCACCCAGCTCTGTCGCCGAGGGAAGAGCGTGTTCTCACGGGCGCCTGTGTCTTTCCTCCTCCGTAGGGAGCGGGCAGATCCAGCTGTGGCAGTTTCTCCTGGAGCTCCTGTCCGACAGCTCGAACTCCAACTGCATCACCTGGGAAGGCACCAACGGGGAATTCAAGATGACGGACCCCGACGAGGTGGCTCGGCGCTGGGGCGAACGGAAGAGCAAGCCCAACATGAACTACGATAAGCTCAGCCGCGCCCTCCGCTACTACTACGACAAGAACATCATGACCAAGGTCCACGGGAAGCGCTACGCCTACAAGTTCGACTTCCACGGCATCGCCCAGGCCCTCCAGCCGCACCCCCCAGAGTCATCCCTCTACAAGTACCCCTCGGACCTCCCGTACATGGGCTCCTACCACGCCCACCCGCAGAAGATGAACTTCGTGGCGCCCCACCCGCCCGCCCTGCCCGTGACATCCTCCAGTTTTTTCGCCGCCCCCAACCCGTACTGGAATTCACCCACCGGAGGCATCTACCCTAACACTAGGCTTCCGGCCAGCCACATGCCTTCCCATCTGGGCACTTACTACTAAAGACCCGGGAGAGGCCTTTCCCAGCAGCGTACAATCACCGAGAAAGGGCCGCAAACTCTATTGGAGAACAGAAATCAAAAGTGCCTCGAGGGGAATGGAGGGGAAAAAAAAAAAAAAAAAAAAAAAAAACACGACCGGGGTTGGGGAAGGAAGCCGGGGAAGGGCTCCAAAGACGCTCAGCGGAGGGAATCACTAAACTATTACTACAGAAATAGAGAGGATGCTAAAAATGTAATGTGCATGGACATATAATCTGCGGACCCACCTTGTAAAAGACATTGTAAGTAGGAGTGTGACGTTATAAGGACAGAGTGCCAAAGAAAGTGGTCTTCAGAAGTGTGTACACTCTAGCACTAGAGTTTGGGATTAAACTAAAGCAATGCAGAAAACGCAGTCTTGACACCTAACATACCGTTTATAATGCCGTTTTAAGGAAAACTACCTGTATTGAAAAATAGAAACATATCAAAAAAAAAAAAAAGAAAGAAAAAAAGAAAAAGAAAGAAAGACAAGAGCGTGTGCGACAGGGATTGATACGGAGCTCGTCGGCCTTTGCCGTTCCGTGCGAAGCCCGAGCCATCCGTGTGATGGAGAACTGCCAGCTCTCTGAGACCACGCAGATGACCCAAAGTCCCCAACCCCTCACAGTGTCACAGGAACCAGGAGCCGAACGGTGGGACTGAGAACGTGCGCAGAGAGTGAGCGAGAGGCTGTCGGGCCAAGGGCCGGAGGAGGTGGACGAGGAGCGAGCAGAGGAGGAGAAGCGAGCGCCGGGCAGGAAGCTTCTCGAGCGGAGGAGGCCGGACTTCGGGCAGGACGGGGGCCGAGGGGGATGCGTCGCGGGGACCTGAGTGCGGTCGAACACGGTCAGCGTTAACGCCCGACCTGGCGTGACAGGGAAGGACACAGCGGAGTGCGGGGAGGGGACGTGGCAGAATTCAGACACAAAAAACATGCATCTCTTTTTTGTTTGTTTGTTTGTTTGTTTGTCAAAAGAAAAATTTTAACTGGAATTGTCCGATATTTAAAAGAAACGTTCAGGACTTTGTCATTTTGCGGGGGCTCTGTTCCCCACGGGGTCAGGTAAGAGACGGCCTTCTGGGCTGCCACGGCCCGACGTCACCTCGGGGTGTGGGTTCCGCGGGCTCCAGTGTTCCTTTTGAGTCGCGAACGCTGTGCGTTTGTCAGAATGAAGTATCCAAGTCCATGTGGTCCCCCCCTTTTTATGTAATAATTATATAACTTATGCATTTATACACTACGAGTTGATCTCGGCCAGCCAAAGATACACGACAAAAGAGACAATCAATGATACCATGTGGCCTTGAATTTTAACTCTGTATGCTTAATGTTTACAATATGAAGTTATTAGTTCTTAGAATGCAGAATGTATGTAATAAAATCAGCTTGGCCTAGCGCGGCAGATCAGATCTGCACAGGAGTCTGTGTTCGCACTTTCTTAGTGACTGAAGTTGCCTCATAGCAATCTGTGCCGAAGGCGGTGGGTTTTGTGCTATCATTTGTATTTTGTCCAGGAAGTTGTTCACTTGAGGGCCAAGGGTGCAGAAGGAGGTCTGGCACCCAAACTGCGCCGGCCCCTCGGGGTCCTCCCTGCTCGCTCTGCCTCGTGCCTTCCGCTTCTGGAAGTTGCACACTGCGGCCTTCAGACTTACGCCCGGCATGGGACGAGGCCTCTGAAGCTGTGGCGGTAGTTGAGACGTTGCAGGTCGGCACCCGGTCACAGGTCACCCTTCCACCCACACGCCCTGCCGCATGGTGAGCAAGCTGTTTGCTCTTGGTGCAGAGTGTATTGTTGTTGGTGCGTGAAGCAGCATGGACAGCTGTAGCTCCTCGCTTTAAAGACACGAGGGACCGAACCGCCCACCGGCCTGGTCTTTCAGAGGCTCTCGCAGGTGGGCTGTGGCCCTGACCTCCCGCAGCAGGAGAATGGGGGTGCGTGGTGTGGGCCTCGCCAGCCCCGAGCCTGACGAATTCCCAGCCACTTTATTTCTATGACCTAAAGTCAGTTTCCCCGACATTTTTTCCCTTCTGTGCATCACGAGTGCTGGCAGCCTCGGCAGAGGGGGATGGCCCTGCGCGAGGCGAGACGCAAAACCACGTGGGAAGGAGCAAACCCGGGCAGCGTCTCGGCCTGAGTCGGGTTCCGCATCGGCCCACCTCACAGCCATCCGGGGGCTCATTTTGCACTTCGTAATCCTTTTGCTGTGATGAAGCGAGGTCGCCAAACCTCGGTGCTAGGCGTATTTTGGCAGCGGTCTTCAAAGCCAGTAGGGTCTGCGTCCCAGAGTCTCAGACACTCCGCATTACTCGGATTAAAAGAAGCCCCACCACCAGCCCCTTCCCAGCAGCTCGGCAAAGGCCCGCGGAGGGCCTCCACCTCCTCAGGGGAAAAAAGTAAATTTAAAAAAAAGCATAAGAGCCGGCAGCTGGGGTGACCCACACTGTTCTGATGGAAACGCTCAGTCATTTTTATTTTGGAATGTGAAGTCAAGTCATGCCTACATTCTGCACAAAAATACACATGTACTCGCATAATCACTCGATTCCACTTTTTCAAGGTTGCGCCATGAGCAAAATAATAAAAACAAGATACGGTGACCGCATTCAAGTTGGACAGGTGTTTTCAGTTAGGTCCCCAGCACGCCGCGTCCCGGCTGCTCGCGGGCTTTGTGACCAGCACGATAACTTTGCAGAACATGGTAATGCCCGGTTGTTCCCAGTAACTCGTTCTCGAATCACGTCTTCAACGGGCGCTGTCTCTCTGCTCCTGTCGGCCCGTTCCGAGGCACGCTGCAGTCCCCGTTCCCAGTTCCACGGGGAACCCCTTTGGTCACCCGGGTCCTCCCGTCCCTCGGCTTGCCCGCCGTGCACTCACCGCCCCCGCACGGCCTGGGTGACTCGGGATTTCGGCCTGGGAATACCCTGAGCGGGGGACCCGGTGCCGTTCTGCCTGGACACGAGACCCACGGAAACCGCCGGCTGGTGTGCGTTTCACACTGGGGCGTCTGCGGTCACTCGTTATCCAGCAGTACATGACTAATACACACAGGGACCGGTCCACGGTGGTGGGGGCAGCAGCTCCGAGGGGCACAGCTCAGGACGACACGTCGACTGGTCTCCCTAACGGTCGATTTTCACGTGGCCACAGGGAAGGCTTTATGGGATGCGGATTTCAAGCCGGACTTCCCACACCTGGACACAGATCGTGGTTTTTCTCCTCCCTGAGATGGTTCTCAAACTTCAGCAGGCGTCGGGCTCACCTGCGAGGCTTGTCGGAGCCGGTGGCCGGGGCCACCCCCGCGTTTCTGCCTCTGGAGGCGTGGCAGGGTCTGAGAATTTGCATCCCTAACGGGGTCTCGGGTGAGGCTGACGCTGCTGGTCTGGGGATGACGCTTTGAAGACAACTGCTCCAGGATAGAGAGAGCCTAGTTATTTTTAATCTTTGATTTCTAGATCCAACATTCTTCTCGTTTGATGTGAAAACATTTTAACGAGATTTTTTAAAACTAAGGTTAAGAAACAGAACAACCTGACATACCACCGAGTAATCCAAAGTATTTTTCACCCCCCTCTAATTAGTCATCCCAGAACTTCTGCTTGGGTGGAGTGACAAGACTCTAATTAAGCCAGATTTTTGGAAAACTGCACTGTTCTCTTCCCACAGTTACAGGTCCATTTGTGGCCCGAGGGGGCGTCTGTGTCCCCCCTTTTTGCCATCACCTTCCCACTCCCAAGCGTCAGCCGTCCGTGCTGCACCTGCCGCCCGAGGCGTGCCCCTCCAGGCCTGGTGCCCAGGTGGCGGGCGCTGCAGCAGTGCGGACAGGTGCTGTGTGTACCTGCATCAGCCCTGACCCAGCGCCTCGCCACGAACACCCCAAGACGTGGCGAGGGCATCAGACGGGGGCCCAAAACGAAGTCTTAGCTGAGATTTGGGAGCGTGCAGGATTCCACCAAGTCCCCCGAAGGTGAGAAGAAGAGAAGACACAGCTCCTGCCAGCACGAGCCGCCAGAAAGGTAGCTGTCTGGCCTCAGCAGGGATGCTGAAGAACTTTGTCACAGTCGAGGAGCTCCGTGTGGAATACCCAGCCTTTGCCCGGCAGTTCCCGGGTGTGAGTGTGCGCAGGTGTGGGCCACGTGACTACTCACCAGGCGTTTAGCAGAATGTGGTAGATGGACGGACCGCTTGGCTGTTTAGGTCTCTTTCAGGTCTACGCAATTCGGGTTCTACAGAATGACGACCTGACTCCTACACACACGTGGATGGGCAGGGGACGCATCCGAGACCCGGGATGGCGGGGAGCTTGGCTCTTAGCGGGCGTCACTTGGTCTTAAGGGTAGGCGCACATTTGGGCGTTGAACGTTGCAGAGGCGCCCGAATGCCTCGCGTGCCCTCGTCCGGCACCTTTGTGTCTCCAGAGTGACCGGCGCCCGCTCTGCGGGGCGGTTAAGATGCAGCGTGTCTGTTTGTCACCACGGGGCCCAAGCCTCGAACTGTCGATGGGGCCACCGAACTTTTGCTGCACGTTTCATCACTCAGGAAGGAGACCTCCTCTTCCCCCGCCACTTACTGTCACGTTTCCATAAAAGCACACGTCTTGGGGGTTGTCGGTCAGTCTGCTCAGCATTAGACATGGCTCAGCAGAAAGAGGGTCAGGTGGCCCCGGGGGGCCCCAACCCAGCCCCGGACGGTGGGAGGCAGAGTGGGAGTCACTGCTGGGGCCCTCCCCGGGGAACAGGTGCAGCAGGGAGTCATCCTTCTGCCTGAAGAGCAGGAGCTGCCTCAGGTCGCTCCTTCGACAGGTCTCAGAAGAAATCCCTGCTCTCATCACACGTTCTGAACCTGAGAGTCCGCAGCTCTCTGCGCCTCCCCTGTCGGCATTCGTGTGGCACGGAGCCTTTCGGAGCAGGATTATGTCGCCGTCACTGGGTTTAAACCAGCACCGTCTGCCCCGTGCTCACGGCGAAGCCGCGTTAGTCCAGCGAAGACAAAAGCACTCACGGAGACTCTCTATCATTCACTCATTCACGCCCGAGCGCTTGTTAAGATCGTTTTATCTAAGTTCGCACAGCTATTAGGACAGAAGGGGCAGGATTTGACTCAGTCTGCATGGTTCCGAGCCGCGGTGCCATCCCAGCTCGGAGCGGAAGCTCATGGGCTGGGCGACCGCACCGGACGGGCACACAGGTGACAAGCGCCCGATGGCAGGAAGCTGGGCGAGGCAGGAAGAAGCCGGTAGGAGAGGAGGACAGCGGGAGGAAGGCTGAACTGGAAGGCAGTGCGTGATGCCTAATATGTGGGTGCAGGGGGACAGGGACCGCGGCCAGCCAGGGACTGAACGATGACGATTCCTGGAGGCCTTGCAACGAACCCACAGCAGAAACGCCTGCGGGAGGATGCTTGTCTGTCTCATAGGGCATCACGCGCACCGAGTGAAAAAATTATGCAGAACCCCGTCAGATGAATCGGGCTACGGGATATTCAGCTTCAGTCGAGCGACTGCTATGTTTTGAGGTCAAGGATCGCCGGAAACTATACCATTCGATCATTGCCTTGGGGAGTCCTTCTCAGGGGGCTTTGACTGTTTCTAGCTTGTGAGCCCGTCAGAACTTTCTCTCTTCATTGTCTAAGTCTCCAACCCCATTCTCACTTTTCTTCTCACGTGGGCCAGAGAATCTATAGCTATGGTGTTTGGGAAGCATGTTACCGTAATTATTAGAATTCAAGATGAGGCAACAAGAAGCAAAAATACCTGCTTTCATTCATTCAACAAGCATTTATTCGATATCTTTGGTGTCCCAGCACTGTGAGAAGTTCAGAAAGGTGTCAGAGAGTTCTGGCCGTGACGAGACTGTATCTAGAGGGAAAGGAAAACATACATTAAAGCCCCCAGGGTAAGACTGGACAGTACGCGACCTGCACGTGAGCATTTGGAAGAGGGCGGGGCCGTGCTAGGTGGGCTGATCAGGGGGAGGCTTCTTGAAGGAGGTGGGATTTCAGAAGGGGGAGGGTTTTCATGGATAGATTATGTCCCAGGCAGGGAGACTTTCTTTTCTTGAACAAATGCGTAGGATGAGAAGAAAGTTAATGCTCAGGAAAGAAACAGAAAAAAAAAAAAAAAAAGGAATCAAACAGCTCATGATTTATAAAATGACGGAAGGTCAAACAGGATGTCCATTCTTGGATGTAATGAAGTACAGCTGAGGTGTGAGACGTGGAGCGTCTCGCTGGATCTGTGTGACCACATGTGGGGATCTGGCGTGCAGGGGTCTGTGGTATGACAAAGGATTAGGGCACCAGCGAGTCAGAGATGGACTCTGCACACGCTTTAAAACATAAGCCATTCAAATGAGAGGCAGTTTAGGAAAATATCTTGAGGACGTTTTGTAACGACCTCTATCTCGTCCTTGGCTAATGTTTCATGAAATAATTGCTGAAAAATACCAAAACGTTGAGAGCTTATCTGAGGAGGTAAAAATAGGAGTGGTGAAAGAATATTTGAGGCTATCTCATGTTGCGGTGAGACATGATAGAAAAGTGATAATAACGATGCAGGCCCCGGAGAGAATCCTCTCCATCTTGGAGAGGGAAATGCATTTACTCATTCATTCAAAACAAAGATCTGCTCTACAATGACAGATACACAGTTGGTGTCAGGGGGCACGAAAGGAAATGGAACACTGTCCCTGTCTTCATGGACCTCGGACTCTTGTGGAATTCCTGTCTCCATTTGAAGATGACAAGCAGAGACTCCAATAGCGTAATACACTTCTTAAGAGCATGCAGCAAGTAAAAAGCAGACCCTGAACTTGAGCCCAGGGTTTTGAAGCTGGCCAAGTGCACTTTAAACCACTCGGTGCTTCAGGGTGCTACAGGAAACTGACAAGAAGAAGGCAGCTATTTGTATATTTACCTTTGTGTACTGCGAGGTATGTTGTGGGGTTTTGTTTGTTTGTTTGTTTTGGTACTATCGCCTAATCTTAAGTCCTAGCATCTCATTCTTCCACCCTCATGTCTAGGATGGAGCAGCTTGAATTGAGCTTCTAATGGTTCCTAAGGGGAAATTTGGGGGGAAAAAATGATAAGAAGAACGCTAAGACAGGAGGGAGGTTGGAAGAGGTCACCCCAAGAATGGGAAAAGAGAAAGGCCCATGGGATTAACAAGCGATGGGGACCTCCACCCTCTGGGTGTGCAGGCCCCAGGAAGTGACAGGAAGGAATTCAGGGGTGTGGCTACACGAGATGCCCAGGGAGCTGAAGCCCAGCCCAGGGGACTCGGGCCTCATCGGGGATGTCACTCGACACCGAAGCTAGAATCTGCAGGGTTTGGTGCAGTGAATAGTCAATAAAAGACCGGAAAGCAATTATTTCCAGGACCTAAGGATGGAGAGGAACCCACAGTGCTGATGACATTCAAAGATTCAAAGTTCTCACCAGCTCTTGATGGGGTCAATTTCGTTTTGATTTTAAAACAAGAAGATTTTCTCGCACTAGATCCATATGCATTTACTAATATGGGTATCTCAGTTATAGATAAGACAAGTGGAGCAAGAATGAAAGAAGAGATGCAAGAAGATTAACCAGCTTGACCTGTCAACGGCCACGCCACCCTGAACAAGCCCGATCCCGTCTGATTGTGGAAGCTAAGCAGGGTCAGGCCTGGCCAGTACTTGGATGGGAGACCACTAAGGAAGACTAGAGGCTATCGGCATGAAAAATAAATAAATAAATAAATAAATAAATAAATAAATAAACAAACAAAAGGGGCTGTAAGCTGACAAGGTCCTTGCATCTGTGAGGTCAACCAAGGATTGCCTCACCTATAAAGAAAGAAAGAAAAAAATCACAACAAAAACAGCAGCAGCTGAAAAATAGAAATTCTTTCCAGGCACATATGGATCTTTTGTAAAACTCACCATAAATAAATATATAGTTTATTAGGCAAACATCAACACATTTAAAGGATTAAAATCATATAGTACCTTCTCTGACCCAGAGCAATTATGCTAGATGCCAATAGAAAAGTTAAGTTGGTAAATTATGCTTAAAAAACATAATATCATTTCAAAAAGGAAATTACAGTGGAAGCTAGAAAATGTGACTGAATAGAATGAAAATACGTATCAAAATTTGTGGGATGTAGCTAATGTAATACATAAAAATTTATAGTCTTAAAAGTTTATATTAAAATAGAAAATGGATAAAAAATAACTAAATATCCATTTTTAAAAGTAGAAGAACAGCAAAACAAACAAAACAGAAAAGGAAAATGTGGGATATTATAAACACATGGGCAAAAATTAATGGATTGAGAAACAGGCCTAAAATATAGAGAATTAATGACAAAAGTCGATTCTCAGAAAAGATTAATAAAATTGACAAATTTCTGGTAAATTGCTTTAAAAAAGAAGACATATAATTTTAACAATGAAAATGGGTTACAAGTATGGTTATTAGAACCTTTTAAAAGATTAGAAGATAACATGCACCAATTAATGCCTAATAATTTAAAAGTTAGATTAAGTTGAAAAATGTTCGGAGAACATAAAACAGGCAACATATGACTCCAGAAGAAATAGAAAGTCTGAATAGTCTTGTAGCCCTTAAAGAAACTGAAGTAGTAGTCAAAAATCTTCCCAGAAAGAAGCCTGTTAAGTTTGAAGTCTTCATCAATAAGGCCAACCTAATATTTGAGGTACAAATAGTTCCAAAATTACCCAAAATATTGTGGAGAATATCAAAAAAAGAAAGACTTTCCCGTTCAATTTGTAATGCTAACATAACCTGGATACCAAAAAAAAAAAAAAAAAAAAAAAAAAAAAAAAAAACAGAAAAGAAAGTACAGATAAAGGCCAAATGCTCTTACAATGAATGTAAGGGGCAAAAATACTAACAAAATACAAGCTAAAAGAATTCAGCCACATATAAAAATAAAGCAAATGTCACGTTTAAAGGTATAAAACTAAAAGCATTTTCTTTGATGTTAAGTACAAAGATGGCTACTACTACATTTCTATTCAGTATAATTTTGGAAGTTTTCCCCAGAACATTAAGACAAGAAAAAATATATATATATATGTATTAGAAAGAAGCAAATATTTTATTATGTACAGAAAATATAGCTGTGCATATAGAAACCCCAAGTTAATTCTTACAAAAATATTTTTGAATTCATAAGTTTTTTTAAAAAATTGTTGGAATAAAAATTGAACTGCATTTCTCCATAAAATATATACATTTAGAAAATTACACTTATCAATTTTTTTAATAAAATAGCATAAAGTATGTAGTACCTACGAATAAATCTAATAAAAATATGCACAATCTCTATGGGGAAATAACAAAATTTCATTGAGAGACATCAAACAAGATAAATAAAAAAGAGAAATCATGTTCATACTTGATGATTCAGTATTATAAAAGATTCTATATTTGCAACGTGATCAGAAATGTACAGCAATTCCTACCAAAAAACTCCCAACGGTTCTTTTTAAAAATTTTACAAACCGACTCTAGAATTTATGCCGAACGCCAGGTTAGCCAAGATGCTCTTGAAGGAAACATAGCCTATGCTTTGTGTTTTTTGTCCTTCCAGATACTAAATTTTATTATAAAGTTACAGTCATTAAGAATCACAGTGCGAGATGGCTCAGGAAGAGACAACTAGAAGAATGGGATGGAAGTCCATAAACGAATCCAAAATGCGTGACCGGACCATGTAATCAGCAGTGGTCCTGCTCATCGGTGCAGAAAGAGGGGACAGTGTACGGCTGGACACTGTAACAGCTGGACATCTGTGTGGGGGGAAAATACACTGTACTGCTACATAATCAGTAATAAAATTCAATCGCACATGTTTAAGGACCAAACCTTAAAATGCAAAAGTAAAAAGACTTCAAAGATACCACAGAAAAATATCTTGACGACCTTGAGGTACAAAGGAATTTTTTTTAAAAAAAAACATGACACGAAACCTATAACCTGAACGAAACATTGCCAGCATTTTCTCTATAAAAACTGAGAACTTTTTATTAAAAGGTTTCATTAGGGTGAAAAGACAAACTACACACTGAGAGAAGATATTTGAAACCCATCTAAACTGCGAAGCGCTGATATCAGAATGGATAACTCCATTATAATCAATAAGAAAAAAAAACAGTAGAGAAATACGTAAAAGAATCTGCTCACTTCTCAAGAGGGGAACATAATAGACCATAAATAGAGGTACAGAGCTCGAGGTCCTGATAATCAAGGGTGTGTAAACTAAAACCAAAATGATGTCCACTGACTCCCACCGTGTTGGCCAACGTTAAAAGTCCAGTCGAAAGTAATGCTGAGAGGACCTATGTGGGGAGCTCTTTGGCACTCGCTAGACAACAGATAAAGTGTGTACCCAAAAGTCTGTCAGGGAAATTCCAAAGGAAGCTAGGAATCTCCCACAAGGCCACTAGGAGACTTGAACCACAGTGTCCCTGCGAGATGCTTATAATAATAAAAACTGGAAACATCTCAAGAATCCATCAACACTAGATTAGATAAGCCAATTTCGGTATATCCACATCATGAAAATATATACAGCCATGAATGACATTTATAAACTTAATATTGAGCCAAAGAAGCAAATAGCAGAAGAGTGTATACAATATGGTTTCATTTATTTAGATTTCGAAAGCAGGCAAAGACAAACAATATGTTGTTTAGAGATAATGCCATGCTGGTTAAAAAAAATATATATATATATATATATATATATATATATATATATATATATATATTTCATATATATATGAGGTGAGGGGCTGAGTATTTCAGAGTCGAGATAGTGACTATCTCAGGGGGAAGCAGACAGACAGGGTCGAGGAGGCATGATCGGGTTTTTCAAAGACCTGGCAGTGTTCTAGAGCCCATCATTCATTTATTTATTATGTATTTTCGTTTTAAACACTCCTCTATACATATGACATCTCTTCCAATGCAAATGTTTTCTGAAGACATGATAAAAAGAATGAGCGTGGAGTGAGCCTTAGCCTCCTCACACCCATCGGGGGTGTGCTTGCGTCGGAGCAATGGTTAGCAGCGCTGGAAAATGTCACCCTGATTGCTCTCTGCAGAGGATGCTTCGTTTCCTCTTGGGAGGTGGCCCAGAGTTCACTCTCAGTACAATGGGTTTCGGTATTCCCCAGAAGGCTTTGCTTCCTCTGCCAAATGCTCCCCGTTGGTTAGCTATTGTTGATGAGCGTCTGTGCAGCGTTCTGTCTCTCCTATAAGTCCCCTGGGATTCTTCTCCATTTAAGAGATAGAGGCTAACTCCCCATCCTGTGAGGGTAGGCTGGACTCAATGACTCGCTTGTAAAAAATAGAACGCAGTAGATGTAGAAGTGACAGTGTGCGACTTTCGAGATTAGATGATACAAGGCCTTGTGACTTTCTTCTGGGGACAGCCAGCCGCTGTGCCATGAAGACACACAAGCAGAGGGCCATCGGGGGGACTGAGACCTCCTATCAACAGCCAACCCTCCAGCCCCAGTTAAGCTTTTAGATGACCTCGTCCTTGGTCAACATTTTGACTGAGATCCCACGACAGACCCTAGCCAGGACCACCTAACCCACGGAAATAAATGTTTGTTACTTAAGCCACTAAGTTTAGGGCAAATTTCTTACACAACGATAGATAACTGATACAACTCACGTTCTCGGGGCTGCTGCCTACGGGTTCTGCTAAGCCTAGTGCACTGCCATAGACGTTAGGAACGGCTAAGCTGAGACAGCCTGGGTTGACCGCGGATGGGCGAAGTGCTCCCCCTGCTTCTCAGATATCTGGTTCTTCTCATTCCATTGACAGAGTACATATTCATGCTCAGGTTGTAAGAAGCTAAAGAATATTGCTTAAATAAACACTTCCCCACCCCCACCCCACCCCCAGATGACATGGGTATATTGCAGGCCCCTGACATCCTGGGACTCGGGATTGTAACTGAGCTAATGTGGGTTTTTAAGCCCGAAAGCATGCATGGAATTCCGCCGCTTTCTGGTTGTTTGACCTTGGGTATGGCATTTAGCCCCTCAAAAGTCCTCTTTCTTTAACTATTGGACAAATAATAGTCACCCAGTAAATAAATGTTACTTGGCATTAAGTTTAAGGAAGAAAAACAATGGCTTAACCAAGGTAGATGTTTGTGTCTCTTTCATGTCAAAATCCAAATGTAGATGGTATAGGGCTGGTGCGGCATCCGCGATGCCGGAAAATTGAGGGTCTTTATAGCTTGTTCCGCTGTGTGTGCTTATTCTGGTCAAAGCTAGATGCTCTAACTCCAAAATATTTGTTGAAAAGCAAGAGTTGGAATTGGGCTGCATATCAGTTAGGCTTCTACTAGAAAAATAGAGTCAGTCGGATATGGATGTGTGTGTGTGTGTACGTGCACGTGCTGTGTCCATCGCCAGAGGAAAGTTCACCCAGGACGAGGACTCTGTCTTGCTTGCAGCTGGACCCCCAGGGCCCTACCTTGGTCTCCACCCTCCTATCCCCCTGAGATTTCGCATTCCCCCTTCTCCTTTATTTCCGCCAACCTCTTCTCCTCTCCAGTCACTTTCCTGGTCCGCAGCCTGCACCTGTCGGCAGTGACAGGAGGAAGCTGGTGCTGGAGATGACAGGTGGGAGAGCGGGGGCAGGGGACAGCTTGGAGGGCATCATCGCGGCTCAGCCGGCAAAGGTTCTTCAGGCGAGGCCAGCACCCGCACACCTGGGGAGCAGGTGTGCATCCGAGGCGGGCGTCCTGCAGGACTGACGGAAAGCAGTGGGCTAGCGCTACAGCTCCAGGATGGACGAAACTCAAAACGCAGCCGTGGGGGTGCTGCTCGGAGGGCGCAGGGTGCAGGGGACGCCGCTCAGCCCGCAGACGTGCCTGGACTGTGGCTCGGTGCCAGGCATCACCCAACGCTGGTTTTAGACATGCCCACCCCCTGGCTTTACTCTCTCATTTAATCCATTTTTTAACTAATTTCTTAATAAGGAACATTTCTCGTGATCCAAAAACATTTAACATGTACATTAGTGCACAATGACAAGCCTTATTTCCACCCTGTCCTCCCCCTCCCCCCACCCCTCCACCCCCACCCCCGGGGCATCCCTTCTCAACATAGAACGACTATTGTTCAATTCTTGCATACCTTTTCATAGTTCTGAAAACGCATACGCAAGAAAACGTGAATATAAACTCCTCCCTCCCTCCACGTTCTGTGACGTTCGGCAGAATGCGCACCCCACACACTGAGTGTATCTTGCTTTTCCCACCTAAGAACGTCCTGTGGGGACGTCCACGTCGGTTAGAGAAAGTTTCCGGTTCGGTTTTTCATAGCCGCGTGGTATTTTGGGAGGTGCCACGACTTACTCAGCTTGTCTCCTCTTGAAGGAATTCCTGGTCGTCTTCAACCCATTGATTATATAAATAATCTGCAGTGAGGAATCACGAACACGAAGCCAGAGGTGGTAAATTGATTCATATTTCAAAGGAACGGTTTAAAAATTTTTTAGAACAATGATTTTGGCCAGAGATGCATACAAAATCACCTGAGAGAGTCTGGAAACTCCTAAACACTACTGAAATCTCAAATTCACACATCCAAAGCAAGGCCCAGGAGTCAGTCTTCTTAAAAGTTTTTAGATGCATTAGATGGGAGGCCAGGGCTGAGAATCATGAGTGTTGCAGGGTTTGAAAGCACATGACAAGGAAAATAACATTTTTGGAGGCATTTTAGGGGGAGAGAGGAGACCAGAGTGAGCGAAGGGGTTGGGGCGGCTGCCCGCTGCCAGGGCCTTTAGCAAGCTAAGTGGGTAAAGCTTTTTGTTGTCCTTCTTTTTGTTTTGAGTAAATTTGGCTCTGTTGTGGGTTATGTGGTTCTGCCTCCCTACGTCCCTTCAAGAGACAATTAATAAATGTGGGCGTGGCTTCAGCTCAGGGTTTTGGGGTGCGCTGCCAGGAGCGATGCGGGGAGAGGGGAAGCCGCTTCTCTTCAGGCTCGGAGAATGCTGTTAGCATCTTTGTGCGTGTAGGTGGGTGGGGCGGCTCGGGAGGTTAAATGGCCCGCCCAAGGTCACACAGCTCAGAAGGACGCGATTCACACCCGGGCCTGAAAGCGGAGGTTTCCTGCGGGGCGGGAGCGATTTCCTTCCCTGCAGCTGTGGCTCGCTTGGGGCTCGGGCTGCAGATTTTGCACTTTCTGTGTGTCGGGTCCTAAGTCCTCTCTCTCCCTGGCGTCTTGTAACTTCCTTCGCTTCAGCCCCCCGCGGGGTAAGCCGTGGCCACCCTGAAGGGCCTGTGGTCGGTCGGCACTGCTTTCTCTTCCCTCCCCGGGCGAGGGGCGATGGGCCGTGGGCCTCGGGCCGCGCTGTGCGCCCCAGGCCTGGCGGCCCTCACCAAAGGCCTCTGCGGCCGGTGGTCCTGCACCCCCTGCCGGCCGCGGGCGGCAGAGGCGCGTGCGACCCGCCCCTCGGGACCTCCCCCCACCCCTAATACGAGGCGGCGCAGGCGGAGAATGTGGATGTAAACCTTCCACTGCCGCTGCCTCCCGCCGGAAGGCCCCTGGCTTGTCCCATTGTTCCCTCCGAGGGACGGCCCAGGCCTGCGTCCTTATCTGAGGTTGGCAGAGAAGGACACTTTAAAAAACAAAAACAAAAACAAAAACAACAAAAAAAAACAGAGGCAGGATCTTGATAAGGCAGCTTTGGCCACGAGGGGTCATCGGGTTTGATGCTGCCCCGCTCCGGACGGTGGCAGGAGATGGCGAAACCGGGCTGCCACGCGAGCTGGGGGGGGGGGGGCGGGGGCGGGGGGGGGGGGCTGAACCTGCGGCACACACTTCTCTTTTTGAGTGTGTGCGTGTGCATGTGTGTGTCCCTGTATGTGTGTCTGTGTTTCCGAGTGTTTGTGTGTGTGTGGTCCCTGCGTGTGTGTGTTTATCTGTGTGTGTGTTTTGCGCACAACAGTGTCAGAGCTCTAATTACTGGGACACGTATTTTCAACTCACATCGATGGAGGTGCCCCCCCCCCTTTACTGGAGAAGGCCCCCCAGCCAAGGCGCAATGTTAGAAGTGCTTCCTGAGCACCTCGCGCGGGCACCAACCGCGGGGTACCCTGGCGGGTGGGGCGGGGGCTCTGGGCCGGCGGGAGGGGGGTGTCGGGGACGGGAGAGGGGACTCCGGGCGGGCGGGGGAGGGCCACGGACACTCGGCGCTGGGACGCGGCCCAGCCTTCCACTAGGTGGCGCCGTTGCTGCGCGCACCGCCGAGGCAGTCCGGGAGCCGAGCCCCGGTTCCCGCCTCGCCATCTACGTCTCAGCTTCGAACGCATCCTTTACGGTGTCGCTCATCTCTCCGGAATAAGTTGGAGGCCACCGTTAGGTCGTCTGCAGGGAGCTGCGGGCGGCTTCGCCAGGAGGGCGCTTGGGGCTGCATCTGTGGGCACACGCTTTGGAACGCGTGTGCGCGCGCGCGCGCGTGTGTGTGTGTGTGTGTGTGTGTGTAGGTCTTGTGGGCTGCAGCCTCAGAGCTCCAATGCCCTTGAACGTCCTTTCAGTTCATTGCGACGGGGACGAGTTTGGAGATCCTTGGTCGCCCAGAGAAGAGCCGAAGCCGCAAGGGGACGGGTGGCCCTGGGGGCTGGGACTGCGATGGATGAAACCCGGGCCTCCTGCAGACTGTGTCCTGGCTGTGACTTCCTGGTCGCGGGCGTGGCCCCTGGTGCGTCAGACCCTTTCCTACCTGTGGGCTGTGCGTTCTGTGTTGCCGGATCGAGGTGTCAGGTGCCCCGCGAAGACCCAGGGCGGCCAGACATTTCCGCGGAGGGCTGCGGAGGGCTTGCGGTCACGGTTCCCAATAAAAACGCACCCTCGACGTGCCCGCGGCCGGGGCTCGTGCGAAAGGCGGCGCGTTCATAACGCGGCTCTGTCACCCTGCGGAGGCCGCTCTGCCCGCTCCTCGCGGTCACACGTCCCGAAGCGTAAAGAACCAACCTACACGTTTGGTGGTCGACGCGGCAGGGCCCTAGCGTTCCTTTGTAGTAAGAGCGTGACATTCGGAGCCGGACTCCGCGTCACTCCCCAATAACCCGTTTCTCTGGATTTGCGTCGTGACAGACCGTTTATGACGTCATCTTTGCAGACGGAGTTCACGGGCGGTGGCTCAGATGTAGCAGCGAAAGACGTACGCGCGTGTATTCTTCCGGGGCTAAACCAAAGAGCGGAGAAGCCTCAGGTTGTCGGTTGCCCTGAAATGGTCCCGTTTTAATATAATATCCCGTCAGTCTGTCATTTGTTCCCTAAAAAATCATTTATTGAAAGAGACAGAGAAGGAAACCACGAGCCGAGCGCTTCTGAGGGACCAGGTGCTCACTCTGCACAGGTGGGGGGCAGTCACCACCGTCCGGGGCTCACCGCTGAGTCAGCCGGCCTAAGAGCGAGGCCTGCAGAGCCACCTGCTTCTACACCGCCCAGGCTGCGCGCTAATGGCGTCCCAGGTGTGGCCGGAACCGTATCGGCTTCCACTGCGCATGCTGCGGAAACGCTGGCCGGGAGGGTGACCCCACCAGCCAAGGGCAAGCACGTGCCACCACTGCGGTCAGTGCTGAGGGGGAGAACGGCCACTGAAAACGAAGCGCAGGCGGCCAACACCTGGCTCTCAGCTCGTCGCGGGCCTGTTGGCGGGGCTTCCGGTCTCCGCCCGTTCCGTGGGAGCGCGACGGTCCCAGGTGGTTACTGCGGTCAGCCTCACCTTCCGGGAGAGGAAGCCGAGGCCCAGAGAGGTGAAGCCGCCTCCCCGAGGTCACTGCCTGGAGCGCCGAGTGGACCTGGGACCCTGCCACGAGCCGCGGGCCAGCGGAGTCCTGGATCCCAGCCGCTGTGCTCCACGGCCACGCTCAGGCGGACGCGGAAAGGCGCGCGTGGTAAGTGACCATCACGATCCCCTTGGAGAACCAGTTCTTTGAAGGTTTGGCCTGAGTTATGTTTTTGGAGACTAGCGCCAAAACGTGGAGATACCAGTGAAAGACCTCGTGACACCAGAGAGAAAGAACGGTTTGGGTGGGAGAGAGGAGAACAAAGACACGCGAGACCCTTGTAAAGAAAAATTAAGAGCGTTTTTTTCCGGCGAGAAACCCCGAGGTTCTGATCTGAAGCTCAGGTGGAGGGAAGGAGAGGACCGGCCAAACCCGCCAGGCCGCGCACTGCCGCGCTCGTCCAGCAGGTGGCGCTGGCGGTCCTTGAGAGGACCAGCTACTTGCTGCGTCCTTCCGTCTCAGGCTCCCCTGAAGCCTTCAGGCTCCAATTCCGATTGTGTTGTCGCTTCAAAACGTGGGAAACCTTTCCTGGGCTTCCCCAGAGTGGGGAAAGACACCCGCCCTGCTCTTCTCTGCTGGTGTTAGCTAGCCCTGTCGCTGGCCAGGATCACAGCTTTCTGGCGAGTGAAGGTCAGCGAGGCCTTGGGGCCGGCCCAGGCCGCGTTTGCCTTAGGAGAGACCAGCTAGATGCAGGAGGCCAGGAGGGAACCTCATTCCTGGCCAGCAGTCCCAAGGGCTCCTCACCCTCCCAGCCACGATGCTACTGAACTGGTATATATATATTTTTAATCCCCAATTCATAGGCCAGAAATCCAGGCCCA
The DNA here is from genome assembly GCF_014176215.1 of Rousettus aegyptiacus. Classification (NCBI taxonomy): domain Eukaryota; kingdom Metazoa; phylum Chordata; class Mammalia; order Chiroptera; family Pteropodidae; genus Rousettus; species Rousettus aegyptiacus. The sequence continues at coordinate 2,688,667 of NW_023416307.1, forward strand.
GAGAGGCCAGACAGCATGCCCAGGTGACAGAGCCTGTGCTCGGCAGCCCGGGCTGCAACTCCGACAGCTGTGTGGCTGTGCGAGTCCCTTCCACCACGCCCCGGCCTCAGAGGATGGCCTCGGGGTGCTCTGATGTCACAAAGGAGAAGACAAGCAGACCAGGTGCTAATTTGTTTTCTTAGTATTTGCCCTTCTCTCAAACGTGGAAGCCGATCCAATTAATCGAGGGTTTCCATTAATTGTTTGCAGACTAACCCCGGGGTTTAGTGTACTTCCTGCTCCCAATTGCTGTGTGACGAATCGCCCATAATCCACAGCTTAATACCTCTTATGGGGACAGGGGATAAGGACCTTCTTCTTAGGAAGTGAAAGGCAAACAGAGGGACTTTTATTTCAAGGCTCTTAAATTCCCCACCGTCTGGTCCTGCTTTACATCATCAAAACTGAAATGTGTGAATAGGAAAAGAAGAAAAAAAGGGGTGTCGTGCGGCTGGACCGAAGCCGAGAAGGTCTAGTGACCGTCCCTCCTTTATTTACCCTGGGCGGGAGGGCCATTTACAGCCGGCGGAGGAGGCAGAGAGACCTGAGCTTCTCCGGTTTGAATGTGCACACAAGTAAATTGCTTCAGGGCCCTGTTAGCGTACAGACTCCCAAGTCGCGCGGGTCTGGGGTGAGCCCGAGGTTCTGCATTTTCAGCGCGCTCCCAGACGCGAGGCCGGGGGTGCTTCGGGCGACGAGGCAAGGGGAGGCGTCACAGGGCGAAGCAATGTGTGCTAACGGAGCCTGCTTCGCTCCGAGGAGGGCCCCACGGAGCTGATGGCTGACCGGGGTAAGGACCGGCCAGCAGTCACCGGTGGCACCAGGACGGCTGGCTCTTGTGCTGCGTCAGATCAGCCGCTTTGAAATCTGCAGCTCCGCATCTGGGGGCTTGGGGATCCTCTGAGCTCAGCAGGCTCTCCTCAAGTCGTAGGAGTTGGTCTCAGGCAAGCAGAAGGGAGAGACGAAAGGCAGCCACCTTGCTGGGAGTCCCCACGCCGGACGGCGGGGGAGGCAGGAGGTGTCCCTTGCAGCTCGGCTTCAAATTCTTCTACTCCCTCAGATGGCACTCCAGACGTGAGATCAAGGTTTCACAAAGGTTACCCCGGACTGCATCTGAACATCCGGGCCCTGGGCCGACCCGCCTCTTGACAAGCTGCCCAGGTGACTGTGACCTACACTGAAGTTTGCAAACCACCATCACCAAAGTCACGTCCAGCTCTGAGCTGCTCTCTTCCAAAGGGATCAGGCCGTCTTCCCTACAGGGTCTCAGTAGGACGGCCGAAGCTGCGGCCGCGCAGGGCGCTCCGTTCACCTGGCCTTTGTCGCTCGCCCTGGAGGACCCACGGCCAGAGGAATTAGATCTCGGTCTCACAGCTGCCAAGTGTGGGACCAGCCCTAAGCCCAGGTGTCTGGACTCCCAGCCTGAAGCACCTCCCCGCAACTCCCTCCTCATTCCCCCACTACACACACACACACACACACACACACACACACACACACACTTTAACGCCCCATCGCTCCCCATTCAGACTTCTGCTCTGGTCTGTTTCTCCTGTCTCTAATCGCTGCATGTCTAACCCATCTCCTGCGTTCAGTCTTCACACTGACAGAAGACGAAACTTTCTCCCCAGATCCCTTATTTTTTTCTACCTCCACTCACACATTTCCTGTGCTTCCCAGCTATTAAAAAAAAGAAAGAAAAGAAAGGAAGGAAGGAAGAAAGGAAGGAAGGAAGGAAGGAAGGAAAAGGAAGGAAAGGAAGGAAGGAAGGAAGGAAGGAAGGAAGGAAGGAAGGAAGGAAGGAAGGAAGAAAGAAAGAAAGAAAGAAAGAAAGAAAGAAAGAAAGAAAGAAAGAAAGAAAGAAAGAAAGTCCCAACTCCTGCCTTCTGAAGACCCTCTGCGCGTTGCCATCCACGCCTGCGCCGCGGACCCACCCACCGCCCCGTTCCGCGTCTCCTGGCAACCGCTACTTTAGCCACTCCATTGTCCTGATTTCTGGCATCCTCGGTTTGCTCGCACTTGGAAAATCGTCTTTCCTAGAGGTCCTTAGCCCTTCAGTCCATCCTGCCAACGTCTTCCCAATCCTTCCATGCTCCACATCGATACTCTCCCACTCCGGGGACTTCCGGGGGAAGGATCCGGCCTCCTCTGACTCCACAGGGTGTGATGGGTGTTGCCATAGCTGGAAATCTCTTTGTATGCAGGGGCCGGTCTCACTCATCTCACCTTGTCCCAAGCCAGGCCAGCACCCGGCACCCCGCAGGTACAGAATAGTGTTGACCGGCTGAGGAAATGACTATGTATGAACGACCTACCCTGACCATTTGAGCTTCATGATCTCCCAGATTAGTGAAAGTAATTAGGCGGAGTTTTGGAGTCTCTAACTCAAAATATAAAAGCGAATGTAACATGCCCTCTATCTTTTCCGAATAGACAGAGGGCGACAGACACATGATACCGCAAAGAGTTACTGCAAAGATAACACCAGAGAGAGAGAAAAAACTTCTGAGAGTTTAACAACTCGAAGTATTTGTGACTATTATTTATCCAGTTGATTCAGAGCTATGGAAACTGTTCGTGCTTTAATACCATGGACCGTCACTGCCGAAAACCATCTTCAAGGTCAGGTCAAACAGCTTAGACTGTGGTTGACATGTAAGACAATGACCTTATTAAACGAGCATGAAAACAAGCCCTCTGAGGTTCGGTCTGGGAAGATGTCGGCGATGCGGACTACACTCTTCTCTGGGAAGTGTGGGCCACAGATCAGATGAAGTCGATTCTTCCATTTCATTTCAAGGTCGAGCCAGGCTCCGAAAGTTGGAACCTTCCCACCTCCCACTTAAGTAACAAGATGCATGCTCCGGCCGTGGAATGACCCTGGTAACTGACACCGGCGACATTTTCCTGGCTCCAGCCTGCTCGGTGGATGGTCCACCCCGCCCGCGTCCCCCAGGTAATTCGCAAACAACTGTCCCACTTTGCTTCCTCGAACTCTAGCCAGAGACGTGCGGGACAGCGAACGGAGTCCCGGTTTCCACAACCGTCCACGAGCAATTTCCTTACTTAAACCACATCTCTCCGACCCTCCTCTCAGAAAACAACTCAAACTGAGACTGTTTTCTTAACAAACCTCAGTCGAATGTCTTGGCTGGTTTGCCATTTTCTTTTAGTGGATTCCAGGAAGCAAGGGTACAGGGGGGCTTATGAAGCCCCAACTCGTGAGCTTCCAGACGTGAGATTCCTCCCATCTGGACAAAGGGGAGCTAGGGGTCAGGTGCATGGGTTTTTCGTTTGTTTGTTTGTTTGTTTTTTTCATTTAACACTCTTTTCCCTCTTACATAAAAAAACCGTAAGTTTAGTTTTTATTCTTTCTTTGTTAAAAAAAAATATTGTTTTTAAAAAACTGTCCCTATGAATTTTTTCTTCCACTTAGATGCATATACTGACAATCCAGGGAAACTTAGCTGTTTCTTTTTCTCTTCTCCCCTCCCCCCCATTTTCTTTCTTTTTCTTTCTCTTCTTTCTTTCTTTCTTTCTTTCTTTCTTTCTTTCTTTCTTTCACTTTCTTTCTTTCCTCCCTCCCTCCCTCCCTCTTTCCTTCCTTCCTTCCTTCTCTCCTTTATTTAGAAATGAGCCCAGTTTCACTTAATTATTTTTTTGGAGAATTAATACCTAACATTAAAGTGCCTTTCACTTTGTTACCTTTTCAGAGCAATTATTCAACATCGAAATGTTTATCCCACGGGGGCCACATGTAAAACGTAAAGACCGCACCCATTTCTGCATTGCAGGTGATGCCACAGGCAGAGAGGACCAGGCCCCCCATGGTCCGTCGACGCCTGGAAGGTCTACGCGAGATCTACAGCATTTCGTGCATTCGCTGCTGCTCGGCCAGTTTGGAGGCTCACGTGCGGGGAGATCTGAAAGGACAACAGGCTCGGGGGCAAGCCCGCCGCTGCCGCGTTTCACGTGGGGCAGTCCCCAGTGGGACTGAGAGGCACACCCCGGATTGGCGCACGGCATCGCATCCCTCGCGCATGCCGCTTCCACGGTCCTACCCGCGGTTATTGCTGCTTGTTTTGGATGCGAACAGTGATGGAATCTTGAGCCGCCTCTCAGCCAAGTCGCTGTGCTCTCCCTGGAGGGTTCCTGGTGCCGCGGGCTGCAGGAAGGGAGAGAGGCCTGGCAGTAGAAGTCTTCCTCCCCCACAAAATCCCGTCCCCAAATCAGGTACGGCCGTGCTCCCCGGGGTTTGACAAGCAGAGACATTTCCCCTCCTAAGGTCTGGGGCATCCCTCTTTCCTTCAAGCCGTCGACTCTGAAGTCCAGGGCTCGGCTGCCCATTTCTTGTCTTACTCCTCAAGGCGAGAGGTCGCTAGTGCCCCGGGCGGCAATACGATGTGAGTCCCCATCACCCTTGCGTCGCCCTATGAGAGGCCACAGCACAGGGATCCAGTGTTTCCTGAGACCGGCGGGATTGTGGAGGCCTCAGCAAAGAAAACTCGTCAATGGCAGCAAAACACCAGGGCTACTTTTTCTCAAGGAAAGTCGCCTCCGGGGTCACGGAAGGTACTGACGATTCCCCCTGGGAAGTGGCCTTGCGGAAAGAGAGGGACTCGCTGCGGAGGGAATTGATCCATCCATTATTCTCGTAAAAAAAAAAAATGACCTTTCGGTTCCCAAGACTCTCTTCAAATAGACTCCTTTTCCTCCTCCCTGACCTCTCTCTCCCACTGAGCAAACTTCATGGGTGGGGCTTCCTCTAAAGGAAGCAAACGGCAAACATTGTCGCGGAGGAACAGGGACAAAACATTGGAGAGATGATGAGCAGTCCCTTCGGGAGCGTCTTGGAACTGTCCTCAGGGCTCGCAGCCGCTGTTCTTGCAAGACAGGCCACAGGCTTGGAAGAGTAAGGACAGGAGGTGACGGGGAGGGGTTCCAATGAAATGAACGCTAACTAAGTGTGGTCACCTCCTGTGATGGCCGCTAGCGACCGTCGGTCCTAGCCCTGCTTGTCTGCTGCATGTCAGGCTCCGCGTTTATATCTTACGCATATTATTATCTCGTCACATTCTCTCCGTGACCATATTTTACAGATAAAAAAACCTGGGGTTTATACCAGGTAGTCAATCGGCAAGGAAGTAACCTCACCGCTCGTAAAAGGTAGGGCTTGGAATCTGTCATGCACTGAAATGTGTCCCCCTGACCCCCGCCCCAAATTCATATGTTGACGATCTAACCCCCGGTGTGACTTGATGTGGACATACAGCCTTTGAGGATGTAACTAAGGTTTAATGCGATGCTATGAGTAGGGCCCCCATCTGGCAGGACCGTGTCCTTAAAGGAGAGGAAGGGATCTTCGTCCATGGCACGTGGACAGGGGTCCGTGCCAGGACACAGCGAGAAGATGGCCACCTGCCACCAAAAAGAGGGTCCTCATCAGAAACCAGCCAAAAGGCAGCTCGGCCCGCACTTCCAGGCTCTGACGACACATAGATATAAATTTCTGCCGCTTAAGCCACCCGGTCATTGACGGTCTGTTAGAGCAGCCCGAGCAGACTAACACCGATCCGTCTCCAAATCTATGCTCTAAACTACCCATCGTGCTCTCCTGTCCTCCCACGGCATGATTTTATGCTTGATGAGACGGTTTGCTGCTGACTTCTAGCGGAGGACAGGCAGGGGACTCACTCGGCCCCAGAGAGAGAATCTCAGGGAAGCAGTGCCCCCCCCTCCTGTGTGCAGGCCAGCAGTGTGATACAAGGGACTGTGACAGGCGGAATGAACATAACCAAGCGGTAAGAGCCGCAGCCCCGTGGGAGGTTAGGCTCACGCACCTTTACGAGAATTCAGTCACTGAGGCGCCTCAGCGCTCTGCAGGTCCAAGTGGACTCAGGCTGCCCCCGGCCTCCTGCGTCAGCTCCAAATGCTACAACCCTGGCTCTCTTCCAATTCCGTATCTCGGCGAGTGGCACCCCGACTTCTATCCCTGAGAGCATCTCCCACACGACCCTGCGACCGGTATGTAACTGAATTCTACCTTGTCTTCTAATCTCCTACTTATCTTTAAAACACATCCATTTATCCTCAGGCTCCACTGCTGCCTCCCGACTCAGAACACGGAAATAGCTGTCCATCTGGTCGACCCACGGCACAGCTTTGTGGAGTGCGGGGTACAGCTTTGCAGCCAGAGAGCCCAGTTGGAATCCTAGTTCTTTATTCCCTCTGCGTTTTGGTTTCTCCATAGTTAAAATGAGGAGAAAATCGTACCTGTTTCATTGGGTGCCTACTTCATTTAAACACTTGTAAGTGTGCCGGGCACACAGTAAAACAATCCGTGCTAGCTGTCATTAAAATTACTCACCCTGGCCTCCCTCCCACCTGGCCTCCCCTGTGCAGCCAGAACAGTCATCTGAATTCTCTGCACAAAGCCATTCCATGGCTCTCCGTCGCGCTTAAGATCCATACGATGGCCTTGAACTCACCGGCCAGGAATTGCTCCACTGGGCCTCCCCGACCTCCGAGCTCCATGACACCTATTTCCCAGGTGTCACAAGCGGGGAGCAGGCTCTGGGATGGAGTTTAGAGGATAGACGATTAAGGGGTGGACCGCAGTGGGCGGGGGGGAGACTGGAGACATGAGTGAGAAGAGAGAGAGGTTAAAAGGGGCGTAGAGGTGACGGGGTCACCTGACACCTCGTGGAGCTCGGGAGCGGGAATGGCCAAATGCTCGGCCTTTCTGCTCCCTCCCCGATCTGTCCTGGGTTGTGGGTCCCCCTGGTCAGACATCTCTCTGCAGCGGGGGTCCTTGGAGAAGGACTGGTAGCTTCCCCGACAGCCGGGGCAGCGCGTGCTTCGTCGAGGGGAAGTCTGGGCTGGGCGTCGTCGAGTCTTCTACGCAAGCCCCACCTCCCTGCTTCCTCTGCCCGGTTTATGGTTCCACTCTTTCTCTTATTTCTTCCCTGATTAGCCTGGAAAGACTCTTCCTGAATGAGTCTCCAGCGACACGTGGCTTGACGATCCAGGGGTATCAGCGCATCCTAGCGTGTGGGATCCTTGACCACAGCGCCCGACGCTGGGGTGGCTGCTGGGCCCGAGGAATTAAAAACAAAGAGTAAAGCAAAAGGAACTCTCTTGTCCTTTTCCACTAGAGTTTTTGTTTTCCAGCTCCACAGTTTCTATTCCTCTAAGGGTGGAAACCGAATGACGGCATTAGGCACATCCTGGCAAAAGACCAGGAGCAACAGGACCCACATCCCGCGGGCCTTGCTGCTGTCTGGCCCCCTGTCTGCTCAGAGGGCTTGCACACGTGCCCAGTTTCTCCTACCGAGACAGGCGGCAGCCCCATCCCGAGCCAGAGGGGACACAGAGAGATCGGCACCACGCTCGAGGAAGGCCACGGTGCCCACTCATGGCAGAGCTGGGAGGAAAACGCGGGTCTCCCAACACCGAGATTCTCTGATTCCCCTACTCGTCAGGAAGCAGGTCAGCCCGAGGGAGAACATCCTTTCGTGTGATGGTTCCGCTTGTGTGCAAAAGTCTAGATTCCTTTTATTGTCCAATTCAAATATTCATTCGGGCAGGAAAACTCGAGATAACTTGCTTTCTCTTTGGGGTCAGAGGGGCATGAATCTAGTATTTGCCACATCGCTTCAGCAAACCTCAAGGGGGACGGAGAGTGTTGACGCTGGTACGAGGTGAGCAAACAGCTCGGCGGAGAATTCGTTCTAACGATGATAATAAGTCATTGCCGTGATCGTTGCTGTTCGCCTCTCTGGGGAGACGGGCCCTCGGCGAGTGAGGCTGCGTCGGCTCCGGGTTTGCCCTGCTGCCTCTCTACTCTCCTGCACCCACAGTCTGAAAGTTCGTCCATAAATCAGGGCCACGGTCTGTGGTTTCCAGACGATCTGAAGATTATTCCGACTGAACCGGAGGCTGGTTTTAACTTCCCACAAGCTCACATCACCAGTGCAGCAACCTGGCGACGTTCGTGTCTTGGGGCTGCTCTTTCATTTTAGTCCCTTCCCTGTCTTTCCTGTCACTGGGCTCCTAATCTTGGCATCGGACTCTTAATGTGGGACGCGCACCGCTGGACACCACTCCACCAAAGTGACCCCGAGTCAGACTCAGCATAAACACGGTCTCTCGAGAGTCGGGCGTCTGGGACAAGTGACCAAACGGTGGGCGGAAAGCCCGGAACTGGGTATTGTTTAAGAGCTGTCACCTGCTCCTTGGTTTTCAGTGTCAAGGGCCTGCTGGCTGGATTGTGAAGTGCGTGCTGGGTCCAGAACCACACAAAGGCCAACCTTTTATCAACACTCGACTGCCAAGTAAACACTCGATTCACGTACTTTTTCCTGGCTTCGCTGCACTTGATCACAGAGGAAGTGTTCTGGGGAGGGAGGGTGATGGCCGTGGCAGCAGAAACAACTGTCCTAGTCTCGTTGTGGTCGCCCCGTGCTCGCCAGAGTTTACACTCCCTGCTGGGTCATTTTCACGGACGGAAGAGGGTATTTCTCACCCAAGTTGACTGCAGCCTTTTTTTGCGGAGTAGAACTATTGCATTTGACTCTACTAAAGCTGAGAAAGGGACCCTTTGGCTATTCTGAAGTGACAAAAATGGAGCGGAAGGTGGTTTCACAGTGCGGGTTCGTGAGACTGTCAGGAGGGCCGGCTCCCTGCTCCACGCGCAGTCCCCGCCCTTCTCAGACCTCCTGCCTCTCGCCTCCCGTGATGCCTCGGAGGCACCTATGAAGTCAGCGTCTCCCGAGCAAATGCAAGGCCCGAACCCTGCAGTTGGAAACACGACCCTGGGTGTCAGAGACAGCGTACCACGGCAGGCGGCCTGGGCGCTTCGCCGAGGCTCGTTCGCCCTCGGTTGCGCTTCTGCCGTATGGCTGTTTTTGTGAAGTGAGGAGGCGGAATCGGGGAAAGCGACAAGGAATTGGGGAAGGTGGCTGCGTAGGGGACATTGACGTCCTGCCAAGTCGCTCCGTACATTCCCGATTCCACCTGGAGGCCACTTAGGGAAGTAAGATGGCGGAAGAGATCCAACCCCCACTGCACGAGCGGGTGAGAGAGAGCGAGGTGGTTGATGAGTGACCTCTTTATAATAAGGAGCTGACATTTTCTCCAGGGCCGAGGACCTGACAACATCTGCTCCTGGAGAGCTTCTGAGGTTGGCCTTTTGGAAAGGGGGTGGGGGACAAGTCAGGGAGAGAAACTAGGGACGAATACGACTTTATCTTTTTGTGATCCTGCTAGAAACAGGATGTAGCGGATGTGGAATCTTCCCGTCCTTCTGGTCTACCCATCTATGGTTGCAAGAGGGTCACCTATGAGACACACTGGAGAGCACCAGGGCACGGGACCAAAGGCGGCGCAGGTGAGCTGATGCACGTGACCTCCGTGTCTGGTTGGGGCGGTGCTGGAGCCCTGCGGAGAAATCTTTGCAAGCTCTGAAAAGTTGGGGTGAAAGGGGGTGATCATCCCTGGCGTCCTGTGTTTGATGGAGTTGAAAGCTCGGTACACGTCCTTTCCGAACAGCGTGAGCGTTCAGTCCATCGACATCTGGTCAGCAGTTGTCTGGGCATTAGGGATGAACGAGTGAATGAGAGATGGCCCCTGCCTCCGCCGAGCTAAAGTTCCATGACAGTAGGTGACGGAAGACATGGCCACCACAGACGAGGCAGGCGTTTTCCTAAGACCCCACTGGCTTCAACCTTTTGCTGGAGAACATATAAGATCTGAGTGTGACAATTCTCATGCTGAACTGACTGTATAACCTCAAGGATCGAGATACAAGTGTGAAGGCTCAGCGCCGACAACGTCCGTTTAAGCCTCCTGACCTCCCCGAGGCTGAGACTTGACTTCACGGTCACTCCAGGGCCACCACAGACTCCACCAGGGGTGTGTTTGGAGCAGCAGTGACTGTCGATGACTTCACATCTCTGCCCTCACCTGGGGCTTGCTGCCTTTGGCCCTCAGTCTAGGCTCTGCCCACACGTGTCCTCTGGCTGAAGTTCTGATGGTCACGTGAGGCCCCTTTTCTTCAGAGGCAAAAACAAGATGGTTGATGAGCTGGCAGAGTGGGCTGTTGGCCCACTGCAAGGATGCTGGCTGTGGCCCGAAGTCGCCAGGCGTGGGCAAGGGAAACCCTCCTTTATGAAAACAGCTGAGGGGCCTTGAGGAAAAAGAACAGAGACTCGCGGTGAGGAATCTGCAACTCTGGGCAAAAAATAGACCTGGAAGGAAAGCAGAGGCATGACTTCCAGGAACCAGGTCTGCTGGGACCTGCTGGGAAGAGCAGGCTGGGGACGCTGAAAAGGGAGCCAAGGACCCCACAGCCTCTGTGCCCCGAGTAGCCTCTCAGGGCTGGGCAAGATGGTAGGCATGTAGTTACGGGGACTCTGTGTTCCCTAACCCTCTCCCGAAGAGGACAGTTATCGACAGCTTTACAGGCTCTTCAGAGGTGAACGGGTCAATGAGTGGAGTTCGGGATCCGCTGAGAAAATCTAGAATGTGTCATTGGCATGTTGGGGGGATGGCAATGCTTCGTCCCCATCCCAGGTGGAAGGACCTTCATTCTCTGGTCTCCCATTTGCCTTACTCTTATCTCTTGTTTACTAAATTCTTGAAAACACGGGCAGGTATGAGTGGTATCATTTATGCCCATTAATATTTACATTTCATATTCACACACATCTTAAAAGGATGATGAAAAGTCTATCTACCTCCGCGTGTATTTATTTGTCAGTTAGTGTCTCAGTGTTTTCATCTTAAGGTCGAAGAAGTCTATTTCTTAGTAATAAATAAGACAAATGCACAATATTCTATAAGATGAAATAAGATGGTGATTGATGGCAATTGAATAAGTGTTATATGACTCAATAAAATAGGCTTTAACTATTTTATTGACTAAAACTGTAAAAGGAATCTCATAAAAATTTTATCTGCACATTTCGTATGATGTTATCTTGAAGAATTCGATAGTCTCCAAAAGCATTCTCTTTACGTTTAAAAGAATAAGTGACAGCGACCAAAATTGCTTTGACTGTTCTCTATTCAGAATGTCACGATACACGTCCAAATGCACGGTTTCCGACGGCGAGTTCACCGTTCACAGAATCATCCACCACATAGGAAAAGACAGGAAGCCCTGTGGTTCTACAGGTCTTGTTTAGTCATAGAAATGGTATTTTTGTACGGTGCCATGGATATGTCCCAGCTGAGGGCAATATTTGGAGTGGGTACAAAACGCTGGTTCTTACAGCGGGAAAAGGTGTTGTCTTAGTACAGGTTCTTCAAAAACGGACTCAGAGGCCTGGCTGTGGACGTTCGTCGGGCAGTGTTCCTGGGAGAAACGCATCTGCGGGTGAGAAGAAGGCGGAACCGAGCGGAGGGAGAAACTGACCCTGGATGCAGGTGCGACTGGGGTCTCGGGATCTTCCGGAGCTCCACAGCTGGGGAAATCCTTCAGAGACGTCCTGAATGGCAGAGCGGGGGCTGGATGTAGGTATCCCTGCAGAAGCCAGGTCTTGGTGACAGTCGTCCCCTGGGGGGAGGTATAAGACCAGGCAAGGCGGGTCCCTGCGGCCGGTGGGACTTCCCACGGAGGGGTACAGCTGTGAGCCACAGCAGCCAATGCTCCCGTCGGCCGGGAGCTGCGTCGGTCTGCTCTGAGGAGGGCCTGGCTGCAGCACCATAGTGTCTGCTATGAACTGGATGTTTGTGTTCCGCTGAGACTCATGCATTGAAATCCTGACCCCCGAGGTGACAGGACTAGGAGGTAGGGCCTTGGAGAGGTAATTAGGTCATGAGGGTGAAGCCCTCATGAAAGGGATTAGTGTCCTCCTCAAAGGGATCTCAGAGAGCTGTCCAACCCATGCGACAAGAAGTCCTCTGCAGTCTGCAACCCAGAAGAGGACCCTCAGCTGCCCTGACCATGCTGGCGCCCTGACCTTGGACTTCCAGCCTCCAGAGTCATGAGGAATGCATTCCTGTTGTTCACATGGCACCCAGTCTCAGCGTTCTGTTCCAGCGGCCCAAACGGACCGAAACGGCACCCTTGCCTCGCACTGCCTGCCTCCTCAGACCCACCTGCTTCTCACAGTGCGCTCTCCCTGCACGGTAAGCTCCTCTCCAGGATCTGTTTGGTCTTCTCTCCTGAGCAGCTGCATGAGCAGCGTGGTCAGAAACCCCACGCCCACTGGAGCAGTGGTCGTGACCCGATACTTATCGGCCCCTGAGCCACACTGTCCAGTTCAGAGTCCCTCGTTTTCAGCTGCGTCTCCGCCTGATGAAGTGACCCAGACTCTCGCCTCTGAGGAATCTGAGTCCCTGGAAACCCAATGCCCTTTGCCGGCTCTGGCTGTCATACTTTTACATTTGTCACCTTAAACTGGGCACAGGAGCATCGGGAGATGCTCCAGTCTGCCACCTGACCACCGAACACCTTCCTCCTGTGTAGTGGCAGCTCTCCCGCATCCTGACGACCAGGCGCCTCGCCACGGACCACGCGGCCTTGTCCTCATCTGCCAGTCCCTTGGCATAGGGAGCAGAGGTTCTAGGTGGCAGCCACCGCCTACATTTCCGGGAGACTCTCAGTGTGTCCCTTAATTTCCCACTCTGGGAACTAGGACCTCTAGACCCAGACATCCCAACACTACAGGGACAGGAAGCACCGGCTGGTCCGTGGGGTGTGAATAGTGATGGTGAGGGCGAGGCCAGTTCTCGCAGCCTCCGCCTCCCAGGTCCGCATATTGTACCTGTGTTGGACACGGCGCCACGCGATGGTCATCATCGAGGGGGCGCCGCGCCCGGCATGATGGCCCGCCATTCACGCCGCACTGCGTCCGTGAGCGCGCGCCTCGGCTACGCTGTTAGGAGACCCTGACACTGTCCTTTGGGCCAGAGGCTTCTGGGTGGGTACCGCGTGTTCCCTCCCCTGAGATTTCGTGTTTGTGGATCTAACATCCCATGGGGCCCTGCAGGCAGGAGGGGCAACTCCACACTTGCAAAATAAATTGCTTCTTCTTCCCAGTGGAAAAGGTTCAATGTAATTAATTGCCACCAAATGGCTGGGCGGGCGCTTCGTGGAATGATCAATGCGGGGCATTGTTGTCGGCCTCTGCTCCTCGCGGGCTGGACATTCAGCAGACGTAGGAGCCAGGTCAGCCCTGGCGAGCAGGAGTCCCTGCCGCTGGGCCCGAGTAGCCCTCCTCGCCTGCCACCGGGGCCCCTCTGTCTCTAGGCCCCTTGGCCAGGGCTGAGGTGGCTCATGATTAGCTGGACGAGTCGCTCTGCATATTTGTGTCTAAGTGGTTGTCATCAATTGAATTGTCCCCCTCCCCATAAATTCCTCTGTTGAAACTGTTACCCTCAATTTCACTGTATTTGGAGATGGGACCTTTAAGAGGTAATTCAGGTTAAACAAGGCCGAGAGGGTGGGGCCCTAATCCAGCAGGACTGGGGTCCCTATGAGAAGCGGGGGAGGCGCCAGGGGTGTGTGTGGGCGCAGAGAATCGATGAGGACAGGGTGCGAGAGGCGGCGTCTGCCAGGCGGGGAGAGAGGCCAGGGAGAAACCAGCCCTGCCGAAGCCTGAGCCTCCAGCGTCCTGAGCCGTGAGGAAACGAACTTCCGGTGCTTCAGCCCCGTGGTCAGTGCTGTTCCGCCGTGGCAGCCCGAGCAGGCATCAGGTCGGTAAGTATCAGGTCCGAGGCCACTTCTGCAGTGGCACTTCCTGGAGGACGTGCCCACGCCACGCGAATATCCTCACACGTGGCGCCCACGTACGTCAACCCACACGCCTCGTCCTCAGGCCTCCTCCCCTCCTGACCTTCCAGTCTTTTCTCTCTCCTTGACCAGCAACCAGGTTGCTCGCCACAGTCATGACTCTGCGTCGATTCTGAGCATTTCCTCTGTGCCTGTGGGTGACCGGGGGGGCACCACCCAAAGCTCCACCTGTCAGGAGGCATCTCCCTCACCCGCACTGTCCCTCGGGCGCCCCCAAGTGGGGCGCAGTGCACAAACAGGTGCCCCAGGGCCAGGCGGCTTCTGTGACAGGGTAAGTGGGATGTGGTGCTGGAGGGGACACGGAGGCCCCAGCAGCAGGAGGCGGCCGAACCCCCTTCCCCCCACCCCCCCCATGGAGCCACAAGGACCACGGCCCAAAGCTGTCAGGCCTGCCATCTCCAGACACCAGTGTGAACGTCCTCGGTTTTTAAATGCCGGCTCAACACATTTTAAGACAGCACATGCTTGCCACAACTGGAGGAGGACGAGGGCCTCACAGGATCCCTCTGTTCTTAGGGATGCATGAGTGGCTGCGGGTTTCTGGAACTCTCCAAGGGAGAGGCGGGACGAGCAGGGGCCAGGACCACAGGGCCTCACAGCCTTGCTCCTCAGTGTGTGGGCTGCAGGGCCCCAGCCCCGGCACCTCAGGAGCTTTCGGCCACCTGCTGGGTAGGCGTCTGTGATTGGCAGACACCTTCCCTGGTTACAAGCATCACGTCCTCCCGGGACGTTACAGGGGCCCGGAGCAGCGGTGGTGTTTGAACGTCCTCGGGCCACCATTGCCAAGTCACTCAGAGCTGGGGCCTTAAACGGTAGAAACGTCTTGCTTCACGGTCCGGGAGGCCAGAAGCCCGAGAGCGAGGTGTCGCCGGGGCCGGTTCGTCCGCGGTCTCTCTTCGTGGTGTGTGGGTGGCCGTCCTCCCCGTGTCCTTGCGTGGTCCTCCCTCCGCGCATGTCCGCGTCCTAACCTTCCCTCAGAGGGACGCCAGTCATATTAGACTGGGGCTCATTTGAACTCAATCGCCTTCTTAATGACTGTCCCCGAATGGAGCCGCATTGGAAGGCGCTGGTCAGAACGCCGGCAGATGGACTCGAGGGCGTGGGGGCCACACTCTAGCGCATAGCGGGGCGCCAGGCGCTCTTCGCGTGGCTCTCCCCTTCATTCGGATTTCCTCCAGCAGGTCCTCTCACAGTGCGACGTCGTCCGGGCCGTGGGGTCACCCGGACCGCATGGAAGGAAAAGCTATCTGCCCCCTTGGCCTTTAGAGTGGGGGGGGTGCGTGGGAGGAGGGAGCCGGCAAAGGGTTAAAAACAGGGAGCCGTGACTAACTTCGTGACCTTGGGTGAGCCACTGCGCCCTGGTTTCTTAGTAACTGTGAGGTGAGGGGCTTGGACTGGCTGAGACCCCAGGCCTGTTTCAGTGCGAGAGACTTCAGGCAGGAAGCGCGAGCCGGCTGGCGTGCGCGACAGGCGTGCGGCATGGGGTGGCGGAGGCGGCCGGTCTCTGGCTGGGGAGCGTGAGGCCCCCGGGCGCGGGCCGGTCGATGGACGGTTTCTCTCGCTCTGGCTGAACAAGCCGAAGCGTGTCGGGAGCGGCTGGGCTCGGAGGCACGTCAGGGGCCACTGATTAAAGCACGGGTCAGACAAAGTACACGGCAGAGCCCGGCGGCCGGGCGGGCGGGGCGCCGTGTACTTAACCCGCTCCTCGGGGAGGTCGGGGAGGTTGTGTGGGACCCAGACTGTCGGGTGGCGCGCAGAGGGAGCGGCCGGCCGTGTTCCTTTAAACCAAGGTTCCTGGCTGTTGGGGGAGGGGCGGGTGTATTTGCTAATCTCTTTTTCACCCTTTCTCTTCCCTTCTGAACCATTTCGCTGGTGGACGGTTATCCCTGCCCTGGAAGCCACGAGGTACAGGGTCAGACTCCGGGATTGACAAACTCGGGTTTGAAAGCCAGCTCAGCCAACCGTGGACAATTCGCTAGCCTTTTAAGCCGGGTCCCCCATCTGCGAAACGGTGCGATGATAGTTCCCGGGAGTGTTTTGATGACCGAGTCACTTGATACATGCGCGGCATAAAGCCTAGAGTTAAGGTTCGGTATTGCGTACCCCCAACACCTGTTCACACCAGGAGGGCCTCAAGTCTCTCGTCCTCTAGTTCCTTCTGCTAGGCCCATTCTGCCCCTGCAGATAAGGTCCCCCGACCAAGCAAACTTCCTTGTGAAACTGGCCAAGGGCCCTCCTTGTTTACCCCCGAGTCCCTGGGGGAACCGCTCCAGCAAGCCAACCACATGCCGGCGCCCGCGGGACCCAGGGGTCATCCTGCCCTCTTAGTGCTGTAAAGCCCATACCCATGGTCCCAGCTTGTCCGCTCAGCTCCAGAGTGCGGCCCCTGTGGCCCTGCGAGGCACGCTTGGCTTCCTTCCCTGGGCTGTGAGCGCATGTGACCGATCGACCGCTCTGTCGGCCTCATCTGTCTGGGGTCAGATGTCACGCGTTTGGTCATCTCCATACCCTAGGGCGGGAAGCCCTCCCTTGGCATCTGGGTGAACAAGAGGCAGTCGGAGCAGTGTGTGGCACCCGGGGACACTGTGAGACAAAACACGCTAGCTACGGCTGTTACTATCAGTTTGGAGGAAGACGACCATTGGGCTTTCTTTCAGCGAACTTCGGTCGCTGTGTTTAACCTGTAGCGTTCGTTTTAGGCTCTTCCGATTTCCGGCGCTTTCCTCCCTCCTTAGCTGACATACAAATATATTGATGTTGTGCCTGTGGCGCAAAGGACAGCTCCGTGTTCGAGGACACTGAAAATCAAAGTCACGGAATCCTGGGAGATCTGAGCGTCACACGGCGGGAGAGAAGGAAGTCAAGACGTGACGGGTTGGGTGACTGGCCCGGAGTCAGCTAGTTCTGTGTCCGAGCCTAGACGCCAGACCTCCTGCCCCGGGCACTTCCCTCACAACGCCGCCACGAAGGCCAACTAGGAGAAATACAGTCGCAGAGGTAGGTCATTGCGAGTGAAGCCGAGCATCGCTGGGTAAACCAGTGTCTGCACCTTGAATTGGCCACAAACCAGTGTCGGAGGTAGGTCCTAACTGTCTAATGGTCAGAAGCGCCATGTCGCCAGTGGGCAGGAGGCTGTGGCCATTTGGCTTTGCTTCACATAAACTTTTTCTGGGGCCAAGGTTCCATGTTAAAGTCCTTTATAAATGAAAATAGAACGGCATCTCAAGCCAGGAGGTCAGACTTTACCAGTTCGGTGTTTCAAATTTTAGCAGCCAGGGCCGCCGCATGCCCAGGCGAGAAAGAAATCCACGCTCCCCCTAGCTCCTTATCTGGGTTTCTAGAAGGAGGAGACCAGACTCGGCCGCGTCCCCTGGAGGCTGGGGACGGCCCCCGGGCTGCTAGCCGCTCAGAACGACCCCCGCGGCACTGCTGGCATACCTGTCCAAACCCAGCGCCATTCCCCCTTCTCACTGGCAGGAGACGTGCTAGGCTCGGTGGCGCCCCCCAGCTGTCTCCAGCAGCCGCTTTCTCAGGCCGCCAAAATGAGACACGGTGTCTGGCTGCCGAAAGGCCGCCGGCCTGCGAAGGTACGGCCGGGCCGAGCCTCCGCCTCCGCCACTCGCCCTGCCTCTCGCTGCAGACCCCGCAGTGGGCTCGGCAAGGGCGGGCCACATCCAAACCGGGTTGGACCCCAGCGTGACGCCTTCATGGGCACTCATGCCACCATGGTGACAGGGTGCAAACCTGTCACCGGCGTGGCCAGGATGACACGGGTCCTGGCATCGGCGACCTAACAGACCTAGAAGTCCCTCCGCCTTCCGGTCCTGCTACCCCCTCTGCCATGGGGCGTGGCCGCTCATCATTATTCATCAATCAACGAAAACATTCAGATGCTGCTCACTGTGCAGCGTCCGCTGTCACGGATGCCGTGGAAACGGGAGGCAGGAAGGACACTCCCAGCTTTTAGGGAGCCAACATTTCCAGCATTATCGCTATTTCTTGTATTGAATTTAAATCAAGACCAGCTTCACCCGCTCTCCATGTTTTTTTGCAAAGGGAAGGGTCCGCCTTTCTCTCATATCTGTCCTCTTCTCCCCTATCCTCCTATGCGAACCCCCAGGATCGTACCAGTGGCCAGCACGGTGTATCACGCTGGGCAAAGCGAGAGGTCGGCAGGTGGTAGTTACATCAGAGCGGGTTGCTGCAGCTCCGCCTGCCCATGGCACCAGGAGCCCTGTGTCGTGAGAATGCGTTTCCTCTGCGGCATGTCGAATGTGGCTTGTAACTTACAGGAGCGAACGACGAGGAAGTCCTCCGTGCTCACATTATTGACATCTTGCGTGCGGCTTCTCGTCGGGGGCCCGGTCTGCCCCGTTTGAATAGAACGGGTTGGGCTCCCTTCGCTTGCTCACGGACAGGCCCATCACTGCGCTCCCTCGGTCTGGTCTGTGACGCATCACCGAGGCCCGTCTCCACCCCGCCTGGGGTGCGCCCCATTGTTCCGTCCCCCTCAACTACCTACAAGCCTGTTCTGGGCTAATGGGTGTGTTTGGTTTCAAACGCGTCCGCAGATTCTTTGACACTCCCTTGAGAAAGGGGAACCCCTTCCCCTCCTCTTGAGCGTGGGCTGGACTTAGTGGCTTATCGCTGATGGATAGGGAAAAATCGTGGGAGTGAGTGTGCAGCATCAGAGGCTGCGAGGGCGGGCAGTGTCCTGTTTGCGTGCACGCGCGCTCGCTCGCTCTCTCTCTCTCTCTCTCTCTCTCTCTCTCTCTCACTCTCTCTCTCTCAATCTCTCTCTCTCGATCTCTCTCTCTCAGACGCCAGCTCCCATGCCATGAGAATCACTATGAAGAGGCCCAGGCGATAAAGAACTGAAAACTCCAGCTCGTAACTGGTGAGAAACTGAGTCTTCTTATCAGTAGTATATCCTACAGGCCTGAGTCTTGAGATAACTCCAGTCTCTGCATTGACCGCAACTCATGAAAAGCTCGGAGTCGTCCAGCTTAGCCACTCCTGGACTCCTGACCATCAAACCATTAAGATAATCAATGCTCATTGTTATAAACCACAACCTTTCAAGGTCGTTTGTTATGTAACTAATAGATAATTGATATAAGGTACCATTACATTCTCAAAAAATGTCTAAGAATCTAGCCTCAAATCACTAGTTTTATTACTGCCGGGACATCATAACAGCATGTCTTAAGTCAACAACTCAAAGTTTCCAGCTCGTGTTTGTCAAACTAGTAAACACTAGCTACTGTAACAAACAAGCCTCCCCCCAAAGATAATTCTTAGGGCATAAAAGAGTAATGGATTAGTTCTCCTTTGTAACAAGTCCAATGTAGCTAAGCCATCTGGACAGACCATAGTCCAAGGTCAGCGAGGGAAGGGAAAGGAAGGAAGGAAGGAAAGAATTAACTCTTGTTCAGAAAGGGACACACATGTTCATACTCGTACTCCATTGGCCAGAGCTAATCATGTGTCCCCAACCAAGCTATGAAGGAGACCCTCTATGAGTCGTCTAACTTTAAAGCCAGAATAAACACATGTGGTTTTAAAGATGTTAACGTAATCTGTGTTTGCTCTATGTAGAGCAGCATGACGGTTAAAATGGAGGATATATTAACCATAATCAACCTTAGTCTCCGAATTTTGTCCCTTAGTCTCTGAATTTTGTCCATGACTTTACTTGCTCCCTGAATAAAGTCCACACTACAAATTGTTTTTCTGGGCAACCCCAGGGGGTGTCTCCCAGACATCAGAGACAAACTTTATCCGAAACCCAAGGGCTCTGCCACGTCCCCTCTTCTCCTCCCAGGCGGTGTGTGTACCTCCGCTCCGTGCCCATCCCGTTAGGGCCCACTGGGGGCTCCACGCGCACTGCGCTTCCCGCACAAGGCAGACCCTGGCCCCTGAGAGGGGAACATGGCTGCGTCTCCCCCCTTTGCGTCTTACTTGGTCCCCTGGAAGCTCAAGCTGAGCTTTAAGTGAAAACAGTTCTTTAGGGCTCACGCATGAGCCTGTGGTTTGAGACACATCCCTGAAACAAAGATGGCGCTGGGTGCTCCCCCCACTGCCCCCCCAGCCCAGCCCAGCTCAGCCCCGCCCCCACCCTCTCCCCCTCTGGGGTCACGTTCCTTCCACCATCTCTGCTCGACCGTCTACTCCTCAGCGTTCCGTAAGCATCGCCTTTACTTCGTGTCTCCTCAAAAGGAGGCTACATGGAGAATGGCGGAGATCGTGGGTGGTGGCGAGGATGCTCCACTCTGTCCTGGCCACTGAGGGGTCATTGCCCAACACTGATGAGAAAACCCAGAACTGTGGAACATGGCACCGTATTTTCCAGACTTCCGTCCCACCTGTCTCTGTTAAACTTACCCATCTTTTGCCTTACTTTCCAAGAGATTTTCAAGTCCATCCCTTTAGCACATTAAGTCTGCTCACCTGCCTAATATGTGCATAATTCTGGGTCCAAGAACTGCTTAAGAGTGTGAACTTTCACCGGAACTCACACTGTGCGTGCATACAAATTTTCCAACTTTTCCTACTGTTTTTTTTTCTCTAAATAAAAAACGATTTTGAAAAAAACATTGTCAAATATTTCTCAGACTTCCAAGAAACTTCATTCAACATTTTGGTAAATGAAGTATAAAGAAGTTGAAATATGTGTATCAAAGTTCCCTTAAAATAAATGAAGGCTCCTACAAATGAGGGAAAATGTGCTTTGCAGATTCATAGTTTTGTTTTGTTTTGTTTTGTTTTCTAACTGAAAGCACTTGAAAAAAGTAGTTTGAGACATTCAGCAATTTCAAGCTGGCTGGGTTCACCCATCCCTAATTTCAAGGGAAATTAAATCCATGTGTTCCTCATTCATTTACACTCAGCTCACCAAAATACTATTCAGTAAGAGCAATAGGACGACTAAGAGGCTGTCCAGACTGGGATTTGTTTTTTTTTTTTTTTAATTTTTTTATTTTTCAGTTGCAGTTGACATTCGATATTACAGCAGTGTCAAGGCTGTTTTGAAGCTGCGTTGTCCTCATCTGGGAAGTGGGCTTGGCCAACGTGCCCTTGGATCAGCTTCTGCGGTGGTTGACCTTCCACTTGGAACCCACAAAGTCCTAATGGACTCAAAACTCGCTGAGGTAGACTCACAAATATGCGAGGGCTCTGAGAGGTCAACGAGTCCAAGCCCCTGCACCAAGAGAAACGTCCACTGAGAGCCCCAGTCACACCAGTTTAGTTCCGCCTTCACTGCTAATGTGTTCCTGTTATCAACAACACTTCCCTTCCGGAAATTCCTCCTGTGGCTGTCCCGAAAGGCTCCTGTGCTCTAGGGGACACTTCGTGCTTCACTCAGATCTCCTCGGAAACCTCTCACCGGTTGCCCGTCCCTAGCTTCCCACTTCTGTGAGCTTTGCTGATAGGGGTTCGCCCTGGGTCCCCAGAGCTATCCTACTCTCAGCCCAAGAGACGAACCCTTTACTTTAAGGAACAATTATGTTACTCGGAATGGGTTGTTTTTGATGGTCAGTCTGGTGTGGACATGGAATAACACCACAGAGAAGCATATGAAACTGAAAGAGATTTATCGTCACAGATCCTAGGAGGGAAGGCATGACGGCCATGCAGGGGGCCATATGGGAGGAGCCGAGAGAGAATGAGACCCCATGGGCAAGTGCCTTTATTGGTGTCCAGTGAGTACCTAAGCAAAAGGCATGAAGGGATTTCCTTGTTGCATTTCAATGTCATCAGGTCATAGCGAGGGAAGGACAAGAAAGCAAACTCCTGGCGAGGCCAGCCTCCTAACCCTGGTACACCCAATCTCTAGGTGCCATGCTCACAGCCTGTTTGTGCGTTGTCGAAGCAACAGGAGAATAGGAAGCTTTGAAATTGTACCAGACCAGGTAGGAGTCTCCTTGGAGGAATGGGTGATGAGCCCAAGGTATCAGCTCTCTCTCTAGAGACTGGCCGGATGGAAATGTTGGGTGGGCCTGCAGGAGGACAGTCCAGAGTCCTCCCGGCCTTCTGTTTTTCTCGCATCCATCCCGCTTTTAGTGGAGGCGACTTTCCTCCTGTTGCAGGGATGTCTGAACAGCACTCCCTTCTCCTGATGACCGGAGATCAAAATGGCAGCCTCAGTCCTCAGAGGCCCCTGGCATGGTTCTCTCGCAGCGTTGCTCTCTGGTGCAAGGAGACACTAGTGTGAGGCCGGCTCTGCCCGAACACAGCGCAGCTACCGGGGGAATGGGGGAGGGCGGCGAGGGGCGCCGGCCACCACCCTCGGTGAACAGCCCGGAGAGCGGACACCGCCGAGGGGGGCCGGGTCGGTTGGCAGAGGATGACATACTTTCAAGGGAGCAGACAGAGAGCCAGCTGCCATCCCATGGATAAAGCCTGACACGCGGCAAGCGCTCAACTAACACGTGACGTTGAAACAATACAGCCCTCTGCAGAAGACCGCGAAGTGAGAAGACACTGAGACGCGATCAGCAGTTCCGACTTGTGCGCCAGAACCTGCCACACCGAGGAGATAATTCCTCCCAAGAGAGGCCACGGAGCACAGTGGTTACCTGTGAGGTGCCTAAGGTTGAATCGCTTCTTCTGGAGGAACGTGGGCCGGTCCCTTACATGTTCTGTGCTTTGTTTTGGACATTGGCTGTTAAAAGATAATAATAGTACTTGTCTTCGTACTGAGGATTACACGAGTAAATTCATACGTGGCCGTGAGAATGTCCCCGACACTTAGCGTGTGTTTGGTAAAAGCCAGATGTTATTATTATGAGCTGTCTCGCAGATAGAAAACACTGTATGGGAGGAAGTTGTGGGGTACGACGTGGCTCTGTAAGATCGAAAGAGGCGATGCTAATCGCACATGGGACCAGGGTTTATAAAATGCTCTTTGGCTATGTCTTATCTAGATTGAAGATCTAGATATGTCTTAGTCTTAGGCTCCTTCAAGTGGGGAACTTGGACACACATTTTGGGTGTGACTTGGGAGCTTGTTACGAATGCGGGATCTGAGGACCCATCCCAGATCTAACGCATTAGACTCTGCACTCTAACTAGCTCCCTAGTGATTAGCATGTATAGTCATACTTTAATTCGATTTATTGTGGTAAAATTCAGGTAACTGTATCTATCTAAATTGTCCTGGTTGGTATGTGTGTGTGTCTGTGTGTATGTGTTTAGTTTATTGAGATGTATCTGACATACCAAAAAATTGCACACGTGTAATGTATACATCTTGATGAGTTTGGATAGATGCGTATGCCTGTGACACTATCGCCACAATCGAAACACTAAACTTTTTTATCATTTCCAAAAATTTCCTTGTGACCTGTTGTTATTTTTTTTCATAAGACCACTCAGCATGAGATCTACCATTTTAGCATTTTAAAGTGCACAACACTGTAATGTTAGCTATAAGTAATATGTCATGCAGCTGATCTCTAGAACTTGGTCTTGAGCTAATTATAGACCTACGACCCATCATCACAATAAAAATTCAGAACCGTTTCATCTCTCCCAAGTTTCCTCATGCCCTTTTGTAGTCACTTCTCCCTTCACCCCTGACCCCTGGCAATCACTGAGCAACTTACTGTTACTGCAGATTATTTGGAATATTTTAGAATTTTCCATTGATAGAAACTCAGTATTTTTTTTTTTTTAGTCCGGCTTCTTTTGCTCATTATAATGTCTTGCGATTCATCTGTATTGTTGTCTTCACCAGTAGATCATTAGCTTTTGCTACATTCCATCGTATGAGTAGATCACATTTTGTTTATCTTTTCAGCCCTAGTGATGAATGTTAAGCTGTTAGCAAATTTTCTGGCTATTAGATAGAAAGCTTCTGTGAACAATGACACACAAGTCTTTGAGTGGATAAATGTTTTCATTTCCCTTGGGGAATGCCCAAGAATGGAACGGCTGGGTCTCCACTTGCCTGAACATCAGACATTGACATTTGAAAATCTGATAAGCTCCTGGGAGTTGTTAACTTTTTAAAGCTCTCTCTCTCTCTCTCTCTCTCTCTCTCTCTCTCTCTCTCTCTCTCTCTCTCATTTATATTCAAGCTCACTTATTCTTTCCTCTTTCACTTCCATTCTGCTCTTCAACACACCTAGTAAATTTTTTATTCCAGATATTTTCTTTTCTTCAGTTCCACATTTTCAACTTGATTCTTATTTATGTAGTCTCTACCTCTGTTGAGGCTAAAACATTTTTTTTTCATTCATTGCCATTATATTCGTTCTACCTTATTGAGCATAGTTTTAACAGCTGTCATCTGAGGGTTCACCTCTGTTAATCATCCTTTCTCTTGAGAATATAGGTCACATATTCCTGGTTCTCATGTCTCTTAATTTTGAATCTTATCCTGAACATTGTCAAAGACATGTTGTAGGAACTCTGATTTCTGTTCTCATTAAGTGTGCTAATGTTTTCCTTTTGGCAGGCAATCAACTTGCTTGGCGTTAAACTCCTAACTGACTTCACCTGTGGTTATGCAGCAGCTTGTTCTCAGTTGGGACTTTGCAGTCTGCCCCATGCCTGTCTGGTTCAGTGGTCACTCCCGGACTTTGTGCACAGAAATAAGGATTCGCGTTCCATGCCCCCTTCTTTCTTAGATTTCCCTCGCCTTCCAGTAGCCCCGGTTGCCCTGGGCACCTTCTCTTTCTTTCTGAGCCAAAAACAATGGTGACTTTTTATTGGGATTTTCATTGACCTATGACATACCGCTACTGCAATTACTCTAAGGGCAAGGCTGAAAAGATGGGATCATCCTCCATGCTTGTGCCTGCCTAGGAATTTCAACTCATCTCAGAAGTTTCCTTGCTTTTATTCACTCTGTAGAGTCCTTGATTCTAAGTATTTTTCCGGGGAATATGCCTGTTCTCTGAGGTAGGGTAAGTTTGTTACCACAAACAGAACTATAGTTTGTGTGTTTTCTAGTTCATTAATTTCTGTTTTGTTTTAGTATTTTCTTCCTTCTATTTATTTTGGTTCCAATTTACTTTTATTTTCCTAACTTTTTGAGTCTGGAGCTCAAATTGTTCCTTTTAGATCCAGCTTCTTCTCTAAGATAAACACCTGAAACCATAAATTTTCCTTTGAGAACTCTTACTGATCCTATCTTTATTTAAAATTTTGATAGTTTGTCCATCATAAGGTTTCTGGGGGCATTAATTATGATTTTAAAAATGTTGCTTCAAAATATAGTCTTGATTACTGAGTTTTTGAGCACTGCTGACATTTCACACCTAGGGCAAATGTCTCATTATCTCACCGCACCCGACCTTAGTCTTATCAGAAAGACCAATGTTCAACCACTTACCTAAGTGAGCCAGGGCCTGGGAACAGCCCAGGTCTCAGGCCTGGCCCTAGAGATACGGCTGGGCAGTTGTGGAATATTATCTAGAGTCTTGGAAAGCTCAGTCATGATGTCAGGGAACTCTCCTGAGGTGTGTGCTATGGATCACGAGGAGTCAACAAAGTGCTCGAGATGCCTCATCAGGGGGATCATAGGCATTGTCAAAAAAAGCCGGTCATCCGAGGCCCTCAGCAGACCCAGCAGGAGTCAGCCAGGGACTTCTCAGAGACAGAATTGTTGAAGTATAACTAAGGGCCCCGAGGCTGCAAAGAAGAGGGGGCGCTTAGGGAATTGCTAATAATTCAGGATGTTTGAAGAGAGAATGCAAAGGAAAGGGGTGGCAGGAAGAAGAGGAGCCAGAGCACGAGCAGCCGTTAACCCCACGTCGGGACGTGCGGCCTCATTCTGAAGAATCAGGTTTTGAACGAAGGATTAATATGATCAGATTTTCATATGACCCATTATAGAAGGACCACTCTGTGTACACCGTGGCAGATGGATCAGAAGGGAGAAAGACGAGAGGCGAGATAGCCAGTGTATGACTTCTCAAAAAGACCAGAAAGATGACGGACGGTGTCTTGAGCTAAGGGAGCAACAGTTAGAAGAGAAGAGAAGAAACTGACCCGAGAACCATTTCGGGGGTGGTGTGGGCGGGAGTTGGTGATGGATTAGACACCGGTGGTGAGGGAGCAGGAATGACCAGGGCACGTCTTGGGCTTCCAGCATCCGAGGAAGAGATGGTTTGGGAAGGAAAACAATGTATCAGCCTTGTTCTTAGAACAATATGGTGCTACCTGGTTCAACAAAATGGTGTGCGTGAGAGGACCCACGAGGTGAGTGTCAGCTTGTGAACTGGCGATGGCGGCAGAGCTGCCCCAACAAAGCAGACCTAGTCAGAAGAAGAATTTCTTCTAACCTTTACAGTAGAAGACACAAATGCCCAAAGGCAAGAGACACAGAGCTATGAAATGCGTCTAAAAGTCAAGTACTTTCGAGTCTTGGGAAATCAGCAAGCATCTCGTGATAGCAGCTGAGAGAGGAAGCCCGGCGTAAGGTCAACTCGCAAAGGCTAAAACTAGCTTCTGACCATTTCGAAACCAGGGTTTAACAAGCCTTCCTGTGTACAAAACAGTGGAGATAACTTCCAAGGAAGAAAACTCTTTGTTCTCTAGGCTGAGAACCAGAAACGCTCTCTGGAGTGTCTGAGAGCGTCTACGCACAGCTTCCGCACAGCGGTGATCGGATCAGGATGGTGGCTCTGCCAGAGGCTGGCTCTGTCTGTTTCGCAGGACTGTGGAACCCAGAACCGCTTCTGGGAACAGAGGGGAGCCCCACCTCTTCCAAGGGGAAACATGGGGGAGGGCCGAGCGCAGACAAGCTGCGAGGATGTGGGCAGGAGAACGTAGTGTTATAAGTTGAACTGTGTCCCTAACTTCTGGTTTTCCAGAACATCACCTGAATGGGAAATAAGGTCTCTACAAAGGTGATCAAGTTACAGTGAGCTCTTAAATGGTCCCTAACTCAGTATGACTGGTGTTCTTACACAAAGGGGAAATTTGAACGCAGAGATGGACACACATGGACGGAAGGGGAGGAGGCAGAGAGAAGGCCATGCGAAGACGCGGCCACAAGCCCGAGGCGCATCTGAGGCCGCCGGGGAGGCTGGGAGCGGCGGGAAGGCTCCTCCCCTACAGGTCTCGGAGGGGCGTGGCCCTGTCTGCACCTGATGGCAGACCTCGCACCTCCAGGGCTGTGCGCTGAAAAGTTCCTGCTGCTCTGAACCGCCCAGCTGGTGGCAACTTGTTTCAGCTGCCGCAGGAAAAGGCTACGAATCACGTGGCTCCTTCAAGAACCTGCTTTGATCTCCTTCGGTGCAATGGCTGGTGCCAAACATCACTGTGGAGGCCACAACACTCTACGGGCCCGGCTTTGTAATCGGGCGACTGTTAAGCATCTAGTTTGGCTGAGTAAACATCGAGTGAAGCAAGGAGCCCCTTCGTCTGTCCCTTGCCTCGGGGAGCATGAGTTGTGGGTGCCCGCTCTGCTTCCTGCTCTGGAAAGATGAAGATGCTGTGGCCCCTCGCCGAGTCTCCCTTGACCTCAGTCCTGCTGTCCTCGAACCCTTCTTTCCTGTGGATAAACCCCAATGTTTTGCCTAGTTCCGTTCCTGTGCTGGCCAGCATCTTTGCGCTTGAGGTCCAACCTCAGTATTTTTGCCCCGGAAATAAGGTTGTGCCTAGCTTTGCTTCTTCACTGACCCCCTACTAGGAGCAGGCTCTGCCCGCAACTTGGGGCCCTGTGTCCGGGTCCCCTCTCCTCGAACTTCCCTCCCTCGATTGCATTCTTTGTTTCACACTCATATACTGCACTTTCTCCCATCTGCCCATGAAATGGAGAGATTTGCAGGCCGGTCTTCCCTGGTAATGGAACCCATCTGTTGGAAACCCCCTCTACGGTCAGCTTCCAAGGACTCCCCGTGCCCTTGCCCCGCGTGTCTGGCTCTTCTTGGTGTCTGGGTGCGGATCACTCCCGCTCTCGCCGCGGTCACGGTTACAGCAGTGACTGCGTGGGCCGGGGCCCACGTGCTCGTTATTAAATTCCAGGGAGCTGATCCTGTTGAATTTGCTTATCTCTGCAAAGCTCTCTTCGTCTCTGGGCTCAATCAACCAAGACTTTAAAATGATTACCTGCCTCAGAGTGTCACCGAGGAGCCCAGTATAAATCCTTCCAAATCAGGCTTCCGGAGCTCGGCCAATAATCAGCCGGGGGCTCCCCATTCCATCCGCTTCGGCAGAATCCTCACTATTCCCGTTGCTGTTCTTTAGCACCGGGGGTCAGAGCCGTGGCGATGTAGCAACTCACCCATGGCTTGGTTTTTCACTTGATAAAAACAGTTGAAGGCCGAACAATTTTTTTTCTTTGCTCTGAGAACCTCAACCACCAACCCCCAGAGGCTCCTTCGGGTGCCCTGTGTAGTGGCCCATCCACAGGGCAGGACAGAGCTCAGGAAAGAAGATAAACCTTCTCTTTGGTCAGTCCCAGGTTTTACTTCTGGCTCTGTCACTTTGGACAAAGTATTTAACATCTCTGAGTCTCAGTTTTATCATCTATAAAATGGGGATCCTCACAATGGCCCCCTGTTTTAAGGAGATACGCTGCAGGGTCTTCTCCTGTAACAAAGAGGTGACTAGACGTGTCCTACATCCTCTCGCGGGTGTATAATGGACTCTTAAATGTTTATAGTTGTTTGAAGCATTCAGTATCCTGTAAGTGTGAGTATTGTTTGCTCTCTGCAAATCCAAGCTGGGACCAGAAGCCATGAGATGTACGTGTGTGTATGTGCATGTGCGTGTGTGTGTGTGTGTGTGTACGTGTACATGCATGTGTGTGTGTGTGGCTTGCACGAGCAGAAGATGCATGCTGGAACACGTTTCACATACCACAGGTCAGCAGGTCCGTGCTGGAGCGGGGATGGGGCAAGCGTACATTGCTCTGTTCGAAACTCAATCTGTTTGGCCCAGAATTGTGGCAGGTCTTTAAATCACATGCAGACCTTCGCACCACATGCAAACAGAGTTTACAGCAGGGTATATTGTCTAGAGCGAGAGTGTCTGATGGACCCGACAGAGGCAAACCAAGAAAGACACAGAACGTGGTCCTCGAGGATTGGTGAAAGACCATTTGGGACACTCAGATATACTGCCTGCTGAGTATTAAAATGGAAGCATTAAATTCAAATAAAGAGGTGGAAAATTTGGTGGCGGGGGCAGGGGGACCTCAAACAATATAAAAGTTTCTGGGAAGAATATGGACTTTTGCCTGAAAAATTAAACCATTAAACTTGTTTGTTTGACATTATTGAAGGCAGGTGAACAGAACCAAAGATTTCTGAGAAGAGAATTATGTCTGCCAGGGTGCTGTGTTTCCAGCCCAGAACCAAGAGCTGCTGTGACCAATTCTCATCTTCACAGCCCCAAGGCCATGGTGTGGTGAAGGTAAAGCTGTCTTATGTCTTAGACATGGATAGCTCAGTTCTCGGCCAAGGTCACTCTACAAGGGCAAGCATATACTTGACATAATGGAGGAGAAAATAATATGTGTCTGAGAAATTTCGTGCAAATTAAAATTAATAAAACGTGTCCTGTCGATGAGCCTCATTACTCTGTTCCAGATTACTGTACACTTTCTGGAATTTTTTTTTTTTTTTTTTTTTTTTTTTGCCCAAACAGCATACTTAAATTTGACTTCCTACTATATAACCAGCCTTTTTTATTCCCAGTTGTCACTCAAAGAACAGAGTCTTGCCACCACTGAGAATGCTGAAATAAACGAGCCAAGATTTCAAAAGAAACCCTGGTGGAAAGTCTGGAGCTGTGGCAGCCACTTTGTGTGGACAGTGGTTCAAAGACAATGGGTGTCCCCAGGTGCGAATCTCTGCCACGTGGATTTTAAATAGTTATGTTGCTTTGCAGTCACACCCTTCCCGATGCCTTTTAAGTTTAGAGAATCTTGTGTTTTCTGTCTTTTCATCCATCAAAGTAAAAAAAGCAATGGAACGTAAGGGACTTCGGTAAGAAATGAGGGGCTGAAATGATGTTGTTAAAAAATGAATTGATCTTTAATCATGGACTAAAATGAGATGATCGATAGAGCATTAAGGCAAAAAAAAAAGAGAGAGAGATGAGGCGAAGATTTCATTTTTTTGATTAGAAAGGAAGCAAAATGCAGTCCGTTAGACACTGAGGGAAACTCACGGTCGGAAACAGCTATTCTGAGTACGCACCTGTGAGCGCTCGAGGGCACCACGATGATGCCAACACCACGCCAACGAAATAAAAAGGGACTCAAGACCACACGACTGGCTTTACTTGCGATCGCTGACATGGTGCGATTGCGCTCGGTGGTGACAGCAAACGCATATCGGTTAGTGTGAGATTTCCGTCACGCACCAAACGGTAGTTCGACCTTGAGAAACACGAGTTACTATACTGCTAAGGCAAACCCAAGGATAAGGCGAGTTTAAAACTCAGAGGAAAGCAAGGACACTTATCTCGCGGCACGGGACGGCGATCAGACGTAGAGCCGTCTATGGCGTCTATATGGCGAGAGGCTGAAGTGTGATGGAGACTTCTTTCCGTGTGCATTGCCAGGATTTACAAGTAGTGGGACCGTTTGCTGGTAAAATCTGCATGCGATTTGGGGTTTTGATCTTCACAAACATCCCGTGAATTTCATTAAGTGGTATTTTGGAGTGGGTCCTTCTGGAATCGGGATGTCTGTTTACCAACGCATTCTTTGCGTAATTTACAATTCCATGACACCTTACAGAAATAATTCTTCAAAAATAGATCCGAGTGAGCCGTTACCCTGCCTTCCTCCCCCAATTCTATGCTGTACTCTGTCAGCACACAAACACAGCTTCCTCTTGTGATCTGGAAGTTTGTTTTTGTAAAAAGTCCCTGATACAGTCATACTTCCTGCAGTGATTTGTTTTAATACAACATCCTTAATCTTAAGATTTGATTGAGGATGCAAACATACAGTTAAATTACAGTGAATGAAAAAAAAAACACATTTCTTTGAATTCCCCTCCAGTCGCCTTCTTGGAAGCTCTTTACTTTTTCCATAATATTAAGGACATTTGCACTAGTAACGCTAATAGTCATAATAAGATAAGAGGTCACATTTCTTAGCTCCGAGTCAACAACTTCTGATTTTTTTTTTTTAGGTAATAGGTACTCTGCAATCAATTGTGATTAGCTCCCTTGGAGTCCAATTTAGAGTAGGTTCTACCTTGAACTTGAATATTTTTGAGGGGTGAAACTGGATATCTGAAGAGGGTAAGAAGGCTTGGACACTAGATAAGATTTGACTTTGAATAAAGATAAGGTCATAGTTAAGCACTACATCATGAAGTGGGAGCCGTTGAAGAAAATGCTGGGTGATGGACTTTTAGGTTCACTCCTTCTGGAGTCGCTCTTTCATGGCTTTGTCCATCCAGCGCTGGTGAGAAATACAAAACTCTCGACCTGATTCTCCAACGGGATGGGAATGGGGGCTTCTGTCATCAGCTGGAGGGAGGCTTTGACCCCGTCATTCTAGGCTCCTCCATGACCGACAGGCTCAAGACCATGTTGCTCCACACAGCACAGAATGTATCAAAGGCCCCCTGTGGTGGGCTGAAATTTGCTTTTCCTAATTGACCAACCCAGGCAAATATCTTCACGGAGGACCCATCCCCTTTCTCTGCTACCGGTTATATGAAAACCAAAGCTTTCAAATGAAGGAACACCTGCTGGTTGCTCTTCTCCAGAGGGGCATGGTTTGAGATTATGCGAATGCCCTCTGTAAGGCTGGCAGAATTAGCAAATAAACACGCAGTTAAATTTGAAGTCTTTTTTTTTCTAATTGCCTATGCGATATTATAATTTATTGATAAGAGTGAATACAGAACATTTAGGGCATCTTAATAAAGTTCAGACAGAATGCAAGACAAAAATCACTAACTACAGGACATTTCCTGCATCCACAACATGCTGGCATCCCTACTCTGGGATTATATTCAGTTATATGGCCTTTACATACACATATGACATCTTCAGCCTTTATACTTTTGTATAAATGATTTATAAATGACGTATAATTTATTAGAAATTACCTATCAACTCCACTCAGCTTTTTCTCAGTCTTCTATTTTTCCATGCCAGCAACATACCAATCAAAAAATTAAAATTCTTTTCCCGAATTTTGGGGGCATTTAATGTCCACAAGTTACCGGTTTGG
The DNA here is from genome assembly GCF_014176215.1 of Rousettus aegyptiacus. NCBI lineage: Eukaryota > Metazoa > Chordata > Mammalia > Chiroptera > Pteropodidae > Rousettus > Rousettus aegyptiacus. Next base: position 2,720,664 of record NW_023416307.1, read on the forward strand.
ATTATTTTTAACCCACAGGACTATCCGAGTTGACAGGATAGAGCAAAGATGAAGAACAGCCCACCGAGCACATTAGAAGAAGACCGAATGCCGCAGGGAGCCGAGAGAGGAAGAGGGTGAAATGAGATGGCCAAAGTTTCATTTCCGCCTCATGTTTCCTTTTCATTAAGCATTTAGTAGAACTTTGGGGAAAAGTTGGACTGAATCCATCAGTGTTTCTCAAAGGTTAGGATGACTGGTTCTCTTGAGAAGAAGTCATTTTCCACTGGGAGAAGTCCCTGTATGGAAAAGTCTAGTCGATCAATTATTAACTTTTATTTTTCACACTTTCCTCACTGCCTTCCTTCCTCTGAAGACAAAGATTTTGTTTTAGATTCTTTTCAAAGAAAAAATCACAATAACATGACAACAATGAAAAAATGAAATTTACTAACAAATTCCAATGCCTCAAGAAGTTAAGTAACTGCTTTATTCTTTAAAATCCCAAGTCAGTTCTAATCAGACCATTTTACTGCAAATTCTAACTCTGGAGATTCTTAATTCTGCTCTGAGAGCAGAATCCACTCATTGCTGTCCAAAGACCCAAGGATTGGTTGGCAGCTTATTCTGATTAAAGATAAACTGAAATTCAAAAAGGGAAAATTTACATGATTAATCATTAGAAGTGAAATGTTAAGACTTCAAGTGTAAGCCTTCCCAGGGGAAGAAAATTAAGTGCATCTTGCACCAATTCAGAGTCTAATACTGGAATTCAAGTGCACCCTACAGAACATAGAAATCAAGATTTGAGATTTTAATATCTTTCATTAAAAAAAAAAAATCCCATCCCAGAGAGCTATGATAAAATTATCTGCATTCAAAACAAGTTAGGTGTCAAGAATGACTCTGTTTCCATCAGAAGGCTGTCCAGATAGAATCAGTTTGCCACCTGAATCCTTTGTGGCATGTCAACATGAGAGCATTTTGAATAATAAATAAGTGTGCCTGGAAAATGCTGTTTCAAACCAGCCACAACTTTAGAGCTATTTACTGAACATTATGTTATGATTTATTGACTTATACAAACATTGGCTTTTAAGACATTGCACATTTATTTTGTACGTGGTGCGAAAGATTAGATGATCGAATTTTCCAAATCTGGCTGAAATCGATGTGCTAAGTGAACATAAAAAACTTCTCGAGCTTATGCTACATCATTGTACCATTTACAACATAAGTATGCAAGATCCCTACTCTCGATCACATTCAGATTAAGACTGATGTAAATACTGTGTGAGAAGAATTTAATAGTGCAACAGAAAAACTGTAAACATGCCTGTGGCATTATTTTCCTGTCGGTTATATCACAATATACAATTAAAAAAACACATAAAACTAAAAGAGCTGATATCTAACTATACTGACGTCATTTTTAAGAGAATGAAAATCTAAAACAGCGTGCCATGTAATTATCAGGAAAAAAAAACTCTCTGAAAAATTAAAGACAAAATCTTGTGCATTGAGATTGCTCTTTAAATCTTTACAATTTTACCTTCATTATTCTTACCCCTGCATTAGATGTTTGATTTCAGATCAGAGGTTTTAGCCACATTTTCTCTTTAATGGAATGATATTCGAAAATGTACATCAGGAAATGACCAGATTTGCTGTAACCCACATCATTATTTCAATGATAACCCAGATTACTTTTACCATTTTCTCTGAGTCCCAATGTCTCCAATTATATAGAACAAAATAAAAGTAAGCATATTTGTGGAGGACTTGCTCTCTTAATTGCAAATGTCTTTCATTGATAATTTCCACCATCATGCTTAAATAGCCTGGCATGCATGCCTGTGTGTGTGCATGTGAAGCACATGTACCTATTCATACACGTATGTGGGCTCACGTGTATTTCCATGCAGCACCTACACAATTATACTCACATTCTTCTTGAGTGAATAAGTAAGTCCATGCTGGTTTGAATGGACTACGAATTCACCTTTTGCACATTTAGCCAGTCCTAGCCCATTTATTCTCTGCCCCAAAGAAATGCAGAGTATCCGGTGCCTAAATTCTGCCAAAGGCAAAATATTATCTCTGTAACACTGAGTTGCACAAGATTTATTTGAATACTGAGGGCGTTCTTTACATGTTATCAGATTATTAAATTTTGTCCATGCTTCAAGGCGTCATCTGTGTACGAGTTACTTATCCTCAGCAACTCTTGCCCCGCGTGTCCTGAACATCTAAGATTTCAACGTTTGAGCGTATTTCTGATTGTTAGGCCGCTTAATTTTTCTTCTCTGCTAACCATAATCAACAAGCAAGTACTTATCACGAGTGAGACAACCATTCCTCTCAAGAGTTTTATTTTGCCCTGGGATGTCGGAGGCAGTTTCATCGTGGATGAGTTATTTTAATAGATAAAGAATGAAATGGCTGAAAGGAATATTGGTCTAGAATAACAGTTTGAAGAAAGGGCAGGTCTGGAGGTCACGTGGATGTGGGACCCACAGACTTCCATGGCTACAGAAAATTACTTTGAAAACACTGCGCAGAGAGAAGGTTTTGAAACTCTCATTTGTACATGAACCTTTTGGGGGTCTTGTTAAGATGTAGATTCTGATCGTGCATTGCTAACAAGCTCCCAGACGGGGCTGAGGCTGCTGGTCTGTGAACCACATTTTCAATAAAAAGGGGTGGTACATTCCACCAAAAAAAAAATCAGTGCGAACAACGGCATCAGCCCCGTTTGTATGTGATTTCACAACTGTCGATTCCCGATTTGATGGATTTCATTCTACACAATTAAATACACCGAAAAAAGGTGAAAATGGAATTCTCGTGTTTTGTAAGTAAAGAGTCCACCTGCTCCTTTTCCTGTATTTCCAGATAGCCTCGTTACATATAACATTTTCTCTGCTTGGGAAGAAAAAAAGGTATTTCAAAGCACTAATATAAGTGAATATCGCATTTCAAGTCCCGGCATAACACCTTCAATGCTCGTATTGAATAAATACCTTAGGTAATAGCTGATACCCTTGTACAGAAATGCATTTCTTTCCAATATCAGCACTGCTAACAATTTGTCCATCCGGCAGGACGTTTTTTGCAATCGCCCTACGTCAAGTTCTCTGAAATGTAGCCCCCTTTTCGGAATGTCTGAGAGCCCACTTCGGAAGAAGCATGCAACACAGGAGCCCTCTCAAACGGGGAGGTTCTCAGTTAGCCATCGGATCAAAGGAGACGGTGGATTCGGCACGTCTGTGCGGTCTCTCGGGAGGTGCCGCGCGTTGCTGCGTTCCAGGCCCCCCTCACGCGCGCAGGGGGCGCCGCCGTGCAGACGCCCGTGGAGGGGAGCCGGGGCCGCCGCCCCCGTCACACGTTGCTCTGCTGCAGCAGGAGCGTCCTCAGCTCTCTTTCCCGCTGGTCCTCCTGCCTGTACTTCTCCTCCAGTTTCTGCTTCTCGGAGTCCGCGCAGTAGCACGCGCAGTCCGACGTCTTCCGGATCTGTTCGAACTGGCTGAAATCGGCCACGTACTTTCCGTTTTTGGAGAGAGAAACCACAGGCACAAACTCGAACCCCCAGTGGATCTCCTCTGGGGTGTAGGACGTGCGGCTCTGGCAGACGGCGCTGGTGGACTCCACCGTGGCGTTGAGAAGGACCACCAGCTCGAAGTCCTTCTCCTTCAGGTTCTGGGGTGTGAGATCTCTCAGGGGGCTCGTCTCGTCCAGCACGTGGTAGAAGGTCATGGGCAGGATGAGGAAAGGGCTGTCCGAGGAGGAGTCCACGTGGAACTTGACGGTGGCCTGGTTGAGGAGGATGCGCTCCCCCTCCCTGGTGACGTGGGTCTGGAGAAGCTTGCCAGACAGCTGGCACTGAATCAGGAGGCTCTTCCTCATGTTGGCCACCTGGATCACCAGGCACAGCTTCCCGTTCTGCTTGGTGATGACCGCGCAGTGGCTGAACTTGATGGTCTCGGCCCGCTTTTTGGGTCTGGCGATTTTGGCCAGGAAGGTGCCCGTGATGAAGATCTCAATCAAGGTCGTGATGACCAGCTGAGCAACCAGTAGGAAAATGGCATGAGGGCATTCCTCAGTGATGGAGCGGACGCCGTAGCCAATGGTCGTCTGAGACTCCAGGGAAAAGAGAAACGCCCCGGTGAGGGAGTCCACCTTCATGATGCAGGGGGTGTGATTTGACACAGGCTCGCTCAGGTCTAAGTCCCCGTGGATAAACGCGATGCCGTAGTAGATGACCCCGAAGAGGAACCAGGTCATCACGAAGGTGGCCGCGAACAGGGTGAGCTTGTATCGCCACTTCATGTCGATCACGGTGGTCCACAAGTCTTGAAGGTAGAGCAAGTATATGCCGTCTACTTTGTCGATCCTCACATTGCTGTGTCCGCTCTTGGACATGACGCGGGGCCTGCTGGCCCTGAGTCCGGTGCCGGCCGGGTGCTTCCCCAAGGGAGCGCCGGACATGCTAACGTGAATGGGGTCCATCGTCAGGCTCTCGGGGCCACCTAGGGGAACGACAGAGAGACGTCTTACTGCTGTCACACAAGGTAGAATCTCCACAAAACAGAAATGGGATGATCGTGCGAAATTAATATGAATGTGGGCCGACGTGTACAAGAAAGGAGACTTCTAGGGGCAAGACAGGCCGACTTGTGTTTGAGGGGGAAAGTGGGGCGAAGCGAGGAGCACAGAGCCTGGAGACCAGCCAACCGGGGCTAACGGCCGACTCTCCGACATACTTGCTGTGTGACTGGATCTTAGTTTCCTAATCTGCGAAATGGGCATAAAGCCTACTCACGGGGTTTTTGCGACGGCTAAGTAACGTGATGGCTACAAAGTGCCCAAACCGAGCCTCGCGGTCAAACACGATGCCCATCTTTATAATATCGCACTCAGGCACGTCAATCCCGCGGAATATAATGGATATTTGTGAGTATATCCAGCTACCATGGATTTATAATTATAGGAAACGTTAAAATAAGTTGACTGAGCACAGGGTCAGTACTGATGTAACTAAAATTTACCATCCATAAGATAATTCTTTATATAGTGATGGAGAACACTAATACGAATGGATAAAATTTGGGCAGCATGAAATTTTTTTAAAACTTACTTTTTTGCATGACGTCACCTATAATGGCAATTTATTCCCCTCCCCTCCAGTCTAATCGATAATTTAGAATCCATGACCTCTCCAAGACTAAGTTATCAAAAACTCCACCCAGAAAACACATAGTAAATAATTATGCTTGATCAATGGCTTAATCGATATGCCGGTTACTCTTAGAAGTGCTATCAACACACCATATTAGGTATGACAGTTAGGTATGGCACAAAAATCCTGCCTTATTTCTTGAGAACTAAGTAGAACCAGCCGAGGAACCTATTTTAAAGAGTGAAGGAACAAGTTACTCAGGGCAGGCGTCCCGTAGTGCGGCAGAGCTGACCTACCTAGAAGTTCAAGGCTCCCGCGCTGAGCCCTCCTGTTACAGGCGGGAACGAGCCGGGCGTGAGGCCACACAGCATCTTATCGTACCTGCCTGGTGACTGAGCTAAATCACCCTCCGTTCCTTGAAAAAGATGGTGCGAGTGATTAGGGGGAACTCAACCTGTTTGGCATGTTTTTTTCCAGCTCATTGGTTTTTTAAGAATAAAAAAAAAATTTCCCCCATATAAAAAGGAACTGGTATGCAGGGGTCTGTGATTCATGCGACGGTCTTTGCTGTTAGAGCAGTATTATTGCAGTAGAAGTTTTGAAAATAATCCTCTGGGCAAATCCCTTCAAGGAAGGGAAGTCCTATCCCTCCCAGGCTGACACTGGGCAAGGATGCAGCGTGTCTGCCGGGCTCTCTAATTTTCCTGTTACGTTATCAAGAGTGTGTGTCATTTACTGGATGTCATGTGAAACGACTTTTTCCCCCCCACCTTGGACAGGAAAATCGCTTTTCCATTTTCATGGCAGAGAAGGGCCATATGTTATTCAGAATTTGCTTTGCTCATTGAAGCCTAGGCCGCGTATTTGGGGATCAGTTTAAAAGCCAAGTACAAGGTAAGACTGCTGAGCATGAGTAAGACCTTCAGCAGGGCTTCTCAGGGACCGAGAGGAAAACGACCTTGATGAAAGTTTGGTAACAAGACGCCACGCTGGCATGGCCGAATGCACACCCAGGCTCAGAACACACACACTGCCGAAGACACATGCACTTAAGGGGGAAAAAAAAAAAAGAATTGCTTGAGGAAAGTGCATGCCATTCAATCCACTGAAATAAAAACAGAGGCTGAAGATTTTGGGTGTGATACACGGATGTCCCATGGGCACCAGCAAAGCTGTAAGCTCAGCCGTCCACCAGCCTCTGGCAGGCGTGGCCCTGTTTATGTGAAGACGATGCCATGAAGCTTCTGTTTCAACCTCCCAAGGGGCCACGGGCCAGGCTTGGGATGAGCTGGTTCGTTTTCCTTTTGTTGCTCAAAGTGCCTTTGCTGTATTTCTGCACATCCAGTGTTTGGGTTAATGACGCCCAGGCCCCCCTTTCCAGAGGCCGGTGGTCAGAAACGGGATAAAGACCTAGAGCCCAGGGTCTTAGGGTTAGCATCTCTCCGTGGAGAAGAGCAGCCAGTGGACAGCCCTCAAAGGGCGAACGCCTTCTCCCTCCCTCTCAATGCCCGACGCCCTCAGAACTGTTTACTACCTGGTCACTTACTCAGCAGGTCGGAAGCCGTCTTCTCCAAGGCAGGTGGGATGTCCTCGCTCCCCTTCACCCACCTGGCTACCTGGGATTCTGCTACAGCCTGAAAGAAAGGGGGACAGTGGAGTTTACAGGGATTTACCAAGAAACCGACCCAGCGAGACTGGCCCTTCACAATTCCCCAGAGGGCCGAGGCCCCAGCATCTACCTCGCCATCCCTGCTTGTCTGGCCTGGTGCCAGAATGGAATAAAGGCTCGAGGAGAGCTTTCAGAATTAAACTGAAACTGCCCTCACTAGGATTCCCACCCTCTGCAGGGAGCTCGGTAGTAAAACACCTTGGAACTGGAGCTCACTCACCCCCACTGAGGCCCACTATCAACTGATAGCACACGGAGGCAGGAAGGGGAGGTGCAGAGGAAGTAAACAGTGGGAATTGGAGGGGAAGAGTCTAGAATATTTTTACCGCCTGTGGAAATGCATTATTATTGTTGAGTCACAGAACATTAGAGTTGAAAAGATTGTCAAAACCCGGGCATTTGACGCACGTTTTTCAAACGAGGAGACGGAGGCCTGAGAGGATGGAGCCACTTGTCTTCATGATATAGATGGATCATGGCAGGAAAAACAAACAAACAAACAAAAAAAAAACAAAAAAACAGGTCCTGAGGCTTTAGAAGCTCAGGCAGAGTTGTCGAACCTTAAACCTCCGAAGTTTAATGTAATCTGTTCTAAATTCAAGAGGTTCTCTTACATCCTGCTTTTTTGAACTCTTTCTTCTTAAGCTACACACACACACACACACACACACACATTTTTATCTGTCTTGCACAAAGAAGCACACATACAATTCACACTTCTTTTCTAATCCGCCAGTTATTGAAAATAATTGCAATAATTACTCTTTTCTCATTTAAGTAGTCCCAATTGTCAAGCCGCATAGCTGCTTACGCCCTCGACCCTTGCACTGCGTTCGTGTGTTTGGCAGACGACCCCTTCCTCATCCCTCCGTTAGGATCCGGCGTCGATCTTACCTGTATGCTCGCTTTGTTATTTACCCTGCGTCACGTGCTCTTAATTTAGAGTGTTTTATTCCTCAACAGACTTCTCTGAGTGTTCTTACACACTCTTATTTCATATAATTATTTCGCATAATGTTATGTTACTGTCTTAGATTTTTTTCCCCCCTTAGCGATTCAGCAATCGACGTGGCTTCGCTTCCAAATTGTTAAGGAACAACAGTTTCTGAAAAGCTAAGGATGGAAGAATGATAACGGGTATTCTCTTTTATTTTCCCTTCTCCTGATCCCACAAATAAGCAATATTCCATAGAAACCATTAGTAGTTTTCTTTAGTCTCCGGAAATTGTATTTATTTTCCCAGTTTTCATTATATTGTTCCCGCATGTGGGTTGGGATTGTGATTCTTAGAACCGCGATGTCTTTGTGGAAGGGAAGTCCTTAAAATTACTAAATGGAGAGGTCGATATTACTCTCGCTCGCTTGAAGCCAACAAAATACACATGGCAAGAAGGTATCTCACGCTTATGCTGGGCAACATTTGTGGCCGGGAGATAAAGGAGAGAAAGACACATTTCCGAAACAGAACCACACAGTGGGCACATTGGAAAAGGTCCTCAGGGGTATGAAGAACCACATCTTCAGCGCTGAGGCCAAAACGACGAGAAAGGAAAAAGTGGAAAGCGAGTTCCCCTCACCATCCTCGGGATTCTGTCAGAGAAAGGGGCTCTTGTAAGAGCGGATGAGCAAAGAAATCAACCGCCGTGAGCGGGAACACACTGCCCTGTCGGGGAAAAATCACGCCGGAAATGGCCGTAATGGCTGAGCAATTAGAAGAAATAGCTATGCCAATAATAGGCACAAATACAGAGAGAGCAGAAGTGGCCCAAAGAGGGAGAGATGCTGATGAATGACAAAAAATGGCAATAGCAAAATAATAAAATAAACATTCAAATAAGCCATCATAATAGGGTTCCAGATCAATAGCAGCGACCTTTGTTGTAAATAGGCTACACCACAGTGTTGCGTGGTGCTGTCCCTGTGTGAACGTCACTGGCCCTCACACCAGTCGTGCGAGGCAGGTACCCGCGTCATCCCCATGAGGAGGGAACTGTGGCACAGGCAGGGGAAGCGACCCCCCGCCCTGAATTCCCGAGCGCTGGCCTGCGACAGCGAGGCCCCCGCGGAGCTCCTGTGCCCACATTCTCCACCACCCTGACGATCCAGCCCGAGCTGCAGCTCATCAGAGCCCCCTGGAAAGCCCGGGCGGTTTCCGATTCAGTCGGTTCGGGGTGGGGCCCAAGAAGTCGCATGTCTCACAGGTTCTCAGGTGACGCTGCTGCTCCAAATACACGCGCCGACTGAGAACCGGGGCGCGATGGCTTCCAGGCTGAATGACATCGGCATCTGTCCCCCCTTGAGCAAGACCCTGAGCCCCTCATTTTCTCTTAGCGTTCTAGAATAACACTACCGCGCACAGGCATCGAAAAGATCTGTTTATTACTTTTCAGAACGTCCCCTCTTCACCATCCTTGTGGATGAATGCCAAGTACCCAGCAGACCAAGGCTAAGTATTAATTCTTTTAAAGCACTACAAAAAAAATAGTTTCTTTTCCATTCTCTCTTAGTACAACATGGAGTCTTTCTAAAACCTTAGAGCTCTGTTGAGTCAAATTCTGGAAGTGTTCCATTTGCCTGTTCTGGGAAAAACTTCATTCCGTGTACTGTGGTGGGCTAATGAAGTATTTGTACCTACAGAAAAAAAAAATAACTAATAAAAAAAAAGTTGGGGAGGCAGCAGATTCCCAGATCTGGAGTTTCTCAATCAGGCTTCAAGTGAAGTCATTCTATGTACTTCAAAGGAGGTGATGAGGTATGAAGAAATGGAACCCACATCAAACCATAACTTCAGATTTCCAGACTAAAGTTAGAATTTGAAGAGATCTGACTTTACAGCTCTTACAAACAGCTTTCTGTGTGTGTGTGTGTGTGTGTGTGTGTGTGTGTGTGTGTGTAAAGTTGCTCAACGAGTTTTCTCGAATGTCAAGTGTTTCTGACAAAACAATTTTTTGATGATCTCTTTCTTTGCTATTGATCCAAAATACTTGGATTAAATTTCACTGGAAGGATACATAGGTTTAAATATTAAGTAGAAAAAAAAATGCTTGACAAGAGTGTACTTGGGGTTCACTGAACTTAAAAGGTTTAAAAATCATCAAAAATAAAATCAGTGAGGCTTAGCTGTCCTTTCTTTGGATCCTGTGACTGTGGCCACACATGTACCTGCTCCGGGACCTTTGATCTTGGCCTTGTATCACCTTCCTCCCTGCTCTTCAAAGCAGCCTAGGACCTGCTTCGATGGCTGGTCTTAACTGCTCTTAATCCCCGTCGACTGAGGACATGGACGGCCTTGCTCAGGTGGCCTCAGAGATGAACATATCCATTGAAAAAGAACAAGGTGGCTAATGTTGGTTCTCAGAAGATCCCAGAGGGCGGAACCTTTGGTTCTTACTTGCTGGGGCAATTACTCTCGCCTTCTGCAAACCTATTCTTCCCCTCGGGCCATCGAGGACCGAGGCTGGCTGGAAGGAATGGCAGTTTCTGGGAGGCTGTGGAATTGTCATTCTTCTCCAGGAGAAGCATCATGATCTGAGGGGGAACTCCAGTTGATTATTTGTGGCCTAGGTTTCTCCATCCTAACGGCCTATATTTTGAAGCTGTAAACTTGCAATTTAATTGGTAGAGCGGTGGCAACGTTTGTTGTGGTGGCTGATCGTTGCTTCCTGTTTCTGGACTGCCACTGGCTGTGGGGCCCATCCACAAAGTCCTCCCCTGGGCTTGTCCTGAGGGGAGTGTGTTTCCCCCCTTTCGCGTCAGGCACAGTCATGTGACTGTTCTGGCCAATGAGTGTGAACCACAGGGACTCACTACATACCTGAACAGAGGTGTAAGACTCACGGCTGGGTCTCGGGTAAGGCTCACATTGGGCTGTTCCTTCTTCTGGGGACTGGGAAGAGAGAGAGAGACCCTTGGAGCCAAGCTACGGCTTACCCGAAGCTGACTTGTAACGCGGGTGAGGGAAAAACCTCTTGTTGCCATAAGCCACTGAATTCTTGGACACGTTTGCCAGTGAGGTAACACCTAGCAAAAGCCTGACTACAGACACACCCTTTCTTCGTGCCTTTGTGCCTCGGGATGATATTTAAAGGAAGTGTGTAAAGTCTTCAAATAGCCCTAATGGGAACTCCGAATGTCCATCTATGACTAAATACGGGATAGGAAAAAAAAAAAAAACAAAATTCAAATGAACACGTTTCCAATAGGAAGACAGCGTTGCCTGACCTGTGGGGTCCATGGAGAAAAGAAATAAAAAAGCTGACTAATCCTTCTCATGAAATTACTTCTAAATCAATACGTGAAATTATCTCGATAAGACAAGTTTTCAGGACAAGATATAAGGCCTTGGGCACTATCACTAGAATATTTTGCGGAGCAAGAAGACCTTGGTGAAGAATGTGGTAGCCTCACGATCTGTGATGACAGACACACCGGGCAGTGCTGGGGGCCATTCCTATTACATCACTGGTAGTTTTTATTTCAAAAGGGGGTGTTTAAAAGGGGCTAGACACCTATTAAACCAGTTGTAGGTCGTATTCTAGTTAATCCTTCTTTTTATGTTGTGTAGAAAACATCCTCTCGATTTTCCAAATGAAGAAACTAAGCTTAGAGACTTAGATAATTCACACGTTGGTAAAGTTAATACACAGAGGGGCCGCACTGGCAAACCGCATCTTTCTGTTTGTGTCCAGGGGCCATGCTTCTCACCTCTAAACCACTAGGTCTGTAAGTTCAGGAAACATTCAGATTACCTGGAGGTCTTGAAAGGCACATGGCCGGGCCCCACCCCAGAGTTTCCGATTTCGTTGGTCTGCAGTGGAGCCTGAGAAGCTATGTTTCTGATAGGTTTCCAGGTAACGTTGACCTTGCTGCTCTTGAGAGCACACGTTGAGACTGTGAGCTATACTATCCGCCACCTAATGATATATAAAATATATAGGAAATCCACGAGCCCGTAAATCGGGTTGTCTAATGGTCCAGGCTCATCACCTCCAGAGGCTTGAGCCCTTTGGTGTGAGGGAAACAGAGAGTCAGTGGGGTTAAATAGCTATAGGATGCCTGCCAGGTGGCATTTTCAGTTAGCCAGGAGACGTACCCTAGGGGATAGAAATATAGGCATACCATCTTGGGGAAAAACAAGGATTTCTGGGAAAAAGGAAAGAAATGGTTTAAAAATTGTTCTGAGGTTTCTAGTAGGATGGTGGGTATCCCCCGAGAAGGTCGGAGGCCTGAGGGGAGAGCCCGGATGCCAGGGCGGAGAGAGCTGGGGCTGGGAACGCCTTAGCAGCCTTCACTCAGCCTTCCCCCAGGTGTGCGGCACAGGTGCTCCCCTAATAAGGTGATTCGTGGTCAGAGGAGTCGGGGAAGCTTTACCCACCAAACCTCTGAACACCCCACTGTCTGCGCCCACTGGAGAGTCAGTCATACCATGCGTTGGTATATCACAGGGAAGTCCTACAACGAAGATGTTGGCTTAACTCTACCTGGCATTTATCAGACAATTTGGAGATACTTAGAAGAGCACAAGTCTGGTCTAAGCTCTGCACTTTATGGCTGGGGAAAAGGGGATCAGAAAGAGAGCACTTTGTTCGAGGTCACCGAGCTAAGGGCAATGTTAGGGCTAAAAGCAAGGCTCTGTGCTTCTTAGTTCGTTTCGTGGGCGGCTATTACTTCTCTTCGTCATGCACTATCGTGCTATGAGCCGTCCATCTCACTGGGCACTGAATGGGGAGACCCCTCCCCCAACTGCAGCATCAGCATCCCTGGGCAGCTCATTAGAAATGCCAGTTCTTGAGTCCCGCCCTTGAGCCCCTGAATCAGAAACGCTGCAGTGTTGCCCAAGGACCTGTGCCTTAAAAAGAACCCGACTTTCCAAGAGATCACGCAGCTAGTTTGCTAGTGACGGTTCAGTGGATTGGCAAGGTCTTTCTTTTGCCCTGTTTACACACGGGAAGGCAGCAAGCACCCTTTGAAAACAAACCCTGCATTTTGCTTTGCATGGGAGACTCTAATGCTCCCATTCGCCTCCGTGGTCAAACATTTAGCCTTTTTTCCCTCTGTTTCCATTCCATTATTATTGTTTTGAATTCCGTAAGTACTAAAACGTCCTTTTCCATCTCTAACTGTGGTTTGCATAGTTTTCCCCTTTCCTCCTCACATGTTGGAGGATTCTTTTTTTAATTTTTTTTTTAATCTCATACAACATGGACCTTTCCCTAGTCATCAAGGACATGTTTAAACAGATACCAGGTTCAACAGGAGACTTATTTTCCATTTTCTATGGCAAAGAATCCAAGCACTGGAATAAGTCAGAGGTATCATTTGCTGAATATTTTTGTAAAGACAGTTTAATTTCAGGCCCTTTATTTGCAAGAGAGTTGGCTAACCCAAATAAAACATAATACATCTGTCTGTTGTTACGAGTGACCAACTTCAGCTGAACATTATTACTTAATAACAGCTAACTTTCCTATAGAGTAAGGAAGTGCCTCAGCTACAGAGCAAATGGAAATTCCCTTTGGTTTACCACCCCCGGGCTCTCCGTGCTCCAACATGTAAAGAACTTGGGTAATAAGCATAGTCTCGCCTCTAATGACAACATAGCTTGGACGTGCATTGTTGAAATGTGACTGACAAAACGAGAAAATTTATGTCCGAGGGGGGTAAAAAGCACACCGCGTCTTGTATCACATTACCCGATGCCACCAATTCTCTCTTCGGGGAAGAGATTTTTTTTTTTTTTTTAACTAGCTCATGGAATCTTGTCTGGCTTAGTTCAAATGCAGCACAGAGAAGATGGCTCAAAAGTCCCAGTTAGATAAAGAGAAGGAAACCAAGAGCGTTCGGGCTTGTCTGACCCTGAGCGGGACTGAGTCAGGAGGAAGGCATCTGCTTTTGCACATGGTGCTCGTAGAAAAGTATTTTATTGAGCATATTCTACGTGACGAAACTTCAAACTGGCCTTCGTTGGAGCATTAAAAGAGGAAGAGAGAAAAAAACAGGAAGCAAGCAAGCACGTTCGTTTTCTGTCCACCACGTCTCTGTACTTGAAAGTTGCTCAAGACTAGATCGCTCCTTTTTTTTTTTTTTTACAAGGCATCATTATATAATTTGCAACATCTCAAATGGAATTTTCCCCTGATCAATCTCCTGTTCACTAAGACATTGAATCGCCCACCCTTGACCATTCACATCTTTCTTCGTCTCACATTGGTAATATTTTCTACTGTGATGACAGCGTAAACATAGAGAAAGAGTATCACAGTGTAAACAGACATACCGACCTCAGGCTGGCTTGTTTTTCTGGCCTCATGCCGACTCTTTTTCCTTCTGTTCAAAATAAATTTGGAACTGTTGGTCTCTATCGATGGATGGTTAATAGACTTTGATGTGATTCACCTGGATACGAGGGTGGAATTCTTCTCCTTGGTGATTTCTATGCTCATTATTATCATGATTGGAATCTCATCCCAGACAAAGGAAATTATGATTTTTTCCTTGATTTAAAACCAAGTTATTTAACAATGGGAAGAGTGCCAAAAGGTTTTGAAATTCAGTTTCACCATCAGTCTAAACTTTGACCACATTTCTCTGATACAGAAACTAGATATCCCAGGATCTCAGGGGAATGCAGTTAATACCGAAATTCTTGGATTGCGGTCAATTTACTTTAAAGATTGGCAATATTTGAGTTATCTGCTTGTCCCAAAGCTGAAAACTAGATGCTTGTGATCGTTGAGTTGATAATAAGAACATTTCAAACTTCGAAATACCTTCACATTCATTTAATCAAAATCTGAGGCCTTCGGAAGAGCTAATATCCATCACTGAACAGTGCAAGAAAACACATGTAGTTAATTAGCTGGAGGACTCTTGGCCCAGTTTTGGTGTTTTTAGGATTGTCAGGTATACAAGATCCTAAAAACTCCAAAATACAAGATGCGCAGTTAAAACTAAACTTCAGATGGACAGAAATTAGTTGTTTAGTGTAAGTATGTTCCCTGTGGTGTTAGATATATACTTATACTAAAACTTATTCATCATTTGAATGAAACCTATATATATATACACACATATATATGTATATATATGTATATATATACATACACACTATATATATATATATATATATATATATATATATATATATATCTGTGTGTGTGTGTATACACTATATAAAGTACAAAGCAGTCTTATAGTTCTATTTGCTAAATCTGGCAGCCCTAGGGAAAAGTGAATTTATGCTCAGGAGTACAGACAACATTCTTAGGAGAGCGGCCACCCAGATGCCCAGATGTCCCAGGCTGAGGACACATGCAGCCTCTGCGGATGGCAGTGCGTCCTTTTCATGCTCGGCACACAGAGGTGTCAGGTAGCCTAGGAAGCTCGTCTCATTTTACTACTGTAGCTTGGGGGTTATTAATCATTTTAGTGTTACGGCCCTTTTTGGTGGACTGGTAGGGTGTTTGACTGCCTTCCCGGAATGTGTTTCAATAGATAAAAATAAAATAACGAGGATTACAAAAAAGACACCGATAACATTAAAATGCACGCAAACTGTGCTTCTTTTTCAAGCATTAATTAATAAGAGCCAACATTTTGAAGGTGTCATGAGCAGAAATGTTAAAGACCTCTCAAAAAGCTGCAGTGTAATGTTCAAATACTGTGATTTCTACTACGACAAAGTCACAGCGTGCTACGTTTTACTCACAGGTGATTGAAGAAAACTCTTTGACTTCCTTCCCCACCACGAATCCTCCTGAATTCTACCCCTCACCTCTCCAGCCTCCATGCACCTGGGTTTAGACCCTGCTGTGAAGGAGGCTTCTCCATGTGACTTCATCCCGATAATGTCACAGAAGTCGGGCCAACGTATTGAATCCTTCTTGATCGATTTCCCCATAAATGCTCCCTTGACATTTCCAACAATTTGCCTTCCTGACACTGTTTCTTCAGTAAGAATAATCAAGACACTTAGCAATTAGAATCACAACGAACCCCTTGTCCTATAAGACATTACCACATGCACGAGGGTTAGCAGTGACCATCACATTGGTACTGATATAATTGAAACAGTGACAATGGGGAGACCCTCCAACACCCCAACTCTGGAAATAATGGTAGTTTCTTCTTACATGAAAACAAAGGAAGAAATAACAACTCAGATATACCCGTAATTACCTGTCTTCACGGCTTTATATGCCGCGTTTCTCAGAACTGTGAAGCTAGATTTTTACTGTTAATACAATATTCGGTCACATGCAAGTTTATGTTACCATGGTTTTATTATAATCCTTACCAGGAAAAAGAGAAAGCTTACTCAGCTGCAGAGTAGGAATTCAAAAGATACTCCCCTTCATAAATCCTCCAACGGCCTCCGCTGCTGACAGGATAAATCCTGAACACCTTTGCAAGGCTAAAACCTCTCTTAAGCCCTGGCTCTCACTCCCTCTTCAACTTTGCTCCTTTCAGGGCATGGCCCGGATGCCTTTTCTGCAAATGCTCGACACCTGGGGAGCATGCCATTCTTTCCTGAAGGTTCTCCTCCTCTCCTCTGCTTGGTTAGCTCCCACCTGCCCTTCAAAATTCGGGTTGAATATTACCTCCTCTGCACTTAAAAAAGCAATCAAACACTTCTTCAGAGGTAGCATAGTGTACAGGTTAAGAGTACAGGGTCCTACTTCTGTGTGCAGGAGCTGTGTGACTGCAGGCCACTTACTTAAGCCCTCTGAGGCTCAGCTTTGCCATCCGCAGAGTAGCGACAATAATAATTCCTGTACGTGATAGGATTGTGTGAGGTTAAAATATATAAAGCAACATAAAAGTCTGCCCGCTCACACCCATTATGGTATCGGTTAACTACTAACATTATACATTTACAATGAACAAAACGCACCAAATGTACCTTACCAAAAAAATTACATTTACTACAGATGACAGCAGAGGGTTAATAATGAGATTATCCTAAGTCCTTGTGAATCGATAAGAACCTTCTTCCTCCGAACAACAAAGTTTATAAATATACAACAAAAAGATTTTAAAGGCAAAAAAAAAAAAAGTAAAGGTATTTCAACTGCCTCTATTCTTCCATTTGTAACCTGAGAGTTTATTGAGTGCCTGCTGTATGCCAAGCATTGTGCAGGGTGCTGGAGCTCCAGCAGTGAATGGGACTCGTGTGGTCCTTGCTTTCATGTGGTTTACAATAGAGCAGAGGAGGGAGGTATTCAATAAATCATTAGATGAGCTATTTAAAGACATTCGTGGAGGGAACTGGGGAGAAAGTCAAGGATAGACGAGAGAATAGGACTTACAGAGCAGAACGTGTCCTAGTCTGGGGTTCCACGACGGCTGCCCTGGGGAGGTGGCCTTAAGGAGGAGACACAAGGGATGCGAAGCATACGGCAGGTCAGAAGGCGGGCGAGGACAGCGGCGAGTGTGCTGGGTAGAGGGACACATGGTGTCGCGAAGGCCGGAGGTGGCACGCAGCTCGTACCTTCCCGCAAAAGGGGAAAGGCGCGAGGAGGGGACCGTGGAGCGAGATCGGGCAGGAGCGTAGGGCGGAGCCACGCCAGGCAGGGCTTGGCGGGCTCCTTGAGGACTGTCCTTCATCCTGGGAGAAGGAGAAGCATCTCGGGGCTTCGATCAACGCAGAGATGGGGTCAGACTGGCTTTTTAAAGTCATCGTCATTTTTGGCACAATTTGAAGAGAGAGTTGGAAGAGGCAAGCGCAGGTGCTAAAGGTCGGGGTAACTGCTGCTTTCTGTCGTCCGAGCCTAAGACACGGACGCACGGACAAAGATGGCGCCAGGAGGTCGAGAGCAGCGAGGGACTCAGTTACCCCTCCCAGAAAGTCACTCGGTGTCCCTAACAGGGGAGGGTGGAGAGGCAGAGGGGAGTCTCACAGATGATTCCCGCCTCCTGGCGTGGAAATAGGTGGCTGGATGGGCAGTATTTTAGTGATTCAGAGAATGCTGGATCTTTCTCTATATTTTAAAAACCATTCACCTGTTATCGGATAGCCAGGTCGTTCGAACGTTTTGATATTACACCAGGTCGGAGCTCACTGGGCGCTTAACGTCAATGTGGGAGGATCCAGCCTGGGGGCACGGGGTTGGGAGGGGGTGGGGTGCCTGGGACACCCAAGCAGAGATGAGACCTGGAGTCTGTGCTGCTGAGTCTGATGAAGGCTGGGCAGGAGGGACGCCTTTCATGTTTAAATCCACAGATAAATGACCGGGAACTGGAAGCATGTAAGTGGGTGAGATTCTCTTAGATGCAGAGTACGGGAAAGGCAGTCCCAGACTGAGTCTTGGGGAGCCCAAGGTCAGGCAGAGTGGGGAGCACTGTCAAAAGAAGCCAAGAAGGAGCCAGGGGTCCGAGAACCACAGCTTGTCACGGATCAAAGATTCGAAAAGCCAGATCAGCAATTTGCACAGATAAACACACAGAGGCGAATGGCTGCACACCTGGCTTCTGATACAGGGGTCTGGCATCGCTTTATCAGGCATCGATTTGCTGATGTATATCCAAAGTTTAGAACCATTTTATAATCTTTGACCCAGTAAAATTTATGTCTAAGAATTAATAAGAAATACGCATCAGGATTATGTGTAAGCATGTTCTCTACATTAGTGGTGATATTAAAACATTCAATCCAACCTGGATCAGCAATAATGTAGAGAGGATTTTAAATTTACAAACAACTTTTAAACCGAAATATTATGTAGTCTTTAAAAATCACGGCAAACCTAAACACGGTCGAAAAAGGCCTTCGATAAAGCTAAATGTACAGTTCTGGTTTTTCGCTCTGGGTAAATTGAAATAAAATGCCTCTAAAATGTTAACAGCAGTTATCTCTTCAAAGGAAAACAAAATTAGGAAGGTTTTTCATCAGATTTTCCATTTTTGTGCAGTTAATCTGAAAATTCAATTTCCCTAGCACAGACCATTCCCAAACATTCCAGGTTTTACTGTAAATAAGTACTTACTGTGTTTTTTACTAAGAAACTTTCCACATGCTCCCGTGGCCAAAGCGTATGAAACAAGTTACTCTCGGAGCCGTTTTGACTGTACGAATCCGAGAGCCGGTGTTCGGGATGAGGGTTCAGGGTTATCTGATGGCCGCTTAGCGCTTCACTTAACCGACTGAGTTAGAAGAGTTTGCACTTCACCCAAGAGAAACGCTGATAAAGCGGGTTTTCTGCCCGAAGCCTTTGCTCGGGCAGGTCCCTGCACCCCAGATCCCTTCTCTGTGCCCTGAGCCCGGCGAACCCCTATTCGTCCGTCAAGGCTCCGTTCAGATGTCCCCTCCTCCAGCTTCCGGGGAGCGAGTTCCTCTTGCCTTCTGCAAACTGTGCACACCTTATGGTGAAACTGGAGGTGTCGATGTAATGATCTGTTTAGAAACTTCTCTCTCTTTACACCAGGCTCCGTGGGGTGGGCGTTCAATCCGTCTTTTAACCCTAATGCCCACACAAGGCCGGCCACACGGCACGGGGCCTTCTTAGCGTGGGGTGGGGAGGAGCGGGGTGGGCAGGGAAGCTGTTCCAGTGAACTCTGAGCCTCCCCGGTTTGGTGACCGAAGCGGCTCATTCAAAGATACGGGATGTAATGTGCTGGGCCCGAGGGGAAGCCAGCCCCCAACGAGGCACGTCGGAGGGGAGAGGGGGCCACACGCGTCACTGGTGTGAATGACAGAACTAGAAATAAAGATTTAGACTTCCTGTTTGGATTCATAGCACAAATCCGAAAGGATACAGCAAAAAATGTAATAGTAACCGAATTGTTCAAATGGAGAGTTTACGTCATCCTTTTAAGTGTTTGTGTTTTGTGCATACTTAAAAATGTACATAACATGTTAGCACGGGGCAAAAATGTGTTTATTGTGCATGTATGTGTTCATGTTCCCGCGCGCACACGTGTGTGTGTGTGCGTGTGTGTGTGTGTGTGTGTGTGTGCAGGGGAATTATAAGTTCTCGAATCCACCGCTTTAGACCAGTGCTTATTAAACTTTACCCTGCAGATGCCCCAAGGATTGTGTTAAAATGCAGATTCCGATTCGGAAGGTCTGGGCTGAGGTCTCAGAATCCGCGTTTGTCACAGGCCCCAGGCGATGAGGCCGAGGCGGGAGAATGCTACACTGTGAGTGGCAATCAGCCTTTTACACGCAGGTGGCTTGTCTGAGCTACAGCACAGAGCACAGAAGACGGTTCCGGGGACTGTGTCCTCGCCTGTCCCCCGAGAGCCTGGGCGAGAAGATTTCCTCATTGCGAGGAAAGGAAGCTGCAAGGAAGGGGCCTCTGAGGGGTGCTGGGCACTACGGCTTTACCCCTGGTAGAAAGTTCAAGGTCGCTAGCCAACTTCATTAACAACAAAAAAGAATCACCGTTTATAAATGCCCGTACAGTAGCGCGAAACAGCCCTCTGGTCAGCAGCTCTCGTCCAGTGTTTGGCTTATGCCTGGAGCCTCCTTTCTGAGGAGCGGAGCTGGAAACCTCAGTCTTGCCAAAACCTCTGTGGTGCCTGCGTTCAGCGGGAGGGGGCAGGCCAGGAGCTCCTGACGAGCGAGAGCTACCACCACGCCCGCATGCCGAGGGCACACTGGCGTCGGGAGCCGATGGGATGCCAACACTCTGTCCCCAGAAAAGCACCACATGCACACACGGAGTTCTCAGGGAATGTCTGTGAGTGCGCACACTCGCCTCATTGACAGATAAAAGGGTTCTCTTAATCCACAAAGGCTACCTACCCAGCCATTCACGTCTGTGTGTCCTAGGACAACTTTCAAAAGACCGCTTTGGTCTGATTTGAGCCCTGCGCTTTAGCCTGATTTCTGAGCCAGTTTGTGCCAGGCGGTAGTGGCTGCAAATACATTTTCAAATATTTACATCCTCTATACTGTGTAACCGGTGTCGGCGGACGGTGATGTATGGTTGGATCGGACAGATGCTTCCTCTGTAGCGAGGTCTGAAGTCCACACAAACATCATGCAGCCCAACAGGAAGCAGCCTCTAACCGCCTCGACACCTAAGAAAGAGCGCAAGTTCATGTTCGGCGAAGACAATGGAGAGGGCGGAAGAGGAAATTCCAAGGGGTCATTAAACTGGCCACTTGAAATGCATTGCGCCCCGAATCGAGCCTAGTTGGCCAGTTCATACTGTTCTATCTTGCTTCTACCTTCATGCCTCTTTTTGGCCAAGAGATCCTTATTTTCAGGGGGCGAAAGTGGGAATGAGACCCTGGCGGAAAGACCCGGTCAGTGCTTTCTTGTTGTTCTGTGAGCCGGCTCCTGTTTCCTCTTGGCCACGGGTAATAAAACCCATGAAAGGGACAAAGGACGAAGTACCTGTCTCTGGTGGTGGGGAGAGACAAGGTGTTCGGTGAAGGAGAATGCCTTGCACCTTGAGGCCAAGCTTCGGGAGACAGAATCGATGGGTGTGGAAAAGAGCTTGGAGGAAGGAAAGTAATTACACTTTGTCCGTAGTTCCTCAATGGCTATGTGACGGCACTCGGCCCACAGGAAACAGCCCTCGGTCGAGCGCTCCGCTCCCTCAGGGCCAATAACAGCTCAGGCGGCAGGCCCATTTCATTCCTCATCTTACGCGACACTTTCCTGACATTTCAGACTGTTGCCGCGGTCTTCTACCAAGGCCTCCCAATTTTTCTGGCTCCTTCCCCGGTCCGTCTTAGGCTCCGGCTCTTCTTCCGGTCCTTTACATGGTTTTTTCCCCAAGGCCCCATACCCCATACTCTTTTCTCCCCATTAAACACGTGCTCCTGTATCTCCTCTCACGGCTCGAGATGCCATCTCTATGGTTAGATTCGTGTCTTCACCCCAGGCCTCTCTCATCACTGCCAGATTAACAGACGGGGAGCGGCTCCCTGCTTGCTGCGTCCCTGGCCTCCTCTTGACCCCTTTGCTTTCTTGCTCCCTTTTAGAGCCAATCTCTCTACACGCAAAGGGAACCTTTCAAAAATGAGAACTTGTCTGTGTCAGTTCCCTGTATCCTCCCTCAAATTCTTCTTCCGGTCTTACCTGATAAAGTCTACACTACTTATCCGATGTCCAAGGCTCCTGGGCTCGAGCCCCTGACTGCCACGTCGGTCGTATCTCTGGATGTCCTCTCCATCATCCATACTTCGATAACGATGAGTTGCTTTCACTCTTCACGCACTGCGTACAATCCCCCACACCTCTCTACCTGACTCTTCTTCCACTGTCTCCCCTGCCTACAAAGCCTAGTCTAGTACCAGACCCCCCAATGGTCCCCCTGGTTCTTCCCATGACTAACTTCCCATGGCAGGTTCATTTAAGAACTGGCCTCTCCTTTCCCACTATAAAGTGGAATATCACGACAGCACCATGATTTTCTCTTAATGTGTCTGTCTGCCCTCCCTCTAGATGATGAGGTTTTTTGAGGGCAGGGATCGGACCCTGTTCGTCTGTGAACCCACCGTCACACGGTCCCTGGCGCATGGTACATGCTCAAAAGGTGAAAGTTTTAATGACTCATACTCATTGCTCTATAAATGAGTTAACGAATGAAGCAAAAATGGATGAGTCATCAATTCATAAATTAAAGAATGAATGAATGTCAAAGACATGGCCCAAAACACGTGAACACTTTCAACACATTTATCATTACCTGCCAAGCTTTCTAAACTGCTCTTTTGAAGTGATTTATAGTTACACATTGTTCTATCTCTGTAGGAAATGAGTTTCTATAGTGTTGAAATCCTCTGGGCTAAGAAACACTTTCTTTTATCTTTCCTGATGCAGACACTCCCAGAAGCTGAACTAACCCTTTCAGCTCACTCGGTCAGTGACTCATAGTAATCCTACCTGAGGTTACTTGAAAGATTGGAGGTTTTCTCCTGGAGAAGCACAGTTACTCTCACAAGTACATCAGCTCATCCTTCCTTTAACCCTCCCTCCAAACACACACACACACATCTACAAAATTAGCACAAACATTATTTCAGGGATCTGTCTGTCTACATTCATGTGGTGGCCATCTTAGCAGCTTTCTCGATGACATCTTTAAGAGGCCCAAAGACTTGACTTGAAGATCATGACATGGAAAGAGGGAACTCATGCATCTGTTGGGTGGGCAGGTGCTTCTTTGAATCTTTCTCGGTTCTTCCCATCAGCCAACAAACCATCATCACTGATCATCTCTAGGATTTGTTTATTAAAATCAAAGAGGCTACGATTATTTTGGACAGATCTATTACCACTCGGTGATGAGAAATGGGACCTAATTTATAATCTGCTATTCTTATTACCATTTTATATAAATTGTGGAGTGGTGGTTGAGGAAAATTGTAGAACTCACACATAGCTTAGTACTGAAAATGGTGACATGGGTCTTTGAACCCCAGTGGGATACGTCCCGATTCCTGATTGCCAGCAAATACTCAGCAGATACTTAATACTGTTATAAGAAAGATGTTGTCTTTGAAATACATAAAGATGAATGATGCACGGTCCTGTACCCCTCAAATATACCGTTTAATAGAAGGGATGACATGTACACAAATTATGATTATGTCAAGAAGAATAGAACACTTCATGCCTAACCACTATCTTATGGACATGTCTACACTTTTATCATAAAACTTATGATATTCGATGGTTCATGCTTTTCTCTCATTCCACCAGGCTGTAAGTTGTGTAAAAGCTGAGACCTTGTCTTATCCTACTTTATATTGTCTATTTACACCAGTCTTCCCGGCACACAATGGATGAACGTGACGTATAGAAACATGCCATGGATTTCTAGGAGAAGAATCGATTCTTTCCAACTGGCAGGATCACAGAAATCTTTAAGCATTTTGTGCGGGGAGAAGAAATAGGGAAAGAGGATCACGTGCAAGGAGAATTGCCTCATAAGTATGTGGTGATGGTGAAGCATTTTCCCAAGAACTCTCATTCAATTGGTCCATAGGGCAGGCATTTCAAGATTCTCAGCCATGGCTCCATCACAGACACACCTGGGGAGATTTGTAATGCCTGAGTGCTCCGCTGCACTCTGGGCCAGTCGAATCAGAATCTCTCGTTGAGCTGGGAGGTTGAAAGGAATATATGAGTAGGAGTCTGAGTTCTTGTACTCTTTTAAAGTTCCCCATTTGCTTCTAATGTATATCTAGGGTCGAGAATTGCTGTGGCGCCCCCAAGAAAGTTTGTATGAGTCCAGACTGGAAGCTAAACTGGCAATAGGTTTTAAAAGGCCATGAAGAGCAAACTGAAAAGTGTGATCTTTCAAACAGGCAAGGAGAAGCCAGGCTCCTCCAGCAGGATAGATTGTAGCTGTAGAGAGATTATTTAGGAGGCTTCCGAATCCATCCAAGCAAATCATGAACTTGGGAGCACCATCACCTGGGTTTACCGCCAGGTGGAATTTACACCCCTGTGGGATGTGAGGCGGTGTTGGGGGACAGGGGCTGAAAGGACTGTGGGGTTTGGTGCCTGGATGAAGAGAAAGCCTCGCGTGAGAAGCAGGGAGCATCGAAGGCACTTGATGATGGTGGCTTTGAGCTTGCTCGCTTTGAAGGGTCCATCTCTAGGAAGTAAACTAGGGGCTGGCAATGGAGATTTGGGGGTCTCTGAACAAGAAGTAGAAGTTGACCACATACGAGTCAATGAGATCTGAAATACCAGGAGGAGAAGGCAGCCGAGGGCGGATTCTTGCTGCCTGTATTGAAGAGAAAGAGGGAGGCTTTTCAGCAGAGAAGCTGGAGAAAGAGCAGCGATGTAAATTCAACTGGGGATGCAAGATTTCAAGAAAGGGGATGTGATCTAAAGGTCACAGATTTGAGGGTGGACAAGGAAGCACTGAAGCTCTCGGGAGGTAAGTCTCAGAGAGGAAAGGACGCCCATTCCCTTAAAAGGGAAGAGAAAGAGAAGAGGTGCGTTCACTGCCCGTGTGTTTATTGAGCACCTACTATTTCCCTGACTGTTCTAGACACTGGGGATACAGGAGTACAGTCAAGGTGCTTGCTTTCATAAAACGTGTGCTACAGTATGGGGAAGGGGAAGAAAGATGAGGAAAGTTATGGAAACAGTTTGAGCAGTAGAGGATGCCAAGCGGAGAACACTGCTCTGAGCTCAGGGAACGATGGCATGGCCTTTCGGAGGAAGAGAAATAGGCCCGAAGGATGTGAAACAAACCTGGGTCAGCACCCGAGTGGCACGCTGAAGAGGCAATAAGAGATGAAGAAAAGAGGAAGGATCCTCAGGGCTCGCAAGCCTGAACTGCTGCCGTTGGCTCCACGATCGTGACTGTGCACTGCTGGGCAGGCCGGGAGCACCAGCTGAGTGGGAAAGGGTGGGCAGCCCAGAGCTGGGGGTTGGCAAGGCCTCCGTGCTAATAGGTTACCGAGACTTGGAATTACAAATACCACGTTAGAAACACAAACATTTGAAAACCACAAAATGTAAATGCTCAAGGTCATAGCACACTCATCAGCTCATGGAGCCTGTATAGTAACCGAGCGCGTTAAGAAGCCTACGAACTCTGCTCTCCAGCTTGGAGGAGCTATAATTTAGCGTTGCTAGGTAGCCATTAGTCCTGTTTTCCTCATCTGTAAAATGAGAGGGTTGGACGAAATGACCTCAAAGTTCTCCTGCAGCATGGTCAGCAGGGAACATCAGAGTGCACGTGAAATGCTGAAAGTTAATTTATTTCTTTAACATTTGCATCGAATGTTTAACTCTTGGTGTTCAAAAATGCAGCTGCAGAGCTCAAGTAACTCTGTTAGGTGAGCGAGCACAGAGCCCTCAGTTTCATGTACCATCCTGGTTTTAAAATGAATTGCCCTGTAAAAATGCACAACCTGCATTTTGGTGGGAGGAGTCTTAAGTGGCATGGGTAACTGACTAGGGTACTCGATAGGTCATTGACAAGACATCGAAACAGACCAAGTAGAAAATGATTAGAGATGAATAGGTTCTAATATTTGCAAGTCGAGGAAATTGCTTCTTGAATAGTGGGAGAAAAGGGAGAGATATTAGTTAAAGAATACCAGAAAAGAAAGAGAGAGATAGAGAGGGAGGAAGGGAGGGAGGGAGGGAGGGGAGAAAAGAAAGAGAGAGAGAGAGAGGGAGGAAGGGAGGGAGGAAGGAAGGAAGGAAGGAAGGAAGGAAGGAAGGAAGGAAGGAAGGAAGGAAAGAAAAAGAAAGTTAGTTTTTCAAATATTAGGACGACAGTAGTTAGAGATATAAAATAAAGATATGCAAATGGGACTCATCTCTTAGGGCTGAGATTATTTCAAGTAATATAAGTAGAATTTATCACTCTTAAAAATTATGAATAAGATTTAGGCAGGCCTTGGGCATATCCCAAAAACCTAAGGTCAAATGTGATTGACTAGACAATCAGTAAAAATAACTAGCTAGATACTATTGTTTAATATTTTAAGAAAATTATCACTTTTTATATGCAATGTGTATATAATACTATACATACTCTTGAAAGAAATAAACCTAACTACGTAAGCTCCTACAGACAGCTGTGTTTGTTATACATCTTTTGATTGAAATCACGGTCTTTAAGGCTCAAAATTCGGCGCTAATTCTGCAAGTTATTTATTTCTAAATTAAATCTGAATGAATAGCAAATTGCTATTTTTAGAAGCGTGTTTGATGCATTCCTATTAGTTTTATATACCCAAAGCCTTTTTAATGCAAATAAAATGAGATTTTAGTGTTTACAGCATATGGTACAAGTATTCATTGCATGTTCTCCTAACAAAGATCGTACTATTTTTTAGTTGCAATCTCATAGAATAGTGCTTAATCGTTTTTAAGCACTAGACATTTCAAAAGTAGGAGTTTTCTTCAGATCAGTAAAATATACAGTAGTTGAAGTTAAATGCGATACCTGAGGCCAAGATGAATTGCTTTGGTTGGACCTTCTAGAAGGTTCCCTGGGCTTTGAGTGTCTTGTTTTCCCCTTCCTTCTGTACCACTCTGCCCCAATCTGAGGGTCTTACCTTGAGCCCAGAAGTCGGGGCCCAGCTCAACTGAAGATCCCAGAGATCCGGGGAAATGATGAGGGGCCGGGCGCTGTGGCCTGGGCTGCTGGGAGGCGTGTGTGTGCAACCCAGCCCTGTAGGCTATGTGCTCACGTGATACTGCGAGAGTGGGCGGGAACATGCCCCCCACCCCAGGAGGCAGAGGCTGGGCGTTCCCGCAGCCCTCACCCATCTCCAAGGACAGAGCCCTTGGGCCATGAAGGCTTCCAGCATAAGACTTCGGTTTATACAGGTGGAAGACAGCTCCCTTGCGTCAAAAGGTATGTATATCTGATGTAACTCCAGATTTTTTAAAAAAGCTTTTTGACAACAAAAACTGCCAAGCACAACTACCACCGAGGCCTGGAAGGCATCACAGCCTCACAGGCCAGCCAGGAAGGCATCGTTTGGTCATTTTTCAGAGGTGCTGGGGGACTCTGGGAATTCTTTCTCTCTCTTGACTTCTCTCCAGAAAGCTCTGGAACCTTAGAAAATGACCGAATCGAGCCTCACGTTTTAGCAGTTCTCAGAGCAGTCACGGGCCTGGTTGTGATGCTAGGGTACAGGTTTTGTGGTTTGTTGTTAAGACCTGAGGCTACTCAGCAGCCCCTTGCAGTGGGGAATTATTATAAACGGTTGGTTATCATAGCTTTGTGGTATCCTCATGCCAGGCGAGATAAGTCAGACAGAAAAGGTGAAGAGCCATACGCCTTCGCTCACGTGCGGGACACAGAACAGAATGCGACAAAGAAAACAAACAAACAAACTCATAGACACAGACGACGGCATGGTGGTCAGCAGAGGGGAAGTGGGGTCGGGGGCGGGGATGAAGAGGGTCAAAGGGGTCAAATATCTGGTAACGGAAGATTCGACCGTGGGTGGTGATCACACAAATATGCATCTGTGTGCTATAAAATCGTACGCCTGACACTTATAGAATGTTTTGAACCAATATTACCCCTGATAAACTGGATTCAAAACACCCCTAAACCTCAAACCCTAATGCTAAAACCAAACCCTAATCTTAACCCTAAAACCTAAACCTATCCCTCACCCTAACCCTAACCCTGCCCAAACTACTAACCCCTAAGCCCTAACCTTAATGGTAACCATACCTTCTAAAATTAGCCCTAATCCTAAACCTCACCCTAATCTTAATTCTTACAAAAATCAAAACACCCCAAACTTAGCTCTAATTCTCATCCTAACCCTAACCCAATCCTGACCCTAAAACTAACACTAACCCTATTCCCAACCATAGTCCAAACCCTAAGCACTAATGCTAATCCTAACCATAACCATAACCATAGCATTAAACTAGACCCTGAAGTTGAACCCTTACTCTAACCTCTAACCCCAACCCTCTAACCCTAACCCTAACCCTAACCCTAACGCTAGCCACTAGAAAATAAAAACAGACAGTTGAGAACATGCCAGAAACTTGCCGCGACGTTGGATGGATCCCCTGTGCCTTCATTTTCGATGGTCTGCGTGTGCATTTCTAGAGATGTTTCTTCCCCAAGCAGCCTGTTGCCACATTGACCTCTGGGCAGGACGTGGACAGTCCACACAGCAGCCGGGGCCTGGCCAGGGACATGGCGGAGCCAGCAGAGCACCCGGGCTCACCTGTATCGCTCAGAAAAATGCTAAAACGCTGCTAAACTAAGTTCCCAGGGGTTTTCCTGGGGGGCCCCACCCTCGGGGATGAGAGTTCAGGAAAAGCACTATTTGCAAAGGTCAACGGCGAGAGAAAGCAGGAACCGCATACCTTTTCAAACTTGCAAATGTGTAACTGATCGTCCGTTCCCTTCCACTCCTTCCTCTGATCTCTGTTTCCAAACTGGAAGGCAGCTCAGTCATTTTGCTTCCCCGTGAGTTTGGGTTCCTCTCTCCCTCCGTGGGTTCCCCTGGGGATAGGAGGCCTGGCCAGGAGTCCCACGTGCTGTCAGAGGATCCAGCTCCTCTACACGCTGCAAAATCTTGGGCAAGTCTCGTGTCCCCTTGGGCCCCATCACGAATGCGAGGGGGTGCTTGCACTACCTTCTCCGAAAACTCTTTAAGCTTTAACTTCCTGTTAAGTGCAAAAAAAAGTCACAGCACAGAGACTAGACTCCAAATCTGAGCTTATTTCGGCAGGTAGCGCAGTTTTACAGAACACCTGTCTCTGGCAATGCTGGACCTCAATTTGCCACTAAGGGGACTTGGAAAGGTGAAAGCTCAGTTGGCGGAGACCCCTGCTGCTTTTGCTGCTTCTCGGAGCCCGGGACTCAGCTCCACGTGCGAGAGCAGTACTACCACTCGGAAACGTCGTCGGCTCTCGGGGAATTCGCGTCGTAAGCATATCTGCTACCTTAACAAAATGTCATGATGCATATGGCGTATATGGACTGATACACGGCCCAGGGGAAAACATAGTTATGCCCTTAAATCTTAACAAGTTCATCACCCTCGTTAGCCTGGCACTATGAAACAAAGAGCAGGGAGTCAAGTGTTGTCTTGGTCCTGTGATAAATACACGAGAACCGTGAGCTCTCGAGTCTTGAGAAGACATGGAGGAAACCAAGATGCATATTTCTAAGTGAAAGGAGTCCTTCTGACAAGGCCGCTTGCTGTCGAATTCCAGCTACATGATATCCTGGAAAAGGCCGCTCGGGAGGTAAGGAAAAGAACAGCGGTCGTAAGGGGTTGGGGACGAGGAGAGAGAGAGAGGACTAGGGAAGCACGAAGGACTTTTAGGGCAGCGTAACTACCCTGTGCGACAGTCTAATACTGGGTTCTCGTCATTACACAGCGGTCCAGACCCTAGGAGTACAACACCCAGAGTGAACCCCAAAGCAAGCCAGGGACTCCGGGTGACGTCCGTCCTTGGTGAAAAATGCACTATTCTGGTGAGTGACATTGGCAAAGGGGGAGGCGGTGCCTGTGTGGGGGTGTTTGGGGGCATGGGAATCCTCATATATGCCTATAAATTTTGTTGTAAAACTGCTCTAACAATCAAGTATTGAGAAATAACGTATGTGCATATGTATGATTTTGATGTATATTAAGACTTTATACGGTGGTGGCGGGGAGAATGCAGCTGCTCTGGTCAAATTTGCGGGTTATTGTCATATTTCCTTGCTTTTCACAAAGTGGGATGAATCGTCACATAATCGTTTCATATTGTGCCACCGGGCTCGACTTTGTCCTGAGCATTTTGCTGACAGGGGAGCAGCATGACGTGGTGGAAAGGTCTAGGAGCCAGACACACAGACTGGGGTTCAAATCTCAGGTCTCCTGGTTAGGGCCGCAGCGGCCCAGTGACTTAAAGCCTGGAAGCCGGTGTCAAGGCCGACCTCATTCGCCCCGATGATCGAGGCAGATGCCTTATGGGGGATAACAGGGCTGGCGAGTTTGGACATGTGATTTCGTCTCCCTGTTTTTCATTTTTCTCCTTTTGGAAAACAGATAATAAAGCGTGCCTTGCATTAGGCAGAGATGGCGAGCCAAATGCATCCGACTCAGGGTGCAAAGCAGGACTCGGCCAAGGGTGGCCGGCTGGTCCTTGCTCAGCCAACCCCGACGCCCTCAGCTGTCCAGCGGCTCGTGATCGGGTTGGGGAAAGAGGCGGCGGCAGCCGTGCCGCACGAACGCTCACGTCGGGACACCGTAAGCGGCAGGTTCTCAGCAACACAGACACATACGAGGCTCGGTTCAGCCCAGAGAAACGATACTCAGGGAGTGAGGAGGTGGTCGGGTCCGTGGGGAAGGGAGAGCCAGGCCAATGGGCCTCAAAGGGCCTCGAGAGTGGAAAGCGAGACTCTGAAAGGGAAGAAATGGTGGCTTTCAAGGAGGAGCCCCCACAGGCAAAAGCAGCAAGGTGGAGACGGATCCAAGATGGGACAGGGGCCTTGGTGGGAGAAGGGAAAGGATTCTGTGGGTAACCGAGGTCAAGCGATGGAGAACGTCGGCGACCAGCTGGTTCTGACGGGTAGCTCCAGGAGGCCCCGCAGATGTGACACTCTCGAGGTTCCTTCGATCCAGTTGAGGCCGCTGCTAATTGTAAACATCCCCACGTCTCGGGGACATCTGGCCTTCTCTTCATGCCAGACTTCCTCCCTGTCCTTCTCTGATTTCAGAGGCCGTTGCGGTTTCTTTCCATACCGGCCTGCGCAATATGCAGTCAATTTATAGTTTACGGGGATTTCTCACACACCCATATATGTTTCCACTGAAGTCTGTACTTTTTCCTAGACCCACCCAAATTCCAGGGCATGGTTCACTTGAATGCCAAGTTTGTAGTCTTTCTCTTTGTCACTCTCCTCTTCCTATAAAACCTAGGAGAAAGTCACCATGTTTACGCTTCTCTATATTTTTAACAGAAAAGAATGATCTGCAGAAACTAATTTTGTGGGTCATTTCTGATTCAATTCACTGTGAGAACAACAGTCATTTCTAGAAGCAAACCCAGTAAATCTAGTTTTGCCAAGTCTAAACTCTCATTCAACAAAGTTGGAGTAGCTATAGGGGAATAATCCCTTTTATAAGTTAAAAAAAAATTAAAAGATGCTTTAAGATTTTTGTAAGGGCGGTAACCTAGATTCTGGAATTCTGAGTTTCTTAATAAAGCAAGTTTTGTTTTTTGTTTTGTTTTGTTTTGTTTTGTTTGTTTATTTTTAAGTATACTGTATAAACAGGGATTTAGGTTCTTAGAAAAGTAGGATCGTTTGCAGTCATTTTAAAAATTCCTGTTCCCTATTCATTCATACAAGACAGAAGTGACTTCGCCAGCGACTTCACAAAAATCATCTCATGTAACCTTCCGGTAGTCCTCGTGGGCAGGAATTCCTCCACGTTTACAGGCGGGAACCCAGGAGGTAGATGCCTCGCAGAGTATCACACAGCCCGTGAGCGAGGCTCCGACCCGGGGCTTTCACGTCTAAGTCTAACTTTTCCCCCCCTCTTTTCACCAGCCGCCTTAAGGAGAAGCCTGCGTTCACCTTGGGGTGGGGCAGAGGGTGAAGATCCGGGAGGCTGGGGGCCCGGAATGGAGAGAGAAGAAACCAGTCTTCACTGGTTTTTAGCCCACACGCCTCACAATGTGCTAAGACTCGGAGGCTCAGGATGTCGGTATCCCTCGCCCAAGGGTGCCGTGGCTAGGAGTTTGCGCACCTGGAAATGTTAAATTTCAAAATTACCTACCAGGGGCTTTTTATCACTACCCTCTCCTCTCCTTCCCCCCACCCCACCCCCACCCCACCCCTACCCCATAAGGCTTCACGCTTTTATCAGCTATTTATATATTCTCTTATCCGGAAGTTTCCAAAATATTAATTATTTGACGTTGGGTAGGAAAATTAAGGCTGCGATTTTTTTCACTCCTCCTCCCTCTTTTTCAAAACTACTCAACGACCTCACTTTAGTTTCGCCAAAGTTTTACTTAATCACAGTACAGCGCTGGGAAACCTCCCTCTCCCCACCTCAGCCCCTCGAAAACCCAGAAGACAGTCTCAGCAAACACACTTTAAGCGGCAGGTTCAAAGCCAGCAGCAATTAATTGTTCCGAGGGAACTGGCATCACCGGCTCATCCTCTCTCCATCGTGTGACGAACTATCTCTGTCAGATCCTGTTTGTATTCAAAAGGTGGCCAACTTTTATGAAAGAGTAAACGTGAAAAGTCTTGCTTTAATCAGTGCAGTAATTAGCGCATTTGGACGCTGCGTAGTATCTTTCCCTTTTTGTTGGAAACACGTTCAAGAGTGAGCTCGTAGCTTATCCAAGAGCTACACAAACGGCCGAGCACGGAACTTGTAAAAATCCAGGTATGCACCCAGTTCCGAGGGGTCTGAGTTCTAGAATTTTCCTTCGGGAACACAGGTAAACACCCTCCATGCTGAGTGTGAGCTTGTACGATCACGACGGCTGCTCGTTTATGGGATGACTTGGCTGTCTGTCTTCAGGAGGGAAGGAACGGGTTAGCCACAGTTTGAAAAGGGGACGGAGCGAAAGGGACATTGGCCATGACAAGCTTAGACGCAGCCTCGCTCCACGTTTCGGGGGACGGATTTGCCGGCCACACGGTGTTCTCTCAATTCCTCCGCCTCTTCCTTGGGCGCGTGGGTTGGGAGGGGGCCGCCGAGCCCTCTTCGCCCTCTTTTTGTTGCTGGTGGTGGTGGTACCTCTGGGTCTTTCTGCTGCCTTTTTTCCCTTCAGCTCCCAAACGTGCTTCTCCCCTTCTCCCGTACCTGAGTCACGGGCGGTCCTTGTAACCGTGTTGTCTTCGGAAAGTTCCCACTGCCGGATGCTGCTGCATCAGAAGACGCTTTGGTCTGTGCCGCTCTCTGCTGATTCGCTTTCCTCCTGCGTGGCGGACATCTCTGCCCTGCAGCGTCCCCGACGCCAGCATCCCACAGGCCTCGCACGCCGCCGCTTCCGCTTCCCCTAGCTCTGTCTGTCTGTCTGTCTGTCTGTCTGTCTCTCTCTCTCGCCATCCTCCGCTTTACCCCCAAGGACCGCGCCTGGCCCCACTGGTCCGCCTGCGGCTCCTCGGAGGTCTCACTTCCGTTTCCAGCATCCCCTGGGACCTCTCTCCTGGATGACTGCTCAGAAGGGACTTTTCCCAAACTGAACTCACAGGATGCTCCCTGAACCCGGTCGCTTCTCTGAAACCCGGCCTCCCAACGGTGGCGCCCTCGCTCTCCCGCCCGTCCCCCCGCAGCTCCCGCAGCCCCGCCCCACCTGGCGCCGAGCGCGAAGACGGTCTTCACGCGTGGCGCTCAGGGCGGCCCCGGGCCTTCCTGCTGCCCCCGCTCTGCTTCCGGTCTCCCTTCCTTTCACCCAGCCTCTGAGAATACCCCACGCAGTCAGTCACTCGGCCATCACTGCCGACTGAGGTGCCTCATGACCCCAAACGCCCAAGCCTACGGGGATTCCTCACTGTCGATAAGCTGAACCCCGAACCGTCTCCCCAGCCAGCCTTCCCTTGAGTCTCATCTCCTACAGGGCAGCACTTAAGGGGGTGACGTCTGGAGGCCAGCTTCACCCCTTCTGAAGCCTGTGACTGGAAGTGAGTTACTGAGCCTCTGAGCCCTGCCTCCCTCGCCTCTGAAACAAGGCTGATAATAAAGCCTGCGAGACAGGCAGCTGCCGTGAGGGTTAAGATGCGCCTAGAATGGCACGTCAGGAGCCACCAGCGCCATGGTCGCCGTCATCACTCGCCCACTGCTCCCCCACAGCGAACTCAAGCCCTTCACACACCGCAGCCTCTGGCGGCTCCTCCCCGCCGAGCCGACTTTCCAAGTCCCGTTCACGCCTCCAGGCACTCTCAAATGCCCACCGCCTGTCCCACCTGTCCCGGATGGATCTGGTCTTGCCTTCTTCCACTGGCCCCAGCCCTTTGTTTAAGCCTCGTGTAACTGTCTTTGCGTTCTGCCTGACACCATAGCCATTCTTGTGCTAGAGGATTATTATTATTATTATTATTATTATTATTAACTATTTCTCCACTTCTATGCTCACCCATACCTGCCAATAGCACGCTAGAGTTTCCTTGAGATCAAGGAACGGTCTTCCCCATTTGTATACTCTCGAGATTATGGGAGATTAGAACCTAGTTACCCAAATCCTGATGGGAGTTGATTTAAAAATTCATTAAATGTACATTTCTACCAACTATCAGGCTAGTAAGTCACAGACCGTTTCTTCGAATATTGAAAATCGAACCAAGTGCAGTTCCAAAAGCAGAGTTTAAAGAACATCCCCAGGACATTGGACTAGACAAGTCACTCCTCATAATTATAACATTTGCGTTTCCGCGCGCATACCCTCGTGGGGCCTCGGACTCTGCAACACCATCCACCGGCATCGGCCGCTCCCGGTCGGAATGAACCGCACTGGATTGTGATTGCAGAAAAGGAGCTCTTACGAGCGCTCGTCCTGTGATATTTCATCTGTACAATGAGCAACTCTCAGAAAATTCTCAGACTTCAAATTTAAAGCGCATTGAGAGTCAAATACCCGGGCCGCCACAGGTATGCTAACCCAGACCGTGTCTAAACACAACGTTCGTGGGAGGCTGAACTCACACGAACCCCCTCGTCTCCTGGATCGGCCACGCCGCGGGTCAGATCACCCTCTTCGACTGCAGGACTGCAGCAAAGTCTTCGTCTTCTCTCTCTCTTGTTTTCTTCCCAAGATTAATCTTTCCGTCCATGCTCCACCCTGAACCCTGACAGCTCTGCATTTACTTTTCTGTTTTATTTTAATTTTCGTGTTTCCAAAATGCTCTGCGTGCTTCCTGTTTTCCCTCTGTGGGGTTTACACAGCCTCCATATTGCAGGTATGTGGTGTCCTGTTTCTTCTCACACATAAAAGCAATTTTAGCAGCCAATTCATCACTTCACAGTGTTCACCAAATGAGAAAATGCACCAGTTAGGGGTTTTCAGATCTACGTATTTTCAGAACACTTCGGATGAAAAGTTCTGTGTTGTATGTTTGCAGGACGGGATAGAGATAGGTCATGGTTTAACTGAAGATGTAGGTATAGCCAAAACTGATGCCTCTGTGTGAATACATGTTGATTCAATGGGCATTGCCTAGAGAATTATTTGGGCCGAGTTCTGGGAACACAGAGAGAGAATCAGGTAGAATCTTAATGGTCACTGAGCTCGCGCCCAATAGCAGACAAGTAGACGGGCCATCGCGAAGTAGGGCCAGGTGGGATGAACCGGCTACATCTGGGTTGGGGAAGGGTGTTTATAGAAAGTCCCCATCCCAGGCCTGGCGGGTCATGGACGGTTCCCTGGTGCCACCAGCAGATCTGAGGCTAAGTCGATGGAGAAAGTTTATATAACCTCATTTATGGACAATCAGATAACACACGTCGTCACGAAAAGAAAGAAAAAAAGAATGCCGAGAGGCAGAATGGACACCATCTTTCAAAAAAACTATAAAATACGGTGCGTGTAAAACTAGGTTCGATGAATGCCTCACTGGTTCGCAGGTTCAGGTACGAAGCGTGTGTAAACCCTACATCTATCTAATCCTGAAGTCACTAACGGGATTCTGCCGCTGCGGGCGTGTGTCTGTTTCATCAGCGGTTTTTAAAAATAGATAATAATCGTCGTACAAGCAAATGATTTTTATCAAACCACCTCTTCAGGCTTACCCTTATTTTTTCGTTTCCGTATACTTTTAACTCACATCTGTTTGTGTGAGGGTTCGGGTGTCTTTGTAAACTCACCTGAATCCTTTTCGCGATAGGATAGATATAAAGAAACGAAGAAACAAAAAGTGCATTAATTGGGGGAGCTAACTCTCTGTGGCCACTTTGCGATCTCAAAGCCTGGCCGGTCGCCCACAGGGGCAGCTCGGGCGTCGAAGGTACAACTCACAGCCAAGTGGAGCATGAACGTCGTGACGTGTTCTTTCTTGGAGCGCGTGACGCCTCGCCGCCCCCCGCCGACCTCTGTCTGCAGAAGTGTCCCCGGTGGAGTTGCATGGAACACCGGAGGAGTGAAGAGTAGTTGCAGGGAGATGGGAGGAGGCGGGAGACAGCTCCGTAGACCGGCACGTTGGACCACTCGGAAGTCAGAGGCAGAGGCACAGATTGTCCTGCTTCTCTCAGAGCAAGAATAGCCCAGGACCCTCTTGAGGACTCCTCGTTTCCCAGCAGAACCTTCCAGAATAATGAGGCCTTGCTGTCAATCTTGATTACGCTGATTCAGGACACTCCTCCTCCCTACTGGCTGGGGGAGTTGCTCTTGCCCCAGACCCCTGAAACAGGAAGTATCAAGCCAGCGTCCAAAGCGCACCCCCCCCCCCATTTCCCAGGAAATTGAGTCATGGAGGCACTGGAGTGGACCGCTCACTCCCCCTTACCTCCCCAAGGCGGCTCCGACCTGCCTGGGAGAAGCCGGCCCCTTTCCTGCCCGTGGGGGCGGGGTGGTGGGGTGGCGAGGCTAGAAGTCGGAACCCCGAGTGCCCCTTGATCAGGTCATCGCAGCGCTACCGCTGCCAACAGCACGCCATGTGACATGACGCCCAACTCCTTTGCTAAAGAGCGATAGCAACATCGATGTCACTATAACTGCATTTTTTGAAACGCCGTTTGGAAGGCAGTTTTGAGGGGCACCTGATCTTCAATTAGGTGGAAATTATAGATTTGAAATTAACGAAACAAGACGAGGTGTTGAACATAAAGCACCATCGCGACATCGTTGACATTGAAATATTCTCTCTATACCTACACGATCAGAGTTATTAATGTTTTTGGCTAAGTACAGCCCCATGCGGCCTTTGTCACTGGCATATACACGTGTCCGTACGTGATGCAGCTCACAATCTCTTTCTGTATAAATTCTTTCAATGGACTTTTGAAACTATAAAGGAGGCAGGGCGGGTTCTCATTCCTGAGTATTTAGAGAATTCTAGACAAAGGAGCCAGGTGCTCCAGGGCTCGTGTATTTTCTTTAACTCCTAGCAGGTATATGAGGATGCCGTTGTTAGGGGGAGTACAGGCGACGCCAAATTTCATGACGTTTCGGAGCAAAATTAACTTTAAACAAGTTCTTCAGGGGCAGGATTTGACACAAAGGCTAACTCAGGAAGTAAGGAAGCCAGACTCGGGGAGCCGGCCTTGTGTTCTTTGGCACACGGGACCAGGAGGGAGCAAGATATCGATCTGCAAATATTTGGAGATGCGAACGCCGTGTACGCAGAGTATTATTTGGCCTGGCAGACACGGGCGTAGCGAGCATTCCCGCTGAGGAGAGACGCTGTCGCCTGCCGTCGGAAACGGCGCGAACAGAAACCGACGAACGAAGGAGCTGTTTCCTGCTAGACACACAGATATTTCACTGGGGCGAACCCTTGAGTTAAAAGAAAAACATATTTTCGATGCATTTTGTATCATTCTAAGTGCTAGGCTCGCGATCAGCATGGCGTTCTTCAGGTTTTAACCTGGATTTTTTTTTTTTTTTCCAAGAAAACGTGACCACTTGTTTTGGTGGCCACAGACCCAGCCGTAGGGAAAAACAGAGACAGCGTCTACCCTTGGGCCTAGGGATGACCTAGAACTTCAGCCACGTACAGCAAGGATCTCACAGCAGCGTCCCAGTAAAATGAGGAATGTTCCAGATACTACCCGGATCAATTTTCCATATATCACTGGTCATTAGATATGCACAAGCCTGATTATTTGGTATTTTCACCCATCATTTCTCAGAGTTACTTAGAGGGCAGTGAGCAGCTAAAATTTATATAAATTAATTCAACTATTCCTTCAAGAAGTATTGGGCCTTTATGATATGTGACACAGAGTGGCCTTCCCATGAAGTTACCGAAACCCAAGTGCCAGGGCTCCCCACTCACACCAGCCTTCCCCAGAGCCTTACACCTAATTTTACAGCCATAATTTTCCACTTGTTTTTCTTGAAGAGGTTCCCCCAAATCGTGTGATCTTGAAGCTCCATATAATCTCAATCAGCCTCTGGTGCCGGCACTGGGGAAGACACAGAAGGATTTCAGCCAGGGAACCTTCGCCTGGAACGGGGCGTGGATCCAAACCCAAAGCCAGCCCCCCGGGGCCTCGAGACACCCTGAGAGTCGGATCCAGGCCTGCAGGGCCTTTCCTCTGAGCCGCCCCCGTGTGTTCTGACGGCCCCACTTGACTCTGCAAATAGGTGTGATCTGCAATCCTAGGGACACAGTCAGACCCAGGATGTCATTTTTGTGACCTGAGAACCCTGGCTGGGGCTTCGAGTGCAGCTCTGTGGCTGTCGCCCGGCCCCGTAGAGGGAGCCTCTGGCTTCGTTTCATGTGGTGACTACGGGGCTACGCTGCTCTGCATTTGACCTTCAGAGTCACGGGGAAGGACGAAACGAAACGGCACATATTCCGTTGCTAATTCTTTGCAGCGTTTCCTCTAGGCCCTCAGTCCTGAGGCAGCACACGCACGCTCTTCCGCGTAATTGCTTCCCGTGACGCCCGTTTTCGAGACACCAACGCTCAGGACCTTGTCTTTGTCCCTGTGAGTTTTCTGATGCCGGGCGCACAATCGGGCGACCCCCATTCACCTTCGTATCATGACGAAGAAACCTGGAATCCGCGCCTCAGAGTTCCAGGTCTCGAAGCGCAGACCGTGCTGTGGCATGAGGCCGCTCGCGAACTCCGGGTTGCGGTGACTGTGGGTCTCTCGGCCTCTCCGCCAGGGAAGGCAGGTGCTCGTTGCGCGCGACACGCAGACACCTCACCAGTGACGGCCGTTCTTTATGAAAGGAGCAGAAACGTTTGTTTTGCGCAAAGCCCCGGGAGTCTGTTAAGAGTTTGCGGGCGCAGGTGCGTCGCCCGGAGTGGAGGCGACCGTGCCGCTGTGTCTGCATTAACGGAGAGCATTTCACAGACGGGACAGGACGCCCTCTGCCAGAGTCCGCTTTCCTGCTCTGTCTCTTCCCCGGAAGGTCTCCTCGCTCATTTTTTTCCCCTTTCATCTCAGCCACAGAACTCCTAGTAAGTAAAGCTTCTTTCTCAGAACCTTGTTGTTCAGGTCACGTTGTTTTCTCTCCCTCTGTGCTCTCTGTTGCTCCTTTCAAGGTGAGAGGCAGGTGTCCCTTTGTCCCTGTCACTGGGGGAGGGTTTGGCCCTGCGAAGCTGCTCGCTTCTGGCCACACAGCTCCTTTACCTGTCTATAAACTGGCACCGGGAAGCTACCTGAGCGGCATCGACGAGCCAGGTGTATTGGGTCGCATCTGTCCCCTTCCATGGGACGGCATCCTTGGGGGCACAGCACAGGTGAACCATCCTTGGTTCAATTTGTTCCTCTGCTATCTCAGTACCCCATCCCGCCACACACGCGCTCCTCCAATGACACCAAAAGCCACACTCCCCAGGTGGGCCTCTGAGCTGAAGGTGAAGGGCAGGAGAGACGGAGGGTGGATCATAACCTCTGCCTCGTGTGGCTCTTGCATTTATCCACTAATAAGCGACCGACTGTTCTTTGCGAGCACGGACGCTAACGTTAACCCTTGCCGTAGCTTCCTGACTGCTTTTCGAGTAGAGTGTGTTTTACTTCAAAGAAGAATTAAAACAACACATTTGGAGATACCGATTTACTCCAGGGGGAAGAGTTTGAATTGTCACGAGGGAGGAAAGACGGCAGCTGAATTGCTTATAAATTAAAGACCGAAGGAAATGATCGGGGGTGTTCTATGCCCTAGAAGCCCTTCCCTGGGGCTAGTCGTCAGAAGCTCTTCGAGGCTTACGGCTCATTCTGTGGACTGTTATGTAGGCTTTGAGGTTCTAATGGGTCCGGAAGGCAAACAGAGTCTACAAACAACTCTGGACCCTGAAGCAATGTGTGAGAGGGAGCCGGGAGCTGCTCTGTCCCCAACACGTGAGACGGGGCACGCGGGAAGCGACATTTCAAGTACTTGACGCTTACTAAGCCCAGAAAAAAGTTCACCTCTGTTTGGTGCCTAAAACCACGCATCGGCAGTTTTTCTCACCGAGCATGGCGTTGCCAGCCAGGCACACAGTCACGCGCACCCCACGCGAGAGTGACAGCCTTTTCCACGTCGCCTCCGCGGGCCAGCCTGCCGCGCCCCGTGCGAGGAGCCGGCAGACCTGCTTCGGTCGGCTCTCCAGGAAGTGTGGGGTCTCGCTCGCTCTCTTCCCCCTGACACTGGGCTGTCTGCACTGGTCGTAAGTGTGAAGAGAGGAAATTGGGGAAATAACACTTTCTATAAAATGACCACAACTGTTGGTAGAAGGAAGGAGTAGGAAGAGGGAGGGAGGCATTTTTGAAAATATGTTTTCCTTAAGCAACCAGGATCACAAAATTCAGCTAAGCCTATTTCTAGTAAAACCCCAAACTACTTAGACGTTTATTTAACTCATGTCAGCTCTGTTATTGGATGAGCATTTCTGAGGTATGTAACTGGCGATTGGGTTAAACTCGTCTACTTTCCATCCTTTCATGAAGACTTGTCGTGTGACCTCTGGGTCGCTACTCCCTGTGTGGCCATTTATTATATTCATAGTTTGGGAAGGAGAAAAACAACGAAAAAACAAAATCCAGGGAAAAAACAGCATCGGGGGAGCTGTGTGTGAGGTAAGCGCTTTGTCGTTCGACTAGAAGTCTCTTGATATTTAGTTTTCATAAAATGAAGGCATTTAAACATGCAATATATTAAATTATATATTTCTCTTAATTCTTAGGACAATTTTAAGTAGAGAGAATTTATCACCTAAGGCTATTATTGATTGTTACATATTTGTTTAAACACTCACAAGAGGATACAAAATGTGGTTAACAGTGATTGTGTGTGTGTGTGTGAGAGAGAGAGAGAGAGAGAGCAATTTTCAGGTTTCAAAAAAAGAACTTTAAGAATCACTTGTGTCTTTTTTCCAAGGGGTAAAAGAATAAGATATTTTCCGATAAGAACTAAATCTAAGCGTTCAAATTGAGTGTGACAAACTTTGGTCTTTAATTTTCCCAAGTTAAATATTGCATTTGTTGTAACTTTCTGAAAACCTGTGACTGAAAGCAATTGGGAGGTCAAGAAATATCTACCGAACGACAAATTCTCATTTCCTTCAGACAACAAAATGCGGAAGTGCAGAGGAGAAATAAAAAAAAAAAAACCTAGCTTCGCAGGAGCTAGGTGAAATGTGGAAATTTCACCCAGTATAACATTTATTAGCTGAGAATAGTCTAAACGCACATGAAATTATACACGGATTATAAGACACATTATCCATGGGTCATGAACAAGGTTCATAATGTTTTCAAAGTCAAAACTGTTTACATTCCTTATACCTACCACGGAAAACTTGCATAACTTTTTTCTCAGAAGGATAGGTAACGTTTTAAAATATCCCAGTGAGGTTTCGCCTTACGGCAACCTCAACCGATGTTTCTCCCGACAAAGGAAAACAACTGCTGGGGAGAGACCCCGAGAACTACATAATCACTGCAAATCAATAACAAACTTGCCCCGACAGACAACTTGAGAGAAAACGCTCGCAAAGAGAAGTCGGAATAATTCTTCTTCCTCGATCTAGATCACTCACACCTTCAACAGACAGGACAACATCTGGATATTGTTTCACGGGCAAGAATAAAGCACTTTTTTTTTTTTTTTTTGCCCCATCATTAAGTAAAAACCCGTTCTCCACATGCAAACGGCACTTGTAAATTCCCCCAGATAAGCCTGGACGTCTGTCTTGAATGATTTAAGCAACGTTTAAAAGAATCACAACTTTTTCATTACCTTTAGAAGTAAGAGTGTTTCGGAAGTATCTCCAGCAGGCTGCCTGCTCCAGTGTTGACACAAGCTCGGACCTCTTACCTGCAAATACGGTGACCGTGACGGCAGACTCCTGGCTCGCTGTGGGGGTCTGACAAGGCACAGGAGGGATCAGTCCATGCGGAGAGCCTTGGGAGAGAGATGTGTTTAGGTTCCCTCGAAGTGAAGAAAACTCTCTCGCTGTTCACTGTCAGTCAAAAACAAGTTGGTACAAGTTTAAGTAGGATTTACCTGAAGGAACTGAAGACAGAAAGAAAGAGATTGGAAGAGACTGGGCAGAGGGAGGGAGGGCCAGGGAAAGAAGGGAGGGAGGGAGTGGGGGGGGGGAGAGAGAGAGAATCTGAGAGGAGTCCCTGAGGTCAGCCGTGCGAAATCTACAACCAGCAAAGAATTCTAATGGACACGCAGTTCTGAATGCTTCAAACACCTGTATAAAGGAAGGTTAATGCCCTTTCAAAGAACACCAGTTAATCTTTGAAGAAACCTCAGCCACTCTTATCAAAGCCTTTTTTAAGGTCCCTTTGCCTAAATAAACTCTAAGTAAATAACCAGATTATCTTCTCTAGCCAACTTTTTCTCCGTGTTCTCCCTTCCTCTCTCCTCTCCCCACTCCACGTGAATATTAATAAAAATCCCCGCCTCCAGGGAAAATCAGAACAAACCCATCCAGATAATACATATATCAAGTATGTATAAACAAAATGTCACAGACTTGGAAACTTGGTGTCTTTAGCTCAGTCCCCTTAAGCTCATGTTGATTTTTCCTATAGGCTTTATTTTTCTTGATCAAACAAATGTCGAGAAGTTGGATCGACATGGGAGAAGCTGCATTCTTCTGGATCATGGAAATTGGAATTGGGGATCCGCGTTTTGGAATCCGGGTGCCAGCATTTATTACGCGCGAGGTCTGGCACTTTTATGCAAAAGGGTCAGAATTCCACCCTAAAGCAGAGAGAAGGCTAAGGGGACGCCTCCTAGGCTCCGGCGACAGAGGCAGAGAGCTACTCTCCGGATTGCAGTCGTGTGTCTTTCCTTTGCCAAGCCGTTTCTTACCGTCATCGTGCCAAGGGAGGCCGGTCCAAGCCGGCATGGGTCACCAGCGTCCCCATGGCCAGAGTGAGTGGAGACCCTGGTAAGTTCTGAAAAAGAGAAGATGGCCTCCCCACGGGCACTGTCTGCACTGGCCCAAAGGCGATTCCAAGGGGAGCGACCGCTCAAGGTCACGAAGTATCCGAGGAGACACTCACATGTCCCCTGCACAGGGCCAGGGGGATGCAGCTGCTCTGAATAGGGGGGGACGGGGGGGGTGACTTGATTTGTTTCTCTCCCCTTCTTCCAAGTTCTGGGCAGCCCCTCTGCATCGCCTTGGGTGCCGCTGCTGTTGGTCTGGGCGCTGGACCCAAATGTGGGCAGGGGTTGGCGAGGTTTCATTCTGCTCTTGGGAGGAAGGTCTGAGACCTCCCCATTGCCCCTGCCCACTCTCTCGACTCAAAGCCCTGGCAGAAGTCCTTCCTTCTTCCTGTTTCTTAGCGGGCATGATACATCTGTGTCCTTCCATTTCATCCTTCTCTTTCCTCTTCGGCCTGGGATCCCGTACTGGCCCCTCTGGGACACTTGCCTCCAGAGGCTCAGGGTTTGAGAGGATGAAGAAGCCACGCAAGTTTCAGCCTTCTTAAAGCTGGTGGTCTCACTCTCAAACTGTAGAATCCGATAGACCTCACAGGAGGATATTATAAAAGTCCCATGCAAAACGGGTCACACAGAGGTGGTGAATAAAAGAGAAAACCCAGGATTCGAGACCTGACCACACCTTTCCTCGAATGATTTGCTGTCTCCTCTGCCTATAACACTCTCCCTCAGGACTTCATCCACCTGGTCCATCATCACTGTTCAGGTCTTAGCCTGGATGGCATATCTTGGGAACATCATTTTTAAG
Organism: Rousettus aegyptiacus; assembly: GCF_014176215.1. Classification (NCBI taxonomy): domain Eukaryota; kingdom Metazoa; phylum Chordata; class Mammalia; order Chiroptera; family Pteropodidae; genus Rousettus; species Rousettus aegyptiacus. The sequence goes on from NW_023416307.1 coordinate 2,764,723, forward strand.
GCCCTTGCCTCGTATGGTCCCTATCCAAACTGTACCTCAATATCCTTTCTACTTTGAATGCCATTCAGCACCATCTAAATGGTCCCAACTCTTTATCAATCACACCTGTCTTGTTTACTATAGCCCCTTGAGGGACACCTGATATGTCATAGTCCCTCGAGAAAATACTTGTCAAGTAGACTGATAAAAGGTTATAAATGAAAGGTATGATTTGTTACGGTTGAACTTTAATTAATCTTCTTAGTTTTAATGAGCATTAAAGTCTCACCTTTAATTAGTAAACTAACACTTGAATACTCTTTCTTCATGTATAAAGCTCTTGTGGACATGTTATTATTTGACTTTCAGGCCAAGAAGCCATGATGAGTTGCATTTTAAGGGCGAGAAAGTGAAAACCAGAAAGGGTAAGCGATCTGCTCAAAGTCACAGAGCTAGAAAGAGGTGGGTTGAGGTTCAAAACATCTCTGCTCACTCTCAGACCATGCATTTTTCATTAGGCTATGTTTTTCTCAAATGAGTCTATTGTGGGCATACATATGCATGTATAGATTCCTTTGCGTATCAGGTAATCAGAGTCTAATGCTCTGGCAAGTTTTATTTCTTGCAGGACTCTGTTTAGTGGAGCTCATACTCATTCATAACAGACTTAAAAGTGATGAAAGACGTAAAGAAATCCACAGGAGGAGGAATCCATGAAATCATTTCAATGTTAAGCCAACACTTTCCATTTTGGTGATGTTTACCTATTTTTATCCTCCTTCATTTGGGGGATGTTCAACAATTAGATCTCGAGGCTGCCGCTCCCACAGAGTTCGCGAAAGGAAGCGAGGCGTTATTTGTAAACGATGATTACAGTGTGGAGGGGAGGTGGGAAAGTTCTAACATGAGCATCTATGGGACTTCTGACCCTGAGGACAGACTTTGTTTTGCATGTTCTGTATTTCTGGAAGTTTCCGAAGCTGATGAGGGAAATAGGACCAATGATTAAATCTTGACAGAAAACATTCCTTGTCGCTCAGCCCCCTCTCACCCAGTGAGTAAAATTTGCATCACAACCTGGTACTAAGGAGTGAGGTCTGAAATCTACTGTGTGAAATTACATCAAATAACAGTTAATCATTTCGTAACTGGAGATGGTCAATGTTATTGATCTTCTAACCTAAAATAAAAACCAAACATGAATGACTATTCAGTAAGTCACCTTCTTTCCTTCCTTCCTTCCTTTCTTCTTCCTTCCTTCCTTCCTTCCTTCCTTCCTTCCTTCCTTCCTTCCTTCCTTCCTTCCTCCCTTCCCAATTAATTGAAAGCAAAATTTTTCATGTGTCAAATTTCACTAGAATTCGCATCTGAAGTCTGGACTCTTATGCGAAGTTCTAAAAAGATGTCTGAAAACTGGGCAGAAAAGATGATAAGAACCAGCTTTTTCAAGAGAGCCATTTCCTAAAAATAATTTCCAAAAAAGAAAAATAAATGCTATAGTGCTTCCAATTCTCAACTTGGCTTGAATTGAGACCAAAAAAAAAAAAAACAAAAACCCTAAAAAAAACCCAACTTTGAAGTGTGATGGGAAAAAAATACATTTTTACCTTTGACTAGATCATTTAAATTTGGTTAGATATAAAACTATCAGGGGCGGGGGTTATGTCAGTTTTTAAAACGTCATCAAATCCTCCTGCGACCCCATCAGCTTAAAGAATCCTCCACAGGCCAGGAGGGATTTGGTCCTTTGCCTCCAGTTTCGCCCCACAGTCCCTGCCCCAGAGGCATGTAAAATGCCCCCCCTTGGCATATAGGTGAGCCTCAGAGAATGAAGGACATCCATGTCAACCCTTTCCAGACCCCACAGGCCGGAGGTGGGGATCTCCCTGACTTTGGCCTTCCCAGAGAGAAGCTTTTCTTAGGAGGCCACAAAGTTGAAATCTTGTCTTAAGAGTAAGTGTTCTAGAAACAGATGTTGAGACAAAAATTCACGGGCAATTTATTAAAGAAGTGCTCGTGGGAAGAATCCTAAGGAAAGTGAGGGAAGCCAGTCAGGGGAGGAGTAAGCCAAGTAAGGGTGTGATCTCAGGCCAAGGCCACGTCCCTGCCTGTTTCTGGAGAGAGTTCTGGAAGGAAAGTAGCGTCCTCGGTAAGGGAGCAGGGCTTTCTGCTCCTGCCCGAGTCAGCTGGGCTCAGGTTGCTGCAGGAACTGCTTCCTGTTCTCAGTTTGCCTCAACTCAGAACTCAGAAGCCACTTAACTTCTTTTTTTTTTTTTTTTCCCCTAACTGAAGATTCAGGCAGGTAGTGAAAGATGTGTGTGGCTCTGTTCAGTTGAAAACAGAATCATGACCACATGCCAAGTTTTAGGGCATTATCGAGGGGGAAGAACATGGCTGTGTTGTGTTCTGAGAAAGACCTTTGACATTTCAAAATTATCAACAACAAAAAAATTTTGACAGAGTTTAAGAAGTCAGCTTCTCAAGTCATAGAGTTTAGCATGGAACAAATAAGGCCAAGGAAAGATCTCCTCATGAAGCCAACAGAAACGCTGGCCTTGTGGGTGAGCTGGCTTTTAAAAGTCCCCTAGACCTGTGACAAGGCCAGTTTCTCCTGCTTGGCTGTAAGCAGATCTCTAGCAAAAAAAAAAAAAAAAAAAAAAAAAAAGGCAAATGGCCCTGTCTGAATTCCTTAAAAGTTTACATGTCCTGGAATTTTTTTTTTTTTCATCTACTGGTTTTGGAACCAGGTCCCATAGGACAACCCGTCCCCTAGTCCCCAGGCTGGTCGATCACCTGCCTGTGATCACTAGTTACCTGGGTCCCTCTGCCCCGCGGGCTCCTGGCAGAGAAGCACACAACCTCCAGTCTACTGCCGGGGTAGGGTGGGGGACGGGGGCGGGGGGGGTGGTCTCCATCTTCCCACAACCAACCTCAACAAAAACAATTCTTGCTCAGGAAAACAGTGAAGCTGTTTTGGGACTTCCTCACATTCTTTAAGGAGATGGCACAGAAATTATCCAAAAAGGCAAAATCAAGTCGATATAGCCTTCAAGCTATTCCTCTCAAGGGCGACCAGCCTACCTGGTGTACCACGACTGTCTCAGTTCTAGCACCGAAAATCCGAACTCTGACCCCCATCCAGGCTCAGACAAACCACGATGGCCGGTCATCCCAGGGCCCTGTGTGTCCTTAGCTCTCTTGTGGTCAGCTGCCGAGCTTCAACACTTAAAAAAAATTTTTTTTGAGTGTTAATACTGGCATGGTATCCGAATTTGTCAGCAGCAACTAGACACTTGCCAGGGCACATATAAAATCCAGTTTGGTCAAATGGGAACACGTAGACTTAAAAAGTTAGACGCAGGAAATGCCCGACACTTCGCGTGGAGGCCGGCCACCCTCCGTCCAACCTCCCCTGCAGTTAGTGGGGGCTGCTGGGTCCCCACCCACGGCGTGGCCTGGGAGCTGGAGAGTTGCAAAGTACCCCCCCAACATTAGCCGGATGGCGGTCCAGTT